>NC_133618.1:52522832-53152832 GCF_048593235.1 Sminthopsis crassicaudata | reverse complement strand
TGCCAGGATTCTCTCAACTTAATTGTCCCAGCAACAGCAAGATTGATGATCAATTTTGATGGGCATGGCTCTCTTCAACAATGAGATGATTCAGGGCAGTTCCAATGTTTCTATGATGATGAGAGTCATCTGCAAACAGAGAGAGGACTGTGGGAATAATGTAGATCACAGCATAGTGTTTTCACTCTTTTCGTTGTTGTTTACTGGCATTTTGTTTTTTACTCATTTTTTTGATCTGATTTTTCTTGTGCAGCATGATAATTATGGAAATTTGTATAGAAGAATTGCACATATATAACAAATGTTGCATTATTTGCTGTCTTGGGGAGGGGGTGGGAGAAGGGAGGGAAAATTTGGAATGCAAGGTTTTGGAAAGATAAATGTTGAAAAAATTTTCTAGTATATGTTTTGAAAATAAAAAAAAAAAAACTTTAGGGGCAGCTAGGTGGTAAAATGGAAGTCAAGAGGACCTGAGTTCAAAACTGATCTCTGACACTTAACACTTCCTAGCGATGTGACCCTGGGTAAATCACTTAACTCCAATTGCTTTAGAAAAAAAAAGCTTTATTAAAAAATAAAAATAAAAAATAAACTTCAGTGTCCAATGGTGAAGCTCCAATTGCTTCATCCTAGTTACAATTTTGGCAATACACATCATATATATTTATATATAGATAGAGATAGAGATATATACATATACATATGTATGGCAGCTAAGTGGTGCAGTGGATAGAGGATAGAGTGCTAGGCTTAGAATCATGAAAGCCTAAGTTCAAACCCAGTCTCAGACAGTTATTAGCTGTGTGACCCTGGACAATTCACTTAACCCTATTTGCTTCAGCTTCCTTGTCTGTAAAAGGAATTGGAAAAAGGAAATGGCAAATCATTCCAGTCTTTTTTCCAAGGAAATACCAAATGGGGTTAGAAAAAGTGAGACATAACAGAAAAACAATTGAACAACAAAACCCAGATCTGTGAGTGTCAAATGAGGTAATATTTGTAAGGTCCTTAGCATAGTGCTAAACGCATACTATATAAATGCCAGCATCATTGTGATTGTTATTATTGTTGTCATCATAATCAATATTATCATCATAATTATTATTATATAAAAGACATTGCAAGCTCCTTAGGAGCATGGACTATTTTATTGGAGAGTCAAAATATACCCAGATAAAATAATTAAAGAACAGGAATAATGTGCTAAGTTTTAAGGAATTCTAATGAGCAAGAAATACAACAGAACATTAATTCCTAGAATGAATTCCTAGAAGGAATTAGAAACACAGACTTATAGATTGCTAGGAGGGTAGACAAAGATCATATACTATCATCCCCTTATTAGACAAATTGCTTGCCATGTCATAAATTTGGGGTTTTGTTATTGTTGTTGTAGATGATGATGATGTTAAGTTGTTGTTATCTTTCCCTGAGTATTTCTGGATCAGGTCTGGAAAGCAGCATTTTATTCAGGAATTCATTTAAAAGGAAATATGCTTCAAAGGGCCTACTGAAGCTTCCTACAAGGGTCCTAGCTGGAGTCCAAAGTCTGTCCAGTATGAGTACGCTATTTGTGGGTACTATGGAAAAGAACTTTGTTATTTATTTTTAGTCTCGCATTCAGAATATACTACCAAACATATAGGGGACAACAATTAAATCAACACCTAGCCTCAAGCGGATGCTCAAAAAAATGTTAACTAGTAATAATAAATAGTTATTTGGTTACATTTTATGGACACATTTGGCCTGCATTTCAGACGATTTTATGGGCAAATGCTATTCTGAGAGTTCCAAAATTCCCCAATTACATGTGAACCATCTGGATCGCTAACATCTGGAGTTTTAAAGCTCTGAGCTTCTTGTGTTCACTCTTGTACATAAATCTGAAGTCATCAAGATCCTTTCTCCAGGGCCCCCAACCCCACTGACATGTTTTACTGCCAGAGGTTACAAAGCACACCCTTTCTCTGGGTACTTTGACAAGTGTGATTGGCAAAGGGCAATTCAGAAGGAGACAGCTCCATGGAAGGAAGTAGGCATCTTCAAGGGATTATTTGAAGTTGAGAAGCAAACTAGGACACATGAAGAACTATTCTGGTCACTGATGACCAATGAATGCAAAACTCACCTCCAAGGTCCAAGCAACTCCAAGCTCCTTTACTCCTGAGTTCTCCTTGAACTCTTATCTCTGGTTCCTTTCCATTATTTAGATTGGGTGATTAGCATTTGGTTCAATGTTTCAAATATTGTTTAAAGGCCTACTATCAGAACTGTTCACTATTTGAGAGTAAGCATAATATAGAAAGCTAGCCTTGAAGTCAGGTTTAAGTCTCTCTACTAGCATATAGTTGCTGAAAAAATTTACTTAATGTCTTCTTGCCTATATAAGGCACACCTAATCAGGAAACTAAGACTATAAGGTAACACTTAAGGACATTAACAGATATTCTGTCAGTAGATGGAATTTCCTCTCTGGGTATTTCCCATGCTAGCTGTGTCTCCGGATGCCTTTACACTCTAAAAAATCATGGAAGACTCCTCCTCCAAGAGCATTGGTTTTTCTGTATTATGTCTATGGATAGATGCTTTAATGGAAATTGACATATCTTATTATACTATGACAATAACTTTGAACTTGAGGATACCCAGAAAAGGCATCAAGAACCTATCATGGTCCTGGACTACACTTTAAGAACCACTAACTTACCTCAATTAAGTTCTAGGTGTAGATACTCTCCATTCCCAAACTGCCCCCCCAAAAAAAGTTTACAAATGTTATATTAGGCCCAAGGTTACAGAGACAATCAAAGGGTTTGGTTTTGAATTCTGCCTCTGTTATAGCTGTATCACCTCAATCAAGCTTAAATATTCTAGCCCTCAGTTTTCCCAGTTTCCCCAACTGGATAATAAAGATTCTGGACTACATGATTCCCTTTGAATTAATAGCTGGAGGTGACACCTTCAAGCTCTGAATCTGATGATGATGATAATGAAGAAGATAGTTGATGGTAGTGATGATGGTGATAGTAATAGTGATGATGAAGATGATGATGATGATGATGATGAACATAATGATAATAGAATGGTGGTAGTGGTGATGATGATGATGATGACTGATAGTGATATAGTCTTAAATTTGCAAAGCACTTTACAAGAATTATAGCAATTTTTATTTTATCCTAGTTCTTTGATGAATAGTATAACAAATAGAAATCTAGTCTTTCCTTTTTTCCTGCAGTATATTCAAGGCATGTAGAATACTTGTTCAAATTAGTAGAGACAAAAAATTATAAGATATGATCAGAAACCATGAGTATTATTAAAATAAATTACAGAATACCTTAAGGTCCCTAAAATAGTCCACTTTTTTCCTGAAGCATGGAGTGCTGAAAGTAAAGTGATTTGTTTGTTTGTTAGGGTTGTTTTTAATAGTATTTAATTTTTTTCTCAATTTTGATTTTTCAATTTCTCAATTCTCAATTACATGTTGAGACAATTTTTAGCATTCATTTATACAATATTTCAAATTTCAAGTTTTTCTCCTTATCTCCTTCCCCTCCCGTTTCTAAAATGGTAGGCAATTTGATATAGATTATTCATGTGCTATCATGTAAAACATATTCCCATATTAGTCACACTTGTGAAAGAAGAAAGATCAAAAGGAAAAAAAAGTGTACTTCAGTTTGCATTTATAATTCTTCGGTTACTTACCTGGATGCCGATAGCATTTTTCTTCATGAGTCTTTTGTATTTCTTTTGAATAATTATATTGCTAAGAAGAGCTGAGTCATTCACATTTTTCCTGGTTCTGGTCATTTTACTTTGCATCAGTTTATATAAGCCTTTCCAGGTTTTTCTGAAATCTTCCTGTTCATCATTTTTATTACACAATTGTATGCCATTACATTCATATGCCTTGCTTGTTCAGCCATTCCCCACTTGATGAGCATTCCATCAATTTCCAATATTTTGACACAATGAAAAGTGTTGCCATAAATATGTTATATAAATATGTAGGTCCTATTCCTTTTCTTATGGTCTTTTTGAAATATTGACTTAGTGGTGGTTGGTTTTTTGTTTTGTTCTGTTTTAGTTTCAAAGATTTTTGTTTGTTTTGTTTTGTTTTGTTTTGGTGAGGCAATCAGAGTTAAGTGACTTGATCAGAGAAACACAGCTAGAAAATGTCAAGTGTCTGAGGCTAGATTTGAACTCAGATTTTCCAGACTCTAGGACTGGTGCTCTATCCACTGTATCATCCCTAGTATTGATATTGCTACATCAAAGGGTATGCACAGTTTGGTTGCCCTTTGGACAGAGTCCCAAATTGCTTTCTACAATGTTCACAGTTCCACCAACAATCCATCCCATCCCATATCCTCATCATCATTTTCCTTTTATTTTTTAAATATTAGCCAATTTGATAAGTGTGAGGTAGTACCTCAGAGTTGTTTTAATTTGCATTTCTCTGGTCAAAAATGATTTAAAGCTTCTCTTCATATACCTATAGATAGTTTTGATTTCTTCATCTGAAAACTACCTGTTTATATACTTTGACTAATTATTAATTGGGAAATGGCTTGTAATTTGACTCAGTTCTCTATATATTTAAAAATTGAGTCCTTTATTAGAAACATTTGCTGTAAAGATTATTTCCCAGGTTTCTGCTTTTCTTCTAATCTTGGTTGTATTGGTCTTTTTTATGCAAAAGTTTTTTTTAATTTAATATAATAAAAATTGTTTTACCTTTTACAATGTTCTCTATCTCTTGCTTAATCATAAATTCTTCCTGAAGTGGAATAATTTGAAACAAGATTGGAAAGGTAGGTTGGAGTAAAATAAAATAGACAATTTTGATTGTATTAAATTATTTTTTTCTTCTATAGATAATGGAGAACTATTGGAGGTTTTAAAGCTAGAAATTCTTATAGTCTGACTGGCATCTTAGGAAGCTTATTTGGGAAGGTATAAGAAAGCCATATCAAGTGGTCTGAAGTTTGACGGTGGCAGTATAAATAAAGGAGAGGGAAACGGGTAAGAAGGATTTTGTGAGAACAGCACTTGACAGCTAAACTGATTGGATCAGTGGTATAAGAGAGAAGGACACAGTCAAAGATGATTAAGTCCTATGGTCTAATATGCTGTCTATGTTTTGTGATTACAGATTCAGACCAAAAGGAGGAAATACTAATGGTAGAATTTTAGGTATATGTATCCTGGGACAATTTATAGTAAGAAGAGGGATTTGCAGACACAGGCACACTAATGCATTGTTACTATAGAGCTATGAATTGAACTAATCATTTTGCGTGTCCGTTTATAATCTTTCAAGAAAAGTGACAAAACTCTCCATTTCCTGGCCATCTTTTTTAATGGGTATACATACCAAGAAAGTTAAAGATAATCACAAAGATCAAATAATATTCTGTCCTGTTAAAGTACTAGAAAAAACGTAGGCCAATTGATCAATAAGCATGTATTAAATGCCTCCTATGTGCCAGATACTGTTCTAAGTATTAGGGGTACAAATACTATAAAGCCAAGCAGTGTTCTATTGAGAAACTACTGAACAAACTGTGGCCTGAGTATAATGGAAAAACATTCTGCATTCAGAAATGAGGAATATGAAGAAATCAGGGGGAAATGGGAAGATTTGTATTTACTATTAGATGATGACACAGTTGGAGAAACAACACTCACAAGGGCTTGGATGCAAGATTGAAAAGAAAGCTAAAAGGAAAAGACAAGTTTTAAGAGATCACATAATATCACCATCCTCTTCACACAGAGTTTAGAGAAACTAGTAGGAAAAATTATCACATACAACTGTTCTACATGGCCAATTTTTTGGGTTGTATTTTTGATTGTTTAATTATTTTTTTCTTTCTTTCAAGGGAGAATTCAAGACTGGCAAGAAATATTATTTAGAAATTATCTTGATATAGAAGCAAATCAAAACAAATCAATATTTTAAAAATATTTTTTAAAAATAGCATTGAGTGGCTGCTATGCTTTTGGAGTATGTGCTCTGCAGCATCCAAATGTCCAGCTGCAGAAGGGCTTCTCACTGTATTACTCTATTATTCCACATCTGGCCTGGCCAGGTGAAGAAAGTGTTCTGGAATTGCTGCTGGCGGCACTTGGACTAGGAACTTCATAGCCTGAGCAAATCCTTGTGCCAAGAAGTTCAGCTCTCCCAGAACACTTTGCAGACTAGGCCCAAAATTGATGGCTTTTCCAACTGTCTTCACACATGGCTGCAGACTTGAGCAGACCTTTCAACCCTTGCCTGAAGTTCCTCTAACCATAAGAAAGAAAGAAAAAATGGTCTTGCTTAGTTTTATGGTTGTCTTGGGTCCCGAACAAAGATACCCTTGAACCAAATCTGACTCTTGGTAACAGGAAGAAATAGATAAATCTGAATTTAAGGCATAGTACTGTCAGCTATGTGACCTTAGGTAAAGTTTTGGGACATCTCTTCCTCTCTAGATTGTGAGAATATCCAAGGAAGTGAATTTTTTTTTCCATTTCTTTGCATCTCCACCATTTAGCTGGCATAAAATAAACACTTTTGCCTGGCATACAATAAATACAATAAATATTTATTGAAAAAGTGACTGACTAACCTCAGTTTCTCAGCTGTAAAACAAAGAGTTTAAATGAGATCATCTCTGAGGTTCCTTCAATATCTAATAATCTAGAAATAAACTAGAGATTCTCTGAGCCTCTGACTTCTATAATCTTTTCATCCTCTCTCAAGCTCTGACAAACTTATAAATGCAGAAGTATCACTGGTGGATAATAGCTTATCAAGTAGTCTTCTGGACAACTAAAATTTATATAGACAGAATAGACAGCTTAGTGGTGAAATAGGGAAGGGTGTGGTGAAAGGAACACAAGATTTATAGAATGGATGCTTAGAACTCTGCTAGAATTTGCCAGCCATGTGACTTTAGGTATGTCACATTTAAAATGAAAGGGTAGGATAAGGTAAATGGTTTCTTCCCTTTTTGTGAGAGGAGAGAGGGAACTTATTGTCAGTCTGGTAGAACCTATAGACTCTTTCTCAGGACAATATTGCTAAATGCAAAAAATAAAATGTATAAGATTATAAAGGAATCCAATTATATTGAAACAAAATTATCAAAATATATTAAAAGAAACATGTTACTGAACTTCAGGTTAAAAGTCCTATTTAGGTGATGATGACTAAGATTCCTTCCAGTTATTAATCCTTTGATTCTAACTCAAATGCTATTATAATAAGAAAAAAGTCTGAATTTCAGACATTACAGTAGATGAGGGAAGTTCCAGGAGAGGTTAGCAGGATCTTCCTGGACCACTTAAAACGACACTAAGGCAGGCACCCGCTTGATCCACATCTGAGACCTGCCAGGTGCAAATCAAAGTGACATCACTTTTGAACCAGACATAAATGGTTCTGTTTTTATTACTTACGGCGAATTTGGAAAAGGTACAGGCAAAGAACAGGAGGCAGAAAATTATTTCTCCTAAATGTTCCCAAATACCTGGAGTTGGCAATAGAAACAGCCTCTTCCTGTAGAATGGAGCTGGTCTTCCTTTGCTCAGATCTCCAAGGTAAACTTTGGGAAACACTTGCTGTTGGGGAGATGTAGCTCTTCCAGGTTAGTTAAGGTCACTAAAGAGAGTCTGGATAAGCAAGGGAAAAAATGAAGTATATGTTTCCCAAGGCCATCATCTATTTAACAGAGAGTAAGTACTCACCCAGGGGCATGTGTAAATGAAAAACTTCAGTGTAGGTCAAACTGAATTCAGGCCAGATTTTCCTTATGCCAGGTTTCTATTCAGACGGTTAATCAACAACCTTTTATATTAAGGGCTAACTGTGGGCCAGGCATTGTGCTAAGTGCTGGGGGATACAAAGAAGGCAAAAAAAAAACAAAAAAAAAAAAACTGGCCTCAAGAAACATAGTATAATGTGTGAGACAATCAAACTAATAACAGTCCAGAGACAAATAGATACCTAGATACATGGATGCATAGTAGATACTTAAGTAAAGATCTAGATACATGTTATGAAGGGAAATAAGTAAGACCACTAGGTGGCGCCATAGTGCATAGAGCATGAGTTTAGAACTCATCTCCCTGAGTTCAAATCTGACCTCAGGCACTTGCCAGCTGTGTGATCCTGAGCAAGTCACTTAGCCCTGTTTGCTTCAGTTTCTTCATCTGTAAAATGAGCTGGAGAAGGAAATGGCAAACCATTGCAGTATCTTTCCCAAGAAAACTCCAAAGAGTCAGGTATGGATGAAATGATTAAAAAAACAATAATAAAGAAAAGGCATTGGGGTAGGGTGGGAGGTGGAGTATGTTCAGGGAGTGGATGATGGGACTGAAAAAAGACTCCAGAAGGTGAGATATTTATCTGACATGCCTCCAAATGGCTGGGGCAGAAATGGAGGCCACCTAATGGGAGAGGCCTTGGGGCCACAGCTGGACATAGCTTTTATAGTCCCATGGTGTCTTCAAGACATTGGATGAGTTCCCTTTCCAAAGCAGACACACACTGTTCAAGGGAACTTTGGCACCTGACCAATAGCCCTCCAGCAAGGAGCAGCAAAGTCTCATTCTGTTTGTTGACACAATTTCTGAAATCAAAAAGACTTATCAGGCATATTTTCTACCCTCATCACTCCAGTGGACTTTACCCTGTGTTAGAACACACTTGTACTAGGTATATGAAGGAATGGAGTCCTGGGGAGGAAGGTTTTCATGGAAGAAGACCAAGACCACGGAAAGAAAGTTTCATGAGTTTGGGGAGCTGGGCTAGCTTTGGCTAAGGTACTAATCTAAGATACATGGAATAATAATAACTAACATTTCATGGAGTCTTTAAGTTTTACAAAGTGGTTTACAAATACCTCATCTTATTCTCAAATAACCCTGGGAAGTAGTGCCATTATTTTCTCCATTTTAAAAATTAAGAAACTGAGGCAAACTGAGGGATAAATGACTTGTCCATGTTCACACAACTAGGAAGTATCTAAGGCTGGAGTTAAACTCAGCTCTTTCTGTTTCCATGTTGTGTGCTATCCACTGCCCTACCTAGCTCTCTCTAGTACCTAAGCTTCCCCTCATTCTCTAATGAAGAACTCATGATCCTTAATGTGTCTTCTAATGCTGACAAATAGAAACAGAATTTTAAGTACATTGACCACTAGAAGAATACTTTTTTGCCTAAATCCCATTACTCACTCACGATTCTTCATGTCCCATTTTTCTAAGCCTTTCTTGACTTTCCCCAAAGCTTGAAATATTTCTCTTCTCACAATTGCCTATTAGAATCTTTTTCTTATGTAGAGCCATAAACCCATTTGATCTACAGGACCATAATCAGCATGTGAATAGCTGAATGGATATTTTCCTTGAGTCCTGACACTCTATTTGCCTATTAGAATCTTTTGTTTTCTTAGAAAAACAACCACATACCATTTTCTGGATTTTTCCAGTTTCTAGTTCCCCACCCCAATTATTTTTATTATCTTGTTTAATTTGTATATATGTATGTGTGTATATATATATATGTATATATACATACATATGTATATATGTATATATATATATATATGTATGTATTTATACACTCTCATATGTGTATATGAAAGGTGAAGGAAGCAGCTCCACAGCTCAATTGAGAGAGCACCAAGTCTGGAATCAGGAACACCTTACTCAAATCTTATAAACTGTGTGATTTTGGACAATATACATAATCTCTCTTTACCTTAATCCACTAGATAAGGAAATAGCAAATCATTCCAGTATACTATCCAGCCAAGAAAATCCCACTGACAGTATAATCCACAGTTTCATGACAAGTAAGACATGACTCAACAACTGAACAACAACAATGTATATACATTGTCTTTCCCAGAAAACCCAAGTTCTTAGAGATCATGGACTATTTCTTTGGGAAGTAGGAGGAGGTCTTTAGCACTTAAGTCAATGTCTTTATCATAGCAAATCTTAATGAATGTGTACTTAATGATAGATTGATTCTTAACATTCTGTTTTGTTTATTTAACAAATAGCTATTGTATAAATTAGGGGTCTTTAGGACACTAAATAATAATTTACAACTAACCTGGTAGTAACTTGAAATTACTTACAGTATTATAATACATTAAAAATAGTAGGAAAAGACCCAGATTTGGCATATAAGAATTCAGGTGCAAGTGTCGGCTCAGTTACTTTATACCTATGTGACTCTGGGCAGATTGCTTTCATTTTTCAGTGCTTCAATTTCTTCATCTGTCAAATGAAAGGAATGAGGGAGTAAATCAAAATAACTCTATGGACCTTACCAGTTTTAAATGTATGATTATATGTTTTTAATAACAGAAATTGTTTTCATAAACCAAATAACAACAAAAATACCATAATGTGTCAATCAACATTTTTAATCTGCTTAATCAGAATCAACCAGCAAAAAATCTGCTGTATACAAGCTTTGTGCTGACCCTGAAAATGAGATGTTTGGGGGGAAATTACAAAGGAGAATAAGACTTGTAATTTCTTTTTTTGATCTATAATAAATACACAAATAATATTATGAGTCTTATTGAATTTCCTCATTGTGAATGAGAAACATTCCCAAAAAGAATGTAGAAACTTCAGAGAAGGGAATGAGGTATAAAGGGGAAAGCTAAATCCACAGAATCTTTGTATGGGAAGGGGCATTTTAGCTGAGTCTTGAAGAAAAAGAAATCTGCTTCATAGATCAGTGATCAGATCCCAGATGATTGATCTCATTAATCAAGGAGTTACATGAAGTAGGCCCATAAGAACTAGTAGAATGACAGGCCAAGGAAAGAGGAATAAAAATGAATTTCCTTAATGATTTTCTCCAAATACTATATGTCTTCTTCTAGCCAAAAAGTTAAAACACTCCTCCAGCATCTTGGCTGTACATGCTGGAAGAGTTCAGCTCAGTGTGTGTCTATGTGTCTGGAGCAGGAGGGGTGGAGTAGAGGATGTGGGATGATGTGGGATGATGTGGGATGATTCTTTAAACAGACACATCCCATTAAATGGTGCTTTTCACCAGGAATCCTTAAAACAAGTTGAAAAATGTACCAATTTTAATACACTCGAACAGATGGAAGCTGTGACCATATGACTAAATAATACCTGACTAGTTCATGGCTATTCTAGCTATTGAATATTTTAAAAACTCAGTGAGTTGGATTACTGAACATTCTGATCAAATGAATGGAAATCAGTTATTAATAGATTAGTGTAATCAAAAGAGATACTTCAAATTAACTCCTGTGGCCAGTTGGATCCTCTATCAAATGTGAAACTTTATATTATATGAGAATTTCTAACTGGGTTTTGGGGGACTTGGGGCAAGGGAGAAGGAGAATAAAAAAGAGATTTGGGGAAACTCATCCAGGGTATATGTATATGAGAGGAGAGAGGAAATACAGACCAAACTTCAAAGAAGTTTCTCTAATTCTTTCATTCTCACCTCTATGCATATATCTGCCACTTTTGTGTAGCAACAAAGTCTTGCTTTTTATACCCAGGACTGCCCACTGGACATCTTGATCTCAATGACCTATAGACATTTTCATGAGAATGTAAAGTCCTTGAGAGAAGGGAATAAAGGTAATAATAGCTATCATTACTATAGGTGGCATCTATATAGTATCTGCTCTATGCCAGGAACTGTGTTAAATGCTTTCCAAATATTATCTTGTGTTCCTCACAAACCCTGAGATTTAGGAGCTCTTATTAATAACACCCACTTTGCAGATTAAGTGACTTGCCCAAGCTAATACAAATTATTTCATTCTTTATATGTTTATTATCTCCCTAGGGTTTAGCTTGGTGTCTAGCATACAGTAGATATATAATAAATGCTTGTTGACTGATCTGAAACTCAACAAGTGCAGAACAAACTTGTCTTCTCCTACTGAGTATACCTCTCTCATAAAGTTTTCAATTTCTACTTAGGGCAACGTCATTCTTCCAGAGACTCAATTTCTCAACCCCAATATCATTCTCATTATCTCACTCTTCTTCATCCTACATTTCTCTTCAACTGTTGCCTTGTCTTTTCTACCTCTTCCATCCAGCTCTTCTCTCCACTTACAGGCTACATTGGTATACATCATTGTAAGTTCAGAGTTTGTCCTGCTTCAGGTCTTTTCCAAATCCAATCCATCCTCCACTCAGCTGCCAAAGTGATTTTCCTAAAGCACAAGTTAAAGAATCGGAGTCCTAGAAGTTTGGTGATTCATATAAGAGCCTACCACACAGGTAGGAAAGAGTCAACTTTTGAACCCATATCATATGACTCCATGTAAAATGTTCTTTACAACATACTCTTCCTAGACTGTTGACCCTGAAACTTGTCTAGGTTCTTGCTTCAGTGGTGATATGTTCCTGGGAGTCAGAAGATTGATTACTTGGTTTGGGACTTTTAGCACGTTCTCTCAATGAGTCATCCTTTCTTCCCATTGAAAAATGAAGAGGTCAGAGTGTAAAGGGCTGAAATTCTGAATAGGTGCACTTGAATCAGACAACCAAGCACTTAAGGCTAATTACCTATTCAAAATAAGACAATGATCCTATTAGCATATGTTTGGATAAATGGCCTTTCTCACCATTGGTGTTGGCTCAATGTTTGGTGTAAAGATAATTGTAGGCAAGGATTAGAGGGTGGGGTGAGAGAAGCCTGAATTCACTGGGCTGTAGGACTGAGAAAGGTAGACTATAGAATTGAGGAGCGATCCTTGGCAAAACTCCTGGCAGTTTTGTCCATCTCCTTCACTTCTCCCCCTAAAGACCAAGGATGTTTGCTTATCCTGGCTCTGGCTGATCGTGAGGCCTCCAGGGAGCTGGCCTGGACTTTACAACAGAGTATTGTTTCTTCTAGTTTTAACTTTCTATGGTTCTATACTAAAATTTCAAAATAATGAGCATGTGCCTGGACCACTGCCCATCACCTGCTTTTTTCTGCCCACTGGCTAGACTATTTGCTCCTTACCATATAGCTAGCCCTCCCTTTATGACCTTCTTAGATTTCTTCCTCTACAAATGAAGCTACCAATGCCTATTTCTGGGACCCTCTTTTATTATTTGTCCTACTTCTGTTGGTCTTTCTGGGCTTCTGTGACTCTAAATCTTCCCCCAGGCCCTTCTTGATCAAGTCCATTTATGGGATTGATCAATGCAGAGGGTCTCACCCAATATTGTGCATGGAGTATACCAAAGAGCTTCTGTTCCATGTCTTTTCCTCCACACAAGATCATGTGACTAAGACACTAATTAAAAACTATATGCCTTGACTACCTCCCTTCCCCTCACTGGACATGGATTTATTACTCTGTAAAATGAGGACATTATTCTATGGCATTGAAGGTGCCATAACATTTCATTATTCTCTAATTTCTGATCAGTCCACAGAAAGGAAAGCAGACCAGCTCAGCTTTCTCATTTCCCTTCCGCAAGCTAAATGATTTATTATTCAAAGCCAGGATGGTCCATAGTAGAAATGTGAAGGAGGCGAAATTTTTCTTAAAAGATCCATCATACCCTGATCTTCAACCATCTCCTCTTTTTCAACATTCTTACAAAGTATCCAATAACCTCATATTGTTTTTCCCATAGGAAAGCAGAATTCTAGGTCTGGGTTTTTTTTTTTCAATTTCTGGAGCTCAATACTCCTGCAGAAGATTCAAAATAGACATTGTTCTCCTAGAGGACTCCAGAAATTTAACTTTATATTGTGAATCCTTCATTCCTTAGGCAGAATAACAGAAAGTACCTGCCCAGGGAACTGTAATCAATCTTCTTGTCAAGGTGATATACATTTCAGAAATGTTTTATATTATCACTCATTTATAATTTTGATTGTGGGGAAGAATTTTTCCCAGCATACACCCAAATTCTTATACTAATAGGTGCTTAAAGACAAATCTGGACTTGTTTATAATAGCTAATAACTTTAAAGACATCAGTGAATTGCTTTCAGCTAATAAAAGCTTTAATCAATATCCAAAGAAAATTAATTAATCAATACTTGGACTACAACAAGGCAGATATGGTAGATAGCAACTGACTTAAAAATCTCTATTGTTCAGCATTTAATATGAAAGAATCTATTAGAGATTAGAGATAAAGAATCATTAGTCTATACAACAAATATATATTATGTACCACTGATAAGCAAAAGCTTATTACAGTAAGTTTGGCTTTTTTTTTTGCCTTTGCACCAAGCTAAATGACTGACTAGAGAAACTAGGTGGTTCAGTATAGAGAATGTCAGTTTTGGAGTCAGAAAAGACTCATTATCCTGAGCCCAGATCTGTCTTCAGACACTAACCATGTGACCCTGAGCAAGTCACTTAACTCTGTTGATATCAGTTTCCTCATCTGCAAAATGAGCTGGAAAAGGAATGTCAAACCCTGCCAGCATCTCCACCAACAAAATACCAAATGAGGTCACAAAGACTCAGACACGATTGAAACAACACAGCAACAAATTACTGATGGTTGGCTGATTTGTTTTTCCTATACCGATGAAAGAATACTCACACTCATGGAATCATGGATCCATCAAAGTTTTATAGATCCCATTTTATTCCAGAGAGAAGGGGGAGAGATGATCTGGTCTTTCTGGGTCTCAATTTCTACATCTGTGAAATATAATTGAAGAAGCTACAAAAATATCATTTATCTCATTGGGGCTGTCAGCAAAACAATTTATACACCTTAAATTACTCCAGGAATATTAATGAACATAATTAATTAACTAATTAATATGGTTATAACTGTAAAAGAACCATTGAGAGTAATCAAGTGAAGGCTAAAATATTGTAATGGAGATTCCTGCCAATGGAGATTCCTGGATCTCTGGGGTTCCTTCTAGTTCTGAGATCCTGTTGAATAATAATTCTTTTCACTCTTCAGCCTGGTAGGAAAAAATTAAAATAAAATATACTATAAGGCTGGTCAGGAAATATAAAATCCCTAAGGAAATGAGTCTCCATAGTCAACTTGAAATCCAGATTGCTGTCACCTTCGTGTATATGGCAATCTTTCATTCTACTGCTCCAATATAGTCTGTCTCAGGAATAAGGATATCCCAAGATATTTTGGAGGCTTATAATAGCATGAGTAATTGTGCAAATGTTGGATCCTGGCTTGTAGTCTGTTCCCTGCACACACCACAGAGTTAGACTGGGATTTACTCCAAAAAAAAAGGAATATAGTTCCTTCAATTCAAGTCAACTGACATTTATTGAGTGCTCACAATGTATAAGACACTGTGGAAGACAAAAAAAATGGGGGAAGAAAAAACACTCTCCTTATTTCAAGAACCCTACATTCTATTGAGTCAAGTCAATAAGCATTTATCAAGCACTTCCTATGTGCCAGGCAGAAAAAAGACAGTCCTTTCCCTTAGTGAGCTTACATTCTAATGGGAATTAGGTCAACAAAAGGGATATAAGAAGAGAAGAAAAGTTCCCTGGCCAAGGGGCATGATAAAGTTCAGTGAAAATGAGTCAGCATGGTATCTGGACAGGAAGGAAGATAAGATTGACTTGGGCTTTCTCCTTAAATTGGACATTCTAAAAGTAACCAGTCAATCTGAGGGAGAGGAAATGGGGGGGGGGGAGGGGAGGACTTCTAGTGTGAGAAGTAATCCAGGGATAGAATGAGCATCCAAGGTGAAGAGGTTTCTATGTCATAATAGAGAATGACTCAGTAGTAATTTGAAGAAGGAGCATCATGTAGACCAGTTTTTAAATAGGGGGCCAGTTCACTGTCCCTCAAACTGTTGGAGGGCTGGACTATAGTAAAAACAAAAGCTCACACACTGTGTCTGCCCCTCAGCCCATTTGCCATACCTTGGCCCTCAGGCAGTAGTTTGAGAACCCCTGATGTAGACAGATCAGAAAATACAAGTAATCTGAGGACAGGAAAAGTACGAATTACTATAGAAGATGGCATCTAAGCTGAGCCTTGACTTAAACTAAGAAGACTAAGAGGTGAACCTCAGGAAAGAGTGCATTCCAGGCATAGGGGCAGAAAATAGAATCCTGGGTTCTAGAAGCAGCAAGAGACATAGAATGAATGAAAGGAAACAATGTGAAATAAGTTGAGAAAGGTAGATTGGTGTCAGATTATGAAAAGCATTAAATGGTAATCTAAGAATATTATATTTTAGTCTAGATGCAACCACCCTCTTGGTTCTTGTGCAAGGGAACAAAATGGTTAGTGAGTTAGTCAATTAATATTAATTAAGCACTTACTATGTGAAATGCCAGGACACAAAGAAAGGCAAAAAGACAATGGTTGCCATCAAAGAATTAAAATCTAGTGGGGGAATGACATGCAAATGGGTATATACAAATAAGCTATATAAGGGATAAAAAGGAAATGATTAATAGAAAGAAAGCACTGGAATTAAGAAAAGTTATGGAGGACTTCCTGAACAAGGTGGGATTTTAGTTGGGACTTGAAGGAAGCCATGGAGGTCAATTGGCAGAGTAAAGGCAGAGAGGGAGAATGCTACAGGTATGGGAGATGGCCAGAGATAATGTCCAGAGATAAGTGATGGAGTATCTACTTTGTGGAACAGCCAGGAGGCCATTGTTTCCAGATCCCAGAGTATGGGTTGGAGAGTAAAGAGTAAGAAGACGAGGAAGGTAGGTAGGGGCCAGATTATGAAGGGCTTTGAATACTAAATAGAGTTTTTCTTTTATTTGATTCTAATAATAGTAAGGAGTTACAATTAGATCTGTATGTTTCTCCAGGTATGTGTAGGATGGATTGGAAAGGCTGAAGACAGGCCAGTTAGGAGACAATACAAAATGAGATCCTGAACTAGAATAGAGATCGTGTAGTAAGCAAAGCACAAAGAATATATAAGATATTAAGTAGGCAGACTTGACAAGAGTTGATAACTGATGGGATACAGGGGAAGACTCAAAGAAAAAGGAAGCAAAGGTTATTCTTGGGTTTGGAAACTGACTGAAAGAATGGGAGTGATCAATCTAAGCTCAGGGAAGTTTGGAAGAGAAGAGGATGGTTTAAGGAAAACATAGCAAGTTTCATTTTGGATATGTCAAATATGAGATGTTGATATAATATCTGGAGGACTTCTGACAAATACTGGTCATTTCAAGATAAGTCATCAAGCATTTGCTAAGTACCTTCTATATTCTAGGCACTGTACTAAGGGCTAGCACTATGAATGCTCATAGATTTTCAATTGTTTCAGTCATGTCTAACTCTGTAATCCTATTTGGGGTTTCCTTGGCAGAGACACTGGAGTGATTTACCCTTTCCTTCTCCAGCTCACTTTAGAGATGAGAAAACTGAGGCAAACAGTATTATTGTCCAAAGTCATATAGCTAATAAATGTTTGAGACCACATTTGACCTCAGGTCTTCCTGACTCCAGGCCTGGCATTCTATCCACTATGGCACCCTTTAGTTGCTCTTCAATTTCATAGCAAAACTTCTCACGGGACTATTGTAATATCCACTCAATGGTTCTTTTTGCCTCAAGTCTCTCCCTCCTCCAATCCACCTTCCATTCAGCTAACAAAATGGTTTATCTGAAATGCAGTTCTAATTAATGTAATTAATGATTAATGTTTCCTTTTCAAGGAATTCCATTGGCTTCCTATTATTTCCACAATAATTACAAATCCATCTCTTTCGAATTTAAAGTTTTTCATAGCATTGTCTTTTCCTAGCTTTTCACACTTCTTACACATAATTCTCATTCATAGGCTTTTCAATCTAACTATCTTGGATTCTTTGCACATATTCTATCTGGACCCTCCATAGAATGTCCTCCTCAATTAGAGCTGCCTCTTAGAATACTTGATTCCTTCAAGCCAATTCTTTGGCTCAAAGATTACCTTCTACCTCCAACCTCCCACCTACTGCCCCAAGCTGCTAGTACTTGTCTCTGTGGAGTTATCAGGAGTCTACTTTGTATATATTTTGTATATACCTGCTTGTATCCCCTCTTAGAATACAAGCTTCTTGAAGGCAAGATCTGTTGTTTTGCTTTTTTTGTGTGTATTCTAGCACCTAACACATAAGCTGCCTCAGAATAAATAATGATAGTTAACATATACATTGTATTTACTGAGTGTCAATGATTACTATGTATAAATTCTTATGGTTTGTTTTGGATTGATTAGCCAAGCCTTAAGAGAAATTGGAGAGTCTAATAGGCATTGGCAAAGAGACTGAAGTAAAAGAAGAGAAAATAGCCGGTCTGGAAGGATTTGGAGGATCAAGGGAGAAGAGGAAACTCACAATAATTAACATTTCTATAATGATTTAATGTACATTATCTAACTTGATTTTCACAACAACTACCAAAGGTTAAGTTCATGATTGGTATTATCAATAGATGAAAAAATCGAGGTTTAGAGATTAAAGGTGTCACATGGTGTCAGAAGCAATATTTGAATTTAGATCTTCCTGACTGCAAATCAAACAACCTATTACTCTACACTTCATGTATGGATGATGTCTTAAGACCATGAGAGAGGAAATCCTTAAAGAATGATCTTAGTACCCTTTAGTTAACTCTACACCATACTTCTTTTACTTAAAAGCAGCTAAAACACCCTACTAGAAGTATGATTATTGAAGAAAATGAAGGCAGTGATTGAGGAGACAGAGATGAAAAAGGTAAAGGGGAAGGAAAAGTTGAAGGCAAAGACAAAGAAGGAGGAGGAAAAGGAGTGTGAAGAGGAAGAGGAAGAGGGGAAAGAGAACCATCCTTGGCACAAGTCTTACCAGTTTGCAAATCACACTTATCTTCCTAGTATAAAGAGAGTTCCCCTACAGGCCCCTGTAGCATTTTTAGCAGCCCAGACCAGCTATCACCTTTGACCAACTACCTAAGGTCTCCAGAAAATTCTCCCCTCACATGTTTCTCCTCCTCTGTGCTTCTGAAAGCTAAACTCCTTGCTCACCACATCCACTTTTGCTTTTGTTCAAACTCTTTACTCATAATTTTTGTTCCTCCAAACTCTCAGTAAGCTGTACTCAATAAAAAGCTAAAATCATCACCATCATCATCGATAACCTCAACATAATAAGCTGCACCACTTGAATGGCTCTCCCCTGGCGGAATGAGTCTTAAAGTATAGACTTAATATAGTAAGAAATGAGAGCCAAAGAGAAGTTAGGGAGTAGTATTCTCCTACTAAGCCTAAAAAAGGAGGATGCTTAAAATAGCTTCCATGAGAAATGTAAGACTATCTAGAGAAAAGAAAAGAATTGCCAGACAGTACCAAGAGCCCAATGAAGAGTAGATCAAATTGCTTTGTAGTTGGTTCTATCAGATGAGTTGTGTGTTTTATTCCATCATTATTAAGCAGTCCTTGAATTGAAACTCTTAAAGAACTAATGTGGTGAGAGTAAACCAGAATTAGGGATTGACAAGACAGGAATAATGATAACACAAAATGTAAGATATTCCAAGGAAATAGTAAATGGTTTTGCCCTCATTAATTTCTCATATGATTCAGTAAAATGGGGAATGGAGGAGGTTATACATCAACAAACAGCAGTAGATAGCGATTTTCAAATTTACTCCTTTAGTATTCAATTATAATAGAGGATAGTAGCATTATTTTCGTGACAAAACAATTGTAAAGGCAAAATAATTGTCCCATAGGGCTGGAGTAGAAGGTTTTCATGGGTAAAGTAGAGGTCATTAGAAAGAGCCCTGGATTTTTCAATACCACTGGTGAATAAGTCAGTGCTGGAAGGTTCCTTAGAGATTATCTAGTTCAAAAGCCTCATATTTCAGAGAAACTTATTAAGATCCAGAGTGGAACAGGCTGGCTAAGGGTAGAGTCAGGACAAGATCTTATTGAATTACACATGTTATGTGAAAAGAACAACACTTGAACCAGGAATCAAGAAACCTGGCTCAAGAAAAACTGAGGATGAAAGGGTATGTTTGACCCGTTTGGCTTTTCTCACATGCTAGCTATATATTAGACAAGACTCTATCTATACTTTTATTTTCTCATTGGAAATTTTTTGATATTAATCAATGGGATGTTTGGGCAAAATAACCAATTAAATAGCTTTAAAGAAAGAATCCCTGATTTTTAGTCTTAGGTTTTTAGATATTAGCATGAATTTAGATTTGAAGAGACCTTAAACATCAAGTCCAATGCCCTCATTTTACAGAGAAGGACAGTGTCTTGTAGCCCCAAAGTCATGCAGGTAGCTAGGATTCTCTCCATGTCCTCTGACCTATATATCTAGTGCTCTAGGGGAGAGTTTCTTAAACTTTTTTCACTAGCAACCCCTTTTCACCTAAGAAATTTTAATTTTGCATATATAGATATGCAAATTAAAATAGATATGCAAATCAAATATTTGCTGATAATAAATCATAATTTCACAAGCCCTTACATTCAGTTATGAGACCTATATAGTTCAAGAAGTATTGCTCCAGGAGACCTAAGTTTAAATCCCTGCTCTGCTCTTTATTTCCTATATGACCCAAAGCCCAAGTCTGACTATGTCACTCCCTCCTCCTATGCATTTAATAAATTCCAGTGGCTCCCTGGATCAACTATAAAATCCTCTGTTTGAATTTTAAAGCCCTTCATAACTAACACCTTCTTACCTTTCCAGTCTTCCCCCAACCTTTTTCCCCTTTATATATTCTATGATGTAGTTACCCTGGTCACTTTGCTGTTCCTTGCCCAAGATCCCCCACTGGAGGTATTTCCAATGACTGTCTCCCATGTCTAGAATGGTCTCTTTCCTTTCCTCCACTTCCTGGCTTCCTTCAAGTCTCACCTTTTTTTAGGAAGTCTTTCCTGAACCCCCTTAATTCTAGTGGCTTCACTTGTATGACTAGTTCCAGTTTCTTCCATACATAGTTTCTTGTTCATAGCCGTTTGCATGTTGTCTCTCTCATTAAATTGTGAGTTCCTTCCATTGTCTTTAGTCTTTCTTTATATCCCCAGTATGCAATACCTGGAACCTTTGGAGGCACTTCATAAATATTTATTGACTTGTCCTTGAGCCAAGTAACTTCACTGCTCTAGACATCTTTTTTTTTTTTTCCTTTGTAGAGTGAGTGGTTGTTAACTATATACCTAAAGTTCTTTTGAGCTCTAAATCTGTGATATGGTACATGATATTGTGACTTTGAAAATATAAAATGTTATAATAATGATGCAGAAGAAGCTTGGATAAATGAGTCTCTTGAAAACTTTCCTTTTATCCTACCATAGAGATGTGTGTGTGTGCATGTGTATGTGCGTGCATGCGTGCCTGTGTGTGTGTGTGTGTGTGTGTGTGTGTGTGTGTGTGTGTGTATGTGGGTGTGTGTTTTAAGAACTTCCCCTTCCCCTCCTCCTCAAGTAGTTGTTTTGGATAAAGTTCCACAAACTCCATTGGACCACAGGAAGGAGAAGGGTGATTCAAATAACCATTACCTCTTCCTCTTCACTCATGAACTGGATAGAGAAATTAAAAGTTTTAAATGGCAACAGGACCGAGCTATTCCTGGGTTTCTCCCCCACAAAAGCAACCAAATAGATTTTGATGGACAGCAGGCTACCAAGAGGAGGGGGACATCTTGCCTGAGAGCACAAGAGAACTGAACAGGGCACCTCTTACTGCCTCTGTCTGTGGGATAGGAGAAGCCATTGTGAGTTCAATCTCAGTTTTTGGCTTTGGTGTACAAATCAAATACCTGAATCAAATTATTAGGTGCAGCTGTAAAAATTGTGATCCTGAAACCTGATTACAATTTCTGCAAAAGGTCAGTGACAGTATACAAAAAGATATTCCCTTTTTCTAATAAAAACACTTGGGGAAACAAAGAAGACTTTTTCCTCTAAACTCAACCAGTCTGTGCCTTTTCCCTGGGAAGGAGGAGGGGCCAGCCAAGCAAACCACAGAGAACGCAGGGGTCAGGACAGCTGGGATGGGTTCCATCGGAAACCTTTTGGACAATCCCTATACAGACACATTGTCTTTCTCTCTTCTTCAGCTGTCAGCCCTCTCACCTCAGAAAGAATTTCAATATGTCTGATCCTAACCCAAGAGGACTGTTCCAGTAAACAAACATTTAGACTTATCATGAGCCTTTCAACATACATTTTCTTCATGGTGAAATTAGCCAGCCTTCCATGATCTTCTACTTTGAAAGTTTTCATTTGGGAGTAAACAAGGCCCTTTGATTCTCCATCAAGGTACATTGGAAAGAGATATTTTTGTCCAACATACAAACAGGGAGATCTCCTGTTTTTTGTATAACAGTAGTGCCTGTTTAGACAATGGAGTAGTAGTTGGACTTTCATGTCATAGCCAGCAATTATATATAAATAAACTGTCATGAGGGGCACAATTTGAAACAGATGTTACCAGGTAGAGGTATGTCATCCTAACTGTGATGTACCAGCCAGGCAGATGGATGGACCATAAGGACAACATCGGAGAACACTGAATAAGCACGTACTAAATCCTTACTGACCTGCCTTGCCTCCATGATGAGAATAAATGTCAAGAGAATTCTGGAGTTCACAAAATGGATGGTGATGTATTAAATTTAATAATCACAAGAAAATGATAATAATGAAAACATTACAAAGTGTAGAAAACTTGCCAAAGAAATCAAAATCATGTGTGAACAGGATGAGGTAAATATCATCCTCATCATCCTGCTGGCTACTGGAGTTGTCCCAAGGATGCTTTCAGTGAGCCTGGGGAGAATGAACCTACATTCTAATACTTTTATTTAACAGCAAAAAAGTTATTTTATTTATTCACCCAACAGCTCTCTGAAGTAGGCTGTGTAAGCACTATTGTTATAATTTTATAGAAGAAGCAAATGAAGATTTCAGGCAAAATGATTTGGCCAAGACCACTATATATCTAGGACTTATTCTACTCTGTCAGATTTCCATCTTACACTAGAAAGAGAAGCTTTTCCAAGGAGTGAGCTCTCTGTTATCAGAAATATTAAAGCAGATATTAGATGACAGAAGTTGTAGTTGGGATTCCTACTTTGGGAAGAAGGTTGTGATATGTAACCAGTAAAATCTCTCCATGCTTGACAGTTTGGCTTGATTCCCATTCTTCTCCTCAGTACCTCTTAATAGTAGCTACATCAACTTGTGGGATTTGATGCCCAGGAAAGATCTTTCCCTACTTGTTAATAAATATAATATACTTTTAAAAATAAAATTGTACCGATATTGTTTTCCCATCATCCAAATTTCCCAATATATTCCGCTTTCTCTGCTTGCCTCAGAACTTGTTGTATCCCATAATAAAGAATGAAAAAGAGGGGGTGGATAAATGTCAGTGATGTTAACCCATATAGTGAAAAACTAAATATTTGATGAAGTATTCCTATATGTGAACTCCAATCTCTGTAAAAATGAGGGTACAGGCGGAGGTATTTTCTCATATCTCTTCTTTGGAGAGGGGCAACTTTGGTCATTCCAATTTTAAAATATTTAATTCTGTTATATTATTCTTTTGTATTGCTATGGGCAGCTAGGTGGTTCAATGTATGGAACAGTGAACTTGGAATCTGGAAGATTTATCTTTATGAATTCATATCCAGTTTCAGACACTTACTAACTATGTGACCCTAGGCAAGCCACTTAATTCCATTTCCCTCAGTTTCTTATTTGTAAAATTCGATGGAGAAACAAATAGCAAACTAATCCTGTATCTTTGCCTTGAAAATCCCAAAAGGGGTCATTAAGAGGTAAACATGACTGAATGGCTTCCTATTGCTATTCATTATTGTGATTATACAATATAATACATACATATATATTTATACATAAGCATAGATATAACCATATATATGTGAGTGTGTTTATTGCTTTCCTGGTCCTGTTTCCTTCATTTGAATGCAATATAATTAAAGTTATATTTAAAATAGATACCTGGGGAGGGATGTGAGGCAGAATTGTGTGTAAGGGGTTAGGGGGCTATTCCATGAGTGAGATCTATAATACTGTAGGACAATAGTTCTCAAAATATGTTTAACATAGAAAATCTTTGGGATTCCCTGAGACCTTTGCAGAAGATCCACAAGATCAAAAAATTATTTTCACAATGAAACTAAGACATTATTTTCCCATTAAAACATTCTTCCTTTATTCTAACTACATTTCAATGTGAGGCCAAATTTTCTTCATATACTTCAATCAAAACAACATCACAACAGATAGAATGCAGAAGCAGATATGAAAGTCCAGCTGCCTTTCATTAAGTTAGACATTAGAGAATTTTACAAAAGCATGCAAAATAATGTCAATCTTTTAAAAAATAGTTCTTTGTGAAATTATAGCTATTTTGCATTTTAAATGTTATTTATGCAAATGTATTATGGCTTTGTTATTCTTTTTAAATTGAAGTTTTAAATGTCAATACAGCAAATGCTGACAGACATAAGCAACATGAAGAAAAGTCTATGCATGTGCTCAATAAGTTTGAGAAGTTAATGGGATTCTGAGACCAAAATATCTGAGGAGTGCTACTGGAGGATACCGCCTTGAAATGAACATCATCAAATATTGATGGAAGCTACATTTCTCACAAGCACCAGATGAAATAGATCATAAACTGAGACCTGGCTATAATAATAGAAATCTATGAAGGAACCATCATGTGACTCCATGATCCTAAAAGGAAATTTTATCTTCTTTTTGTGATTGTGTGAGTCTTTTCATTCTTATTTCTACTTTTCACCAACTCTTTTCTCTCTCTCTCTCTCTCTCTCTCTCTCTCTCTCTCTCTCTCTCTCTCTCTCTCTGTGTGTGTGTATGTGTGTGTGTCTGTGTGTGTGTGTGTGTGTGTGTGTGTGTGTGTCTCCTTGTCTTGATTATTCTTTTTCAAGTGTGAGAAAGGGGGCCTTGGAGAGAATAACAAAAACCTACACTTCTATGTATATCTCATTATAGAGATGAAGAAAAGAGAGAGACAATCTCTCTTTATGAAGGTTACCCTAGCTACTTGTCTATCCCTAGAGGGTAAGACATCTGTTCCAGTCTTTTCTCTCAGTCAGTAAACATTTATTAAGTTTGTTATATGTCAGGGTTTCTGCTAAGATCTAGATATACAAAGAAAGTCAAAAGTCATATTTGATTCTTCATGAACCCTTTTGGGATTTTCATGAAAAAGATGCTGGAGTGCTTTGCCTTTTCCTTCTCCAGCTCATTTTACAGATGAGGAACTAAGGCAAACAAAGTTAAGTGATTTGCCCAGGGTCACAGCTAGAATGTATCTGAGGCAGGATTTTAACTCAGGAAGATGAGTCTTCATGATTCCAAACCCAGTACTCTATCCAGTGCCCCCTTCCTTCAAAGAGCCCGTAGCTTAATGGGGAAGACAAAATGAACAACAAAATATAGACTGGATAAATTGAGGATAATCAACAGAGGGACAGTACTTGTATTAAAGGGGATCAGCAAAGGTTTCCTGTCATAAGTGAGATTTTAGATTGGCTTTAAAGGAAAACATAGAAGCCAAGGAGATGAAGATGAAGAGGATGTCAGACATGGGGGACAGCCAGCAAAAATTCTTAGAGTCAAAAAATGTCTTGTGTAAAGAGCATCAAGGCTTCATTACATTGAAGTCAGGAGCAGGATAAGCTATAGGAAGAAGGTGTAGAAAGAAGAAATCAGGTTATGAAGGACTTTGAATCAAATCATCTAAGCTCTACCAGGAGAAAGGCATAGGATCCAGCTTGTTAGGCTTCCTGCCAGCCCAAGAATCCAGATGTTCTTTAATTTTGAAAACCACTGTCTAAGGAAAATATCCAAGTTCCAATTGAATTAAGAGGGCAAAAGGTATGGAAGGCATGAAGGTCCACGAAAGAATAGAAGGAACTTCAACAGCTTCTGGTGGTCAGGTTTACTCTAGTCAACCTTTCCCCCTTCCACTCTCTCCCCTGTTGCCTGCTGAGAATGAATTGAATCCAAGTTTTCTCCATAGGATTGAAAAACTTCCTACTGGGGATGAGTGAACCTCAGAGGGTTCATAGTTGAGTTTCATTGGCCTGGATCAGCAACCAAAGGATTGGAGGTTTATCTGAAGCCATTCCAAACCTCTTGAATCTGAACAAATCACACTAGAAAACTCCCCAAAACAAGCTTCCCAGTGAGATTCCTGGCACATCTGTTCCGGGTCTGGGCCAGAAACATGAGGGTCCAGTTTCTCCTTTCCTTCAACACCTCCCCCATGCATTTTTTTACCTGCACACACAGAGCTCCCTTTGACTTCAAAGTGGGGTGCAAAGGAGAACAAGGGCCTGGCTGTTAGAGAATAGTTTTCTCTTTAGCTCAGAACATGTAGCTTTTTTTGCCCTGGCAGAACCCCAGCTGTGAAAGGTTATGAATCAGGGTTGGGGGCCTGCAGGGGGCAAAGGAGGGGGAGGTTTGCCATCTTGCTATTTAAGATCCTGATAAAAACCCACATTGAGGGTCTGTTTCCAGAATGAGGAGTACAGGATGAAAGATTTCTCTACTGAGAGGCATCCCCTATTTTATCTAGGACTGTGTTTTCAGAGGTTAAGCCTGGAAGACCAAGGAGAGTCAGCATTTCACTTTCCATGAGGCTTTTTCAGAAAATGCAGACCACCCACACTTTGTGTGGCTTCCCTTGCTGTCAGATTCAAAGGAAAAACAACGCAAATGACGGCAGCATATTCAGGACCCATGAGGAAGGTTAAGACCGCCTTTTGCTGCAGAATTGCTCCAACTAGCTAACTAGCCTGACAATAGCAAATCACAGTCTTCAGCAATTCCCTGGAAGTCATTCTTTTGAGTTGAGCATATACAATCATAAGCTATTTAGTAGAGGTAGAAGAACAACTAAAGTCATCTCATGGATTTCCTTCTTTTCGTAGGACCAGAAGGGAAATGTCATGGCCA
Organism: Sminthopsis crassicaudata; assembly: GCF_048593235.1. NCBI lineage: Eukaryota > Metazoa > Chordata > Mammalia > Dasyuromorphia > Dasyuridae > Sminthopsis > Sminthopsis crassicaudata. The sequence goes on along the minus strand of NC_133618.1, from coordinate 53,125,876 downwards.
AGGTGACAGAGCTAGTAAATAGTAAATAGTAAATCGTATTCCTCTTAATAGAAGGGCATCCATCCAAGTGAAGGGGAGCCTATGACTTTAGATAGATCCAAGAGTTTAGTATTTCTACTTTTTTTCTGAGTACTATGACTCCTGAGGTTTAGAGCTAAAAATCATGTAATCCTAGTATTCTTAACTTGGGATATGTGAACTTAATAAATTGATACCTGATTTTCAATATAATTGGTTTCTCCTGTAATCATATTGCTCTATTGCATGCATTTAAAAGTATTAATGCTGACAAGATCTCTGTGTCTCTCTCTGTCTCTTTCAATCTACCTATCTCTCTGTGTGTCTCTTTGTCTCTCTATCTCTTACTCTGTCTCTGTCTCTCTCAATTCCTGTCTCTCTCTCTCTCTCTCTCTCTCTCTCTCTCTCTCTCTCTCTCTCTCTCTCTCTCTCTCTCTCTCTCACACACACACACACACACACACACACACACACACACACACACACACACACATACACGGAGTTAAGAACTAAATGTTTGATCTAGTTCAAACATCTCATTTTACAGATAAGGAAATTGAGTCCCTGCAAATTTAGCTTATTTGACAAAAGCCACGCACAGAGCAAATGGCACATATGACACCTAAATCCAAGTCCAGAGACTGCCAGTTCAGTACCTTTTCTATTAGCTCCTACTGTCTCACCAGGTTTGTTGAAATTTTTCAACCCACTATAGTGGATAATAGGAAAATATGGCCCTTGAAAACTTCATTCCCTTAAGCTCAAAACCAGAATCATTTAATCACATAAGAAGTCCTTTTTGTATGTTGTTATTATTTTTAATTCCTTTCCTCTTCATCCCACCCCATATTTTTTGCCAAATCTTGTATAGACACTCAATATATGATTATGTCTATGGGATATGGGACATCATTTACTTCAATCTACAAAAAATAAATAACACCAAACCCTAAGCCTCACAGGGGACCATGGAAAAAAATCCAGAAGAATCATAACCCTTAAATAACTCATCCATTTTGATGTCCACCTTCTACACCTACTGGCCCCCAAGAAGGGAACTGAACCCAGTGTTGTTGTTTGGGCAATTCTCTATAATTATGATGAGTCCTTCCCCACAAAGTCCTACATTAGACTTTCCAAAATTTATATAAACACCCTGTAGTTTAGACCCATGGCCCCAAAAGTAAACATATTTGGATCTTATTGAACAAGGTAACCCTTTCACATTAGACCTTGATGTCTGAGGAATTCATGGGCTTTGTTCACCAAGTAGTATGCTGTAATAGTATCATATAAGTTGTCCCATTCTTTCTTCAGGAAGGACACTGCATTGGGAAATAGCTGTCTGGTTCATCTGGTGCTTAAACTTTTAGAACAAATAACTCTTGAAGTTGGTGCTCCTTATTAAGCAATCTCTAAGATGTGCTATTCAGGAAATTTCTATTTTCTACTAAAAGTCTAGGCATTAGTACCATGCTATTTAGGATCATCCTAAAATCCAAATGGGGTCACAAAGAGTCAGTTGTGACTGAAAAACCTCAACAACAAAAATCTTTTACATAGGAGATTGTATTTCATGAAGAAAATTCTTGAATTCTCCTCTCAGGTCACATGCAAGAACATCTCTTATAATATCATGTGCTTCTTCCATGTTACCATTCTTACAAGTTATTATTTCATCAACTAATTACCGAGTCCCCTTGTATCCTTTAGTTTGATTGGGGAACTCTTCAATTTAAATGGAGACTTGGAGTACTCTCTGATCCATCAATATGATTGGAAAACTCATGGATATGATCAAGGTCAAGGATTTGATTATCCCTCCCTTACTTTTCCCACCAAATGTAAAAGACTGAGTCATTGGTTATGCAGTAAGTCAATTTAACAGCTAACAGCTTCTCTAATATGTGTTTGGTAGTATAGCTGTGGATCTTAAAAGGTACGATCTATGGAAGGGGAAAGGCTTTGAGCAGGAATCCAGTGATAAAACATGTGTGACTGTTGACTAAGAACTAACTCATCTAAGTTCAGAAAGGTACATCCTATTCTGTTTTTCAGCCACAACAATTCTCAAAGAAGCCAAATATTAAGAGCACAGAGAAATATCTATCTTTCTCAGTACAAGGAAGACACAAACAAATGAAATCACAGACTTATAATGTTGAAGATGAGCACAATGAGAAATAAAGTGACATGGTGTCATATAGCTAGTTTCCATTTCTGGCTCTGTTCCTTATGACCTCCGACTTTAGAAAAGTCATTTGGTTTCTCTGAGTCTTAGCTCCTCAATAATAAAATAAGGGTACTGTTCTAAATGATTTCCAAAGTCCCTTCTAGTTTAACAATCTATGCCAAGATTCTCTAAAGGAATAAGAGCTCCCTAGTCTCTTGACTTTGATAACAATGCCTCTATCTTTTTTAAATTAATAGTTATATATTTGACCACATTCAACTAATTGCATGAGTTTGACTTAGATCAGATGTGTTGAAATTCTTCCACACTCCTCTCTACACTTATCCATGAAGATAGCCTATAAATTCCTTAAAGACAAGAACTCAATCTATTTTTATTTCTTTGGCTTGCCATTGCATTTAGTATCTAGAAACTACAAACTGAATTTCTAATGAGACAAAAAAGACAACCAAACCAAGTCAAGGAACTTTTTGAAGTTTCCATTTATTTTGGCTAATTTCATTCACTTATTTGCATGCATTTATTCATGATATTAATGAGGCACCTGCTAGATCATTGTGGTAGGTCCTGGGAAAATATAAAGTGCAGTTGAAAAATTGTTCTTGTCCCTGTTGAGTTTGCAATCTGTTAGAGTGACAAAGCAGAAAAATAGATAACTAAAATATATGAAATTATACAACTTCATTAGACAGATGCACAACAAAACAAAATATAAAATATGAGGGGTGTATCAGAGAAAGCTTACTCAAAGAAGCGACATTTGAGATGGGTTTTCCTTTAATTGGTAGCAATTCAATAGATGAAAAAGAAGTCTAAACCTTTGGAATAAGTGGATGCCACAAATTCTCATCCTTAAATCTCTCTCTCTCTCTCTCTCTCTCTCTTCTCTCTCTCTCTCTCTCTCTCTCTCTCTCTCTCTCTCTCTCTCTCTCTCTCTCTCTCTCTCTCTCTCTGTGTGTGTGTGTGTGTGTGTGTGTGTGTGTTTCTCTCATTTGTTTAAAGAAAAATCAGGATTATGAATCTATACATTTCCTCTTGAAACTCCATTTAGTCTTTGGTCTAGTGATTATAAGATAGATCACTGTGATAGTGGTTAATTAAGGATTATTTTTTTTTTCTAAAATTAAAAAAAAATTAAGTAAAGCAGTGGTCAGAAGACATGGGTTCTAGTCATGATTCTGCCACTAATTAGAAAATATGTGGCCACAATTAAGGCACTTCCCTCTAGGAGCCTCATTTTCTGCCTCTAAAAATGAATTATAAACATCATAGAATCAAAGATTGCAAAGCTAAAAGGTTCCTTAGGGCAATAAACTGAAATCTATAGATGTCAATTGACTCACCCAATGTCACACAGATGGGAAATGACAGAGCTAGGACATGAAGATCTTCTGATTAGAAATCCAGGGTTCAATCCTCTCTACACTTCCATCCAAGACCTTAAGATCCTTTCCAATTCTAATAGTATATGACTTTATATAGCCAATATAACTTGATTAAGAACAGCAGAATTTTTTTTAAATGGACTCTACAACTGAACTCTCACTTATCTTTCCAGACCTAGTTCTTACTTCTTTTTTATAGATCCTATGTTCTGGTCAAATTGGCTTGTCTGGGGCTTCTTACTCTCAGCATCCTATCTCCTATCTTTTTCCTCTCTACAGGCTATTCCCCCATAACTATGGTCATTCCTTCCTCCACTTTGCCTTCTAAAATCCCAAGAATTTTTTTTTAATTTCTATTTATTTCTTAGTTCATTTTTTCTTTTTTGTCAAGACAATTGGAGTTCACTGACTTGATCAGAATCACATAGTTAGTGAGTATTAAGTGACTGAAGCCAGATTTAAAATCAGATTTTCCTGACTCCAGGGCCAGTGCTTTATTCACTGCATCATCTAGCTGCCCTCACGATTCTTTTATAGCTCAGTCAAAGACTACTCCTACAGAAAATCTTCCTGGTTTTTTTGGTCCTTGGAGTCATCTCCTTCCTCAAATTATTTCAATATACTTGCATATTAAGGGTTTTATTAACATTGTATTAATATACTTGAGGGTGCTTTAAATATCCCCTTTCCTCTCCAAATTAAGCTTCATGAGGCCGTTAATGGTTTGAGGGTTCCTAATATTTGCTTCTATATTGATAGGACTTAGCACAAAGACTTAATAATAATAGTTAGCATTAATACAGCACTTTAAGATTTACAAAACACATTATAAATTTATTTTCAAAACAATTCTAGTAGGAAGGTGCTATTATTACTCCCATCTTTTCATTTTCTGTTACCTAATTATTGTTTCTTTGATTCACTCATTATTTAAGATTTCATTGTTAAGTCTCCATGGAAGTTTGTCTTTTGTTCGTATTCCATGAACTGATGACTATTTTTATTGCAATATTGTCTTTTTACCATTTTTAGCTTTTTTATTTGTTTGCAATATCTCTATGATTTAATATAGTCATTTTTTTGTTAAAATTCCATGCAGCACCAAGAAATAAGGTCTTTAGGAGTCCAATTTAGAAAATGCCATAAATCTTTTAGCAGTTGTTTCTCTAGCAATTTGTTCAATTCTATATTTTTCCTTTTCTTTATATTTATGTTGCATCCAAAATTTAGAGGCACACTAAAATATAATTTCCATATATTTTTGTTGTTCTTCTAATCTTTTCTTATGAATTTATATGCTAATCCATTTGGAATATGTAAGTTTAATATTGATATTAGCTTGTTATCTATGGTTCCTTTCCGCAAAATGGATGTGATAATTTTTATATGTGATAATTTGTGAATGTTTTTTTTTAATTCACCTAATTCATAATGAATTTTGTTCCAGCTTCTTATTTTTATTCTGTATAACTTTGTGTTTAGGTATGTTTCTTATATGTAGTAGATTGTGAGGATTTTTCACCCTTGAATAATCTGTCACTCTTTTTCCTTTGATTGGATTGTGTAGTGTGTCCACATTTAAAATTTTTAGAATTCAGTTTATATCTTTCTCTATTTGTTTCATGGTTTTTCCCCAATACAGGAATATTTCTACTTCTTCCTTTGTAAAATATTTACTTTTTCTTTTTATTTATTTCAGTCACTTTTCAGTTATTCAGGGACTCTCTCACACACATGAAAGAATCTTCCCATCATCACCACCATCTCAAGAGTTCTACCTATCTTTCAAGGTCCACTGGCTATTTCTCAAAATTGTCATTTTATTGCTCATTTCTATTCTTTTGCACAAGCTATTTCCAATGCTTAGAATAGTTTAATAGTTTAGACTCCCTAGTTGCCTTAAAATTTCATCTCAAAGTTTACATTCTCCATGAGTCAATCAATAAACAAATAAATATATTTAACAAGCTTCTTCTACATGGTAAGCAACATCCCAGACCTTACAGATTAAAAACTCAGAGAATGAAGCAATCTCTATGTACAAGGAACTTACATACTAATGGGAGAAACAAGTACAAATATGAATATATACATAATAAACATTAAGAGAGTGAATATCAATAAATATAAAGCAATTTAAGAGTGAATACTCTAGAAGGGAGAACAGGAAAGACTTCACAAAGATGGTGGCACTTGAGCTGCATATTGAAGGAAAACAAGAGACATATTTTATGAGGTAGAGATGAAACAGGAATGCATTCCAAGCATGTGAGATAGACAGTATAAAAATGTGGCAATGAGAATGACAAAGAGAAGGTGAGTTGGGCTGGAAAGAGTAAGATCTGGTCAAAGTGAAGAGGTCTGTCAGGACCAGGTTGTGTAGAGCTGGAGGAGCTAAATAGAAGAATTTATACTTTATTCTAAACAGAGTGGAGGGAAAGGGAAGAAGAGGAGGAGGAGAGAAAAGGGGAGAAGAGAGGAGAACAGAGGAGAGGAAAAGAGAGAAAAAGAGAAGAAAGAAAAAGAGAGAAGAGGAGAGGAGAGGAGGGATGGTGGTGGGAAGAACAGAAGAAAAGGGAGGAGAAATGGGGAGGAAAGGGGAGGGAAGGGAAGGGAAGGAGAGGAAAAGAGAGGAAGGAAGAAAGGAGAAAGAAGAGTCTGAGATAATATCAAAGTTATAAACCTGAGTGATTAGAAGAATGATCATACCTTGTAAAAAAAATAGGAACGTTTCAAAAAAGGGAGTTTAGAGAAGAGAATTTTGAGTTCAGTTTTGGATCAAATGAATTGCTCAAATGTCATCTTCTCCCTGGTCTTCCCTAATTTTACCACCACCCCCAAGCCCAATTCCCCTTCCCAAAAATGTATAATTTTTTTCTTCCTCATAAATCACTATATGCCTCTCTTAAGCACATGTCCAAATCCACTTTATGATCTATGTTTGTATACCTTTTATCTAATTATTTATTTACACATCTTATCTCTCCTGCCAGCTACTGGACTTTAAGCCAAGCATTCCATGGATAGATTTGGGAAGAAAGGAGGGAACTCTGAACTTGGATGGGGGGATAATTCATCTTTTTCCCCATCTTTGGTTCCCTTTATAATCTTAAGTATATATTTTGTGCATTTAAAAATATGATTCTTACAAGGGAGCCATAAATTTCACCAGACTATCCACAAAGAGATCCATGATGCAAAAAAAAAAAAAAAAAAAAAAAAGTTTAAAATAAAAGCCTGCCATAAGTCATCTTATAGTCAAGGACAATGCCGATTATTTATCTGTCCCCAAAGTTTAACACTGTGAGCTGAACACAGTAGGTGCTCACTAAAAGTATGTTGAATTTGTGCATTGTTCAAAACATACCACAACTGATTGCAGAGGATATTAGTTGCTTCACTGCAAAGAATCTCTCCCGGGCTGACTTGGTCAAGACGAGAGAAGAAGGTGAAGCAAAAGCGAAAGGAGTCTCGTGGCAGGGATGACAACTTACATACTTACATCAGTTATTTGAAATTAGACATGTCCACTCAACTTACTACGCATTTTAATGGAAATAGTCAATGGTGCTATTAACAGCTGGACTTCAAAGTGTGGACAGGACAGGAGGGTTGAAGTCTGTACAGTGTTACTTTTTCATCCACATCATTAGCAAGCATTGGTTTACATGACCATCAAGTGCTGATAAAGATGTCTGAATATTGTCACAGTAACTGCCTGGTAAAAGAGAGCAATTTATAGGAGAGCCAAGTGTAACACATTAGTCATGGACTATTAGAAGACGTTTAAGTTCTTTGCAAAGATCTTTTGAACTCAATTAGACTTACACTAAGTACAGGCAAATGTCAGGGTTAGGGAGAAGCTGGAAGTCACTGTGCCTTTGTCTGGCTATTTCCACAATATTGATTCAGATGGTTTCACAATAAATAAAGCACACAACCAATGTTCTCCAAGCCATATCTTGATTAGCAACAACAATAATAGCAGCAATAAAAATTCATACTGTAATTCTGAAGTTTGTTAATGTAATAAAGAGTTTTATAGGTATTAACTACCTGTTGAAGCTTTGCTCTCTCTTCAAAGGTCAGTTCAATTGTCCCTTCCTCTGTTATGTCTATTCTGATCTCTCTTCAGAAGGAAATAATCTCCTATTTCTTAAAGGAGGATCCAGGTGGTACAATGAATAGAGAGAGCCACGTCTGGAGTCTGGAAAACCTGAGTTCAAAGTCAGTCCCAGACATTTATTAACTGAGTAACCCTAAGAAAGTCATTTATCTCTTTTTTCCCTCATTTTCCTCATCTGTAAAAATGAGCTGGAGAAGGAAATGGTAAGCCATTCCAGGATCCTTCCCAAGAAAACCCCCAATGGGTTCACAAAGAGGCAGACTGACTAAAAAAATGACAAATAGCATTAAACAACATTTATTATGCCATTTCTGCAATTGTTTTTTTTTTAAGTAGATCCCTCTTTTTCCCTGATTATATCCTATCTTATATCCTCTTTATTATTTATGTTCACCCCTGTGCCTTTTACCTAGAAAGTGTTCAACAAATGTGTATTGAATTGGATCAAATCTCCTTATGGGAAAGGATTTTTGTTTTTCATCTTTGTGTTTCTAACACTTAAATAAATGGCTTGTACCCAGTGGCCACTTGTATAAAATGTTAATTAAACTGGTCCTCATAACAATCCTATGAACTAGGTCAGTAACAATTCACTTTCAACTTACAATCAGAGAGGTCAATGATTTACTAAAGGTGAATATGGAAAGGACCCAACTTTGACTTTTGATTCTCAATACTGAAAATTTTCCACTGTACCATGATGTTTTTAGGACTAATAAAGTCCTTTCCATTTCTAAGATGTTTCACATTTATCAGTCTGAAAATTTAATGGCAACCACCCATCATTAAAGATAGAGACTGTCAATTATCTGAGTGAAGAGGAACTTTAAAAGATTTATTAACCTAGGTAACTAGGTTGTTGAAAAAAAAAAAAAAAGAAAGAAAAATCTATAGGACAGGGAATAGTTTTAGGATTTAGGAGCCAAAGTAAGATAGCAAGTAATTCATGGGATGTCATGAGACGTTTCTTCCCTGAAACTGTTTTAGAGAACATCCATTTGAATCATAGCAGAATATTGATCTTTTTCATTGACATAGTATCTGAACATTTATCAGTCCATCAACAAGGATTTATTAAGCAGTTAATATAAGTTTGACTCTATGTTGAATACTGGGGACACTATGACACAACCAAGATCCTCCCTGCTTTCAAGTTTCTTACATTCTATGAATATACATTTGCAACTCAAGGTCATCTCACCAGCACATTACTTGAGTCTAAATATATCCTTTCAATCCATGTTTTGGTACTTCCCAAAATCATTCATAGCATTGTAAGTAGTCAGTAGTTTATTGTCATGTTGATAATTTGCTCATATTTATATAGTATTTCAAGTTCTATACTTTCCTCAACATCTAGAGTTGTATAGAACAATTATTGTTTACATGTTTCAAATAAGGAAACTGAGACTTAGGAATTTGACCTAGGTCTGACCTCTGGTGTCAGAGTTAAGATAGGAACCCAAATTTACAGACTCTAAGCCTAGAACTCTTTATATTTCTCTTGACTTTCTACCATTCATCTACCTCGTTCTATTCTTCATACTCATGATGTTTCACACCTTTCAGATTTGCTTTATATCAGTCCATATTCCACAGAAACTTGTTTCTTGTTGTCCCTTTAATATAGTAATCCCCCCCTGCCACATCTTGCTTTTACATAAATTGTTTTTCATGGCTGGAATGCCTCCTCACTGCCACTTATTAAAATCTCTACTTTCCTTTAAAATATAGTTCAAGCACCACTTTCTATGCTCAACTTTTGACACATAATCCTCCCCACACATTTTTTTCTTATAAAAGTTCTTTACCTTTTATATTTTATGGGAGTCAATCAAATCAATCAATAATCCACACACAATTTAAAGTAAATAACAAGATGTTATGAGGTAAGAATACCTCTGTTGAACTAAACAAATAAGCAAAAACATAAAACTAGAAAAAAGTCAATGAATCAAATGAAAAATACTCCATTGGAAATTCACTAGGATTTTCAAAAACAAAAACAAAACCTCAATTATATTCTGTAAAGCTTAGATAAAATAGCAAGCCTATTTGGAACCCATGCATTTGAGTGCCTGGATAGATCAATCACTAGAGTCATTCTAGCCAATCCTTTGAGAGGCAAACATTTAGGGGAAGAAGGAAAATAAGAGTTTTGAGTCTCTATCTCCTCTTTGAACATAACCTTGTGAACTTTGAATGATGGAAGGATTTGGACTTCCCATTAGCATCAAAACATTCTCCATAAAACAACAACAATGTCTACATCAAGAGTGAAGACAGTGAAAAACAGTTTCAGGACTATATGAAGAGTCCAGCAAAACATAACAATGTGACTAAGGGGAATTTTGTGAGGACCCCACAAAAGGAAGAAAAGTACGCCTACCAAAAGCTATGAGTTCATCCCTTTTCCGTATCATATGCTTTAAGCATGAGCCCACTTTGGATGCTGTTTGCGATTGTGGGAGAGTGTTTCCCTAGTTTAGGGGAGGATATTTTTTTTCATAGCAAAAGATTAATGTGTTTCCTGAAGACAGCATCCAGATGTTTCTCTGATTTTCAATTAATCAAAACATTTATTTAGCAGTTAATATGTGATAGACATTGTGCTAGCTGCTAGGGGTATAAAGACAAAAATGCCTGTTGACAGTGCCTGCCCTCAAAGAACTTTCATTCTATTAATGTATATTTATAACTTATGTCCAAAATCAAATTTCAATCATTTTGCTATATTCTCTTACTAAATAGGCATATCTAAAAGCTAGTTAACTTTGGCTGCTTAAATGATATCAAAGGGTAATCAATGGAGTAAGCATACTACTGGGAACTTCTGAAGTATAGTACCAGAGAGCCACCATTATCACAAACATACACACATACATTCAGACACACACACACACACACACACACACACACATTCTTCAGTTCTTCAGTGTTATCCATAAAATACCGAGATAGAGAAATATGAGGTTATACTCTGGGAACTCAACTAGCCATGCTAGTAGAAAGCAAGAGTGAGTCTCAAGATCTCTCTGTTACTTGTATTACCTTGTTTTACATACAATAGTTGAATAAATAAAAAGTGTATGCCTTGTTTTAGCAGGCATACACTTTTTATTTATTCAATTATTGTATGTTATAGCCCTAATAAAGCTTGACCAAGATAAATGGAGCAAGATTTTTAGGACAGGGACTATTTCAGAACTTTTTTTTGTTTTTATATCCCCAGTCTTTCATATTTTGTTGAGTTTTTTAAGTTGTATTTGACTCTGTGACCTCATTTTGGGGTTGTTTTGGCAAAAATGCTAACATGATTTACATAGGGTCATACAGCTAATAAGTATCTAAGGCTAGATTTGAACTCATGGAGATGAGCCTTTCTGATTCTAAGCTTAATGCTCTATCCACTGCACCTGTCTTTCACCTAGTAGAAGCTTACTAAATGTTTGTTGAATTGAATAGATCATGATCAATTGAATCTACCTAAAAGAGAGGAATTAGGTCATTTAGATGACCAAAATCTTGTAGTCTTGTAGGCTGTTTTTTATCAGTTATTTTTAATGGTTTCAAGCCAGAAGTTTGCAGTTCTTTTCAGTGAGCAGATTTCAATTCCCTTGTTGAATAAATGGTTGAATTCCCCTAGATGTGGTTTTAGACACACCCCCAAATTCTGGGTTATTTGTCCAACTTCTAAGAAGAGAAACTGCTGGGGAAAGAAACTTTCACTTTATTTGTGATCCAGACTCCTTGAATATAATCAGTGGGAAAAAAGTCAACATCTTATGGGCATCGTATGCACTGGTCCTAACAAACACAGGACCTTCCTGCCTCATCAGTATGACATAGCTACAGTCACCTAGCATTGTCATCTATTTCATAACTTATTGGAAAACACTGAAAATCTACAATGTTGGGCCAACAGGAGGAAACTCTGCTGTCTACCCCAGGGATGCATCTCCAAAACAGAATTTATAGCTAGCAGCGGCCTACATGGGGTGGTGAAAAGTCTGCTAGTTTTGGAGAGAGGCTCTGGGTTTGAATTCCTTTTCTGTCACTCTCAATAAGTCTCAATTTCCTACTCAATTAAATGGAGGGCTTGCTCTAGGTAATCTCTAAAGTCCCTCCCTGTCTTAAATCTTATAAAACCTACAGGGGTGTTCTAGCCCAGAGCTCTGACATACTGTTGAATTATGAGGATCCTCAATTCTTGTTTCCTTTCTTGTATTCCAACATACAATTGCTATATAAAGAAAAATCTGGTCTGCCCTCAGAATGGTTCTGGATCTCTGTGTAGCTACTTCTGGATTTTCTAAATGACAGCACCTGTTAATTGTTCAGTTAGGTATTACCTATTAAACATTTACTGCCTATTTCCTGTACATGTCTGGTGGGGCAAGCAGGAAATTTAGAACAAATTAAGCAGCAGCTGTAATCCCTCACACTTTAATTGCCCACGATCCTATATAGTATTGTAAAATGTTAAGGATAGATATATTAGGGACAGACTTGTTTCATCAAGTGAGCTTCTACCTCCCTAGTCCTCCTGCCTACCAGGCCCCATAAAGTTAAATTAGCCAGTTAGTATCTCTCCCTTTCTCCCTCTCTCCCCCAAACCGACCCCCTCACTCCAGGTCTCCACCCATACTGTCTCAGACTTGATGGGGCTTTTTTCATCTCTACACCAACTTACCCTTCTGCTCTAGCATCTCCCTCCCACCCGCCCCACCCCCTCCTCAACTGTTCCCACACGATTTCACATGTGGTCTGAGTAGGACACTTCCTGCAGTTATAAAAAGCAAAACCAAGACCCCAGCAAAAACAGCCCGTGGAGAACACCCAAGTTGACAGAGTGTGAGAGAGAAGACCTAATCCATTCCATATGACAAACAGCAGTGGCCCACAGAGCCAGGCCAGGCCAAACACTAGGGAGAATACAGAACAATCATTTAAAAGGGAAAAAAAAAAGAATGAAAGGAAAAGGAAAAAAAAATTAAGTGGACACTTTAAGAAACACTGGGAAAAATTCCTCTGAGTGTGTCCATCCCCCCTACTCCACCCCCAATCCATGTTAATGTTTGGGTGAAATGGCCTACTATGCGATGTTCTGAATTCGCTTTGAAAATAAACTGTAGGAAGCATTAATGCAAATGCTATGTAAACATGCTCATTCCTAAATTTTCAAATCTGCCCTAGTGTTTGGGCTGGCTCCTTTAAGTTATACTTTAATTTGATGTGAGAACCAGATGGATCTTTAAATTGGAGATTTTTGCAACCTTCACTGAGTAAATGCAAGGCAATTTGATCTATCCCAAAATTACTGAAGGACAATTTAATAATTTAAAGATATTTTAATAATTTCCTCTATTACCATTACTCCACACCCTGAAAAGGAGAAAAATGGGCACATTTGGCTAGAAGCATTGGGGCAGGGGGGAAGGGTGTTGTTTTGTTTTGATTTTTTTTCTGATTTGATCTAAGCTAAACACAGAAATTTATTTTGTTTATGTACACGGCCACAAATATGGATTCCAAGTGTTGATCTAAAAAAACCATTGGTTTGAAACTGACATCTGTAGGTTTGTTTCTTAGGAAAAATGAAAGTTAAAGTGACAGATTAAAAATGTAAATTCCTTGAGGACAAGAGATTTCCTCATCCTCAGAGCTACATTTCAGTGGCAGCTAAAACAGAATGCTGGGCCAGGAGTCAGGAGGACCTGAGATCAAATGTGAACTCAGACACTTAATAGCTAGGTGGTCCTGGGCAGGTCATTTACCTGTTTCTCATCTGTAAAATGAGAATGATAAAAACTTAGGGTTGTTGGGAGGGAAAAAATGAGAATATCTGTAAAGCTCTGTATGAATGCTAGCTATTATAATTATTATTAGCTTTGGGCTGCTTGGGCACTTTAAAAACTTTTGTTAAATTGATTTTCCTCAGGTGTCTTCCATATAAACATTTTGACTTTTGTTATCCTTTTGTCAAATAAATTCCAGAAAGATCATAATAGGATGGGCATCAAATAGAATGACCCTTTTGGAACTCTCAGAGAATACTTAATAGTCCAAACTTTTCCCTAAAGCCAAAACTGTTAGTCAATCATAGGACCAAAAATAGAAGCCTGACTTCCTGATTCCTACTTCCTGCTTCCTGTTCCTCAATTCCAAATACAATCCTTTACAAAGGGTTCCTTAAAGAGTAATGATGAAAGAGCTGATCAAAGGAATTGGGAGTCATACTGGAGCACTAAAGATAAAATGAAGGGCCCAGTAGTCAACCCATCTTTGACCCAGTTTTTATGGCTTTAAAAGCCAGACTCCAGGAGTTATCCATTCCAAGAGCCAGGAAGTCAAAAACCAAACTGTCATTCATTTTGTAGTTCATTTTAATGCAACTTTCTTGAAGTGCAGAAATAGAAACCGAGTCCCAAGGACAAGTGAACTACCCAATTTATTATCTACAGTCCAACATCCTAAGCTTGGAATTTCCTCTCTCCTCATCTCTATCTCTGGGTTTGCTTGGCTTCCTTCTTGTCTCAGGGAAAGTCATATATTCTACTTGAAGCATTTTCTGGTGTCCCTTAAACTTAGTGCCTTCCCTTTGATGTTACCCCCAATTCATCATTGCTATAGCTTGTATACGTATGTGTATATATGTATGTATGTATATATACAAAATGCAAATATATGTGTATATATTTGTTTGCATTTTGTTTCCCTTGTTAGATTATGAGGTCCTTGAGAGCAGGGACTGTCTTGTGTCTTTCATTGCATCCCAAATGCTTAGAACAGTGCCTAGCTAATAGTGGGTTTTAAAAAAATTCTCATTGGCTGATTAGTTGTTTGTTTAATTCCTATTGCATATTAGTTGTGTTCATACTTGATGTGTTTCTACTCTCAATTCAATTAATTAATATATACCAAATTCCTGACTGTGTGCTCTCTGAGGGCAGGGAGAGTCCTTTGCCTTCCTTTCTATCCCCAGGACAGTGTCTGACACAGGGTAAGTACTTATAAATGCTTGTTGACCAGACTGTTTTTATGGCAAAGCACCAGAGTAAGGGATAGTCAGAGCAAAGATTCTAAGGTAGGAGCTATAAGAACAAGTTCAGGAAACTGGAAGTATATAGGGTCTATGAAGGGGGACTTCTATAGACCTATGATATTATATATATCATTCAACATTTTCATCATTTTCTATTTAAGTTATTTAATATATAATTAGGTATGTCATTTTAATTATGGAGAGAGAGAGAGAGAGAGAGAGAGAGAGAGAGAGAGAGAGAGAGAGAGACGGTAAGAAAGAGGGAGAAGAGAGACAGAGAGGAAAAGAAATAAAGAGATACAGGGACAGAGACACAGAGAGAGAGACAAAGACAGACAGACAGAGAGAAACACAGAGAGAGAGAGAGAAAGAGAGAGAGAGAGAGAGAGAGAGAGAGAGAGAGAGAGAGAGAGAGAGAGAGAGAGAGAGAGAGAGATTAGGGAATCAAAATGGTGGGTTGGCAAACCAGATGAACTCTTAACCTTCCTCTCCAAACAACTTTAAAATAATGCCTCAAGTCAAATTTCAGAGTAGCAGAGTCAACAAAGGTCAGGGTGAAATTTTTCTGGTCTAAGAAAACTAAGGAAGTTGAAAGGAGAGGTTTGTTCAGGTTAAGCTAGAAGTCTATTCAGAGCCTACCTACCCAGTGGCAGCAATAGGGGCTGAAGAAGCAGCAACATCTTTGGAGGCTTTCAGCCCAGACACAGTGAGGGAGTTGGACATTTGGTTAGAAAGACATTAAAAAGGATCCTTTGCTGGCACTAAGTTCAACTGGCACATTACCCATATGCAGCTCTAAGTCATAATTCCAAGGCAGAGAGGAGTACTAGAATCTGTGGCTACAGGGAACCATGAGCCATTTCTGTGTAAAAATCAGAGTGCAGACCAGGAGAGCAATGATCACATCTCTCCTTCCATCATCCCATCTTGGTTAGAAACAACAAAAACTTGAAGATCTTCAGAACCAGTCTTGAATCCAAGGGTTCAAAAAAGCCTAAAGCATGAGACAGTGAGTTTCCATCTGGATGATTAAGTCTCAAAGTCAAGAAATAAGCTGATAAAAAATGAATAAACAACAACAAATAACTTGATTATAAAAAGTTACTTATGGAGCTAGCGAAGACCAAGACATACTTAGAAGACAACTTTGTAAATCAGCTATAAACAAAGCCTCAAAGAAAAATGCTAATTGTACCCAAACCCAACAAGAATTCCTGAAAGTGTTAAAGAAGATAGAAATGGTAGGACAAAATTAAGAAAAGAAATAAGATCCATGCAAGAAAATTATGAAAAGAGAATTAATATCTTAGAAAAATATGTACTAAAGAAAATAAATTGCCCTAATGTTTAAAAAAAAAAAAAAAGCACAAAAATTTACTGAAAAAAAAGTTTTAAGTGGCTAAATGGAAAAAAGAGGTACAAATCTCTCTGAAGAAAATAATTCCTTAAAAATTAGAATTGGTCAAGTGGAAAATAATGGCTCCATGAGACATCAAGAAACAGTAAAACAAAGTCCAAAGAATGGAGGGCAAAAAAGAAAATATGAAATAACACATTGGGGAAAAAAACAATTGAGCTTTAGGAAAAAAGGGGTATTTAATGAAATTGAAAACTTTCAGGCATTCCTGGGGAAAAATTAAAATTAAATAGAAAATTTGATATGACTCAAGAGAAAAGTTAAATATGAAAGAATAATCATAAAGCCTTCAATATTTTCAAATTGTTGCTATCCCTATACAAGAAGATGATACATGAAACTCCTAAGAACTTTATCATTAGACAGAGAACATGGGTGTGAATAAATTATATTGAAATGATCTCAAAAAACTATGAAAAGGTGAGAAATTGGCATGCACTGGAAGGTAAAGGTAGAATAAGAAAAATTTTCTTACATAAAAGCGGCATGCAAAGAAGAACTTTTACGGTAGAGGAGAAAATGCACATGGTGATGAATAGTGCTTAAATGAAATGGTTCAAAGACAAAGAAAAAATATATACACACACACATGTGTATACATACATGTATCTCTATATAAATATGTATGTATATACACATATACATACATAAACATGTATGAATACACTCACACACAATTGTGTATAGAAATGTAACTTATCAAATAGGATAGTAGAAGGAGTAAAAGATAAAGGGAAAGGGATGGCAAAAAAGAGGACAGAATAAGCGAGGCATTGGTTAGAAGCAAAATAGACTTTTAAGGATGAACGAAATAAAATGGAGAGAAAATAAAAAGCAGACGAAAATGGGAGAGAATAACAGAGCATTCATAACTGTGGCTGTGAGCAGGATGAGTTCACCCATGAAATGGCAGCAAATAGCAGAATGGATTTGAAGCCAGAATTAAATATGTTGTTTACAAAGACACACTTGAAACAGAAAGACAGAGTTAAAATAAAGGGCTTCAGCTAAATCTTTTTTTTTTCTTTAAAGGCAGAAGTAGTAATCATTACCTCAGACAAAGCAAAAGCAAAAGTAGACCCAATTAAAGAAATAATCTGAGAAATTACAGTTTGCTAACAGGTACTTAAACAATGAAACAATCTGAAAAATTTTTGTAACAAATTTCTGTGAGAAAGCCCTTATTTCTCAAATATCTATTGAATATAAAACTAAGTCAAATTTATAAAAATAGGGGCAATTCCCCAATTGATGATGGTGGAAGGATATTATCAGGAAGTTTTCAGAAGAAATCAAAGGTATATACTATCATACTTAAAAATGCTTTAAATCCCTACTGATTAGATAAAGGCAAATTAAAACAACTCTGAGGTACCACCTCACACCTCTCAAAAATAACAATTGCTTCAGAGGATTTAGGAAAAACAGGTATTAATAAATTGTTGATGAAATAATGAACTGGTCCAATCATTCTGAAGAACAATTTGGAACTATGTCCTAAGCTCTATAAAACTGTGGATAGCCTTTAACTCAGAAATACTTCTACTACATATTTATCCCAAAAAGATCAAAGAAAAAATGACCCATGTGTACAAAAATATTTATAGCAACTCTTTTTGGGGTAGTAAAGGATTGGAAGTTACAAGCATGCTCATTAATTGGGGAATAGCTAAACAGGTTGTAGCATATGATTGTGATGGAGTACTATTGTGCTATAAGAAATTATGAGCGGTGGTTTCAGGGAAAAAAATACAAGAAGACTGAAATAAACCAATTCAAAGTGAAATGAGTAGAACCAGAAGATTATTATGCACAGAAATAACAAAATTGAAATATCTATCAACTATGGAAGACTTGGCTACTCTGATCAATAAAATGATCCAAGGCAAGTCCAAAAGACTCAAAGTGAAAAATGCTAACTAGCTTCAAAAGAGAACTGATGAATTCTGAGTTCAAATTAAAGTATATTCTTCTAGCTTCTTTATTTTTTTTGCAATATGTTTAATATGGAAATTTGTACTTCATGATTTCTCAACTATAATTGATATGATATTGCTTGCATTCTGAGAGAGTGGGAGATGAGGAACTGTAGGGAAATTATTTGAAATTCAAAATTGAAAAAAGCATTTTTTAAATAAATGATAAAAAAGTCAATTGGATGGTATAGTGGATAGAGCACCAGCCCTAAAATCAGGGAAGACCTGAGTTCAAATGTGATCTCAGACACTTAACACTTCCTGGCTGTGTGAACCTGGGCAAGTCACTTAATCCCAACTGCCTCAGCAAAAACAAAAACAAAAACAAAACAAAAACCAATAAAATTTTAAAATATTTAAGAAACAAAAAAGAAAGATCACTGAAATTGGAGTCAGACATATCCTAGGATGCAGTCCTAGCTCAGCTACTCTCTACCTCTTTGTTTTTTACTTCTCTGGACTACAATTTCTTCATCTGTTAAATGGAAATAAGGATAATAGATCCTTGCTCACCCATTTCTGGCTTCAGGGCCTGCCTCAAAGATCATGGATAGGAAAGTATTTTTTAAACTGTAAAATTCTGTATGAATGTTAAGCTATTGATATCACTTAAAATATATATATGATCTCTTATGGCTACTGACCAAAGAATTTGATTAACTAGAATACTACATTCTCAGACCATGCTGACTAACAGAGAACTTACTGTAGAAAGTATTCAATTATAATAATAATTGACCTTGACTCAAGGGCTGGTTTTAAGTTTGGATACACACATAATCACAATTTGGCAAGGGTAAAAGAAAAAGTACAAAATAGCTATTATTCATTCATCAGTGCACACGCTATATATTTTAACATTTCTTCACTGACTCTTTCTGGACATTTAAAAATGACTGATTATTCTAAGCCTGGCAAGCAGTCAGTCCTCAGTATAGTCTTATTGCTTTCAATATTTGGAAAGGAAAATAAGGCTCCCAAGATAGTTGGTGGGTTATAAGGGAGGTGAATAGCAAGGGGGAGGGTTGTTCCAATAGTAAGGGTGTGTTAAGGATATTTCCAAAGACTGTGTGTACCCCCTGTGATGAGTATGATGCATTTACCAAAATAACAATCTGACAGCAACTTGAAAGACCTGCTGTAATCAGCCTAGTAAGTTAAAAAAATGTTAACTATTTGCCTAAGTATGCACTGACATAAGAGCCCCAGCCTAGTTTTCACTTCAGCTTTGCTTGAGCTAGAACAGTTCTATTATAGCAAATCATCTTAAAGGTTTTGAAAAGAGATCACAATCCATCATCAGCTTCATCTTTTTACTCTCAGCCTGGGCTCTTAAGATCTCAGATTTGATGTATTCATCAAATATGTGGGATTTCAGTTGGCATGAAACCTAGGAAACAGTAGGAAAAGATGGAGATTATCTCTTTGCCCCAGCAGAGATTCTCAGGAAATAGTATAGGTCATAGTTGTCCTTTGAGCTTTATCAACCTGTCTCATAAAATTAAAGCATTCTAAAATAGAAGAACTGAAGAAATCTTAAAAGCATAAAATCTAAAACACCAGACCTAGAAGGAACTTTGGAACATAGCATGACACAGCTGAGAAGAACCTTTTGGGACATATCCAGGTTAGTAGGGACCTTAAAGAACAGATTATCAGAGATATAAGGAGCTTCAGAAATCATCCATCTAATTCAGCCCCCTCACTTTACAGCTGAGGAAACTGAGGGTCAGAATGGTTAAGTGACTATGTCACAGAGATAATTGACAGCTGAGCCTGAACTAATCAAACTTGTTGATTGATTTTAACCAGTGGACCTTAAGCATTACCTGATATGTTGTTGATGTTCCATATAATTATGCAAGGAAATGCATTGTTTTAATTTTAATAACATCATTAGTTTCATGAATCTATTACTGTTTCAAAGACCATTTTTTTCCCTCAGATTCTTCATTGTGGAAGCAATGCAATTCTTAAAAGTTTTGCCAACAGAATGTAACTGTTGAAAATCTTACCAAACTGGAAACATTTTCAATCAAATCCAATGGTAGATTCTTTGTCCCAAGACCAGCCAAGCCTAGTTTGGAAAGGGGAATCTGCTCACTAGAATGCTGGCCACTAGGAATGAATTTTTGGGTCATAGAAAAGCTTAAATGTTATCTACATTGGTGAAGGGCCCACATTGATGAAATTCCTGAAGTATTATTCCTTTCAAAATCTAGTTCTATGGAGGAGTGGGAGAAGGGAGGTTAAGGGAGATATAAAAGAATTTTACTCCATCTTTTCCTGGTAGTTGCTAGTTGAGTTCCTTTTTTTCTTCACTTTCAAGGATGCACCCTCCTAATTTGAAAAAGAGCAATTGACAAACATTATCATTATCACCATTGTTATCACAGCATCACAATGTTGATTTGTCATAATTTTATTTTATGTCATTTTTTATAGCTTGAGGGGTTAATTATAATTTTTAATAAGATTTTGCTTTGTATTTTGTTGTTGTTGTGTTGGTGACAGTGATTGGTTTTGTGTGTGTGTGTGTGTGTGTGTGTGTGTGTGTGTGTGTGTGTGTGTGTGTGTTTTAGGGAAAGGGAGTTAGGGAGAGAAACTCTCTCATGATTGCTCTCTCTTCTCCCCAGAACAAAAACACCATTCTCCATGTGAACGTGTGCAGCTGAATCAATGGGAATCTGGCTTCCCTTTCCAGGATGGCCTGTCAGGTTTCGATTATGCTAGAGAAACACCAGGGGGAAATGAGCTGAGGAACGGAAGGCGATGATTTTTCAATTTCAAATACCAGGTTTTTTAAAGACAGTGTATGGCCATGCCAGGGGAGGGAGGAATTTGAGAAATGTGGAAGTTGAGACCTTTGAGAAAACTGCCTAATCTTCCAAGTGTTTCTATTAAAAGCCTCTCTGAAACTTAACATTGCTTCTGGGGAAAGGGCAGTATCAGCTGCAAGGAACTCAGCTTAACAGAAAGTCTACCCAGAAGCCTAGAACCACGCAGCATGTATGAGCTGTATAGGACTTCAGTCTACAATATCAGATCTGGACGAGATGTTAGTATGTAGAATGCCAGAATTATTGGGAGCCTTAGTACATGCTATATCAGAACTGGAAGGGTTCTTAGTGGGCAGAATGTCAGAACTGAAAGGGTTCTTAGCATATAGAATGTCAGAACTGGAAGGGTTCTTAGTGCATAGAATGATAGCATTGAAAGGGTTCTTAGCATATAGAATGTCAGAAGTGGAAAGGTTCTAAGTGGACAGAATGGCAGAGCTGAAAGGGTTCTTAGCATATAGAATGTCAGAACTAGAGGGGTTTTTAATGTATAGAATGTCAGAGCTGGAAGGATTTTAAAAGTATAGAATATCATACTTGAAAGGGTCCTTAATATATGGAATGTCAGAAGCAGAAGGATCCTTAGTGTATAAAATGTCAGAACTGGAAAGATTCTTAACATAAGTCTAAAATATGAGACTGAGAACCACTGGACATTTTTGAGCAGCAGAGAGACGTGATCAAGAGGCATGATCAGGACTATAGGAATGTGGATTCGAAAGATGAGTAGAGAATGAGTTGTCAAAACTGGGAAAGAACAGAAGATGTCAGAGCTGGTGGGACCCTTAGAACCTAGAAGGTCAGAGGTAGAAGGGACTCTAGAAAATATAATGTCAGAGCCAGAAAAGACTTTAACATATAGACTACTTAAACAGAAAAAAAGTTATCAATATGGTGAATATATTCTCTAATCAAAACTTGGGAAAGGTCTGTCAGGGGACATTCTTCTTGCAAAGCCATTATTAAAAATGATGTTCTAACTGTATCGTATCTTGTTCATTTTCCCCAGGGACCTTTGGCTACTAGGGGAAGAGTCCGAAGGGGAAATTGACTCTCCTGACCCTCCAGTCTAGTGCACCCCCACCCTCACCTCCCTGTCCCTGTTTAAGGGACTTGGGCAAGATGTACTAAGGCACCTCAAGTTGGAATCTGACTTTTTCAGGAAGCTTTCTTTCCCCGTTAGTGAGAGAAGGGCCAAGATAATATCAATGCAATCATTTATCTCTCTTTTCCTTGGGATTTAAAACTGCAGCAGACTTTCTGAGTAGCCTCTCTTTAAATATAACCCAGATGGCTTCCCGGCAGCCGTCACCAGCACAACCTCTGTTAGTTTTAGTTCAGGTCACGGCCAGTTAGTTATTTGAACTTCTCCAAGTGGCCGACTTGCTAGTCTCTTGCCTCTGGATGGTGGGGAGGGGTTGGCAGAATGAAACAAGGCTGACAGGGTCCATGCTGGTCTTTCTTATTTATCATTTGCAGAAAAAAATGCAATCTCTCTCCAAGTCCAACAAACCCATCCATGGGGGAGATAGTTCACCAAGTGTTCAGAAGGGATCGCCTCTTGCCAGGTCCCATGACCAAGTGCTCAGAAAGGATTGTTGCTTGTCAGGCCCCATGCCACAGGCAAAATGTAATCCTAGAAGTGGTAAGGGGGGGTGGCAAAGTGAGGAGCCTGAGCCCTCTGTCTGTGGAAACTTCAGAAATGGAGGTGGTAGATGAATAGCAATGGACTGGAGGGAACCAGAAGCACATTTTGGTTCTCCATGAAAAGAATCCTTACTCACTTAGAATCATAGTTTAAAGTTTGAAGGGATCTTAAAGATTATCTAATCCAGAGATTCTATACCTCATGCCCATGAACCTTTTTAAAAAATTCTATTTTGATAACCATTCACTATGAATATTTTGCTTTGTACTTCTATATATTTTAATTTATTTTAAAAACATTATTCTAAGAAGTGGCTTATAAATCATAGAAGATTAAGAATCCTTATTATAATCTAATTCTCCCATTTTACAGAAGAGAAAATGGAGGACCCAAGACCAAGAGTGATCTGTCCAAAACCTTGTAGCTAGTTAGTGACAAATCTGGATCCCAATTGTCTCTCTTTCAAGTTCCCAAAGCCACTTTCTTTTTACTATGACTCTTTGTGGGACAAAGGGGTAAAAAAGCTTTCTATTCAGTGGCTAAAATGAGAAATATAGAATTTTAAGAATCCTTAAGAACCTTCTTTTCCAGACATTCTTAATTGTATCTTGATATAATTTGTTTCCTCTGTATTCTTTCTCTATATATTTTATGTTATGCTTCTAAAAACCTTATTCAAAGCGGTATATGGCAAAAGAAGGGTTAAACAACCCCCCACAAGATCTGTTTGAATTCCACCATTTTACAATGAAGGAAACTGAGCATAGAGCCTTATTAAATTGTTAGAAGCACCAGAGAAATTGTGACTGGCCAACGGTCTTACAGCTAGTTCATTTCTCACCTCAAATGATAAATAACCATTGCACCAACATGTGACCCAACTAGATGTTCCAATTTCAGCATCTAGGAGTAATAGGTTGATTACTTCTTGAGATGGCTCCCCTCTAAATGGGCAGGCAATACCTGGTAGATCTGCCTTTTCCAACCTACTCAAGAGGGATCATTTTTCAGCCTTCTCTGCTGAAGATCAAGCATCTCTCTTTTTCCATTTCAGGGATGGGGTCACTAGCAGGGAAGCAGCAGGGAAGGGGGATAATAGGGGTGGGCCTGTGGAAATCCTGCCAAGGAAATCAAAGCAAATACTATCATTTAACAAAAGGCCTGTACTTTCCAAAAATTTCACCCAGGACAGAAGAGTAGGTCGTGGGGATGGGGGTGGAAAGGGCTGGTATGTGAAAGAATTGGCACTGTATCCAGCAGAATTCACAGCATGGCCAATGGCTTCCAATTTCCTGATGGGTTCCATTTAATGTAAACACAGTTTAACTTTTTAAACTAGCTCATTAGGAGAGTTGGCCGAATGTGCTGGTCATGACATGGGGCCCCTCCCAGGGTCCCTGGGATTCCTATTAATCAGCAGCATCCTGGAGTCCCCCTTGCTCTCTCAGGAGGTTCCAAATGGTCAGCATTCAGCCTGACCCAGTGGGCTTTCTCACACGTTACCTTCCAACGCCAAGTCTCATGTTTTGGTTTCTGAAAACACTGGCAATTTGGGTGTAATTGGCCCCTTTGTAGAGATGTCAGTGGGTTATTTCACAAGAAGAAAATACACCCTTAACACCCTGATGTACCTTGTGAGATCAAGATTAAAGAGAAAATGGGCAGGTTAAAAAACAAATAATTCTTGAGCTTGTCAGTACTGAAATGAGATTTTATTCCCACTGGGGGCAAAGGTGGGAGGTTGGAAAAGGGGGGAGAAAAATGTTTAAAAATAGCCAATAATCTCTAAAGGAAAGAAGGCCCAACCCAAAACTTCTGAAACAATTTCTGTAGCCCTTTCCTGGGTTGGAACATTTTGTCTTCCTCCCCTCCTCCTCCACCTCCCCTTCTTTCTCCTCTTCTTCTTCCTCTTTCTCCTCCTCCTGGTAACAACTCCCCAGTCCCAAATGACTGGGAACAGATGGAGGGGTGTCGGCTGGGATGAAATGCTCCTGGTATTACATGTTACAAATGGCTTAAAAGAGAGGTTGGCGCCATGCACATCATAAAACCCCGCTGGGCCTGTCATGTCGAGATAAATCTTGATTTTTGTAATAGAATAACTCGGCAGTTCCCTGCCTTGGGTTTCACAGGTGAACAGCACATTGATGCATGGGCTAGAAGGGGAACAGGGATGTGAGGGTTTGGGGAGGGTGTGGGGAGGATGCTACAGAGGAAACTTTAAACGATCTCACTTTGATGCTCCCCTTGTAGAATGTGGGAAAGAAACCTGGCTGGCTTAAGGACATAGGAGTGGGGGGTGTTTAATTACCTAGCCAGTGTGTCTATTATAGATTTCAATCCAAGAATCAGCAAGAGTGAAGTGCCTTAGAAATAACCCGCTAATCAGTAAGGATTGCATGTGAATGTCAAAGCTTATTATTCATGGATCCATAAAAAATTAAAGCTAGGAAAAAATCTTAAAGGGATTCTTGTTACAGATGAGGAAACCAAGGCTACAAGAAGGGATGTAACAGTCAGGGTCATAGCAGCAATGGCCAGCATTGCTGAGGTCCTCTAGTATGAACTCAATTTAAGGGACCATTTTCCATCGCTTAAAAGAGGTTCTTTCTCCTCTTTTTTCATCTCTCCCAGTATGCCCCATAATCATTTGTACAGATGAGGCATTTAATAAATTGGTTCATGTGGTTTCATGGGAAGAGGGATGGATCATTACAGAATTGCTAAATTTGAAATTGTTCTGGAAGGGAATTTTGGAATTCAGCCCTATCCATACCAAAAGAAGTCCTCACTATTAACAAGCTATTTCTGAATGCTAGCCAGGCTCTGCTTGGAGATCCCCAAGGAAAGGGAGCCATCACCTTCTAAGGAACTTATTTAACATACTATTAGTATACATTAATATACTATTCTGAATTAATATGCATTGATTATATTATTATCCCAAACAATCTTCATATAACATAATCTCATTCACTCTGCTTCTTTGTTAGTAAATCAACAAGCATTTATGAGGCACCCACTAAATACCAGGCACTGTGTTAAGTAAACACTGATGGTATCAAAAGAGGCATAAGACAGTCCTTGCCCTCAAGGAGCTTACAATCAAACAGAGGAGACAATAAGGCTTACAACTATGTATAGATAAGGTATAAACAGGATAAATGGGAAATAATTATTATCAGAGGGAAGCCAATGGAATTAAGAGAGGTTGGAACACTCTTCCCCCAGAAAGTGAGCTTTTTATCTGGGATTTAATGGCAGCCAGGGAAGGCTCCTCTGGATATTATCCACTTCTCAACAAGAGTAGAGACAAGGGGGTGGAGCTGAGATTTCACTAGTATAGAGAAGTCCTGGATAAAGAGACTCTTTCTAACAATATAGATCCACAACTCTGAAAAGAGAGCTGTCTAGAATATAAAGTTAAGTGATTTAAGTCACACAGCATGTGTCAGAAGCAGATTTGAATCCAGGCCTTTCTGGTTTTTAAAACCACCTCTTTACCCACAATCTTTACAAAACAATTAGTGTCCATCTTACATTTTGTCACTCAGAACTGAACTCAATATTCTTAGATATGATGTGAATAAAGCAAATTACAGAAGGACTATCACATCATGCTTTCTAGAAGTGTAGCCTCTCTTGAGTTCTCACCCGATGCCATGGAGCATAAAGCACAGAAGGTTGGAGTTCAAATCCAAGCTCAGACAACTCCTAGCTACGTGACCCTGAGCAAATCACTTGACCACCCTCTGCCTCAATTTCCTCCAGTGTGAAATCTGAATAATAATAGAATTTACTTCACAAAGTTGTTGTTGTGTGGATCAAATTGGCACACATATATTCTTTTTTCTTTTTGCTGAGGCAGTGGGGTTAAGTGACTTGCCCAGGGTCACACAGATAGGAAGTATTAAGTGTCTGAGGCCAAATTTGAACTCAGATCCTCCTGATTTCAGGGCTGGTGCTCTATCCACTGCACTACCTATCTGCCCCACATAATAGGTACGTTAGAATGCTTGTCCTGAGTTCACATCCAGCCTCTGACTTACTAGCTGTGTGAAAATGAGCAGAAGGAAATGGCAAACCAGTCCCACATTTTTACCAAGAAAATCCCAAATGCATTTACAAAAAGTTGAACACAACTAAAACACCTCAACAACAACAAAGTTTGTCCCTTTTTTCCCACTAGTTTTCTTGGCTACTATAATTCCTCTATTGATTCATATTAAGCTTGCAGTCCACTAAAACCTCCAGATCATTTTGAGACAAACTGCTGTCATAAACAAACCTATCCCAAAATATGAAGTTAAGTTTTAAAAACCAAATATAAGACTTCATTGAATTTCTTATTGGGTTTGATATCAGAGCATTACAAGGTCTGGGTTCTATTTCTCTACTACAATGCATAGAAGTATGTGATCCTAAAGCCACAGCATTTTTATCTGTTAAATGAAGATAATCACTTCACAGTTTATTTTTCCAAGAAAATAAAATAATGAATATGAATATGTTTTGAAAATCAGTAAATGCCATAGAAATATAAGGAGAGAGAAAAAAACTTCCTAACAATTAGAACTTTTCCAAGGTTGGATGGACTTAAGAAAAGATTGGATGACCATTTGCTGAAGAAGTGGAATGGAAGGAATCTACCTCAAGTGGGGAGTGGAACAATTTGGTGAGATAGTGGATTGAGAGGCAGAACTCAAACCAGAAAGACTCAAGTTCAAATCATGCTTCAGATGCTAACTATGGGAACCCCTGCAAAATCATTTAATTGCTATCTGCCTCAGTTTCCTCATCTGTAAAATGGGAAAGAAATAGTAACTACCTCCCAGGGTAATTGTGAAGATCAAAAAAGATATTTGTCATGTCTTTGTGAACCTTAAAGTGCTATATACAAGCCAAATGTTTCATTCATATTACTAGATTTTTTAAATAATGGTAATTTTAATTAATCTCTAAGTCTCTTCCAATACTGAGATTTTGCTTTTTTTTAAAGAAATTAATACAATTGTAGAGGAAGGCCCACACATTGTCTTACATCTGCCTTCATTCCATAGAACCTTATTATATAACTTCTCTAAGGCTCTTTCCTTATCCTCTTTACATGTGCTCTCAATGATAGAAATTAGAACTGGAATAACTCCCCTTGGCTACTTCCCTTCTCAGGAGAGGGGGGAAAAACATCTATGAAGCACTTTGTTTCATTCTTAATCAGTGATCACTCATGTTGCTGAAACAGCTTAGTATTTTTCTCCAGCAGATCATGTTACAAAGTCTTGTGCTCTGTTCTTTTTCACTTGGGGAACATTAATGTTTTCAGACCCCCAACT
Organism: Sminthopsis crassicaudata; assembly: GCF_048593235.1. NCBI lineage: Eukaryota > Metazoa > Chordata > Mammalia > Dasyuromorphia > Dasyuridae > Sminthopsis > Sminthopsis crassicaudata. Next base: position 53,097,894 of record NC_133618.1, on the reverse strand, counting down.
AGTGTCATTTCATAGAATCACAATCTTTGAGTTGGAAAGACCCTTCAAGGACATCGAGCCCCTCCAAGCTCAACATCTTTGACAAATAGCCATTCAGCCTTCCCTGGAAGACCTCCCATGAGGAAAATTCCATTCCCTACCAAAGTAGCCCATTCTACTTTTGGATGGTTCTACTAAGTAGGAAGTTTTACCTTAAGTCGAGCTTAGATCTGCTTCTCTGAAACGTCCTCTCCTTGCTCAGAGTGCCATCTTTGGAGCTCAAACAAAGCAGCCAGTCTAACTCTTCTACTGCAAAGAAGAACTTCAAATAATTTCGCACAGCTCTTTTACTCCAGGTTGCAAGCAACAACAATATAATAATTACCATTTATAAAGCACTTTAATATTTACAAATATCGCCACCATCAGTCAATTCTCACCAAAATCCAGGAAGTAGGTGCTATTATTAGTCTCACATTAAAGATAATGAAATTGAGGTAGATAATAATTAAATAACTTGTCATACCTTTAGTAATCATCCAAGACTGAATTTGAACTCAGGTCTTCTTGATTCTAATCCCAACCAGTCCTTCACTAAGTCTCCTTCATTTTCAATAGACCTTCCCACCATCTTAATAGCCCTCTTCTTTATGTCCTACTCAAAATAGAAAATATCCCAGGACTTCAGCACAGTGTTCCATTTGTGGTCTGGTCAGAGCACAAGATAGTGGAACTCTCACCCATTCTCACCCCCTCAACAGATTACATCTCAATGTAGCAACGTGAGTTTTATTGACAGCCCCAATCTCTCAGGCAGCTAGATGAACTCCTTTCTAGAGTCAGTGAGACCTGAATTGAAATTCATCCTTAGATACTTACTAGCTGTATGACCCTGGCCAAGTCACTTACCCTGGTTGCCTCAGTTTTTGCATCTATAAAATGAACTGGAGAAAGAAATGGCAATGAATGTACATGTATAACCTAATATAAAATAAAATAAAATTATTGGTGTAGAAAGTTGTATATATTGTCACACATTTGATTTGTCAATTAGTCTTAACTAACTGCTTTCTCCCTTGATTTTTTCTTTCTCAGGTTTTTTTTTTTAATTTGTTCTGATTTTTCTCCCCCATGCTGACTCATATGGAAATATGTAAAAATGAATGTACATGTGTAACCTAATATAAAATAAAATAAAATTATTAATGGACATGGCTCTTGTCAACAATGAGGTTGACCAGTTTCTTTTTTTTTTCTTGAGGCTGGGGTTAAGTGACTTACCCAGGGTCACACAGCTAGGACGTGTTAAGTGTCTGAGACCAGATTTGAATTCGGGTCCTCCTGAATTCAAGTCTGGTGCTCTATCCTCTGCACCACCTAGCTGTCCCAAGGTGATCAGTTTCAATGGTCTTGAGATGAAGAAAGCTATCTGCACCATTCAATGAGAACTGAATGTGGACCACAATATAGTATTTTTACTCTTTTTGTGTTGTTGCTTGCATTTCAGTTTTTTCTCATTTTTTTTCTTTTTGATCTTATTTTTCTTGTGCAGCATGATATTTGTGGAAATATATAGTGGAATTGCACATGTTTAATATATATATTGGATCACTTGCTGACTGGGGGAAGGAGGGAAGAGAAGGAAAAGAAATTGGAACACAGGATTTTATAGGGGTGAACTTCAAAAATTATGCATGTATATATTGTGAAATAAAAAGCTATAATTAAAAAAGATGCTAAAATAAAATTATTAGCATGGAAAGTTGCATATATATATCACACTTAGTTGTTTTGTCAATTAGTCTTAACTGCTTTCTACTCTTGATTTTAGTTTTGCTTATAAAAGATGGCTTTCTTTGTAATAGGAAGAAAAGAAATATATTGTAAAATGGAGGTTTTAGAATACAAAAAATGGAATCATAAGGTCATAGATTTAGAGTTAGAATTTTAGAGATAATTGAATACAATAATTTCATTTTTCAGATAAATTAACTGATTTAAGAAGGTTTGCATTTTTTTAAAAATCAGAAGAAATGGACCCAAGTGACTACTTGACTTGACCTTAGTCTATTAGGAAGAGTAAGAATCAGCTAAAATACTGCTTCTATAGAAATCCTTTCTTAATCCTTCTTAATTCTCTCTATTGATTAACTTGTAGACATCTTATTTGTATATGGATATTTATATGTCGTTCCCCTTCGTTAGACAATATATTCCTTGACAGCAAAAACTGTTAGGTTTTTATTATTATGTTATTATTATCATTATTTTGCTTTTTCAATGCTTAGTACTGTGCCTGGAACATAGTAGTCATTTAATAAATGTTTATTTATTTGTTTGTTTGTTTGTTTGTTTGTTTATTTATGAGGCAGCTAGATAGAGCCTTGGACCAAGAGTCAGGAGGGCCTGAGTTCAAAATTGGCCTAGCTTTCTGACCCCAGGCAAATTAATTAACCTCTTTGCCTGAGTTTCCTCATCTGTAAGATTAGGGAAGAGCACCTACCTCCAGAGGTTATTGTAAGGATGAAATGAGACAGTAATTGTAAAATGCTTAGCACATTGCCTGACACAAAGTAAGTACTTTATTAATATTCATTTTCATCATCATCATTATTGACCAAATAACCAGAGTTTTCAGTTGCTGATTAGGCTTGGGCATCTATAGACAGTGTTTATAGGGCAGCTGTGAGAAATCTTGAAGGAGCTTTTCACCTTTGGGGAGCTACTGTGGTTTACTTTGTAAAATCCTTCCAATTCAGAAGTTAGTGGGGGAGGGAGGAGACTGAAAAAACTGAATTTGCTGATAGTGAACAAAATCCAATCAAATTCATTATAACCCAGAAGCTCCCAGCTTAAATCTGATACTGGGCTGCAGAAGCCAGCAGCAGCAGATTACTCTTCATTGACATCATTTTCCGGCAATCCTCCAGCTAGCTGAGTTCACACAGCCTCTCTCTTCCTGCTTTTCTGTCCCAAGTTGAGAGGTAGAAGGACATATTTGGCCAAACTGAGACCCCACTTGACCTGAATGAGTCTGGGAGTTCTCCATGTTAAGAGTTGTATTTAATTCTGGAAGGAAGAAGAAAAAAAAAAAAAAACAAAAAACTCTGCTTCTTACTTTGATGTCCAAGAAATCTCATGAGCTGCTTCATTTTCTGCCTTCCAGCAGCTTCTGTAAAAAACATATATTGATTTTAAAAGAGATGAAATAGAAAAAGTATAGAAGAATCCCACATTTATGGATTGGAAAACATTGAAATATATTTATTTTTAAAAAAGAGAAGAAAAAAGTACTTGAGACAAAATGTACTTTCTAATTCACTGAATCAGAGATTTCCATAGCACAGGGTGATATTCTGGGCAAAGAAATAGTCATCATAAGACCATCTGGATAAGGAATAGGTCCATTCCAGCGGATGAGGTCCTTATTAAAGATTGCCCCTCATAACATTGAACAACTGGACAAAAGGAACTGGGGGTGGAGAGTGGGAATGAGAGGAATGGGAATACAGGGAATCATTCTTTGTTTGAAGTCACAATAGCAAGACAGGAAAGAACTCTAAATTTTCAGTGAGAAGACTTGAGTTAGAATTTTGGCTCTCAGCAGGATGACTTTGGGCAAGTCATTTTATCATTAAAAAATGAAGGGTTTAGCCTAGGGGTCCTTCAAGTTCTTAAATTCTGATTTAAGAAAATTTTATCAACAAGTTTTTAATTCCTGTACATTTCCTCCTTTTAAAAAAATTATCGATATATAGCTTTTGCAGAGGCAGCTAGGCGGCTCAGTGGATAGAGTGTAGGGCCTTAAAGGCAGACAACCTGAGTTCAAATCTGGCCTCAGATACTTACTAGTTGTATGACCCTGGTCAAGTAATTTGCCCTGTAAAATGAGCTAAAGAAAAAAAATAGCCACCCATCCAATATCTTTGCCAAGAAAATCCAAAATGTGGCTATGAAGAGTAAGACATGACTAAATAACAACAAAACATTTTTACAGAAGCTACTTGAAGATAGAAAGAGAGAAGCCTGGAGAGGCTAATTAGATTTCTTCAACATCAAAATAAAAGGAAATATTATTTTTTGCCAGAACTAAATATGACCTAATATGTTTCTTGGAGCCAAAGATAGGACTAAATCATAAGCTTCCAGACTGTTGGACTAGGCAGAACAGAACTATTTAGTTCAATAGTCTGTGTTGTAGGCCTATCTCTAACTTGGCCATATCATGTGACTGTGACCAAGTCATTCCATTTCTCTGTTGTCTTCTCTGTCAGACTAGAAAAAAAAAATCACTAAAAATTCCCTTGGTTCTAGCATGCTATAATTCTATTATAATTCTAAATTAAGTCATCTTTTTTTCTGGCAAATTAGAAAATTTTATAAGAAAAAAGATGTGGTTGGGAAGTAGAAAGATTAAAGCTTTAGCATCTGATCCTTAAAAACTCAACAAGATGAAAAATTGCAACAGGACTGAAGAAAATGTCTGCAGCTTTCCATTGGTGATTTTCTTTGATTAATTAAAAGCCTTTTATTGTTCAGTTATTTCTTTATGTCCCCATTTGAAGGTTTGAGGGCAAAAAATTCTAGAGTGATTTGCCATTTCCTTCTCCAGTTCATTTTACAGATGAGCAAACTGGAGCAAAGAAGTCACAGGGTCACACAACTAGCAACTCTCTGAGACCCTAAATGCAAAGAAGGGAGAAAGGGTGGTGTATGCGTGCTAATACACTCTATCCACTGTGCTTCTGCTGCCCAATTATGATTCTAGGAGATAAAAAACAAATCCTTTATTGGGATCCTTGAAAGCATGCCATCATCAAGGTGAAGTGGAATGAGCAACAAGTTGGAAGTCAGAAGATCTAAGTTGTATTCCATATGGGCTCTATCACAAATGTGTGAGACTTTAGACAATTCAGTTTAATTGAAATAAAATTAACAAATGTTTACTGGATTCCTATTCCCATTCCCAAATGAATCATATTGGCAAAGTGTTTAGCACATAGCCTGGCACGTTGTTATTGTCCTCTGGAACAGGATCAAGATCATCACAAGGAATATGGCGTGGTTTTCAAGAAAACTGGGTTTGAATGAAGCAGAACTTTGCAAAGCCATCAGCCTCATTCACTCTCTCCCCCAGAACCATCAAGTCCCACAACTCACAATGGCAACTAATTTTTTTCCCTTCCCCCTTGCTATTCTGTGAAAAGCACTGGACTAAGAGACAGAAGGTAAGTCATTTTCCTTTCACTCAAGCACAAAAAACCTATTTAAATCAAATCATCTCTTTGATACTAAACAGCTTCTATATAAAAGCAATTCTACTAGGAACTCTATCAAACACTACAATGTGCTACTAGGAGAGGCTCCTTTTCAGGTAGACTTGGTCCTACCATCTCTCCACCTTACTGGTTCTTGTATAAGACCCTTCATCTCCCACTTCAATACTTTTTCACTGACTATTCCCTGAGCCTTGAAATTAACTCCCTTGATTCTTTTTTCTTTCACAATTTGACTTTTATGGAAATGTTTTGCATAAATTTGCATGAAGTTTCTTAATTGTGAGTAGGGATAAGGGAGAGAAACTAGAAATCAAAAATCTTAAAAACATGTGAAAAAAATTGTTTTGAATGTAACTGGGGAAATTATTAAATAAGTTAATTTTAGTCTCCTGGCTTCCCTTCTTTCCAACTCTTCACTACTATCTCCTGAAAGAAACTTTTGTGCCTCTTAATGCTACCGCCTTCCCTCTGAGAGGAGCCCTGCACATTGCTTGCTTGCCCATTAGACTATAAGTTTCTTAAGGACAGGGATTATCTTTTGCCTTTCTTTGTATTTCAGCACCTAGTACAGCGCCTGGCACATTAGTAGTTGTTCAGTCATTTCTGTGGTATCTGACTTCCCATGAGTCTCAGTCCAATTAAGTTAAAAGCTTGGTTCCTTCCCAGCCTCCTTTTAATCTAAAAGGCTCAAATCCAAGCCCAGATGTAGGAGGAATCCATCCTTTTTGGAATCTTCAGGAAGATTTATGCTTTCTGCAGGGCTGGACAAATTCATTTTGTGGTTTTCTTGGCAAAGATAATGGAGTGATTTGCCATTTCCTTCTTTGGCTCATTTTTTTTTTACAGGAAACTGAAGTAAACAGAGTGAAATGACTTGCCCAGGAGCACACAAATACTAAGTGTCTAAGGCTGGAATTAAACTCTGGTCCTCCCAACCCCAGGGGATTTATTGTATCTACTGTACAGCACACATAGGCACAGAGTAGGTATCTAATCAAAGCTTATAGACTTGATTTGGTTTGATCAGTGGCAGATTCTAGTGCCTTTTAATTAAGGCAGTTCTGTGGATTGCCTGTAAAAGTCCCGCTGGCCTGATAGCCAGCCCCAGATGTAGAGGAAGGAAAGACCCTTCACTCGAAAGCCACCACTCCTGCCTGTCAGAGTGAATGAGCCCTCAAGTATGATTAATGAAGGAGAAGGAAATGTAATAATAGATGCCTGGCCCTCCAAACAGCATAAATCTCTCTGGAGATCACAAAAAAAGGATGAATTCCTCCCCCATTTGGCCTTGAGAAAGGGCATCCTTTAAATTAAATGGAGGCTGAGAAAGAACCAAGCTTTTAAATCAGAATTTACCTGCAAAGAAGGGGACTCCCTGGGCTGATCAGGGATCAGGAATCCAGTCACTTCAGGATTAGGAAGAGTCCCATCTCATTAGATGAGAAATAAAAGGGGAGAGGAAGACAAAGAGCAGCCTTGAGAGAAATCTTACAGAAAAGGTTTTGGCAGCTCTGGCTGGTCTATTTGGGGTCCTGCTGATGCTATGTCTCTCTCCTTCCCAATGCCTCATACTCATAACACCCATAATGCAATTTGGCAAGATGCTGATGGGCAGCAGCAATGCTTGCCCGGCCCAAACAAATTGAATCTTCCCCAGAAACTTTTTTTTATTTTTTGCTATCTCACTGAAGGAAACGTCTTTCCCTGTCTCCCTTCCCTGTTACTCCCTCTCATCTTTTCTCCCTCCCCACCCACCCATTTTATTTAATTGTAAAAAATCCTTTCAGTCCTTCAGCCTTCTGGCCGATGGAAGGGCAACTCAGAGGTCAGAAACTCGATCTCGGTGCTAAAAAGACACTAACAGTTTGTGAGGAGAGAGGAAAGCTCCTTAATGATTTTAGCAGATGACTCCTTGGATAGAGGCTGGGGTCAGCTGGCAATCCCACACTACCCAACAAAAGATAACCTTTGGCCTTTTCTAACTCTCAACACCGGGATGTCAAGAAAATCCTGAACTCTGGTGGGGCCAATAAATCCCTGGATATTCGCATCAGAGATCTTGTGTCCTGCCTATAAAACATGAGAATTTAACCTTCAGAGAAGCACTGGAAATTTTCTTTAGATTGTTATTTTGGATAAGCTCTTGAGACAGCATGATATGGTGAGAAGCTACATTTGGGGATTCTGTGAGATGGAGATATTTGAAGAAGAGTTGAGTGCAGTTAGTTTTGTCATAGAATCATAGATCTGTAAGAAACCACATTTAATATCACCGTCCTAATTTCCTTTATTGGTCAGAGCCATAACCAGGATGGGGTGATTAGTTTAAAAAAAAAAAAGAAAAGAAAAAAAGAAGTCTTAGTTTCACTGTGCTGGCACAGAGGGAACATATTCTTTCTCAAGGAAGTCTTTCTCATTCCTGCTCCCATGCCTTGCAGAAGACTTTCAACAGAACCCTGCTTCCCCTCCAATTGCTGTGACTATTAATTCCTCTCTTAAGAGCTATCTTCTCATTCCCTTCCATGCATGGCTCTCTCCCCTGCTTCCTCCATGGGAGCTTGGAGGTCAGATATCATCAACCATGCTGCAGGTGTGATTGAAGCCACTATAAACTGTCTTCAGCTCAACTCCTCTCCTTCAATGAATTTGGCTCTTGTGTAAGAATCCTTAGTGTGGATTCATCCATTCTGGAGAGCAATCTGGAATTATGCCCCCAAAGTCTTTAAACTGTCTGGCATACCCTTTGACCCAGCAATACCACTGCTAGGTCTATTTCTTGATTTGAAGATGGGATGTGAAATGCTTTTTGTTGAGGTTCTGAAAGCTCATAATTAATCCATGTGTGCATTTAGAATACCCAGCCAAATTTATCCCTCTCTAGTCCTTCATATACCCTCTTAATCTAGTCTATGAAAGGGCTACAGCATGAATTTAAGGATTCAAGAGTTTCAAAAATAGAAAAGAACTAATAATAACTCATGATTCTAGAAGATTTTCAGGTTTAAAAAGGACACTCTTCACAATAACTCTCTGAAGCAGATAAGTAAGGTGATTGCCCCACTTTACAGGTGAGCAAACCAAGGTTTAGATAAGTTAAATGACTTGCTCACAGTCATATAGACAATAAGGGTTAGATCTAAAATTTAAACCCTACTCATCCCTGAAGGCAGTTAAATGACTCAGTCATCTAAAAGACTAGACCTATAATCAGAAAGATTATTCTTCAAATCCAGCCTCAGCTACATATTAGCTATGTGATTCTGGATAAGTCATTTCACCCCATTTACCTCAGTTTTTTTTTTCATTGTAAAATGATCTGGAGAAGGAAATTACAAACTGTCCCAGTATATTTGCCAAGAAAACCCCAAATGGAGTCACAAAGAGTAAGTAGTTCATAAATGAAATGATTGAATAACTACAAGTGTGGAACTCCTTGCATTAGAATAATTTTTTCTCAGAAACCAGAAGCAATGAGATATGCTGGAAAGATCTCTGGTTCTGCATTCAAAGCACCTGCATTCAAATCCTAAAGGACACTGTAAAAATGGGAGTTATTAAGCCTGCATGAGCCTCAGTTTCCCAGCCTGCAAAATGCATGGATGTACTAGGAAGGAACTCTTCCTGCTCTCAAGTTCTTATCACTTCAACTTAAACTTGGGTTCAACCCAAGTCTGAAGCACAGCCTGAGAAAGCTTTCAGAATGATTAAACACAAGACAGGTAAAAGCCTGGGAATTCAGGGTTGATCTGGCCTCTGGCTATATACTGCTGAAACCTTCTGCCCATTGGAAGTTACTTCTGCCTTTTTTGTTTTGTGGAGCATAAATGCCCCACCTAAAGAGAAGCTTATGGGCACCATCCACTATCAGGAGGCCAATGGGAAGTGATCATTAATGTAGCTACACTGAAAGGTACTAAATAGGGAAAGGAAAGAGAAGAGGAATTATTAAGCCCTTTCTGTGTGCCAAGGACCAGGCTGGTGCTTTGCAAATATGATCTCAATTGATCATTGAGAAAGGTAGCAAGATTAAGTCTTCTTTATATTTCTGGGAAGAAAATGGTAATGGCCGAATATTGGAGTTGGAGCTGTTGGTTTAATAGAATGGTAGCCCAGTGATCAGAACTGGCCTGCTGTGTTTGCTTGGGAGTAAGGAGAATTTAAAATCCAAGTGGGATTTCTTGGGTCTTCACGCATCATAACTGCTTATCGTACTACCCAAGTCAGTACTGTGCATTCTGGGATTTCATCTATAAAATCCAGAAATTGTGACAGATGATCCAGAAGATTCCTAGTGTATTATTCTTTGATTTTATAATTTTCTCCAAAGCAGGGCATGGTATATTATGGAGTGTGATAAAGGTAGGCATATGCTGGTAGTTTAACAGCAGTGAGAAGGGGAAAGGATGGACTGGGTCTGGAGTCAGGAAAACATGAATTCAAATCCAGCCTCAGATGCTTACTAGCTGTGTGAACCTGGGCAAGTCACTTGACCTCTGCCTCAGTTTCCTATTTTTGTAAAATAGCACTTACAAGATGTGGAGATCTAATGAGATGATAATTATAGCATAGGACCTAATACATACTATATTCTATATAAACATTAGTCATTATTATTATTATTATTATTATATTACTCAGATACTCTGACCCAATATGAAGAGCTTTTTAAAATATGGTACATGTTGGCTTATTCATCTCTTTTCTATGAATAAAGGCTACAACCATTTAAAATCCCTGTTATTACAGAGCTTAGAGTTTAGAGCTGGAAAGGCAAGAAGGTTCAATGGATAAGAGATTTAGGTTTAGAGGACCTGAGTTCAAATTTTGGTTTGGGCACTTACTCCCTGTTTGACCATGAGCAAGTTATTTATTAACCCTGAATCTCAGTTTCCTCATCTGTAAAATGAGGGAATATATATAACCTATAAGTATCTTTTCCAACTTTATATTTATGAATTAATGATTGTCACAATATCATTTTTCCAAGTAGGGAAAGGAAACTGAAACAGTCAAAAGTTATTTGCAGATGGGGACTTTGGGTGCCATGAAACCCTAGGAATCATTTGTTTGTGTTTGTGGAATCATTTTAAGAGGTCTTCAGAAAGACAGGGCAGGTTAGAGAATGTAGAACCATAGAGCTAGAGTGGGCTAAAATGACCCTTTAGTCCAGAGGTTCTTAACGGAGGGTCCATAAAAACCTCAAGAGAAGCTATCCCATATGTACTATTTGTGTCCAACCTGTGGCAGAGCATTCCAAGCTCATATTGGTCTCATCAGGCACAGTCAGAACCACTGGAACGCTACTGGAACACAGTGATATCAATTTGGTTCTCTGAGAACAAGCACAACATAATAGATAAAAAAGATAAAGATAGAGAGATTGAGAAATAGAAACAAAAAAAGAGTAGAGAGTTCTATATAGACAGGTAGATTGATATAGACATATATATGCATATATACATATATACATATATGTATATATATATATGGAATGATAGGTGACAGATGGACAGATAGATATTGAGATATTCAGATAGACATATATGGAATGATGGATAAAGACATAGACAAATAATAAACACACACACACACACACACACACACATATATATATGGAATGATAGATGATAGATAGATGGATAGATATAGACAGATAGATAGATATAAACAGAATGAGAGAGATGATAGAACATTATTGTTATTATAACTCAGATACTCTGATTTTATATCCAGGGTTTTTTTCCCGATATGATACATATTAAACTACTCTCCATGGATAAAGTGCTCACCATATCCCAGGTACAGTGATAAGTTCTAGAGATAGAAATACAAATAAATCAGACAGTCCCTGCTTTTAAAGAGCTTCCATTATAATTCACAAAGGAGAGCTAGAAAGGTAGGGAGGTGTATACTCAAGATAAATGGCATGGAAATGGCCAGGAAGGACTGTGGAAGCCTGGAACTGGACAAGATAAGGCCAAAGCTGACCTAGAAGAGTTCAGGGTAGAATTCCAGGGTGAGAGTTGAAGAATCTACTGGATAGGAAATGAAAATAATGGCCCAAGTGGGGAGTATATGCCACAGGATTAAATGATTTGAAAAACAGTAAGTAACAAATCAGTTACCTTTCATTTCCAGTCAGTAATCAGTCTCCACCTACTATTTATCTAACATTTTAAAGCCCAGAAGAGGTTGTTTTTTAACTAGCCTTGTTCTTCATCCTCTTTTCTTCCATTTTAAGATGTTTCTCTACCTGTTTAAAATACTGCCAGTTTATCAGATTTTTGAAGTAGATGGAAACTTACAGTCCAACTCTTCCTTTTATTTTTATTTTTAAAAATACAAGCAGCAAAGGGGCAGCTAGATGGCACAGTGGATAGAGTAGTAGCCATGAGTCAATCAGAAGGACTGAGTTCGAATCTGATCTCAGACACTTAACATTTTCTAGCTGTGTGATCCTAGGCAAGTCACTTAATCCCAATTGCCTCAGGGAAAAAATACATGCAAAGATAGTTTTGGACATTCACTCTTGACATACTTTATGCTCCAAATTTTTCATCCTTCCTCCTCTGAACAGCAAGGAATCCAATATAAGAAGTCAAATATGTGCAATTCCCCAAACATATTTCTACCTTTATCATGCTGCACAAGAAAAATCAGATCAAAACGGGAAAAATGAGAAAGAAAAAACAAGCGAGCAAACAACAAAAGGTGAAGATACTATGTTATGATCCACATTCAGTCCCTGCAGTCCTTTCTCTGAATACAGATGGCTCTCTCCATCACAACTCTATTGGAACTGGCCTGAATCACCTCATTGTTGAAGAGCCATGTCCATCACACCAACTCTTCCTTTTATAGATGAAGATATTGAGTTACATAGAAGTAAGCAGTGGGAGAATCATAGTGCTTTTAGCCATAAGGGATCTCACCAACTAGAGTCCATCCAACTCCCCCATCTACCCACTTTACAGATAAAAGACTGATGCACAAAGAGAGTAAAAGAGTATCTCAAATAATCATATAGGCAATAAACCTGAGAGTTGGAATTTGAACCCAAGACCTATAAAACTGGAGCCAATGCTCTTTATACTACTATTGCCTTTTTAATTTGATTCTTCCATGGTCATAGAAGCAATAGGTATCAGAGACAAAGTAATTGCACAGACAGATAAATGACCTTCCATTGGCCCTTGGGTTCTGATGAGGTCAAAAGCAATTTTTTCATAACATAATCTAATTATCAAAAATGACCAAGTGGTAGGGGCTAATGTTGCCTATTTTTTTTTCTCTGTGTCCTTTGTTAACCAAACTCACCCTCCAAGGCAAAGGTCAGGGGTCACAAGCAGTCACTTAAACTGAAAATGGAAGGAAATCTTCCCTAAAGGAGTTTTTCCTGAAAGGCCAGAGAAGAGAAGCCAGGAAGGCAGGAAGACAGCAGATATGTCACCTAAAGGAATAGGAGGAAATGGTACAGTGTAGTCTAGACTTGTTATCTTGCCCCCCGTTAAGTCACCAACCTCGCCAGCCATCCATCGCCCCTGTGCAATTGACTTCCTGCTACAGGATTTACACCCATGACCTCACTCTCTTGCTATCTTGCCAACCTTTTCTTGCCCTGCTCTGGGTTCTCAGGAATTAGGGAGCAAGATAACAAGTCTAGACATTTCAGAATTTTAAATGGATTATTCTCTTGGGAAGAGAGTATGGCCCAGTCAGCTGTGCCTGAAATTCAAATTTGAGAAATGTACTGAGGACTTGCTGTGGGGAAGTGAAGGATTCTCTTCCCATCCCGTACTCTGAACTTTGATTTTCCTGCCCTTAAAATGAATGGAATATCTCTTAAACACAGGTGTCATGACTAGCTTCTAAGGCTCCTCTCCAAGGAGAACATTTCTGAGAGTATGTATAGATAGCTAAGTCCCAAGTCCCCATTTTTAAAAAAAACACTAGTTAATAGTCACTTTTTCCCCCTTAGAGTCTCTTCAAAATTCTTTCTTCATTGCCTTGAATCTCTTGGTATTCCTTTGTGGATATAAAGTGTTTAGAGATCTAGAGAAAGACAACATCTCCAAAGCTGTAAAAACTCAGTTTAATGAACCCTTTTAGGATTTTAAGAGATTGTCTAATCTAATCCCATTTCACAGAGTGGAAAACTGAGGTGCAGAAAAAGGAAGTTCACACAAGTAATGACTGACAAAGTCAGACTTTATACCCATTTCTTCTGATACCACCTTAGATTTTTTTTCATTATTTTCCCCTCTATTTCTTCCCCAAGTTGAAAAATAGCATATTTTTTATTAAAGCTTTTATTTTTCAAAACATATATGTGGACAATTCTTCAACATTAGCCCTTGCAAAACGTTGTGTTTCAATTTTCTCCTTTCCCCCTACACCCTTCCCTAAATTGCAAGTAATTCAATATATGTTAAACATGGTAGAAATATATGTTAAATCCAATATATGCATGCTAATTATGTGGCAGAGCCACATGTGGCCAGAGCCAGGATTATAATCCAGGTATTCTGAGTTTTCAATCATTCAGCATTGATTAAACACCTACTATGTGCCAGGTACTCTGTAGGGCTCTGAAGACACATTGATAAAAAATAAATCCCCTTCTTTCAAGGAGCTTATATTCAATTAAAGGAGATAATGTATACAAAAAAATACAAAGTAATTAGAGGGAGAAGAAGGCACTAACAGCTGGGAGAAATCTACTTTCATGTAGAAGGGTAACTATGTGACACAGTAGATACACCACCAGACCTGAAGTCAGGAAGGCTCATCTTCCTGAGTTCCAATCCAGCCTGAGATGCTTACTAGCTGTGTGACCCTGGATAAGTCACTTAATCCTGTCTGCCTTAATTTCCTCATCTGTTAAATGAATCAGAGAAAGAAATGGCAAACCACTCCAGTATCTGTACCAAGAAAACTCCCATTGTGGGCACAAAGAGTGAGACATGACTGAATAACAACAAAAAAGTGACTTTTGAGATGAGTTTTTAGGAAAACTAGAGATTTTGAAAGGTATTTATTGAGAAGAGAATACACTCAAGATACAGGGAACAAAAAAGAATGACACAAGAGACATTTTCTTTCAGGACACTTGCCTCTCTACTTAAGTTTCTTATAATCGGCTCTTTTGTTTAATGTTCACTACCCACAGTAGATGATTTGCTTCTCCATTACTGCCTCTCCTGCCAGAGATCCTTGTAATTGTTTGTTGTTGTTGTTATTTACTCATCTATCTACTCACCTCAAGTCAAATGGATGTGCACTCTTATCCCTTTGGATGTTCCCTCCTATGATACAGATCACAGCCCTTCTATACCTACCTGTCCTTAGGGGAATGACAGCTGGTGAGCCAATTTGGCAGGAACACATGGACATTCTCACCCATTCGGGAAAGCTAAAGAGTGATAGAATCCATTTACGACAATCCAAAAATAATAATTTTGAAAGGCTGGGAAATATTATAAGTGAATCGAGGCACAGGTGAATCCAGGATCTCTAAGGCCAAACTCCTCACTGGAGTACACAGGGTGATTAAGCACAATCCCTGCCTTACTTGGATAAAATCAGGAAAACATAACTCTTCCATAGGTGAGAAGGGGACATTACATATGTTGTTAGTGTCACCAGGACAAGGGAATAGACAAAGCCCAAAGGAATCCTATTGGGAGGTTCTCCCTTGCCAACAAAACCAGAGGAATTTCCTGAATTGACAATGAACAGAAACAATGAGTGAGTCAGGCCTTTGATTGCCAGAAATTATCTTGATTTCATAGTAATATTGAAGTGTTTAGAAAGTCTGTGTTACATAAAGATAAACTGGTTGGTGTGAAGATTTGGGCCTGAAGACCTGCCAAAACCAGTGTAGTTTATATGTTCCTTTGTGGTCCATTGTTTGAAATCATTAGTCAATCTGATTTAGGATTTTTATTACTACTAAAAATAATCATCATTAAAAATTATAACTAGGATTTATAGAGCATTTAAAGGTTGCATAACACTTTTCAGGTATCTCATTTGACCCTCATCACACTTCTGAGATATAAGTGTTATTATCTCTATTTTACAGTTGAAGAGACTGAGACAAAAAGTAAATGATTTGCTTAGGGTCACACAGCTAGGGAGTAAGTCTCACTTCAAACCTGAAGCCAGATTTGAAATCAGATCTTCCTAATTCTAGATCTAGACCTCTTTACTACATATCTTAGCTGCTTTCATTTACATGAAATCAGGGTCAATCAAGTTTGTTGGGAAAGCAGAAGTTAAGTATAAAACTCCTTTTCCTCCTTCATTATATCAGGGTTGGGGGGAGGAAAAATAAACCCTTTGCTTTTATATATATTCTGCTGAGCTATGGTGCTTTACACAAGTGGTTGTACACGAGATAAAACAATCCAAACCCGCTGGGTTATTTTCCTTGATATTGCTTTGCTAGTCACCTCCAACAGAGATGGGAATGAGGGATAGGGTTGAGTGGGAGTGGTTGGCAACCTTCAGGGAGTGAAGTCCCCCAGTGAATGGTGCCCTTCAAGCATTTTGGTCATTCTCCTCTGGACTCTCTAAACCTTTTTTCCCCCATCAACCTAAAAGTTTTGCTAAGAAATAGCATCTGTGTCAAAACATAAATGGAGAATGATGTGATCCAAGTCCAGAGAATGCAAGCTGAGTGTGGTTTAGGTTGATCTAGCTTGTGATTGGGTTCTTAGGAAAGAAGCAAAATGTTGCCAGGAAGCTTATTGTGGCTAGTTCCACAAAGCAGTAGAATCCCAGATTCTCAGCATTGTGGAGTTATAATGGATGTGAATTGGAATTGTGCCTTCTACCCACTATTATAATGGAGGTCACCACAATAGATAGTGTAGTACAGTGGAAAGTCCTGGATTTATGTTTGAACCCCGCCCCCCCACCCTGGTGGTTTCCACCATTTGAAACTTAAGTGAATTGCTTTACTTCTGAGAATTTTGATTTACTAATCTGTAAAATGGAAATTACTTGCATTATCCTGAGAGTCATTACAGAGAAGCACTTTCAAAAATGTTAACATGGTATTATAAATATGAGTTATTATTATTTAGCCCATCACAAATCTAAGCATGAAATTCCTCTACAAAATCCTGGCAAGTGATTGCCCAGTTTTAGAGTTGACTTAATAGCCATCTAGTCCAGGCCATAACTAAAAGGAAATCTCACACACACTGTAGATCTTCAGTAACAGGAAACTCCCTGTCCCCCTGTCTAGGCAGCTCATTCCATTGTAAGACAGTTCTCATTGTTTGGAAGTTCTCTCCCCCCACCCAAATTAAGTTACAATCTGTCTCCCCGAGACTTCCACCTACTAATCATCTTTCTCTCTTTGGGGTTTGCAGCTTCTGGTAGAAAATTTCCTAGTTTCCAGAACACAGAGGACTAATCTTTAGAACACTATTCTCCTGTACTGATATATAGGTAAAACAAAGCTGTTTTAGCTCAGCCTTTGCCCTAATTTCTGTCTTGCCACCAGAGTATGATACCATAAAATGGAAAGGAAAGAGGCAGTATAATATGATAGGAATGTTCTGAACTAAATTTTCTTCTTTCTTCCTCTCCTCTCTTCCCTCTCTTTCTCTCTCTCTGTATATCTCTCACATATACTCTCATTTTCTCTATTTTCTCCATCTGTCTTTCTTCACTCTCATTTTCTCTATTTTCTCCATCTGTCTTATCTCTCTGTCTCTCTCTATTTTCTCTCTCTCTCTCTCTCTCTCTCTCTCTCTCTCTCTCTCTCTCTCTCTCTCTCTCTCTCTCTCTCTCTCTCTTTCTCTCTCTCCCTTTCTCCCCTTCCTCTTCTTTCTCCTCCTTCTCCTCTTCTTCTCCTCCTCTCTCTGTCTCTGCCAGTCTCTCTGTGACTGTCTCTCTGAGTCTTTATGAATGCTTGACTTCTCTGAAGAGAAAACATCAGAGCAAATCTGTTCCTGATTTCTGGTGCATTTCACATGGGATGCAAACTATTGACTCCATAATAAACACAAATATCAGAACACTAGTCCAATGAAGGAACTGGCAGCAGTCTGACCAACTTGCATCCTAAGCAACTTCCCAGTATCACCCAAAACACAAAAGGCAATACTATTAGTTGTTAGTGCTCTGGAAGGCCTGGTGAGGCTGATTAGGACCTGTGTTGACATTTTTGGTGTGAAGTTCCCCAACCTCCACCACTCCTTGCATATGCTTACAACCCACAATTTGGATTCTTTAAGGTGATGGTGTGTGATTCCCACAAACTAGTCTATCACAAGAAAAGGTCATGAAAATGTCATATATTTTTTCTCCTAACTCTTACACTCTACTTTGAGCATCTTTAATACCAAGAATGAGAACAGTAATAAAAGTATTAAAAATAGAGTACCTAATACTGCCACAGAACACACTGAAAGTGTGATGTCTTTCAATACTTATTATTATTTTTTTCAATTACAAAAAACAGAAGTAGCCATTTTTATCACCTCAGTAGCATTAAGCAATAATAAATGTCTTGTGGACTTCTGATACAGTTTTTGGTTAATAGTAGTAATTCTCAGAAATTTAAATATAAATGAATATAGTATGTTATAAATGTGCATAGGGCTGATTCAGATTAAATTTCACTTTTTAAAATGAGATAATAATTATACTGGAAAGGCAGAATAGCCTGGAGAACAGAGAATCAGTCTTTTGGAAAGTAAAACCTGGATTCAAACTCTGATTCTGGACGCATATCTATTGAGTGACTGAGCAGATCATTTAATATCTAATTCCCCAAGGCAAGATTATAAAATGCAGGTCCCCATTGATAGAAAGAACTAGTGAGCATGAAGGAAGCTGTATAGGAAGACCTGAATTCAAACGTGACTTTAGATACTCTCTAGTTACATAACTTTAGGCAAGTCATTTAACCCTATCTGCTTCCATTTCCTACTCTGTAAAATAGGATTAATAATAGCAGCGACCTCAAAATGGGTATTGTCAAGATCAAATGAGAAAACATACTACTACACTATCTCTTGGGATTATCTCTTGGGAGGTTCATCACACAACATGGAATCTAATGAATTTAAGATGGAGTCATGCTAAATGTGGGGAAATTTGTATAGAAGAATTGCTAATGTTTAACCTATATTTCTTTACTGGCCATCTAGGGCCAGTTCTAGGGGAGGGGTAAGGGAGAAAGAGGAAGAAAAAAATTAGAACACAAGGTTTTGCAAGGATGAATTTTGAAAATTATTCCTATATTTTGAAAATAAAAAGCTTAAAAATCATCCTAAAAATCCTGAATTTTGGCCACATTTGTGACTGTTTTAAATTTGAGAATTCTTTCAGAGAAATGACCAATATATATTTTTAACTCTCTCTTTGCCTCTGGTTCTAAAAAATTCAGATAGTTTTAATTTATGATTTCTTGAAATACATTATCCAGGCTTTTTGTTTGGGATATAGCTTTAAGAAAATCCATGATTCCTCAACCTATTTTTAGGTCAATTGCCAATAGTTGGATTTTTAAAATTTTTTTTAAAATTGTGTTCTATTTCTTCTCTTTTAGAGTAATTGAGTTCTATTTTCTCCATTCTAATTTTCAAGGAGTTTGCTGTTTGAACAATATCTGCAATATTTAGCTCAATGTAGTTAGAACTTAGATTCCCTCCATTTTTTCCCCCAGTGTTCTTTGTTCATTTAAAATTTCTTTTGAAATCTCTAGCTTGATTTTTTAGAATCATTATGAACAAGATATATTTTTACTTTGACACTCTGTACTTATTGTGGAGATATTCTCTTTTTGGGGGGGTTATCTTTTGGATATCTTTTGACCCATAATATCTCTTAATTGTGTTTAATGTCTTCTGTTTACTTATATTCCAAGCTTCAGTTCCTAGTCTGGGGTATCAACCACTGTAGAGTTCTAGGTCTTTGAGATTCCCTGGTACATTCCTACTATGCTTCTGGTCCTATGGGATCCCCCAGAGATTTATCCTCAGAAAAAAATTTTAACCCTTCTGGAACTCCCAGAAAACTGCAGTCCCATCTAAAATCCCATTCTCTATAGGACAGCATTCCTATTTAACCTTAATCATAGTGCCTTCCCTCTTTTGGTTATGTCAATTTATTCTGTATATATCTTGTCTGTACCTAGTCATCTGCATGTTTTCTCCTTCATCAGACCATCAACTTCTTATGAATAGACATTATCTTCCATCTTCTTTTGCATCTTCAGTGCTTGGACAATGCCTGACACACAGTACATAATAAGTAAGTGCTTGATTACTAACTGATTGATTATATCAAAGAATTAACACAAGTCTAATTTGTTTTTATAAGCTTATAATTGCTTTCCAGAGGGCACTCTGAATTTGCAGCTGGTGGATGAAGTGACATGGAAACCTCAATCCATAGCAAGAAAATGGAAAAGCTCATCTTATTAGAACAACAAGATAGATCAAATTTCCAGTGGGGACAAGAGAATGGCAAAGGCTAGAGGGGAGGAAGTGTGATTTGAAGTTGGTAAAGAGGCCTTGCAATGTTCTTGATCATGGTGAAATCACCACAAGGCATTTCCAGACAGGAGCATGTGGAATATTTCACATATAAAAGAAAACTTTCTTGGGTTTGGATTACTCATTGGATATCATTCATAATAATTGTAAATATCTTTTGCAAGCATGTGTCTCCCTGTTTTATACCTCATTTAATGTTAATGATAAGGGTTATTAAACAAAGTTATCTCTATATCCATTTCCATCTTTCAGAGAATTTTGTATAATTTTTTCATATTCTTAGGGACATTGTTGGAAAAGAAACTTTTAAAAAGTATGTATTGTATTGATATCTTCTGTTTTTTTTAGGTCACCAGATGTTTTCCCCAAAATTCCTTTTTCTCTTGCCCTCCCAGAGAGCCATCCTATATACTAAATATTTTTTTAAAGAGAAGAAAAATGTGAAGAAAAAAAGAATATATAGAAGATGGAGAAGAAGAACAAGAAGAAGAATGAGAATGAGAAGCATCTTTCCTTCTTGTAACCCAAGTGTTTAGCAAAGTCCTTTTCACTTAATGAATTCTTAATTCTTTGCTTAATTCTTTCATTCACCTCCAAAGAACAAGACTTTACTTTTGGCAGGTATTCTGTCCAGTGACTTTTGCTCTTTCTAAATTGTTTAAGCAATTTGCTAGCATTTGGTCTAGTGGCCTTGACTCACTGATTCAATGGAGACTTCTAGTCCTTCTTCACAACTAGTTAATACTCCTTATTCATTAATGGAGAACTCTGGAATGGG
This sequence comes from Sminthopsis crassicaudata, assembly GCF_048593235.1. Classification (NCBI taxonomy): domain Eukaryota; kingdom Metazoa; phylum Chordata; class Mammalia; order Dasyuromorphia; family Dasyuridae; genus Sminthopsis; species Sminthopsis crassicaudata. Next base: position 53,077,339 of record NC_133618.1, on the reverse strand, counting down.
ATACTCTTCTGACACATACAAAATAAAACAATGGTTTTTTGGGGGGGAGGATTTGAGGAGAGAGAGGGAGGGATGGCTAGCAGTTGGATTTGAAATCTACTTCTGACTCTTGCCACCTGTGTGACCCCAGCAAGTTAATTTTCTCTGTAGCTTCATGAACAAAATGAAGAAAGAAGAGTAGAATAATGGGGTCTATCTGAAAAGAAATGGAAACCACTAATTCATATATAAGAATCCTTGGAAGAGACATATTCATTTAAAAATTTTATTTTTTTTATCCTGAAGCCAAGAAATGAAACAAGCATTTCCATAATATAATAGGAAAAAAGGAAGAAAAAAAGAATAAGCAGGAGAGACAGAAGCAGAAGGAGAAGGACGAGGAGAACGAGGAAGAGGAGGAGGAAAAGAAGGAGGAAGAGGATAAGGATGAGAAGGAAGAGGAGGAGAAGGAGGAGGAGGACTCACAAAACTGATTAGTACATTTTTAAATCTAAAAATACATGCAATCTACTTCTATGCAGAAGTCCGGATTCTAGGGATTATATGTATATATACCATATTCATAGAACTCCCACTTCTGCATGGGAAGAGATGTCTTTTTATTTATCTTATTTAGGGCTAATTAATTTGTATTTTGTAATTTTACAAAATGGACTTTTGATTCTTTTGTAGTTATTGTTCCCTTTTACATTGTAGTATACTGTTTTCTTGGTTCTGCTTACTTTATGCCTCACTTGATGTTATTAAATGAAGTTGTCTCTATGGCTATTCCATCTTTCAAGGAATCTTGCATAATTTTGTCACATGCATGAAGGACATATATCCAATGGCATAAATCTTTCCATGCTTCTCTGTGCTCATGAAATTCCTCATTTCTTAGAGCCCAATAATATTATATTACATTCATATACCGTCATTTGTGTAGTCATTCTCAGATCAATTGCCATCTACTTTGTTCTCAATTTTTGATATCACAAAAATGCACTGGTATAATGGACATTTGGTATTAGATACATATGGGAACTTTCTGCTTGTCAATGTGGACAAGAGCCTCATGTGTGATATTTGATTCCACTAAATCAATTTTTTTAATAATCAGCAAACAATAAACACAGTGGGGAGAGTTGTATTTTATTCATCTTTTAGTCCATTGTTTAATGGTAAAGAGGTGGTCTACTCTATTGCTCTTGAAAGCCTTCCTATTCCCTCTAATAACCTCATGTAGTACAATACATTCATTTTGGAAGCAGGAAACTGAGGTCTGGTAAAGGAAATCAATGGCAGAGTTTGGAATCAAACTTAAATCCTACAGTTTCTAATCTAGTTCCCTTTCCCCTTCACAATGCAATATCTGGATGAATGAGACCAACTCTAAATTCTTTCCACCTATCCAACATGATTTCCCATGTTTACTCTCCAGTCTCCTTAGTCTATATTCATCTACTTTTGTGATTTCCACAACCTAGGAGATACTGAAAAAAATGGATCCTCATCAGATAAGGGTGAAAAAGATGGAGAGAGAACATAAAACCAAAGTCCATGTCTTATGAGGGAATTGTTGGAACAATTGAGAATGTTTCACTTGGAAAAAATTAAGATTTTGGGAGTAGAAGAATAGTCATAGCTTTTATTGTTGAGTCATTTTCAATTGACTTTTCACAACTCTATTTGGGGTTTTCTTGGCAAAGATACTGGATTGATTTGCCATTTTTTTCTCTGGTTCATTTTACAGATGAGGAAACTGAGGCAAACAGGGTGAAGTGATTTGTCCCAAATCACACAACTGGTAAGTGTCTGAGACCAGGTTTTAGCTCAAGAAGATGAGATTTCATGACTCCAGGCCCTGCAATCTATCCATATAGCTGTTTCCAAGTATTTAAGGACTGCCACATTGAGGAGCAAGTAGACATTTTAGAGTTTATTGATCAAGAAGAAAGAATTGGGATAAATAGATGAAAATCATAGAAAAGTAGATTTATACTCTTCCTAATCTGAGGGAAAACTTCCTAATTATTAGGTCTCAGGGTTATTCTGCATTTTTTTCTGTTTCACAAATTGCTGCAATCAAAGAATTAGTTATTTAGTAACCAGATGTCTTATTATGAGTATCCCTCTAGTAAACATGGGAGCTACTCTTAGAGAAATTAGAGGATTAGTGGGACCTTCAAAGGCTTATGATATGCTGCATAGCCTTTGAGAACTTAATGTCACTTCCAAAACACAATGAGACATCTGAGGCAGATTTTTGTAGTTTTGTTCAATCTTTCAGTCATGTCTGACTCTTTATGGACCATACTGTCCATAGGTTTTTCTTGGCAAAGATATAGGAGTGGTTTCCTATTTCCTCCTCCAGTGGATTAAGGCAGAGAGTGACTTCCCTTTAATCACATAGTTGGTAAGTACCTAAATCTGGATTTGAATCCAAATCTTTGATCCAGCTTCTACAAAGTCAATTAGGTTCTCCTAGGGAGATTTTAAAGCTGTACAAAAAAAATTAAATGGGTTACCTCATATGGTAGTAAGTCTCCTGTCATGAAAAATCTCACACAAAAGTTGGATGACTACTTTTCAGGGATGTTATAGAGAGTCTTACTTGTTTCAGACATGAATGGAACTAGATGATCTCTGAAGTCCTTTCCAAGTCTGAGGTTCTATGATCACTTGGAGTAGAATTTGCTATTTTCAACAGAGGTGCCATGTATCACAGCCAAAGGAACACAGGTTACAATATCAGACCTCAACCTGCTTGTCAGCACATCTATAAATCAGTTTTTCTAGAATCAAGAAGCTGATTTTTCCTTCAAACCAAAGGAATTCTTGGGCCCTGAGAAAGAGGTAAATGCCTATAAAAATGTGGTTGGAGTTTGGTAGATATTTTGGAGGGAAATTTATGTTATTTCTGCATTTTCCCCATCACTTTCTCTGGGCAAAAATAATTAACACTCTTCCCATTTGTCTTAGAGGGATGTGAGGTAAATGCTATTAGCATGGAAAGTTGCACCCTCAAGCAAGTGAGCCAAAACAATAAAACCCCACTGTCAGTAGAAAAGGGGATGAATCCAATATGTTAATCAAAACTGTTTAAAGCTATTTTGGTAATAGGACTCTAAGTGGATAATGCAGGCCCTGCTAGAGCCCAGCACATAAATGCATTTTTGTTTGTAATTTGTAAATCAATAACAGACCTGGAAATACTGAAAGTATTCAGACTTGAGACAATCCATGTTGTTGAAATGAAGCCAGGGAGCAGCGTTTCAACAGAGTAGCACAGCCCAGGAAAAACAGGAAAATAAAATCCTGTGAAAAATTCAAATGCCATGATTTGAGAAAGGTAAACCAAGCATCTGAGCAGCAAAGCAAGACTAATTCCATTAGGTCTACATTTGTCACTGACTTGCTTTATCCAAAGCTAAATATAACACGCTATGTTAAAGTTAGCAAACCAAGCTATGCTTTCCTCTACTACTCTAGGTTTGTTGGTTCTACTTTCCAATTTTCTGTCTCTACAGTGACTCTAAGAATCAGCATATATTCCTCAAGAATGTCAGAAGTACTGGGAACTCTAGAACAAAGAGTATTAGATTTGGGAAGAACTTTCGAAAGCAGAACATCACAGTTAGAAAGAACTTTAGAACACAGATATTGGAGCTAGAAAGAACCCAAGCATATGTTATGTTAGAATTGGGAAAGACATTAGAATACAGAATGATAGAGTTAGAAAGAATCATGTGTATGCTGGAGCCAGCTTGTATCAACTTGCAAGAGCAAATTTTCAGTGTGAAAATAAGCAAGTTCTATAAACTAAGGCTTGATTAGTCTGTTGATTGCTTAGCTTTAATAAAGTGACAGGAAAAATGCTTAATAAAGCACATTAAATTTAAAATCTTATTGTGTGTACTTTTTCCCCCCAGAAAGCCAGTTGTTAAACATTTACCAGCACACCACTGGGAAGAACCTCAGAATATAGATTATTAGAGCTGCAAAGAATCCTTAAATATAGACTATTAGGACTAAGAAGGAACTTAGAATAAAAAAAAATGTAAAAAGAAAAGCAGTAGAACATAGAATATCAAAGCTAGAAGGAACTCTAGCATAGACAATATCAGATTCAGCAGGAATCCTAGACTAAGAATAACAGTTCTTGAAAGCAACTGGGAACATAAGATATCATTTGGTAGAAACTCTAGAACATATTATGTCAATTAGTAGAAATCCTAGAACTTTGAATATCAGAGCTAAAAGGAACTTTAGAATATAGGATATCAGATTCAGCAGGAATCCTAGATCATAGACTATTAGGACATTTAAATTGTTAGAGGTAAAAAAAATAAATAAAATATTCTCAGAACTGGAAGGAACTCAGGAACATAAAATATAACAATTAATAGGAACTCTAGATCATAGACTATCAGAACTGGGAAGAACATTTAAATATAGAATGTTAGAATTGGAAAGAGTAGAATATTAGAGCTAGAAAGAACCTGTTAACATAGAACATCAGTTAGTAGGAGCCTTAGAACATAGAATGCCAAAGCCAGCAGAAACTTTAGATCATATATTCTTAGAACTGGGAAGGATATTTGAACTTAGAAGGTTAAGAGTTAGAAAGAATAGCAGAACATAAAATATTGGAGCTAGAAGGAACCTTGGAACATAGAATATCAGTTAGCAGGAATTAGAACATAAAGTAGCTTTACCAACCAGAACCTTAAAACACAGACTATCAGAACTGGGCAGGACCTTTGAACTTAGAATGCTAGCATTAAAAGGAATCTTAGAACTTAGAATGTCATAGAAGAAAGAAACCTTAGAGAATATGTCAAACTCCATTTTAAAGAGGAGGAAAAAGTGTCACAGAATGGGGATGAATAGGGTGAATTGCCCAAGATCACACAATCACAAAGCTGGGACTTAAACTTAGGTCTTTGTATCACTAAGTACTATTCTCTCTCTTGGGCATTATGCTTCAATATAACTATCTTCAGAGTCTGGAGAAGGAAAATTAGGTATTCATTCCTTTATGGCAGAGAGATCATAGGATGGACTTTAAAAATCATCTAATCTAATCTAATTTCCTTATTTTCAGTTGAGGTCGACTTCTCCAAAGCTACATTTACTCACCTCCTAAGAGTGAAAAGTGAGATCCAATTTATCATCCACATGTCTAGAAACCTCCAGATATCTGGTGTCATGTCACTTTAGCTACAAAGTAGATTTGACTTGGTATGGAAGGGATTGAATCTTAAGATCGAGACAGCTCAGTTGCAAACTCAGTGACCTTAGACAAGCCACTTGCCCTCACAAGGTCTCAGTTTCCTCCCCATAAAATAAAGATATGTGCCTCTAATATTCCTTGTCACTAACATTCTCTTTGTCTCTAAGCTTTTCTTCTAAACATAGATAAATGGAATATATGACGATCAGCCTTGGCTGTGAATTCCCCCCTTCCCCCAATATCTAGCTCATAGCTCTATGTATTCTAATTGTCAAAGAACTGAGAAAATAGGCTGACCCCTAATCTGTTTGGCATCCAGTATATGGAACGTGGGTTGGAACATAGGAAATGCTGTGTCATCTCACCTGAAACTGTGCAATCTGATCTGCTCAAATATTTGCAAAAAAAACAACACACCCTCTTTGGTCAGTTTCCTCTAAAATTCAAAAATAACACTGACCCAGTATGTGGGTGTTGAGCTATTTGGGGTCTGAGAAAGTAAGGAAAATAATAGGGTTTTCCTGAAATTTGCTTGATGTTCCTAATCCCCCATTAAGGGGAAAGAGTCCTGAGAAGGCTATCATTTTGAGTCCTTTTTTACTCTGCAAGGACTTCATCAGAGTATTTCATGGAATCATAGAGTACAGAAGCCCCAAGGTACCTTTAAGGTTACCTAGCCAAATCTCTGAAACAGTGCAAGGGATTCTTGGGAGGGGAGGTATAGGAAAGGGATAAGCATTTATATAGCACTTACTGTAAGCCCTGCACTGGGCCATGTGCTTTATGACTATCATCTCATTTGATCTTCACAACAATCCTGAGAAGTAGATGCTATTATAATTGCCATGTTACAGTCCTGTTTGCCTCAGTTCCCTCAACTGTAAAACGAATTAGAAAAGGAAACGGCAAACCACTTCAATATCGGCCATGAAAATCCAAAAATGAGATCACAAAGATTCAGTAATGACTGAAACAATAAACAGTTAAAGAAACTGAGACTGTGACTTGCTAAGGGTTATACATCTAGTAATTGTCTGAGCCATATTTGAAGTCAGGTCTTCCTGAGTCTATGTCCAATTCGATATCCATTGCACCACTTAGCTACTTCGACATGCTATCTATGACATCCCTGAAAAGTAGACAGTTCAACAATACTATATGATGATCAATTCTGATGGCCCTCTTCAACAATGAGATGAAATAAATCAGTTCCAATAAAGCAGTGATGAACTGAACCAGCTACATCCAGGGAAAGAACTCTGGGAGATGACTATGAACCACTACATAGAATTCCCAATACCCCTATTTTTGTCCGCCTGCAGTTTTGATTTCCTTCACAGGTTAATTGTACACTATTTCGGCAGAAATTAGATATAGATCCACACTTAACACCATATACCAAGATAAGATCAAAATGGGTCCATGATTTAGGCACAAAGAATGAGATCATAAATAGATTAGAGGAACAGAGGATAGTCTACCTCTCAGACCTGTGGAGGAGGAAGGAATTTATGACCAGAGGAGAACTAGAGATCATTATTGATCACAAAATAGAAGATTTTGATTACATCAAACTAAAAAGTTTCTGTACAAATAATACTAATGCAAACAAGATTAGAAGGGAAGTAACAAATTGGGAAAATATTTTTAAAGTAAAAGGTTCTGACAAAGGTCTCATTTCCAAAATATATAGAGAACTGACCCTAATTTATAAGAAATCAAACCATTCTCCAATTGATAAATGGTCAAAGGATATGAACAGACAATTCTCAGATGATGAAATTGAAACTATAGCCACTCATATGAAAGAGTGTTCCAAATCACTACTGATTAGAGAAATGCAAATTAAGAAAACTCTGAGATAACACTACACACCTGTCAGATTGGCTAAGATGACAGGAACAAATAATGATGAATGTTGGAGGGGATGTGGGAAAACTGGGACACTGATACATTGTTGGTGGAGTTGTGAAAGAATCCAGCCATTCTGGAGAGCAATCTGGAATTATGCCCAAAAAGTTATCAAACTGTGCATACCCTTTGACCCAGCATTGCTGCTATTGGGATTATATCCCAAAGAATTACTAAAGAAGGGAAAGGGACCTGTATGTGCCAAAATGTTTGTGGCAGCTCTTTTTGTTGTAGCTAGAAACTGGAAATTGAATGGATGCCCATCAATTGGAGAATGGTTGGGTAAATTATGGTATATGAAGATTGTGGAATATTATTGCTCTGTAAGAAATGACCAGCAGGAGGAATACAGAGAGGCTTGGAGAGACTTACACCAACTGATGCTGAGTGAAATGAATAGAACCAGAAGATCGCTGTACACCTCAGTGCTGTATGAGGGTGTGTTCTGATGGAAGTGGATATCTTCAACATAGAGAAAATCCAGCTCACTTCCAGTTGATCAATGATGGACAGAAATAACTGCGCCCAGAGAGGGAACACTGGGAAGTGAATGTAAATTGTTAGCACTACTGTCTGTCAGGTTACGTGTACCTTGGAGTCTAGTACTTGATGTGCAACAAGAAAATGGTATTTGCACACATATATTGTATCTAGGTTTTATTGTAACACATGTAGAATGTATAGGATTGCCTGTCATTGGGGGGAGGGAGTGGAGGGAGAGGGGGGATAATTTGGAGGGATGAATACAAGGGATAATGTTGTGGAGAAAAAGTGCTCATGCATATATACTGTGAAAAAAATTCTAAATAAAAAAAATTGTACACTATTTCAAAGTCCGATTCTTTTTGGATAGCAAAACAACTATTTGGACATATATACATATATTGTATTTAACTTATACTTTAATATATGTAACATGTATTGGTCAACCTGCCAACTGGGGGAGGGGGTGGGAGAAGAAGGGGAAAAATTAGAACAAAAGGTTTGGCAATTGTCAATATTGTAAAATTATCCATGCATATATCTGGTAAATAAAAACTATTTAAGAAAAGAAAAGAAAAGAGAAGAAAAGAGAAGAAAAGAAAAGAGAAGAAAAGAAAAGAAAAGAAAAGAAAAGAAAAGAAAAGAAAAGAAAAGAAAAGAAAAGAAAAGAAAAGAAAAGAAATGAAAAGAAAAGAAATGAAAAGAAAAGAAAAGAAAAGAAAAGTAGACAGTTACTGCTTAAAGTCCTTATGGGAGCTCAAAGCATTGGTAGGCAAGACTCATTGTTAGGATGGATATGCTTCCTTCTGTTGCTCTAAAATCTCCTTCTTGCTACAACCCATTGATTGATTTTTCCCTGGGCACAAATAGATCAGTCCAGTCCCTCATTATATGTTTTCAAATATTTGAAGATAACTCATTATGACCCCATCTATATGTCTCTTTTCCAGATTAATTTGCCTGATTCCTTCAACTGTTCTTTATGTAGAGGGCATATCCAAATAAACAGATTTCGATAGATTATGTTTTCCAAAAGCTTCCATCAGGGGATTAATATCATGAAGCTTCAGTGATCAGATATTGTATTCAGATAGGCTGGAAACTCATGTGAGAAGACCCATACATGCCAAAGTTGAACAGAAATAAAGAAAGAAGTAAGAAGAAAGGACAGAGACTACTTAGAGAAGGGTGACCTATAGGACTCATCCAGGGGATGAAGCTAACTTCAGTCTATCATGAAATGTTTGATATGAGCATTTTGATCTTGAAAATTGGCAAGGGAAAAAAAAAGAAGGGAAAATTGGCAAGGGATATAAATAAGCATTTGACATTTTATTGAATAGTGTCTTGTTGATCTATTTTCTTACTGATAGTATTAAAAAAGTGATAGGAAGAATGCAAATAATACAGCTGAAATTTTAAAGTGTATTTTGTGCATCTTTATTTTTTCCAAAGAACCTGTTGTTCAGATTATACAATGATCAATTCTAATGCATTTGGCATTTTCAACAATGATTGAAGTCAGTTCCAAAAGTCTTGTGATGAAGTGAGACATTTTCAACCAGAGAGAAGACTGGGGGATCTGATTATAGATCACAACATAGCTTTTTTACTCTTTTTGTTGTTATTTGCTTGCATTTTGTTTTCTTTCTCATTTTCCCTTTTTAATCTTATTTTTTCTTGTGGAGCATGATAATTATAGAAATAATTTGTAGAAGAATTGAACCTGTTTAATATATATCAGATTATTTGCCATCTAGGACAGGGGATGGGGGAAGAGAGAAAATTGGAACACAAGGTTTTGCAAGGGTCAATGTTGAAAAAATATCTATGCATATATTTTTAAAATAAAATGTTTTAATTAATTTTTTAAAAATTTTACACTTCTGAGCTCATCTCATCCCATATTTTTCAGTTCCTTCTCTGAATTTATTAAGGGCTAATACAGATTAATTAATTGTCCTGTTTTTGCTAATGCCAAACCTGAAGATTTAAAAAGGCATGAAAAGGTAAAGTAGATAGAACACCATATCTGAAATCAAAAAGAGTTCTCTTTGGTATTTACTCAGATATTTACTCTGTGACCTTCAACAAATCATCCAACCTTTTGAAATCTCAATTATCTCAACTGTAAAATGGGAAATTGAGTTGGATAATCTCTAAGATTCTTTCTACCTCTATATTTACAAACCCATGGTTTGATGTGGCTACATCATATTGGAGGTTTCACTTTTGTGGGAGAATGCTGCAGCTGAGACTTATTTCTTCAGTGACGAAAGCCCACAGCTTGAGGGATCATCCACGGCATATCTTAATTACGCTCACTTTTGTCCTCATAGATTTCATGCAGCTCTAGGATATCATGTCAACTGGAAACTCAGGAGTAGTAGTCCTGATTAATCTAAAAAGCTGGGAATTGTCATAGGCTTATGATTCTATGTGGTGTGTTTTATCCTTTTTTATAACTTGATTAACTAAAAAATGACAAAATGTCCTATTTCATCCAGAGCCATCTCCAGTCATCTTCATCTCTATCTGGCCAGTTGGATTCAGATGGCTCTGAAGGGAACTTTGCACAGTCCACCCTCACTTAAATCCAATTCACTTGCTTGTCATGGCATCATGTTCCTTTTGGAGAATAAGGAACAAGCAACATTTATCACTTGATATTTCTTCAGTATTATGAGGTTTACCCATTTTAAATGAACCTTTTTTATTCTAATTAGGATACAAATTTATACGATGAATTCTGGCTAGTCTAAAATTTAGTGGCTCAAAACATTATTATGAGTAAATTTGGTTGCAATTTGGCTCCCTGTTGTATGTATATTTTCGTGTTTTTCTATGTCTCTCATTGGAAGAGAGTTGCAGTTTAGGGAGGAAGGATATCCACAGAGGAGGCTGGTACCATGAACATTCTCTTGAAAATTCTGACATAAAATGCCTAAGGCCTGCCCTCCTTCCCCCTTTCCTGATGGTTTTAGGGTTTCTAAATGCAAGTTCAACAGTCCACTTTTTTGATATTGGTCTGTATCTATTCAGTCTCTTTTCTGGGGGTTGTTGTTGGTAAATGTCTCTGCCTTCTCTCTCAGCTGCCTAAGCCCTAAGATGCCTTCTGGGTACATTTGCAGCCTTCTGCTTCATTGTTTACTGTTTACAAGCCTTTAAATAGTTGTAGGGCTGTCATCATGTTCTTGAAAGTCATCTTTAGCTGGGCCAAGAATGTGCATTTCATGTTTTTCATCTCTCCTCATTAGTCAGTGCCTTTAATCATCCCTTTACTCAGCTCTGAAACTCCTCTAATTTGCCAACATTGCTTGGAGGCAGAAGACACTAGAACTGAGCACAATGTCTCCAGATCATCTCCTCTTATTTTGAGGGGACTCTCAACTCCCTAATAGTAGGACAAGATGGTCCCTGCTGGACCAAGATTCATAGCTTCATGGAATGTTGGGGCTGACATAAGACATTATTCAGACCAAATTCCTCATTTTATAAAGTAGGAAACTGAGGTCCAAATAAGGGCAAGTCATTAGTCCAGATCTCATTGAGCTAGAGATAGAGCCAAGACTAGAAACCAGATCATCTGACTTTTAGCCCCAATGTTCTTTCCACTGAGACAATAGTAATACATCTGTTGTCAAAATATAAAGCAAAGGCTCTGGGGAGTTATTTGTTCCTCAAGAAGAACAAGGCAAAGATGATGCTTCTTGTTGGCTTGCGTGATGGAAGAAAAATGATGGGCAAATGAAAAAGACCTGGTCTGGGAGTCAGGAAACTTAAGGGTCTCTTCTAGTTGTGACACCCACTGATCTGGGCAAGCAAGAGTCATTTACTCTCTCCATGCTCATTTTTCTTTCACATTTTAAAGGAATTTTTTTTAAGATAAGGTGAGGGGAATTGGTTAGATTAGATCACATAGTACAAAGGAAAAAATTACTAGACTAGACTAGGAAAGATCTAGATTCATATAAATCCCTTCCCTATCTGAGTCTTGATCATCTCATCTGTTCAATGGGGATAACAATTTACACAGGATTGTTCTGAAGAAAATATTTCATAATCCTTAAAGTGCTATATATAAATTTGATTATTTTAAATGGTTTGTAAGGTCCCTTCCAGGTTTGTAATTTTAGATAAATCCTACTAGCTTAAGTTTCCTTGAGGTTTACCAAGGATATTTTTCTAGCAATAATTCTAATATGTATAATTAATTATTATTCATTCAATAAAATATTCTTTAAAATAATAAGAGGTAACATTTATAAAATACTTTAATATTTTCAAAGAGCTATGCATATATTACATCATTTGATTCTCACAGCAATTCTTAAAAGATGACATATCATGCTCCCCTTTAATAGGTGATATAACTAAAACTAAGAGACAGCAAATGATCTACCTAGAGTCACACAACTTATGTGTCTGATTAAATTAGATTAGATTAGGATTAGAGCTCACACCTTTCTGTCTCAACATCCACTCTTTTTTCCTGTAGGCTCCAATCTATGTGTTTAGCACTGATATTTGTTATGCTCAAGTGCCTACAAAGTTATTTGCCATAAAATACAAATATAAATATAATGAGAATTGTATTTACACAAAGCTCATATATTTGTTGACAATTTTGTCAGAACAAAAATAGGTATAAACTCTCTGAGAAATCTATTGTGAGAAGGCCCCCATCAAGGGTAGAGACTCATATAGGGGAATAGCTGATGGATAGAAGGATAATCAGGGGCTAGGTGATCAATTGTGATGGTCCACCTTGTCAGAATTTGTTCAGTGAGAAGGGGGTAGGCTGTCTTTGTCTTTTAGAGACACTGTCTCAAAGGGAAGGGGAGGAAAAGCATATTCTTTGTGTGTGTATGTGTATGTGTGTGTGTGTGTATACAGCAAGTGTATGTGTGTATGAGAGGGTATGTGAAGTGTATGTATATGAGTGTGTGTATGTGTGAGTGTGTGAATGTGAGTGTGTGTATTTGTGAATATTTGTATATGTGTGATAGCAGAGGAAGAGTTGGTAACCCTGAGCTCTCTGGAAGACTATTAGAAGGGGAGCAAGAGCAGGATTCAAATTCTGGTCTCAATTTCTTACTCCATAAATGAAAAGCAAATTTAGGTCTGATATAAAGACAAACCTCCTAACAAATAGAGCTGTCTAATCACAAGGTGAAAGACCTGAGGAGGTAGTAGGTTATCCCTCAATGGGGAATTTCTAACCAAAGCTAGATGACTATTTGTCAGATCAAAGAATTCTTTTTTCTAACATAAGTTGGATGGAATGGCAACTGAATTCTCTTTTAATTCTTAAACCTGTGGCTCTGTGAGGGAGATGGATAAAGCAGGGGTTCTTAACCTGGGGTCCATAAAACCCCAAGGATTGCATGGATAGATTCAGGCTGTTTGTGAAACTGGATGGGGAAAGAATTGAATCTTTATTTTTATAAACTTCTCATTGAAATTTAATATTTCATTCAAATATTCAAAACTATTATTTTAAGAAAGGGTTGAAAAGACTATCTTTTGGAGGTGTCCATAGCACAAAAAAAGGTGAATATCCTTGGATCTAAATTATTTCAAAGTTGTTTTGTGTACTTTAATATTCCATGTTCTAAGATCCCTTCTAGATCTGAATTCATGACCACTCCTCAAAATTTGCTCTTCCAGTACCACAATGTTAATTTCATAATTATCATTTTCTTGATTTTCTAGGTTCTTTATTTAACCTTAGAATTTTCTTGGCCTAACCCCACATACCCAGGCAGTTGTCACAACCTGTAATTTCTACCTTTGTGAAATCTTACATCCAGGCCCTCCTCCTAAATTCTACAATCATTCTACTTCTTACCTTCATTTCTTCTCACCCAGCATCCAACTTCAACCCATCTCCTCACCAACATGTTCTTCTTATCATGTAGCTCCTCAGCTGTAAAACCTTTAGTGAAGACAAATTGCCTTCTGAATAACATAGGCCTGACCTTTGCATTCAAAAGCCCTTGATAACATGGTTCCCAACTATCTTTTTGACCTCACAGCATGCCTTTTTTATACTCCAGTCAAATGGGATTTGCTTCAATTAGCATCCAAGCTTCAGTTCATGCAAACCACCAAGCTTGTAATAGATTTCCTCCATTTTCATATTTTGAAATCCTTCCCTCTCTTCAAGACCAAATGCTTTTCATATTTCCTTTTTTCAATTCATATTGTCATACTTCTTTGAAGGATCCTCTCTGCCCCATCACAAAAGTAGTATTTTCCTATTCAAATTTTTCATAATGCTTTGTCATTTATTCTTATTCCCATACCACTCAATGCATAATAAGCCATAATAGTTCCAAGTTGTCCTTTCCCCTCCGATTGCCTTGAAAACAAGGGATCTCTTTCTCTCTACATCCCCTCTGCATATGTGTATATACATACATGTTATATAAATACATACATATGCTGTATGTGTGTATAAATTTATACGTATATGTGTTTTTTAAAATTTTTCCTCTGTATGTCTCTGGGCAGCTGTGGTGCTGTAGACTTGAATCAGAAAGACTCATTTCCCCGAGTTTAAATGTGGTCTCAGACACTTACTAACTGTGTGACCTTAGGCAAGTAATTTAATCTTGATTGTCTCAGTTTCCTCATCTGTAAAATGTGCTGAAGAAGAAAATGGTAAAGCACCCCAGTATCTTTGCCAAGAAGCCCCAAAAGAGGTCCCCAAAATCAGACATGACTAAAAATGAACAACAAAATATCTCTCCATGCATATTTTGTACAAATATATAATGCACATATATGTATTATGCTCTCTATAGATATAGATATAGACATATATACTCTGTATCCCCTGCCCAGGACAGTTCTTTGTACATAAATGCCTTTCAAAATTTTATAGAGTTGAATTGACAATCTAAATTATATAATTCTTCTCATCTCTGACATTCGTTATTCTAATGTCCTCTCCAACTCTGATGTTCTAAGTTCTTGGTTCTGTCTAACTTGCTAGCTTTGATATTCTCTTCCAGCTGACATTCTGTATTCCAAGGGCTCTGCCAGCTCTGACGTTTTCTTTTCAAAAAAATTTTGGCTCTGAGGACTGTCCTCTGAAATTCAATGTTCCGGCTCAGACATTTTGTCTAAATGTCTTTGCCATTTCTAAAAGCTGATGATTTCATAATTCTATGTCACATGCACAGCAATCTCTAATTTTCTCCCCAGCAGGAATCAGTTACACCCATGAAAGTCTGTCTGGCATATTCTCTTCTTCCACTAATTAATCCTATTGAAAACCTTCCATTTGTCATGCATGGTTTCCCCTTAATAAATCCCTGCTGATTACAGATCACGAACCTGGTACCTTCTAGATGTTTATACAATTTTAGAAATACCCATGTGCACTCCATTCCTCATTAGTTATTTTAACTAAATATAGAAGGCAATAAAGAAATGTGAATTTATAAAGTCATAGAATTGGTGGAATCTCAGCGGTCACCTCGATTAGCCTTGTGTGTACTGTAAGAATCCTCTCTATACTATCTTTGAGAGATGAATGAATAAAGAAAGGAATAAATGAATGAAAATCTTTTGTTCAGATATTATTATGTGCCAAGCATTGTTGCTTGAAGACACAAATATAAAAGACAAAAAGGTCTCTGTCCTCAAGGGTTTCACATTTTAATGGTGTAAGACAACATACATGATGAAGTGATAGAAAGGAAAAGGCATTTTAGTTTGGAAGGTTCCATGGATGGTAAGTAGAATCATAGGAGATAAGATTGATATCCCTTTCAGGAACAATAGCGTAGTTAACTTGATAATGGTTTAAGAAATGAAAAGTAAAAAGGGATGGAGGGCACAAAGCAAGCTGAGCAGAAGAAAGATGACCACAGAGTAAAGTGAAGCTTGGCTAAAATCAGGTCTGCATGTAGTAAAAGACTGAACCAATCAGAAGTCAAGGTACTTGGACCTCAGTGTGGAGTTTTCTGGGAATGAAAGGATATCCACCCTTTCTCTTTATGAACATTCTCATAGAATCTGAATAGAAGTGATTAAAGTTTTCCATTGCTTGATCTCCATAGCATTATTTTGAAAAATACTAGGATGCTTGGGAGAGGCAGCATCTTATTTAGAGTAGAATGGAAAGTATGTTCCCTTTGAACACAGGACAGCTCACTTTGGGCTCAACTCTCAGCTCTATTATTTACTATTCATGTGACTTGGGGTAGGTCACTTTAACTCTCAGAATTGGTTTCCTCATCTATAGAAAAGATCTAGATGGTTTTATCAGGTCACTTCTAGGGCTAAATGTATTATCCTATGGAATTGAATGACAAAGAAAGAGGAGCTGTTGTGTCCAAGGTTGTGGTAGAATGTGGCCTCCATCTATTCCAAGGACCTTTGGGATGGTATTTGGTCTTTGGTGTTTGAAAAAAGACTGGAGATAGTAAAGGAAGAAGTTAGGATGGGAAGGAAACACTTTTAGCAATGTCAGTTTGGTACAAGAGGGATTCATTGAATTAGAAGAAAGACAGAGAGAGACAGAGACAAGGAGAGAGACAGAGAACAGAGCCAGAGAGAGAGAGCCAGAGAGAGAGAGAGAGACAGAGAGAGAGAGAGAGAGACAGAGAGAGAGAGAGAGAGAGAGAGAGAGAGAGAGAGAGAGAGAGAGAGAGAGAGAGAGAGAGGAAGAGAGAAAGAAAGTAAAAAAATAATTATTTAAGCCAATATTCTCTCCCTCCAAATCCATTCCATTGCACCTGTCTCACTCCTCTCTTCTTTCCTTCTCACGCAAGAACTGATCATGGAAGATCTCAGTTGAAACATCTTTGATTCCCTACTGCCCAGTAAATTGTTTGCCTGGAATAGAAATTCTGCTGCCCTCTTGTATCAACCTCTTTCACCAGCTATAAGCCCACACATTCTCTATGCTGTCATAAAACTCAACAACTGTCTCCTACCTGCTCCCTTCCAAAGATATATTTCACTCTCATATCTCCACACCTTTGCTTAGGCTCATTTTTATACCTGGGATTTCTTCCCTTCCCTTCATCACCTGTTGAATTCTTTCTCATCATTTAAAATCTATGTCAAATGCCACATCCTTCACAATTTAGTCATTTGAGCTAATATTTAATCCCTTTATTTAACTATGAGCTCATTGATTCTAGGTAGTCTACCTAGTTTACACTATTTATTTCCTCCAATGTTAGTTCAGGGAATTATAAGAGAATAAGCACTTAATATATATGCTTGTGGTCAATTTTTTTAACTGGAGTCACCTGTGAGTCTTTCATATAATGTTGGAATCTTTCCAAGCCTTCATTTTTCCATATTATCTAATTTCTTTTAGAAGAGTAAAATAAATTAACAGGGGCTTCTGGTTAATGGTCACACAGATATGACTCTGGAGTCCCATTTCAGGAGCATCATCTGCAACCACTGTTGGGACAGAATTATTATCTTACAGGAGGTAGCTGACATTTAGTCATCCATTCTAATATTCTCTATGGCTCTCTACAAGAGACTACAGAACAGCTCTTGGAGTATATTTATTTAGGAGATATAACTCTCCTCCAGGAGATTTTGGGGAAATACAGGGGATAGAACTTGCTTAAATCTTAGGTCTTGCAAGATCTATAAAGAAAGAGATCACACTCGAACTATTGTAATCTATTTCTTTCTTTCTTTCTTTTTTCTTTCTTTCTTTCTTTCTTTCTTTCTTTCTTTCTTTCTTTCTTTCTTTCTTTCTTTCTTTCTTTCTTTCTTTCTTTCTTTCTTTCTTTCTTTCTTTCCTTCTTTATTTCCTTCTTTGTTTCTTTTTTGCTGAGGAAATTGGGATTGTGACTTGCCCCGGGTCACATAGCTAGGATGTGTTAAGTGTCTAAGGCCAGATTTGAACTCAGGTTCTCCTGTCTTCAGGGTTGGTGCTCTGTCTACTGCACCATCTAGCTGCCCCCTACTATAATCTATTTCTGGAGGAGAAATATAAGCACAATTTGTTTTCTCTCTATGAGTTTACAACAGTCCAATCCATAGCTGGCAGAGAAGAGGTACCAGCTGAGTTTTTTTTTTTTCCAATTAGAAGTCCACCATATTTAATGACTTTATTTTCAACACTATTGTGCCATTAGCCTTAGAATATTAGAAGAAGCCCACCACCATGGTGAGTGACTATGCAGAATACAAAGAAAAACAGTGAAGAATCAACCAGGATGAAAAGACAGAGAAGGACTGCAATTTGCATTGGTAGAGGGAATGCCCATATTTATAAGATCACAGATTCATAACAAAGTGTTAAAGATCTGATTTTCCTCCTTTTCACATCAGAGAGCCATAGTGAGATGTCTTGGTCAATAGAAGTAATACTGGGGAAACTTTCTCTAATGTATGTGGGGTAAGAAGCTCCTCTATATACCTATGCACTCTCAGATCTGTGTACATATAGCTCCTCAATCAATCAATGGATCAGCAATACCTTACTAAGAATCTACTGTAGGAAACAGTAGTGTGGTATAATGGAAAAATCATTAGACCAAGAGGTGAGAAATCTGTATTTTACTTCCCAATATGCCATTAACTCAATATTTAGCTTTCGGCAAGAAATTTTAACTTCCTTTTCTGTAAAGTAAGGGTTTCAAACCTCAGGCACCATAGAATTTAGAACTGGAAGAGAAGGAACCTTCTAGTTTCATCTGATTCAAGCTCTTAATTTTACATACAGATAAGGAAACCGAGACTTTGGAATATGAACACAGATCTTGTTCAGTCTATTCAGTCATGTCCAACCTTTCATGACCTAATTTGGGATTTTCTTGGCAAAGATACTGAAGTGGTTTGCCATTTCCTTCTCCTGCTCATTTTCTGGTTGAAGAAACTGAGTGCCTTCCCTCAGTTACTAAGTGTCTTAAAACTGAATTTCAACTTGGGAAAATCAGTCTTCTTGACTCCAGCCCTCTACAAAATCACCTAGATGCCCAACATGGATCTAAAGAGTCTAAACTTAATTTTCTTTCCACATGATCTCTTAAGGTTCCTTCCTATCTCTCTGCTATGACAACTCAATAGAGTTGAACTTATGGAAATCTGTATTTTGGACATATCTCTTTCTCTCTCTTAGGAGATTGCCCTTCAGGCTTCATATAAGTTTTTCAGACTGCCCTGATCAGAACTTTTCCAAATAATCTTAACTTTTTTAGGTTCTGGATCCCTCTTATAGTCTTGGAAATTCTCTGCAACCCTCCTCAGAACAACGTTCTTAAATACATAAAATACATAGAATTTCAAAAGATACCAATTATATTGTAAAGATCAAATGAAAGAAAATATGTATAGTGCTTTACAAACCTTAAAGCACTAAACAAATGCTGTTTACTACTTTTACACTATAAATTAATATTTTATCATTAATAATTAAATTATAATTATTAATTTATTTAAAATAAGTTCATCCCAAGATCACAAACTCTAAGAGACCTTTCTCCTCTTTTTTCCCTTATCACCACTGACCCACTGCCAGCCTTTTACTCCATTCTTTCATATGCTTAAACTAAGAACTTAAGTCATCTTAAAGTATTAACAGCTAATAACATTACAATGTATGAGATTCTGCTCAGATAAAGCATTTCCATGGTAAAAGAAACCATACATTAAGAAGTGAATCTGAGAATTAAGATTTTACTTATTATAACTAGCAAGGAAGATGAAAAAATAGATATTAATAAGCGTTCAGTACTTTTTTTCCTAGTAACTCTTTGTTGAACAATGGCAAAAATAGCAATGATGATACTGTTGGTAATAATTCACTTTACATGAAAGAATGAGAAATGAGCGAGTGAATGAATGAATGAAAAAACATGTATCAGGTACTTTCTCTGTAAAAAGGACTTTGCTAAACATTTAGAATACAAATGGAAAAGCAAAATATTCCCTCCCTCTCAATAAGCTCACATTCTGCTAGGAAGATACAACATACGAGCAGGTTTGGGCTTCAAGTTAGATGGAAAAGCTCCATTGACCTTAGAGGACAGTGGCTCTAAAATTGACAGGGTAATATATCTTTTCTCACTACAACCTTGCAGGATAAAAAGTGTGCATTATCCCCATTTGGCAGAAAAGAAAATTGAGACAAAGAGACAAATTATTTTTGAGAGAAGTTTTCAATCAACATACAATTAATAAATACTAAAGTAAAAATTTAAATCAATGATTTTGAATCTCAAGACCATGACACACTGCATCTATTAGATAAATGGTTATTCTGTCTATGGGTAGGATCAAACCCACCCATCTAAAGGACTAGCTCACTAACTGAGCAGCCATGTAGGATATAAGCTAATTTGTTCATGAAGCATGAAATAGAACAACTGCAAAGAGAATCCCTTAGCTCAGATCCCTAAGTCAGTTTGGGGACTCATCTTTTAAAACAATTACTATAATCATAATTAGCAATTTAATAATTTTAATAACAACAACACTAATTATAAATATTGTTATTATTATATAGTGTATCCTATGTAGCAAGAACTATACTAATAACTTTACAAATATTATCTCATTTGATTCTCACAAAACCCTGCAAGGTAAATACAACTATTTCCCCATTTTACAATTAAGGAAATTGTGATTAAATGACTTGTCCAAAGTCACATTGTCACAACTAGTATCTGAGAACCAATTGGAACATAAGTTTTTCTGAATCCAGGCCCGGTTCTTTGGGTATCAAAGTCTTAGATTTTCTTACAGACTTACAGAAATCTCCTAGATAATCCCTCTGACCCATATCTACCAGTGGGTCTCTATTCTGAGATTCTGTGAATGGGAACCTTCAAGCAGATGCTGGGGAATCTCTTGCCAAGGATCACAATAGTTAAGATTTGTGTAGCCTTTCAGAGTTTGTAGAACTTTACAAGTATTATCTCTTGGGTGCTTCAGAGACTTTTCCAGAGTCTCCCGGCTACTAACTATCCAGGTATTCCTGACAATCTACTCCACTCCACTCCATTCCAACAACTCTACTGTTGAAAAACAGATTCCTTTGCAGGGACACGTCATACTAGAAGAGCTTTGAGATTTCTTCCAATTCTAATTCCATATGACTGTATGACTAGGATCCCTAATACTAAATGATATAGTGAAGTGAAAAAAAAAATTGGAGCCTGTTTAAATTCTAGCTCTTCTACTCAGTGTTGCTCTAAGGAAGGAAAACATTTCTCCCTCCCACAAGTTTCACTCTTATGCCTCAGTTTCCTTTTCTATAAGATTTAAGGATTTACTCATGTAAAGAAGGGAAATGTTCTGATCTTATGGCTCCCTGGAAATGGAGCCTCCTGCATCTTCTTCTGATTGTAGCCCCTTCTTGACCATTTGTAACTAAAACCCCAAGTAGTTTTGTTCTCTGGTATTTCCTATCATTGTCAGAAAGCTTCGTCTGGTAGTTTTTTCTTAATCTTTCAGGACAAGAACCAGCAGAACAGGGAGACCCAGAGATGTGAGGGGAGCCACACTGCATCCCTAGAATGCCATGAACTTGGCCAGGGACTTGGGAGCAGTCCATCCAACTTCCCTCCAGATCTCCCTGTCCTCATCTGTAAAATGGAGATATGGATAATAGCCCTTGTCCCATGGGTGGGGTAAGTATTACTCAGTCTATGGCCTCCTCCAAGATCCACAGGGGAAAGTCACTGAGGGAGCACACAGTACCAGTTACTAGGAAGAGCACTGTGATATTTTCCATTTGGGAGGTCAGCTTGTGCTCCACAAGGAATTTTGGAGATTCCAGTGGACTTTGCCAGGGTGTCAAGAGTGGTTAGATCCCTGCAGGAGGAAACAAGAAGCAGGACTATTCCTTCCCCAGTCAGTGACTGGTGGCCATTTATGAATGTCTCAATTGTGGCTGGGCTAATGGTTTTCATAATCCCCAAAGAATGTGTGTGATGATGAGATGCCCTCAGCCCATTTCCTTCCCCCCAAAGCCACCTTCAGTATTAACCATGTGTCATTCTTGGCAAGGGACACACTATTACTCCCCAAGAAGGCTGACGAAATTATACCTGATTTTCAAAGAAACCAGCTGACTTGCCTGAGGTTGAACTGAATTGGGGGAGGGGATTGAAAGAGGGAGTACCAGGCGTGGAATCTGGGCTTTTGGCTGCAAGATGACCCCAGTTTTGATATTTACTAGGTGGGTCACCTAGTGGCTACATTACTTTTCTGAGCTTAACTTCTGTGCTCTGAAAAATGAAGTAATTCTGTTGTAAGGTGGCTAAGGCTCCTTCTACTTGAATATTCTGATTCAGTGACATTTTTATTTAGATGGGGGAAGAGAACAAGAGAGCAAGATACTAATAAGGGAGAGAAAAGATGGGAAAACAGAGACAGAACCAGACCCAGATCCAGAACTAGACAGAGAAAAGCAAAAGAGAGGGAATAGAGAAAAAGGTAGTGACAATCAGAGATGGGGATAAGTAGAGAGGAGTAGAGGAAGATAGATAGGAACAAGAAAGAGAAATGGAGAGAAAAGGGGAATAGAAAAGGAGAGAAAATGGGAGAGAGAAGAAAGACACAGAGAAGGAAAGAAGAAAAGAAAGAAGGAAAGTAGGAATAGAGGGAAAGAAAAGAAGAGAGAAAGGGAGAGAGGGAGAAAGGAAAAATTAGAATGGAAAGAAAAAAAGAAAGGAAGGAAGGATTAAAAAAGAAAGAAAGAAAAAATAGTGAAGAAAAGAAAGGAAGGAAAGAAAAAAAGAAGGGAAGGAGAGAAGAAATAAAGACAGAAAAAGGAGGAAAGAGAGGAGATAGGAGAAGGGAGGGAAGAATGAAATAAGAAAGAAAAAAGAATGAGAAAAACAGGAAAGAAAAAGAAAAAGGAAGAAAGGAATGAAGGAAGGAAGAAATAAAGAAAGGAAGGATGGAAGGAAGGGAGGAAGGAAAGAAGGAAAGACTGAAGGAAAGAAAGGAAGGAAGGAAGGAATAAAGAAAGGAAGGAAGGAAAGAAGAAGGAAAGAAAGGATGAAGGAAAGAAGAAAAGAAGGAAGGAAAGAAGGAAGGAAGGAAAGAAAGAAAGGAAGGAAGAAAAAAAAAGAAAGAAGAGAGAGAGAGAGACACAGAGACAGAGGCAGAGAGACAGAGAGAGAGACAGAGAGACAGAGAGACAAAGACAGAGACAGAGAGAGAGACACAGAGAGAGAGACAGAGAGAGAGAAAGGCAGTAAATCACAACATGCTGAAAACCTCTCTGACTGTTCTCTAGCTCAGACTCTGGCCTGCTTTTCTCTTATTAAAAGCTCCTGGCCCCTCTCGATGTGACAAATACACCGTGAACTTTCTCCCCGGGGTTTGCCATCCTCACAGAGCCAGGGCACGCAGGCCACAGCTGGGGAGGTGTTATTCGAGTTGTACAGTACGGCAGGTCAGAATTTATGGCTTTGTTATTATTATGTTTTGGAGTTTCATGGCCCCAACAATCCCAGGGGGATCACAAGCACTTTCGCTAGGACATGTCAGTCAGACGTTTGAAACGTTCCTGAAGAGGAAGTATTGAAAATGCTGGGAATATCCTGTGTAACGCTGTCTCCCCCCGGCCTTCAGGTAGGGGCCAGACTTTTGTTTGCATCCAAGCAAAGAGGAAATTGATAAAGTGTAAAGAGAGGTGGGGGGGGGGGTGGGCTGGGGGCGGAGACGAGGTCCCTCCGAGCAAATTGCCGTCTCCAGTGCCAGGTCTCTCCGCGGGCCCTGTTTGTCCCTCGCCGTGACACATGTCCCAAACTTCCTGAGCAGAACAGCCATTCTCCAGCGTGGCCTGCTTTTTATGCTCTGATGTGAAGCCAGCGCCCTCACCATGGGAGTTAACCCAGTGCTAATTAGTCTCACTGCTATAGGGCAGCAAATTGCTGACTCCTCAAAGCCCTGATGGACTCTGGAGCAGAGTCGGGGTATTTTTACTCTCATATACAAACAAAATTGCATTGTCCTGGAATCCATATTTCCTTCCCTTCCCCCAAACATTGTCTGTCTCTCCCAACTTTTCCTAATTTGTGCTAAATACAGTTTTTATGACTCAAGGGAGGGGGGCATTGGGGAATGGGAGTCTTTGATGTTGGTAGACATAAGATTAAAAAGAAAGTATTATTCCAATAGAGTTTCTCAATTCTAGGTAATGATAAAAAAAATAAAATAAAATAAAAAAAGAATTGAGAGCATAAGTAGATTTATTCTGTCCCTACCTAGCCAACACCTACCCTCCCTTCCCTACAAATACAAATATAATCACCATCCTCCAACAAATCAATTGAAAAACTCTGTTCCTTTTTTTCCCTGCCTTCAATGTAATACATTGGAAAGAGTATTGGCTTGGGGACCGGAGAACCTGGGTTCAACTTTTAAATCTGAAATTTACCACTTGTGTGACCCTGGGCTGGTCACTTAAATTCCCTAGGTCTCAGTTTCCTCATTGGGAAAATAAGAGGATTGGACTAGGTGACTACTGAGATCTCTTCCAGCACTGTATAAGCAGGAGGAACCAATGGGACTGAATCTAGATAAAATAATCCAGACACCCCAGAGATGTACAACTAGGCCCCTTTGATAGATCTGTTACAAAGATAGGGTGATAGACATTTTGTCCTGGGGCACCAAAATCTAGAACTCTGAAAAATTTATAGGAAAGGCAGGGAAGCAGGTAGTGAAATAGATTTGAAATCAGGAAGCCCCTACTTAATTGAATCTTATCTCAAAGACTACGTGAATGTGCTCTTTCAGAGCTCACTTACTGATTGTATGCCTATAGGCAGCATAGAATGTAGGACTAGATTTGATATATTGGCTAGTTTTGCTATGCTTTTTCTCATCTTTATTATTATTAGCTCTCACATCAAAAAAGGTGCTGTGTTCTAAGAGCAAAACAGAATTGCACTGGCTCAAAAGAAACTTGGGATGTATAAATTTAAAGACATCCTTACTAAGTTTCCTTTCAGTGCCAAAAACTACTATTATGCAGCAATGGGTGTTCTATTTCTAATGCTCAGAAATTAATTCTGATCATTGGGCTTATTTATGATGACAGTTTTTTTAAATATCTTGTGATAAGAAATGTCTAAGTTTGTATTCTCAATTCCTGATTACTGTGTTTGAAGAGTGGCCTTTCAATATTAAGGCCATTCCAAACCCTTTTGTACAAGTCTCTTAATTTCATCTTTTCTATCTTCTACAGAAATTCTCTACAAAAAACTTCTCTCTCTAATTTTGTCTTTTCTTCCCATGCTGTTTTCCTTTCTTGCTTCCTATAAGCCATACCCATTTTCCCTTTTCTTAATGAAAAAACTGCCATCATCCCCTGCTATCCCCTGCCATCCCCTCCGTCCATATTCCTTCATCTCTGCTCTCTTTTCATAGCCAATTTCCTAGTGAAAAAAAAACAAACTTGTTTATACTGAGCACTTCTACTTTTTTCTAAGTTTTCCCTTGGCACCTAGCTCTTTTCATAGTTTCCCTTGATATTCTATGATATGGCTTCTGACTTCATCACTAAAATGAAAACAGTTTCTCTCAACAGTTTACTTTTTACCTTGCTGTTTCTTTCTCTTGTCTTACAACAGCTGCCAGCATTTCCAAGACTAAATTAGTAGGGAGGCTGAAAATCATTGTTTTATTCCCTTATTTATTGGATATAGGCTACAATTCTTGTGATTCTAAATCTTTTTAGGTCATCATCCAAGCTTCATTTCTCAGCATCTAAATCCTCATTCCCATTCTCTTCAACCCTCCCACTCTAAAGCACCACCCTTCTCTTCCACTGTGCACTCTGAAATTCCTATTTCATACAGCAAATATTCCTTCATCCTAAATCTTTTTCCTCTCCTGCTCCTTCCATTTTCTAGCTAAAAACTGTCTTGTCTTGATGACTCAACCTCCCTGATAACTCTTTCTAGTATTGGCTGTACCTTGACTTATTCTCCTTGACTCTGAATCAAGGCGAGATGGGGAGTTTGTAATATTCTTTGCTTCCAATCGTCACTTCTAGGTTCTTCCCCTTCGTTTTATTATTCAGTATCCTCTCTTGTTTGAGGTTTCATGATATTTATATCACCCATTCAATCAAAATCCTGATAGCTATTACCTACAAAACCTCAAGTTACCACACTTCCTTCCTCTGTGAGTTTGGTACATGGGTCAGTTTTTCTCTCTTCCCTAATTCTTGCTGTCTTATTAGTGGTTTTCAACACACATATTGGTTCTTCCTCAAATGTCCTAATTATTCAATTTCTCAAAATACTCACTTCCCTGTCCCACTTCTCCACCTCACTTTAGCCACATACAAAAAGGATCACTCCCTTGATCTTGCCCTTACCCAAAGATGTACCTTTTCCAGATTTGAGAATTCCTAAATCTCCTTATCTAACCACAAGTAATGGTTAGTTTACATATTTCTCTCTATCTTTCCTTACTAAATCCCATAATTCCTCCACATTGTGACTTCCTAATTCTCAACCCCTCTTCCAAAATTTTCCATCCTTCCTTAAATCTTCCATGGTCCCCTCTTTTCCTAACTGATCAACTGAAAATAACTTTGATTCATCTTTTACAGAATAAAAATTAAAGATATTTTCCATGAGCTGCTTCTTTTCTCCTCTTCTTCATCTGCTATCATTTAAATGCCCTCTGCCACTCTTTCCTCCTTCACCCCTGTCTCACATGAAGTGGCCTTACTCCTCATCAAGGCTAATCTCTCCACCTGTTTCAAGGGATCCCATCCCATTCCATCTCCTTTAATAAATTGTTTTTTTATGTCAGCCTCCACTCTGTCACTTGTTTTCATACCCTCCCTGTCTACTGGGCTCCTTCCCTACTGCCCACAAATATTCCATGTCTTCCCCTTCTCAAAAAATACTCATTTGATCTTTTTTTTTTAATCCCCTAAGCAATGTCTTATATATATTCTGATCTTTGTGGTTGAAACTCCTTGAAAAGATTTTCTCCAATACATGCTTCCAATTTTTCTTCTTTTACTCTCTTCTTGACCCTTAGAATCTGGCTTCCAACCTCATCTTTCCACTGAGACAGCTGTCTTCAAAGTTATTGATAATCTTCTAATTGCTAATGTTTAAAGTTTAATGTCTGACTTACTGATGGATTGAAGATTGTTTAGTGGGCCCATATTGCATATGATGTTTCCTTTTGGCTTTAGATGTTTTATATAATATTTTCTTAAAAGGCCCTTCTCTGCCTATACTTTTTTGAAGTTTTTAACATCAATGAAAGTTGTACTTTGTCAAACGCTTTTTTCTGCATCTATGAAGATAATTATGTGGTTTTTAATATGACTGATTATGTTGATTATTTTCATATTGTTGAATTCTTATTGAATCTCTGGCATTATTCTACTCTAGTCATAAGGAATGGTTTTTCTTATATACATCACTATAGTCCAACAAGATTTTGTTTAAAATGTCAAATGGATGTGCATTAATAAAATTGATCTATAGTTCTCATGGGTTCTCCTTCCCTGATTTGAGATCATATCAGTATCATAAAAGGCTTCAGATTATGTTTTTATTTTTCAGTTTTTTGAGACTCCATTTGTGAAGTAAAGGCACTAACTTTTCTTTAAAAATTTGACAGAATTTTTCCTATCAATCCATTAGGAGCAGAAAGTTGGAGTTTTTTTTTGTTTGTTTGTTTTGTTTTTTTCCACTTTTCTAGTTCCTTCACAGCTAGATTTTTTTTTCTGAAATTGGGTTAATTTAATATCCCTATTTGGTCTTTAAAATTTTTGAAAGAATTCCTTTCTTTTAGTATTTTCATTTTTTTAAAGCATACAACTATTCATAAAAGGTTATGATTGATTTCTTCATTTTTATGGGTTTTTTGTGTGATTTTATCTCAAGCATTTATTATTTTATTAATTTACTTCTCTGCCCTCTTTTTTTAAACATCAAATTAGATAAGGGTTTGTGAATTGTATTAGCTTTTTCCAAAAGTCAGTGGTGTTTATTATTTCTAGGGTTTTTTTACTTTTTTCATTTGTTTTTCCTCAAGTTTTTAACATGTCCTTTTTTGTGCTTATTTTAAGTTTGTCAAGTTTCTAATTTTTAAATACCTTTGTAATTCATTAATCCATATATATGTCTATATACATATATATATACTCATAAACATATTCATACATGCATATTATATATATGCATATATATATTTATGAAGGGAGGCTATTTTCCCCCAAAAGTCCCACTTTGTCATATCTCAGAAATTTTATTATGTTAGTTCTTTATCATTTTCTTATACACAATTAGATTGGGGCAAGAAAATGAAAACAAAATAGGAATTAAGGTGATCATCCTTCTCTGTCTCCCATTATCATCATCCCATTGCATCCTAAGCAGTGATCTTATCCCTTCTTTGATCTTCCTCTTGGTCTTAACAGAGCCAATAAGAAAAATTTTTATGTTGTGTCTAACATTCTTTAAAATCATTGTGGGCTTTTGAATTCCTGATACTACTCTTAAAGAGCCATACCTTTCTTGTGTATTCATTTCCAGTTATCTGGGCTTTGGTTTCCATATTACATACCTGCCTTTTAAAATATGAGTATGTCAGGGAGTTTCTAGTACATACACATAAGGCTTCCTTAGCTTCTCTTTTTCTTCCCTGTTAAAATTTCATTCTTCAAAAACAGTCCAACCCCAAGAGTTGACTTCCTTATTGAATCATAGGCCACTAGATCCAAACTAAATTTTCTCTGAAATTTTTGAAATCTCTTCTACCCAAACTCTAATATGTGAATTTAAGTATGATTGGCTTTTCATTCCTGAATTATCAAGAAACTTACCAAGAGTTTGGCAGCTCCTTTCAAGGTTCCTATAATTTTTACTTTGGTAATTAGTTCCCCCTTACAAGTTAGAATCAGGTATTAAATAGCAATCATCATAACCCTCATGAAATAATCAAGTCAAGAACTGATCAATTGCCATTCTTTAATTCGCATGTATTGTCTATGAATATATTCTGTATCATAAGGGACAAATACATTTCCAGGCTGGACGCCATCTTTCTGTACCATTTTTGGTCATCCCTCAGAACTAATCCCTAACACCTATTTCCCCCAAACTCATCTTCTCCAGTGACTTAGCCTACTTTAAGATCTACTAGGGCAAATGCAAGAGGCTACCAACAAGCCAAGGCCATGGGCTTTGTTTGCACACTGGTTCCGTGGGATTTAAATTCTATCGGATTTTCCTTCTAGGGGAGCAAATGTTAACTGACCTTTTGGGGCCATAACCTCTGGGCAGACCACATTTGTCTGATTTCTTTAGACTTTGGAGGTCATCACTGGGCTTCCAAATGTGGTCTCAGTTTTCACCCTATTGCTAAGCTAAAAATAGTCCATCACTAATATGTGACATGTGTAAGATACTTCTAAGTATGAATAATCAAAGCCCCACTGATGATGGTTAAGTTCAACAGCCACTTATAAACACAGCTCACATTATACAATACTATATCTTTCACAAAAATTTTTCTTCCTAATGCCTCACAAACACACTGGGAGGTGGTTGCTATTATGATTCCTATTTTACAGAAAAGGAAACTGAGGCAGAAGTCAAGTGCTTGCTCAGGATCACACAGCTAAAAAGTGTCTGAATCTGGATTTGAATTCAAATCTTCCTCACTCCAAGTCCAACCCGCTATCCACTACCAAGATTGTGCACTTAGTAATGTGGGGACTTGAGCTGAAGTCTTATTATAGGATTAAAATTGGGCAGGCCCATAAAGAGCATATTGGCCAGGAATTTTTCCCTTTTTTTTGCATTATGGTACTTTTTGCTAATAGGCTAGTAAAACCTCTGGATCATGGTTTGTCACTTACATTCATAATCAAAGGAAAAAATGCTAAATTTCATTTAGAAGTTAAGGAAAGTCAAGATGTAATTTTTTTCTTTCCACCTAAGATGATAGTTTATTACATCATCTCTGTAATCCTGAACTATGATTTGATGCTGAGGATTTACCATTTCAAAATCTTTTTTTAGGATGGAACCTATTCCTAGAATTGGAACAGTGCCAGACCTAGAGTTAGGAAGAACTGAATTCAAGATTGACCTTAGACACTTAGTAGTTGTGCTGTCCTGATTAAATCACTTTACTTTCATCTACTCCATTTCCTCATTTCTAAAATGGGTTTAATGATAGTACTTCCTTCACAGTGTAGTTGTGAAGATCAAATGAGGTAATATTTAAATGGTTCTTTCCAAAATTGTAGCTATTATTTTTAATCTATTGATTGAATAGGGGCTCTAAGATAAATTCTTATGATTTGTCTCCCTTTATAGATTAAAAGGCTATGGTGAAAAGATTTTGGTTTTGTTTTTAGTCATTTTCAGTCATGTCTGACTCTTCCTAACCATATTTGGGGTTTTCTTGTCAAAGATGCTAAAGTGGTTTGCCATTTCTTTCTCTAGCTCATCTGACAGATGAGGAAACTGAGGCAAACCAGGTGAGGTGACTTGCCCCACAGTAAGTGGTAAGTGTCTGAAGCTGAATTTAAACTCAGGAAGATGATTTTTCCTGACTCCAGGTCTAGAGCTCTATGCACTGCCTCAAATACAAAGATAACATGACCAGCTTAAGGTCATAGTTTAATGGCAAGGTCATGGTGGAAGGAGTCCCCATTCCTAATGATTATACCAACTGCCTGCTGCTAATTGTCTACAAACATTTAAACTCCAATATTCAGAAACATTTCTTATTGTGCAGAATACCATATAAGGTCCTATAAGATGAACAAAGATAAATTCTCAGCCTTTATACAACCTCCAGGGCAACAGAATAGATATGATACAGAAACTTCAGTATTTCAAGATTTTTTTTTAGTTTTTATGAGTGTGCTCTCTTTCTCTTCACCTGTACCAACTAGAAGTAATCCCCCCCTTATTTGAAACCTTAAACATAGATCCTTTTAATAGCTAATATAGCTTTTTCTGGTGCAGCATGATAAATTGTGGAATATGTGGAAGAATTTGTACATGTTTAACATATATTGAATTACTTGCTATCTAGGGGAGGGAATGAGGAGAAAGGGAGAGAAAAAACTTTAAAACACAATATTTTTGTAAGAGTAAATGTTGAAAATTATTCATATGTTTATTTTGAAAACAAAAGGCTTTAATGAAAAAAAAAAAGATAATTAGATATAAAAAATAAAAAAGAGCTGATATGGCCAAAAATATTCACTGCCCCTGTGACCAACCAGGCATTTATTCTCTTCACTTTCTGGTCATCAAAAGTGGAAATTTGCAGTCATTCCCTGGATCCATTCTTCAAGTCTTCTCACTTGCCAATGGGGAACTTGTTGATGCTTCTCATAACAGAATTGCTTTTGGGAACCCAAGATCACTCAGAGATGTTTGAAATAATTTTATGTTATGAGAAGTAAATCATCCTTCACCTTCATATCCCATCCAGACATCCAGACAGCTTCCCAGGATACCCTCCCATCTGAATGTCTCTGCTGTTCTGTTTCTCTGACTCCACACTGGACCTAGACCTTGAAAATCTATCCCTAGTCCCTGAGGAAGTTAATCCATTTACCTCCAAAGCTCTAGACCTAGGGTCCTACCCAGTTGATTGATCACTAAGTAAGAACAAACTAACACCCTTAGGTCACTATCTGTTGATTAGCCCCTGGTTTAAGATGTTATTTTGACAGGCCATTCAACCATGAGATAATCCATCTCTCAGCAACCTTGGCTATCCCCTACCATTCCTTCTCTTGCACGGAGAACAATAATCAAATCAATAGTACTATCAATCCCTGAAATGACATATGACTTTATTTCCCCTATAAACAAACTAGCCTTCTCTGGGACTCCCTCAACTAAAACATCCACTCTCCTATGTATATCATCTTCTTCTATTAGAACCTAAGTTCTTTGAGGGCAGGACTTTCTATCTGCCTCTCTTTTTCTTTGTCTCTCTATCTCTGCCCCTGTCTCCCTCTTTGTTTGTCTATCTGTCTCTCTGCATTTTTATACCTAGCACCATGCATGCAAGTTTTATATGTGTTTTTTTCATTCACTCATCATTCTTTTCTATATAAGAATGGGGCATCAGAAAGAACATTAGTGAATAAGTGGAAATAATCACCTCACAAAAAAAAGAAAGATTTCCTTTCCAGGCAAAGAGGCATCTGAATGAAACCTTGAGTAATGGGCATGTTTAAATAGATAGAGATGGAAGGAGAAGGCTTTAAAATGTTTAATGATATATAATTATTATATGTAACAGTATATGTTATATATTACAGATAATATCTAATG
This sequence comes from Sminthopsis crassicaudata, assembly GCF_048593235.1. Classification (NCBI taxonomy): domain Eukaryota; kingdom Metazoa; phylum Chordata; class Mammalia; order Dasyuromorphia; family Dasyuridae; genus Sminthopsis; species Sminthopsis crassicaudata. Next base: position 53,045,431 of record NC_133618.1, on the reverse strand, counting down.
CATTTATATATAATTGAATATATTGTATATAACATATAATTAATAATATAATATATTGACTACATGATAATTATATATAAGTATATATGATGATATAATTACATACAATATTATAATAATATATTTTATATGATATAATACACCTTATATAGAGAGAGTAATTACAGACTTGGTGACCATTTAGCCAACTCCTTCCTTTTATTTGGAGAGTCTGAGGCCCAGAATCAGGAGGTATAGGAGAAGGGGACTTGTCAAAGTCAAGGTCTCACAGGAGATGGCAGAAATGCAATTTGAATCCAGGTCCTATGACTCCAAATTCCTTATTTCTTTCCCTTCTATCACACTATCTCACTCTTCTGGGGAAAGAGAAGATCTTAAGACAAAATAGAAAGTCTAAAAAGAAAGTTCCCTGTGTCCCTTTGTGGTTGTTACTGCGCTTTGATTTTGGACACATTCAGTTATGCACGGAAGGATTGAGCTGTTATTTAGGAGGCAGGTGGGTGACAGTGTGGATAGGATGCTCCACTTGGAATCAAGAACACCTGAGTTCAAATCCCATCCATTCTGGAGAAGTCTCCTATATTTTCCTTATCTATAAAACAATAACACCTTACTTCACAAGGTTATTATCATGTATATTACATAATATAATATATATGTAAGTATATATGATATAAACAATATATTATGTTATGTAATATATAATCAACTTAAACACTTAACAAACTAAAATACCTATATAAATATTAGTTATTGATAACAATCAATGATGATAATGGTATTACTGTTATTGCTAAAATATCACTTGCAATCAATCCATGATTTTAGTAAATATGCTAGGTGATAGGAGAAAAAAAAGGGGGGATGGAACCAGTGCTGAGTTAGTAGCAGATGTATATGTGTGCTGTGTTAACATATTTTGTAACCACCAAAGAGTCTTTTTTTTTTCCTTAATAATTTTATTTATTTTTTTTGTTACATTTTAAGTTCCAAACTGTCTCCCTCTATATAGGAGCTTTACCATTTATCATAACTCTGGTGCCAACTTGCAACATAGTCATTGACCCACGTCCTGTAGAGCAACCTTGGAGAAAGAAGGAGGCAAATTTATGGCCGTCCTAGTCGAAATTAACTCAATTAGCTCTGAGACATCGGTGAGGTCACATTTGGAATGACTTATTTCAAAGTGATGGGGCTGCACAAAGGTTTGATTGAAGCCACAAGTATTGCCAGGCTACAGGACCAGCATATGGAACCAATAGAAGGCAAGGAGCTGAGGGGAGAATGATGCTGATGGATAAAGTTAAGAGAACAAGTCGGAATTGGGCTTAGGGCCGGGCATGAGAGAGTCCTGCAGCATGCAGCAGTGTATTCCACATGTGCCATCAATTCACACCATGGCCTTTTACGAGGTGAGAGGAGATGTTGGAAGCCATTCCCTGCAGCCTGTCAGAGAGACGCACATGGGAAATCTACCAAGGAGGAAGATGGTTCTCCACATTGACAAGACACACAAGGGCTGGAAAATGGATGAGGAGAGGTAATGTTCTGATTGTGAAAAGTCATTGCAGGTCTGTCACCATAGGCCCTGATTAGCATTCTGCCAGGGAGCAGATTTGATATTCTTTACACAGAGATCTTAGGTACACAATCACCACTGTCAGAAAAAAATGGAGTGCTTGGCAGGTAACCAAAAAAGAAAGGAGAAATGGGTCTAGAATTAGGATATCTTTATTTCCTCTTTTCCTCCCCTTTTTTTCTTTTCAATTCCATCTGAGCACCGAATTCCATAGGTCTGTTTTTGAAGCTTCTTTAATCTCAATCTGATCTTTTAAGACAGAATCTTCCTGTTGAGAACATATCCACCCTCCTTGTTCAGAACCATAACTAGGGTGAGGGGTGATTGGGTCTTGGACCCAGGTGCCAACCTGGGTGGGGAGGCTCACTTTCTCTCTTCAATTGGGTAGAATGTACTGTAAATCCATAATTTTGTAGTCTTTACTGGCCCATGTTCCACATGCTTAGAATCGTCCCTTCTAGTCCTTTTTTTTCTTTACAACATAGTTCAATTACTATCATCAATATGACATCAATCTTGATCGCCTCGCTTGATCGCACATCCTCCCAAACTATCTTATATTTAACTACTTTATTTTTGTTTGTACATTATATAGTTTTATTTAATTCTTTTTTTTATTTTTTGCTATTTATGTTTAGATGTGTAAAATACATACATACATGCATATGTTTTTAATATATAAACATACATGTATTTGTTATAATATAGGCTACCTATCACATAAACATGCATATGTATATGCACACATATGTGTTATATATGCAAATACACATATGTATTGCATAATAAACATAAATAGTATGAATATTAAAAATTAAATAAAAATTATAAAGGATAAACATATAATGTATATATATTATATAAAATATGCATAACATGTAGCAGGCACTTACTAATATCCTGTTGATTGATTAATTTGTTGATGTCACTACAGCTATGGTAGGGGAAGGTAAGTATTAGGAACCAACAAGGGAATGGAGAGATGAGATAGTAGATAATGAGGTAAGAGCAATGAATGGGCCACTCTTACCCCAGAATAATTATATTCATGATTGGAGTGTGTCTCTAGGGCCTCTGTCCCATTCTTCCATCCCATCCTCAACCCCACCCCCATACCCACATGTTAGTTTGCTACAGATATCAAGATTCCTAAGTCTGTCTTTATTCTCCCTATTCCCTAGATTGTTTCCCAAATTTGTTGGGAAGAAAACATATAGGAAGCATAGCCTATTAATTTCCAGCCCATTCTTGCTATCTTTCTTTCTTGACTGTTCCCCAGTCCTTTGGTATATGTTTACTTGACCTTTCCTGTGGGCAGAATAGTGTCAGTGTGTTTCCTTGGATCTTAGGGATCCAAAGAAAAATCTTATTTATCTCCTTCCTTATGCCTGACTTCTCACAAAGCCTTTAACTCTAGAATGCAAATGAGGATTCCTTTATGATTTTTATCAATTGTCCTGTCAGAGGGATGGAGCTGAAATGGTAAACTAGAGGCAGCAATCCAGCCAAACTCTTTCAACTTCCTTTCTAAATAACTTTAAAATAATACTTCCAATCAAATTCTGGAATAGCAGAGCCAAATTCAGGGTGAGACATTTTTCCAGTCTATGATGACTTAAGAAGATGTTTATGGTAGGTATGGGTCCAGCCATGGATCTTAGAAATGACTGCAAGAGTGGCGACTAAAGCAACTTCAGAAGCTTTTGACTCAGAGTTGGTAAGGGAGATATACAAGTGGTCAAAAAGAGACTACAAGAATACATTGCTGGCACTGATGCTAATTGTCAATTCTATTGCCCATATGCAGTGCTGGGTCATAGTTCCAAGGTGGAGAGGAGCACTTATTTTCAATCCCAAGGGAGCAGGGATCCTGTTCACACTATTAAGGCAGAGAGGAGCACTTGTGTTCATGGCTATAAACACAATGGCTATAGGAGAACAGGGGACCTGCCCTTGGTTGGGACACAGAGCACTTCCTGGATAAAGATCAGAGCACAAACTAGGAGAACAATGCCTGTAAAGTTCTATCGTCTCCAGAAACTGCCTATCGTTCTCTGGGAAGAGATCTGCTGTCATTAACTGCCACCAATTCTGACCTCGTGTTGAGACTCTTTCTCTCCCAGAGAGCCTCCTCAAGTCTGGCCCAGACAAGACTCTCTTCCTTCAGAGAGCCATGCCAACTCTGATCTAGAGCAGAGACTCTCTATCTCTCAAGTGCCACCCTCTTTTATCCTCCCAGAGAATGGGCGTGGGATAACACAAGGGCTTCTGAGAAAAATTACTTCAACCAATGAACTTGCTCCTCCTAAGCATGTAAGCTCCTCCCCAAGAGTTCACAGAAGTAAAACTCCCAATAAAGGCCAGAACTAGAAAATTGTTAAGTACCAACTTAGCACTTAGTAAGAACCTAATATCTCATTATCTCATTAGTACTTAGTAAGAACCTAACAAATGCCCACACTTTTCTTTGGGTAACCTCTCCTTAGAAACACTAAAAATTTGCAAATGTCCAGAACTAGCTCTGAAAACATGTCTGGGGGAAAAAAAGCCTGAAGCTTGGGATAATGCCTCCCCCAATCCCAAATGACCAAAGCCTAACTTTAATATAAAGTCCAAAATCAAAAAATTGGTTGGGGAAAAAAATGAGCAAACAACAGCAAAAAAGAGCCTGACCACAGCAAGCTATTATAGTGTCAGGGAAGACCAAGACACAAACTCAGAAGAAAATAACAATGTGGAAAAAGCTACAATCAAAACCTCAAAGAAAAATGTTAATTGGATCCAAGGCCAATAAGAATTTCTGAAGGAGATAAAAAAATAAATGAGATGTAGAGGAAAAAACAGGAAAAGAAATGAGTGATACAAGAAAAAAAATATTAACAGTTTGATAAAAGAGACTGAATAAATACTGAATAATAATTATAGTGAATAAATATTTTAGGAAACAGAACTGGTCTGATGGTAAAAGAAGAACAAAAAATCCCTGAAAAAAATCCCTAAAAAGCAGAAAATGATAAAAGCTATAGGTGATGTGGAAAACTAGAAACACTAATCCATTGTTGGTAGAATTGTGAACTGGTGCAGCTATTCTGGAGATAAATTCAGAACTATACCCAAAGTCTATCAAACTGTACATAGTCTAAACCCAGCAATACCACGACTAGGTCTTTATCCCAAAGATATCAGAGGAAAAGCAAAATAACCTTTATGCATAACAAATTTTATCAGTTCATTTTGTAAAGGCAAAGAATTAGATATTGAGAGAATAGCTATCAATTGGGGAATGCTTGAATAAATCGTGGCATATGATGGTGATGGAGTGAACAGTGATATGCTATTAAAAAAGGCAAGCAGGATTAATTCAGAAAAACATGGGAAGAATTGTATGAACTGATGCAATGTAAAGTGCCCAGAGTCAGATCAACTGTTCTTAGTAACATCAATATCATGCAATGATCAATTATAGAGTATTTAACTACGGTGATCAACAAAATGACTCAAGGTAAAATAAAAACAAGTTTTTACAAAGAAAAAAAAAAACAATCCAGATTATCAAATGTAATGGAAATCAAGGAGAATATAACTTGGAAAAAAAGGCAACTGGATTTGCCTATTAAGAGGTCATTTATCATGTGAGAAGCCATTTCAGTAGAAGGGTGAACAGGACCAGATTAAGACCTTTGTTGGCTCTATACACTTCAGTTTGAGGTATTTTGGAGGATAACATTTTATGGGCATATTTTATTTTGCAATGAAAAGTTTTAAAAGTTAAAGTCTTTTAAAAAACATTCAAGTCTTAAAGTTAGGGACTGAACATCCATGGGGTACATTGTGAAGACCAAATTAGCACCCTGGATGTCTTAGAATCAGCCAGAGTCAGGATAAGCAAAAGTCCTTGGTCTTTATTCTTGGCCTTTAGGGGTAGAAGTGAAGGGAATGGACACAGGATCTCCACAACCTTCCTTCTCCTCATGTACCATCAAAAGTGATCCTGGCTTGTCTTACTCTACCCCCTATCTTCCCACAATTCTTTGTATACACTAAAAGATTGAACCAGCACAGAATAGTGAGAAGGACCATTTTCCAAGCATATACTAATAGAGTATTTGTCCAATTGGTAATTAGCCTTAAGTGTTCGGTTGTCCAACCTCAGTGTATCAACTCAGAGTTTCGGCCCTTTACAATGCATCAGTGGGCACCACTTGTGCAATTTTATCCCTTTGTGTCCTCACCACTCTCCTGTAATTAAGCCCCCTAAACTCCTCCCTATGAGGAAGCTGCATGAATCAAACACCTTGAGATGCAGTGTGTATGTACTAGTCCATTAAAATAAATGCATATTTCAAGAAGAAAAAAACAAAAAAATCAATTACCTCTCAAAATTGAAAAAACTCTCAGAGAGCATTAAGTTTAAGCTATACCTTAACCATTGACTTTGAAGTATCCTATAATAATTCAGCCTTCAGTAATGGGGAATTTCTGAAATAACCCATTCATTCTATTTCTCAGAAACTCTTATTACAAAGTTTTTCATTACATTAAGCCAATATAAATTTATATCTTCTATATCAATATCAGTATCAAGCTATAACTTCCAAACATTGCTCCTAATTCTTCTCTCAGCTCCCGGGGCCTTCTTACCCTGGAACATTCCAGTTCTATTTTCCCAGTAAAACGTACCTTTACTGAGGGCAAGAACCATATTTCTTTCTTATTTATATTTATATCCTAGCACCTAGCACACTGCCTGGTATTCCATACGTGATTAATATAGCTTTGTTCCTGACAGCTGGACTAACCTCCAGGATCTAGCAGAAAAAAATATAATCTCTTTTCTGTATGACAATCTTTGAAACATTTTAAAATATCCATGATTCTTCCTTCCCACCCATGCCCAAACCCAAGTCCTCTCTTTCTTACATTAAAGACATCTAAATCACCTTCCTTAGGACCTAGTCCACCCAATTTGGTTGCTAATGTCCTTCTGTTGTCGTTTTGTTTCCATAGCAATCTGGATCATGTGAAGAGAACACGACTTGGAGGCAGGAGCCCAGGGTATAGGCCCCATCATGTTACTAATTACCTATGGATAATTTGAGACAAATTACTTTTCTCTGGACCTCAGTTTCTCCATCTGCAAAATGAATGGAGTAGATTAGTTGATCTTTATGTGCCCTTTTAGCCATTAGTGGAAATTCAAGCTATGAAAACTCCGTTTTATCATCCATTCTGGTTTTTTTTCCAGCAGGAATTTGGAGAAATGTGGAAAGGGTTTTATTAATGTCCATTGGCTGATCTGTAACTTGCAAACAGGTAAGTGGTCCAATTACACACACACACACACACACACACACACACCACTAGTTTATTCCTCTCCACCACCATAAGTAGAGCACCGGGGAAGGGAAAGACTGATTTTCCATCTCTTTTTCCCCACTCAGGTTTTGAAACTATTTCCCAGTAATCACCCACTCATTTTCTCCCATGTTTACTAATCTTTTCTTCCCAAACTATTCTGTATTCATTCTACAGAAAGCAAGAATTTCTAAGCATCTTCCTTTTAATGAAATGATCCTCAAAACATTGGAGACTCACTGACACGAAACACATTTCTAAGATTCCTCTGTGACATTTGACTTCTTCCCATTGCTGTCACTGTAGCCAAGAAGGGAAATAATAAATACAACCATTGAGTAGCAATGTCATCCAAATCCATACCCGTTTATAACTCACAGAAATTCTGTTAAGGTCAACAGGAACTATTCAGAGCTATTGGATTCCTCAATATTGTACTGAGAGAAGCAATATGTCATAGTAAAAAAGAACATTGCCCTGGGGATTGGGTTCTCCTCTGGGAATTGGGTTCCTCTCCAGATTCTACGCCATATGAACTGAGGGATTTTAGAAAAATCACTTCACTCCCAGGATTTGAGGAAATGGGTACCATGATTCTTTTACATGATTCTTTTGAAGCCCAGAAGAGATCATGTTTGTGATGTAGTTCTAGGTATCAACATCTGTACCTGTAAATGTCTTTTAAAGCTCTTTGAAAGACATCAACAATATAATAGGAAAGGGGGACTAGGATCACCTCAACTATATGGCCCTGGACACAAAAAGATTACTTAAACTACCTGAGCCTCAGTTTACACATCTATAAAATGGGTCTAATGATTCTTTCATTTCTTATTTTCTAGAGTTGCACTGAGGAAAGCCTTTTGTAAACCTTTAGAAACAGCAACAACAAAAAAGGTTGTTGTTATCATAATCTAAGGCTCTCTGGTTTTATAAACTGTGAAGAATAATATAAATGTAAACATTCATTAATCATTTAATTTCCATTTTAGGGGAGGAAAAAAGAATCTGTCTCTTTAAAAACAAGCCCACAGGCCCCTGTGGGCAGGGCTTTAACTCACCTCCAGGGAGAAGGTTGCCACTGTCAGCAAATTGCTGTAATGAGAATCACTCCCCACAGGATTCTTTATTTGCTAGACCCTCTCGGGGACATTCCTCCTCTTTTCAGCAAAGCCTCATTCAGGCATTGAGTGACACAGCTGTGGACAAGGCGCTGACAATAACGGGATGGCTGGCAATGCTCTCCAGATGTTGACAATTCATAGAGAACAAAGCCAGAGTTTTCCTGTTTGTATCCTGACCTTCCTCCTCTTCCTCCTCCTCCTCTCACTAGGCTTAAAGGAGAGCCAAGTGTGTATAGCTTTGTGGACTTATGGACTGATTCCAGCACCCCTGTGCACCAAGTGAAGGAGGTAGAGCCCCCAATTCTCAAACAGGGGCACATTTTATATCACACTTCCCAAGGCTTGGAACAATTTTCCACATCTGGCATTTGAAAGTAGAAGGTTGACAGAGGCAAGAATAGTAAGGTGGGGTCACAAACCCTGGCCAGTCTCTCCTCTGTTACCAGTTTGCTCAGAGACTTTGATCAAGTCACTCCAATTTTTTGGACCTCAGTTTTTTCAACAAACAGTACAGTAAACAGATTAGACTAGGAAAATAATAAAATAATCTTCAATTTAAATAATAATAAAAATAAAAATAAATAAAAACATTTAATCTGAATAATTTAAATAAATAGATTTAAAGTCCATACTTTAAAAATTAGATTGAAATTTTTTAAAAAAGGATTTGGATTCAGAGACCCTGTCTTCAAGAGTCGGTTTCTTCAACTTATTAGCCATGAGACCTGGCATGGATCAGCTCTGTAAGCCTCACTTTTAGGGATGTCTGGAGGAGGGAAGGCCAATTGGTACATCTTCAATGTAAGCATTTATATCTTGGGAATCAGGGCTTAATTTATTGTCTAGGTGATTGTCTAGACTTAAGAAAGTGAAGGAGAAAATGTTAATAATGGAGATTAGACTTAAAATTATGTCATGCTTACTCAGAATGTCAAGTGTCTTCCTTTGTAAAATGAGTCAGGTTTGGCAAAGATTTAAGATCCCTTGTAGCTCTGACCTTCTATAATTCTCGAATGATGTTAAGTGGTTAAATGGAACTGGATTCTAGGTTCTGGCAACCTGACAATGTAACTAGTGGGAGCCTGAACTGAAGCAAAGAAGATACTCCACAAACATATAAAGGAGGAGGAGAGAAGACGGCAACATGGCTTTGGGTGAGAAAACCAGAGAACACTTGTTAGGACAACAAAGAAAGAAAGCCTCTATCTTCAAAGAGTTTATTGAAAGGATCCAATGTATACAATATAAAATATATACAGATTAATAAATAGGGAGTAATTTGGGGAGATGAGGACATGCTAACTACAAAGATATGGAAAGATCTCTTATAGTGTGGGTAGAAAGCACTGCCCAATTAAACTGAGCCTTGAAGGCAGGGATTCTACAAGGTGGACCAGTATTACTGGGAATCTAAGTAGTCAAACAAAGCAGGATCTGGAGTGTCCCCCACAGGGAATGGCGAGTAGACCAGTTTGGTTGAAATGTACATAATGGAGCAGGATATAAAATTAAAGTACTTGGAGCCAGAGAGTAAAGAGCTTTCAATCCTACATTAAGTAGTTTGTTCTTAATCATAGGGGAAATAGCTAGCTACTAAAACTCCATGAATGACAGTTCAGATGTTGTAATTCAGAGATTTATATTTAGCTATTGTACTGGATGAGCTAGAGAGAAGAAAGGTTAAAAGAGAAAGAGATGTTGTGGATGAAGAATGGGTAAAACTTAGCAGCTGATTGAATGCATTGGGGGAGGTGTGGAAGAAATGAAAACTGAAGGGTGACTCCAAAGTTATGATCTCTAGGGTGAGTAGTCAATGACAGTGCATGGTACAGAAATAAGAAAGTTAGGAGGTGAGATAGTTGAATGGGAATATAAGTTAGAGATGCCTATGGGACAACTAGATAAAGCTGGACAGTAGATAGTTTATGGTGAGCTACTGGAGCTGGGGCAAATGATAAGTGTTAGATATGGAAATTTAATAGTCATCTGCATAGAAATGATAATTGACCCCATGGAAAATAATGATATCATCCACAGAGAGAATAGATACAGAAAAAGGAAAGATCTCAGATAAAATAGTGAAGTTTACCAGGAAAGACCTAAATATGAGGAATTGATGGGATAGTAGAAGTGGCTCTTAAAAGGGAATAAATAGACCTAGATTCTAGTTTTAATTTATCTAGGTAAATTTAAGCAACTTACCTTCTGGGCTCTTTATTAATCTGTATAATATGGTGTTGATAAGGATGGGGTGATTCAAATGATCTTGCAAGTCCTCCTAGGTTGAACGTAGTGTTTTCTAGGTTCCTTCCCATTCTGACATCCTGTGTTCTAAATTCTTTTCCAGCTGTTATATTCAATATTCTAAAGTTCCTCCTAGCCCTGGCATTTTGTGTTCTAAGGTTCCTCTCAGCTCTGAAATTCAATGGACTAAAGTTATTCCCAGCTCCAGCATTTTATTCTGTGTTCTAAGGGCCCTTCCAACTCTGACCTTCTGTAATCTAAGGGCCCTCCCAGCACTAACATTCTGTGTTCTAAAGTACCTCCCAGTTGTGATAATCTGTGTCCTGGAGGTCCTCTCAGCTCTGACATTCAATGGGCTAAAGTTACTCCCAGCTCTGGCTTTTGTTTCTGTGTTCTAAGGGCCCTTCCAACTCTGACCTTCTGTAATCTAAGGGCCCTCCCAGCACTAACATTCTGTGTTCTAAAGTACCTCCCAGTTGTGATAATCTGTGTCCAGGAGGTCCTCTCAGCTCTGACATTCAATGGGCTAAAGTTACTCCCAGCTCTGGCTTTTGTTTCTGTGTTCTAAGGGCCCTTCCAACTCTGACCTTCTGTGCTCTAAGGGCCCTCCCAGCACTAACATTCAGTGTTCCAAAGTTCCTCCCAGTTCTGATATTCTGTGTTCTGAGGGTCCTCTCAGCTCTAACATTCTGTATTCTAAGAACACACCCAACTCTGATATTCAGCATTTTAAGAGTCCTCCTAGCTCTGATAATGTTCTAAGGACCCTTTCAGCTGACATTCTGTGTTATGAGATCTCTCCCAGTTCTGACATTCCATATTCTAAAATCCCTCCCGGCTCTTGCATTCTGTGATATGAGGTCTCTATCAGCTCTATTATTCCAGATTTTAAGAGCTGTTTCTGCTTTAGCATTCTATTTCCAAAGCCCCACCTTCCTATGATCCATGGTCTCTTTGAGAATTAACCATCTATGACTTTACCTCTAAGTAAAGCCAGTCAAACCAGTACATCTCTGTCCCTATAGAACAATATATGTTTCAGCAGAACCTCGGAAACAGAGGGCCATGGGCTTTCTCAGCCCTACTTATTCCTGATCAATACTTCATTAAGGATAAACTGAATGGGGAAAGATTTATTAGCCCTACTGATATGTTAAAAGCATTCTGTCAAGGAATTTGAAAAATGCTTCTCATATTTAGTGTTCAGAGACAGATATTCCCTTTTGAGAAAGGAAAGGTATGTAAAACCCATCAGTTCCTCAGTGTAGAAATCCAGAGCAGTCCAGTATATCCATTACTGATGAATAGGTACTATTTAAAAGGGCATATGGTTTGTAGCAAAGTGGGCAGCTCCCGGTAAAAATGTGAAACAGCAAATTGTCAGCACTTGAGGAGAATCACAGGTCATATCTTTAAAGGAGCTGAGAGAATTGGAGGGCTTAAGATGGTAAGGCCCTAGATTAATGGAATGGAGAGAAGCTGTTGACAGAGCATCATGAAAGAAACGTAACTGGAAGATAATATGGGCTGAGTCTCTGTGCTAGAAAATCGACATCAGCCTCAGGCTAGCAGGGAGTTCTTTACCTTGGAAAAAGAAAAACTAGAAGTTTAGAAGACTGTCTGAAGAGAAGCTTTGATCTGAACTACAGTAGAACTACAGAGTAAAGAACATCAGCAGTCATAATTTTAATGTCCCCTTAACAGAGTGTGGCAGGGATTCAAAGATCATAGTCTAGACTTGATTGGATTTGGAAATTACCTTCTATCTCCCATTATCTCTTGGAGCCACAGATAGATGACAACCCTTTTCAAATCAAAATATAGAAAACTGAAATTATAGGAATTGTAAATGAGACTCAAATGGAAAGACAGTCATTAAAATCAACACCTGTCTCTGGTTCAGATTCTTCTTCTATAAAATGTGCAGGTACAATGGAAACTCCCATCAACAGAGACTGTTATAACCGAATCATGAAATTTGAGAACTGAAACTCTCTGTTGCTCTCAACAACAGAGGGTTGCTGTTGCAGGTGTGTTGGAGCCAGCTCATACCTGCATTGGGAAGCTGATTGTTAAACTTTCATCGTGAGCATTTCTATTTCAGAAATCAGAAAACTCTAAATGATCAGTGCTTGATTTATTGATTATTTAGACTTGGAAAAGTGTCAATAATTCATATTAAACTTAAAAGTTTAATAATAAAACTTAAAAGTGTCCTGAATATATCCATACCTGACTAGGTAGTTACTCATTTACCATCTACTGGTTGAGAGAGATCTTAGCAATCATCTAGTTCAACTCATTCATTCTATTGTCATATTTCTATCTAGTATTTCTATTTAACTTGAAGATTTCTGCAACAGCGGGCCAATGAACCCAGCCCTTATAAACATTCATGAAGTGATCAGATGATGCCATTTCCATATAGACTTTGGACCATATTTGGATTGTCTATACCTGATTCTGATTTCCTAACTATTCAGTGAAGAATAGCCTTTTTTGATTGACTGCCTAGCTGGAAGAGGAAGAAAGGAGATATAATCTGAAGGGACAAAAGGAACTGGTAAATAGAAAAAATATTCCTTCAGGGTCAAATCTAGAAGGATCTGAGATAAGATTCATCCTAGCAGGGATGTTAGATATGTATGTGAATCTGTTTGGCACTAATACTATGTAGAAATTATGTGAAATCAGAGCTTACTCCCCTATCTTTAGACTGAGAAAATAGAAAAGTGTGCCTCCCAGATGTTGGGGAGGGGAGAATTTTGTACTTCTCTTATTATATCTTTGAAGTCAGCATCTCTTTGTGAAAGTTAATTGATATTAGCTGCTTAAATAAAATGTAGGCATTAATCTTTGACACCTAACAGAGTATAATGGAGATTTTGGGGTGAGGAATTCACAAAAATTAGGGGGGGAACTAATTACATTACTAATGTGAAAGTTAATTGATATTAGCTGCTTAAATGAAATTTAGGCATTAATCTTTGACACCCTGGAGTCAGGAAGTTCTGACTTTAAAACCCATTTTGGACATGAATTAGTGACCCTGGGCAAGTTTTAACCTCTGTTCACCTCAGTTTCCTTCTCTGTAAAATGGGGGAAATATTAGCTGCTATCTCCCAAACTTGCTATAAGGACCAAGTGAAATTAGAATTGTAGACTACTTAGCATAGTGCCTGGTACCTAGTAAATATAAATGTTAATTACTGATATTATTATCACCATCATCATCACTGTTACCATTTTCATCATTATCATTATCATTGTCACTATTGTTGTTATGATTATTATTACTCTAGAATTCTAAGGAGGAGATGGATCCAATGGGAAAGTAAGGCTAAAGCAATTGGTTTCTTCTCAAAAGAAGGGAAATCCATCCCACTTCCACCCTGCTAGTGCAGTTGCTTTGCATTGCTTGGACAACTCTTATTTTCATGAAGTTTTCCCTGACTATGAGACTATATTCACTTCTTTCCAACTTCCATTCATTGTTCCTAATTTTGTCCAAGGGTCATTTTTGCTTTTATATCCCCAGTACCTGGTTATTATCAAGGAACCTAATGAATTCTCATCAAACTGACCTGATGAAATGATCTCTGAAGTCTCTTCCAAATGCAGATCTTTTTGGACTTAAACAGAAAAAAGATACTTCCTGGAAGTAAAAGCAATTCTAAAAAAATAGAATTGCTAACTCTGAGTTCAGATAAGCAAGCTAAACAATCAGGTGTGTTGCCCCTCTCCTTCCTTTTCTCCATCGTAAGTAATCTGTTATACTATGTCTCTGCCTTTCTAATTTAAGAAAGTGAAATTCTTACTATATTGAATGTTTCTAGAATGTTTCTACAAGTACCTTCTCATGGATTTCATAGTCATATTTATTTTTTTCCATTCAACTTCATATGTTGATCCCTCCTAGATCTTTGTCAAAGCCCTTTGATGACACCTGCTTCCTGTTTTGAATGCCCCTTCATGTGTCGGGGTTTTTGTTGAGTTATTGTTTTGTCCTCTATTTGGATAGGGCTGTTAGTATTATTCACACATTAGCAACATCATTTGCCCCTTTTCACACGGGAATCATAATATATTTATACCTAGTCATCCATTTATTCATTCTACAGTGCTTTTATCACCATTTACTTCGTCCTATCACATACAAAGTCCTGTGCCAGTCCTGAGAGAGGTCAAAAATAAACAAACAAATAAACAAAGCAATTAACCTTATCCTCATGGAAGTTACAATCCAGAAAAAAGACAAATGAATGAATGTAAAAACATGTATTGAACACATCTTTATCACCTGTACTAAACACTAGGGATTCAAATATAAAAAATAAGGTAGTCCCTATTCTCAAGAAACTAGGGGAATGTGATCAGGGATGGTGGTCAGGGACGTTTGTTTTGGTTTCTATGGTCACCATCAAATGTGGAGGGCAGATCCAAAGAGAAGAAGATAGATGTAACCATTCAAATAGAAAAATAATATTGGATTGATTATGTTCCAGGGGTGGAAAAGATTGGAGAACAAGATTATACCAGCATTCATTCACATATGTAGACAGATAGCTATAGTAATGACATTATGTAATATATATATATATATACATACATATATGCACTTTTAAATGTTATGAGGACATATGTATATAAAATATATTTTGTATATAATAATGTATCATATACTTTATATATAATACATATATGTGTTATATATATTCATGATATATATGTAATGCACTTTAAATGACCATTTTATGTCATCATCCTGTCATCAGAATATATATATATATATATCATATTTCATGTATGTGATGTTATAATATATCATTGCATATGTATATGATATTATATACATAAAATATATGATATATACATATAACATATACATTGCTATATATCCTTATGACATTTTAAAGTTTAATCTGCTTTATTAAATTTTTCTCCATCACATTCTTAAGTCTAGACAATCAATCAAGCCTTGATTCATAGTTTGCCTTTTTCCAAGATGTAAATGCTCACACAGGGAATTTAACAGTTGGCTGGTTGGAGCTGGCTCCAGCACAACCCAGGTGGTATGCAAGGATTCAGGGCAGATGACAAGAAAATGACTGGGGTAGAGAGTGAAGCACAACTTAGTAGGCAATGATCAAAACAGTGAAGGTACCGGGGGGGAAAATTTCTAGAGCTGAGAGGGTTGAGTCCCAGAATATGGGGGAGGGTCTATGTCCATTTAAGAATATGGTCTGATCTAGAGAGTTCAGCTAAGAGACTAAAAAGAAGAAGGTGAATATGATAGGGTAATAGCTACAATGTGCAAATATATATATATATATATATATATATATATATATATATATATAGAGAGAGAGAGAGAGAGAGAGAGAGAGAGAGAGAGAGAGAGAGAGAGAGAGTATGTTGCTCTGTTATAGCTGTAAAAATGAAACTTTCTAATTGGCAAATCCCAATGAATAAAGAGCAGAAGACATTTGATCTAAACCTTAAAGGATAAATAGTTAAGATTTCAAAAAATAACCTAGAGGCATCAATTTGGAAGTGAAAGGACTATTAAATAGCAAGACTGGGATTTGAGAAATCAGGAAAGATGGAAACACATTCATTAAATGCCAACTATATACAAAGTATCATGCTAAGTGCTTTACAAATATTATTTATTTGTGTTTATTATCATGCTTGTTTATTTTTACAAATATTTCAAATTCAGCATAGAACATGGGTTTAGGTCCGAAGAATTAGACCTAAATCCTGGTACTACCTATATGAGATGAACCCTGAATAAGATTCCTCACCTCTTAGGACTTCAGATTCATTTATATGGTGTAGTTATATTAGGTCAGCACTAAGATTTCTTCTAGCTGTCTAGTCTATGAGGTTTGTATAGCAAGTATGATCTCAGCTCACTCTGTCAGGCTGTCTTGATCTCCCTTCAGGCTTTCAGAGGGACCTATTAGGTCTTTCTCTAATGTCATTGGCTTGAGCCTTAGTCCAGATGTGTTTCCAGGTGCCAATGACTAATACCCTATTTCCATTCTTTGATTAGCTTTTACTAAGGATGGATATTTACTAAAAAGGTATAACAAAAATAGGCATTCATTATTCCCTTAGTGACCTTAAAGTCAGTCCGTATACACTTCAGTCTCCCGGAAGAGTGGGTTCAGACTTAGCTTTAGACTTTTACATAGCATTAGTCACACCAGATTCAGATCAGGATGCAGCCTTGCTGCTGCTGAGTCCTTATCTTAGCTATCTACCTACTGAATGATCACTAAGGTTTCTCCTCTGGGCATTTAAGTATAGCTGGCTGCAAAACTTTCATGGATTCAATTTCCAGACTCCTGATCTTCCTGAACTCTTCTATTCAAAAATCACAAGATCATGGCCTTGAAACCCTTTTCCTGAAGCAGAATAACAAATGAAAAAGCAGCCAGAAAACCAAGATTCGTATTAATGGGGCCATTGGTTGGCCTTAGAGAGAGAAAGCCCAAGACCTCTAATGTTATAACAGTGTCTATCAGCTTATACCATCAGCAAAGGGTTTTAACCAAGAACAGAGGTTCAATCAAGAGAGAGATGAAGACCATCTCTTCTATTTTCACAACTGCCCTCAATCAAAGAAGTTGTTATTTGTCACATAACTAGCAGACCAGAAACAGCTACAGAATGTCTCCCTCCCAAGAAACTTCCTTCATCATCATGTCTTAGAAGACCTGAATTTGAACTATGGTGAGGTATTTGGACTTGTGTCATACATTTCCCTGAATGCATTCTATTCCATGAAGATATTATACCAGGTCTATGCTAGGCAGCTAGGATCACAGTAGATAGAGTCTGCATTTGAAGTCAGGGAAACCTGAGTTCAAATTTGACTTCAGACACTTAGTAGCTGTATGCAAGTCACTTAGACTATTTTAGCCTCAGTTTCTTGAACAATAAAATGGGAATTATAATACCACCTGCCTTCCAGGATTGTTGTGAGGATCATGTGAGATAATAGTTATAAAATACTTTGCAAATCTTAAATCACTGTTAATATTAGATGTAATTATTATTTCTGTGTGAGAGAGATCCCTTGATAGAATAATTTCAGGGCCCAGAGCACTTCTCCCTCTTCCTTTGCTCCAACAGTTTATAATAACAAATAGAGCTGGCTAAAACACCACACCCAGACAGCATGCCCTGCCACAGGAGATGCTCCAGCTGGGAGGCCTTTGATTCATTATTTACAGGCACTTGTTTGAAACCCTTTCTTTAGCATTTATATTATTCAAAAGCCTAGAACTCAGGAGAGATGGAGCCAGCACTGCATACATCTGGGATGTCAGCTTTCCATCATCATATGACCCGGGTGGAGGGGGCTGAACACAGCTGCCTCCACTGTCCTACTTTTGATGCTCACATCTATATATTTAGCTGTATCTATGTATCAATGCATTTATTTGTGCATGCTATATGCATGTATACACATGTATATACTAGTGCCCACTTGGGTACATGCATGTGTGTGCATGCATGGTCTACTTGTGTGGTATGCACTCCTCATAAGTAATATATGTTTGTGAGTAATATGTTATGAAGGAGATGAACATATGCTACATGCATGTGTGCATATGTGTGTACCTATCCTGATCTAATCTTTTTTTGTTTGGACTACAAACTTCCGTTCCCAACTGCCCACAGAATATTCTCTCCTAGATGTCCCACAAGCACTGCAAAACTCAATATGTACAAAAGTAAACTCCTCCTCACTAAGAATAACTATTTTTTAAATTCCCCTGTTTTTGTGGAGAATACCAATATCTTCTCTCAGCATCATGTTTGACCCTTCCTTCACTACTTTCCCCTCTGGTACATATCCAAGCAGTTCTCAAGCTTGGTCAATTCTATCTCCATGGGGTCTTAAGCATCTATTTCTCTATTTTTTAAAAATAAAAAAGATACTACTTTATTCATGCCCTGATCCCCTCCCACATGAAATTATATACTTCAACAACAATACTATTTGATGATCAATTCTGATGGACGTGGCCCTCTTCAACAATGAGATGAACCAAATCAGTTCCAATAGAGCAGTAATGAACTGAACCAGCTACACCCAGCGAAAGAACTCTGGGACATGACTATGAACCACTACACAGAATTCCCAATCCCTCTGTTTTTGTCTGACTGCATTTTTCATTTCCTTCACAGGCTAATGGTACACTATTTCAAAATCCGATTCTTTTTGTATAGCAAAATAACTGTATGGACATGTGTACATATATTGTATTTAATTTATACTTTAACATATTTAACATGTATTGGTTAACCTGCCATCTGAGGTGGGGGGAAGGAGAGGAAAAATTGGAACAAAGGGTTTTGCAATTGTCAATGCTGAGAAATTACCCATGCATATATCTTGTAAATAAAAGGCTATAATTAAAAAAAAAAACTTCTGGTAAACAATGCTCCCTTCATATTTTTTCTTTTCTTTTCATCTTCCATAGCACTAACAAAATGTTGTTCCTAAGGCAGAAATAGACTCATCAATTATTTTTAGCAACTCCCTATTTCTTCTCTTGTAAAATTGGCATTTTTCCTCGTTTGAGACCATCCACAATTTGGTTCCCTCTTCCTTTTCTAAACTCCTCTCTCCTTACTTTCCTTGAGTCACTATGTCCCATCCCAACAAGACTGCTGGCCGTTTTTCAAGCTCAACATTTTATCTTTACCCTCTATCTATTTACAAAAGCAATCCTTCAATCCTATAATTTATATCATCTCTTCATCTTCACTTTTGGAAAACATCATCTTTAATCATGGCTCAGTTCAGATATAACTCCTCTGGGAAGCCTTCCCTAATAACTAATTATTGGTGTCTCAATTCTCAACTTTTCCTTGAGTACAATGTATCCCCAAAGTCTTAGTGCAATATTTTGTCTGTGAGGAGGCCACGCATCCTGTACTTTATCTGTTCTTTCCTTTACTCCCTTTACTCCCTACTTTATATGTCCCCATGTACATTTGGTATCTCCTAAAAGAATGTAGTCTTCATATGAAGAGATTATTTCATTTTTATATGTGTAAGTTCAGTACTCAGTACAGTCTCTTTCACATTGAAGTCAATGAATACTTACTGACTTGCATTGTTTCTTATGTAAATTATGATTTTATTATATTATGATCAGCAAATGATATATTTCACGTCTTCTGTTTTATATCTATTACTTATTTGTACCTTAACACAGGATAAATTGTTAAAGGCACTATCTGATATTGAGAACTATATCTAAGAACTATGTCAACTATCAGGAATCATTCTCTGGGAGTCAGAACATGTAGGTTTTAGTCCCAACTCTGCCAGGAATTAATTGTGTGATCTTAAGTCTCAATTTGATCATCTGTAAAAAGAGGGGGAATGAACAAGGCAATTTCTGCAGCTCCTTCTTCCTCTGAAGTTCCATAATCCTAAATCCTTTCCAAATAGCTTTTCCCTTTTTCTTGGGGATAGAAGACATACCCTGGGGTCCTTTAAAACCACAGAAGAAATAACACTTCTGAGACTGTCCTAAAATAGAGCTGAACCTCCTCTTCTATCAAATGAAGGGTGTGAACTCAGTTATGTCTGAGGTCCCTTTCCACTCCAAGACTGCATGATCTATGGCACTGGGACCCGCCTGCCATCCAAAATTGCAGAGACCACATAGTTCTCACCATGAGGAACTGTTTTTCTTGTGTTTCAGGCTTCACTTGATTAATTTCAAGCAAGTCCTCCTGCTGCTCCTCTCTCGGACTCCCCTGGACCATTCCTCTTTGGCTCTGGCATTTACATTCTTCAGACACAGATAATGTCTCTCCTTTTTGTCATTTCCCTAAGCTACACATCTCTAACTCCTTTAATCGTTCCTCATAAATCAGTCTTTCTAAACTCTTGAATCATTTCAGATGTTTGCCCCTGGATTCCCTTCATTTATCTACATCTTTCTCTTTCTCATGTAGGGAGGGCTTTGTTCAGAACTCCAGATAGAGAATTGGTTCAGAATAGAGAAATATGGCCTCCTTGGTCAACAGGGTGCTGACCGCATAGGGGCAAAGTCAGCATGGTATTTTCTTTCCCCCTTTTAACAAATCCATCATCATAGGATAATATTGCCCTAGGATTCCATGGCATCTTTCTTCTAAATGGCTTTCACTGGATGAAGACTTAGAAGCTTTGAACTTTAAAACAGGGAGGGACTCCTGACTCTAGGGCCATCATAGTATCAGCAGACCATTGATTTTGGAGCTCCAAGGGAATTTAGAATCCATTTAGTTCAACCATTCATTTTACAGATGAGAAAACTGAGCCAAAAAGAGGGTGAGAGACTTTCCTGTGATTACAACACTTCCCATTAAGTTCTTGTGGCAAGAGATGAATTCGGGCTTCTTGACATTCCAGTAGAGCTCCAGTCAATAGGACTTATCTTTCTGAGTTCAGATCTGCCCTCAGACCCTTACTAATCATAGGACTGTGAGGAAAAGGTTTGCCCCAACTCCTCATGTAGAAAATAAACTAGAAAGAAAATAGAAAACTACTTCAATATCTTTGCCAATAAGAGAACCCAAATGGGGTCACAAAGAGTCAAGCAGGACTAAAAAATGACTCATCATAACAACAGAATTCCTGACTATAAGCCCAGTTTTCTGTTCACTGGGAAGTCTAGTTGCCAAATCTAATCACCTACTTTGACAAATGAGGAAACTGAGGCACAATTACTTGCCAAATCACACAATAAATAGGAGGATTTTAAAATAGGAAGAAGCCACCTAATCCAATGTCCTAAAGTCTAAAGGAGGCAAGTGAGATTGAGGTCCAGTGATTTGGAGCCAAGTAGTAATAAACCAAGGCTCTGATTGTGATTCTTTTTACTATTCCATATTTTATCTCATAAAATAGCAGCAAGAAGGCACAATTGATAGAACACAGGTCCTGGAATCAGGAGGACCTGAATTTAAATCTGGCCTCAGACACTTTACAGTTACTAGCTGTGTGACTCTGGGCAAGTCACTTAACCCCAACTGCCTTACCAATAAAAATAAAAAGCAAGAGATGCAGTCATGTATTCAATAAGACAATATTAAATTTTTATTATCAAAAGATAAATAGCTACATTATTTTAAAGAAATTATGATTATATAATTATGATAATAATATAATATAAATGATAAAATGATTACATACATGTGGTGAGAGGAAACAGTGCATAGAAGGCCAGTACTGGAATCAGGAAGAGCTGGTTTCAAGTGTTCTCTCTGAAACAGTATATTAGCTGTGTGATCACTTGGTAACAGGTCAGTTAATTCCTCAGGTAGCTATCATTATCTACTCTGACACATAAAAAGATTAAAGCATATGAAGGTTAAGTACTTGAGCAATGTCATGTGGCTCCATAAACTGCATCTGACCAAGAATAAGTGAAATAGGAAATAGGTATTTGTCAATTTGGAGTAAATTAAGTTGATAGTAGCTAGAGCTAGAAAGGACCTTTGAGATCCTCCCATTTACATACAACCTAGTTTAGTGGTTTCCAATCATTTTCTTTAAAAAAAAAAAAAAAGGATATATATATATATATATATATATATATATATATATATATATATATATATATATATATATATATATATATATATATAATGTGCAGGCAATTGGGGGTTAAATGACTTGCCCAGAGTCACACATCTAGGAAGTCTCAAGAGTCTAAGATTAGATTTGAACTGTGGTTCTCCTGACTTAGGGTAGGTGCTCTATCCATTGCGCCATCTAGCAACTCCAAAAGGAAATCTTTTTAAAAGCAAAAAAAAAAAATTTTTCATCATGTAGTATCATCAACATGATACTAGTGTTACTGTTAGTATCCATAAATTGAGAAAATACTACATACCAAAAAGATTACTCTGCAATCAGTAATGTTCTTAAATGAATCTACTATGTATCAGTTGCTAGAAGAAGGAAGGAAAATAAGCTTTTATTAACTACCTTATTATTATTATAAATTACTAAATTTGATCCTCACAACAATTGTGGGAAGTAGGTAGTATTATTATCTCCATTTTATACTTGAAACTGATAATGCAACTTATAAGGCATTTATATATATTATATTATATATGTTATATATTATATATATGTATTATATATTATATAAGACAACTAATAAGGCATTTACTTAAAGTCACAAAGCTAGTAAGTGTCTGAGGTTCTCCTGACTCCAGGGCTATCATTATGTCCATTATGCTACCTATTTGCCATTATAATATCTAAATGTATTTTAAAATATTATTTACATGTATTTTAAAATCATACAATATACATACATACACACACACACACACACACACACACACACACACACACACACATATATATATAATTATTTTAGGTGCCCATAAATTTCTATTGCACCAAGCTTGGTCTTTTTTTAAATTTTTATTTAGCAAATTAATCTTCTTTACTTGAATATAACAATGTATTCTCATTCATATACACATATATCTGACTGAGAGATGCTACATATACATATATGAGAGATACATGTGTATATGTTCACATATATAAAATGCATATGTACATGTCTCATATATGCATATATATGTGAATGAAAGACACATATGAATACATATATATATATAAGGGATACTAAATAGATAAATGATAGATAGATATTGAAATAGAGGTAGATGAGAGATACAGTATTTATTTAGCTAAATAAGATATGTTTGCTAAATAAACAACCAACTGGCATTGTTTGGTGCAGTAAGGATTTACAGATATCTACCAATAATTCCACAGTTCTTCAGGGATCCAGGGACCACAAGTTGAGAAATGTTGATGTGGTAATCCAATTCCTTCAGAAAAGGAAACTGAAGTCCAGGAGGATGCCACGAAGTATCAATTACAAAAATAAAATGTGTACACTAATGTATCACATCCAGATCCACAGCTCCCCGCCCACCAACAATTAAAGGACTAGATCCCTGATAATATAAAATACACAGAACAAGAGAAAAAACTGTCAGACATTCCCAGCTTTTATCTGGCAACGCCCGAAAGAACTTCATGATGAGACATCACTAAAACAAATCACCAGCAATTGCAAACCAAGCAATAATTAATTGGGAGTTGCTCCGCCAGCTGCTGTGCTGTGCGCTGCTTCACCCAGAGAGGTAGGTAGATTCACACTTGAATGACCGGGCCAGAGTATTCTTTGCCGTCACTGAGAGAGCCAACATCCCAGGCCCCAGCCGGTTTGAAGCAATCTGACCCATGAATCTGTCTGCCCATCACACTCATGTGAAAAAACTTAGGGGATCTCTTAAAATAAAGTTTACAGCAGGGCTTCTGGCTTTGATTATATAAAATCTGTTCTCCATCTTAACTCTTTGACTTTTTTTTTTCCTGGCCTAGCCCGAAGGAATGTGATGCTGACTTATTTCTCAGCAACTCTCTCATTTCAAGCAAATATTCTCTAATGATCCTGAATTTTACCTGGTTTACTCTTCACATGAGTGTGGGTGAATGAAATTATACAGAAGTTCTTCAAAAGATTTTGTAATCCAATTAGGACTGACATATCGACTCAGATGTGCTATTGATAACCTATAGCCATTCAGATACTTTAGTAGAGTGGAAAAAAAATTGAACAAGAAACCTCATCTGTTAAGTGGGGATGTTAATATTGACCCCACCTACTTCCTAAGATTGAGATACTCAGATAAAATAATATACATAAATCCTCATTGTTAACTCTATAGAAATGGAAGATAGTAGAGTTGTTGTTGCTATGGCATATGGGACATTATCATTGACAGGTTAGGGTCCCAGAAAAACCACCCCATGTACACAATATTCCATGAATATGCATCTTCTCAAAAATTATCTCTCATAAGTTACAACTGATGTGTCAACCCTGGGACCCAGTTGGCCAAAAATATTTAATACAATTGGTGTGATTCACTCATTTCAATCATGTCTGACTCTTTGACCCAATTTCAGTCATGCCCTACCCTTTGTGACTCCATTTGGGATTTTCTTGGCAGAGACAGAAGTGGTTGGCCATTTCCTTCTCCAGCTCATTTTACAGATAAGGAATTTTAGGCAAACAGGATTAACTGACTTATTCAGGGTCATACAACTAGTAAGTGTCTAAGGCCCGTTGAACTAAGAAAAATTAGTCTTCCTGAACTCAGACCCAACAGTCTAGCTACTGTACCATGGAGCTGCCCCATTTAATGAAATACTATAGTTCCCCCACCAAAGTCTCAATAGGACATTTTCCACATAAATCTGGGATATACATTTTCACCAAGAAATATGCCATCTTTGGAAAAAAGGAAGGAACATGAATGAAGAGAATTAACAAAGAGGAAACATATATAAGGGACATGGGTAGCCAGAATAGACATATATGGAAGAGAATCTCGATACTCCAGTCTAACAAGGCTGTGAATGTTTTCTGGGAATATCATCTCACTGTCTCCAGTAGACTTGTTCCTCACTGGTCAGTCAGTATCTGCTGGACAGGTAGACAGAATAGCTTCCAAGTTCCATTCTGCTGACTTTTGATTACTTGCTGCTTGTCATTGTATTGCTGGTCCTGTAGTCTGATAGGTAAACTGGGCAGATAGTTGTAAAGTTTCTCTGTGTTTCAGGTGAAGTCCTCAGCTGACATTCTAAAATTCTACTATGTCTTCTTCAACTTAGAGCTTAGTGACTTAAACTTCAGATCTCTTAATGAGGAAGCCATATCTTTTGTATCCCCAGTGTTAGGCTAAGGAAGAAAAATCTAGAGATTTTTCATAAGAAAGCTACTTTATTTTCATAAAAAGAACTGTAAGATCTTAGAGTCTTAACTGTGAGAAATTTTCTCTCCAGAAGGATATTTTTCACCAGAAGGGGCCAACTATTTTTGGAACTTAGAGCTATTAGTCAGCCAAAGAGAGGCTACAGTCATTTGATCTATATTAGAATTTGTGGAGTCTAAGGCTATATCACAGTCCATGATCCCAGACAAATATATGACTGAGTGTTAGAAATTCCTGGTAATTCTTATTCAATTCCCTTTGGAGAATACGATGACTCTAAGCTATTTCAAGGAGGAGAGGGTTTGCCAAATAAGCCCAACAAGAAATACTTAAGTTTAAGGCATCTTGATTTTGCCTCAGCCCAAGATTCTTTTAATTCCCATGCAAATGAAAAAGTCTGGAAAAAGCAAAGAACAAAATAGACCTCAAACTTGTCTTCTAGAAATCTGCATTTATCACATACACAACTCCTTTTGAGCTACTTTACATCTTTTTTTCATTTTAAAACAAATTCAATATACTAATCTAAGGAAGCAGTGTAGTAAAGTGGAAAGAGCACTAATCTTGGAAATAGGAGAACTAGGTTTGAATCCCAGCATTACTACAAGCCAACTTTGTGATTTTAGGCAAATCACTCCATCTCTCTGGAACTGTTTTCTTATCTGCAAAATGAAGAAAAGTATACTTGTAGTTTTGATCTAATATAGTTGCTTGGTGAACTAGATAGGTAGAACTGTTAGAATGTGAAATACTATTTAATATTGTTATGAATAGACTCCAGCATTTCAAGATTCTTTAAAAACCCCACCTTCCTTATGTATGCAGAAAATTTGTAAGGAAGGGAATTTAGTCTCTCTTACATAATCAGGCAGTTAATAGCTATTTTTTCAGGCCTTCCCATCTCAGCTCTCCTGCTGCCTGCTCAAGGATTCCCTGTCTTATTATTCCCTCTTTGTGGCTCCCTTTCTGTTCATTACTTCTTCCATCAAAGAGAAAAACACATATCAGGCCATCTTGCTTCTTTTGAACTGTTTTCTGGCAGATGGAGCTGACCTCTTTAGTTCTAATAGACTTATGGAGAAGATACAGAAACGTACTGTTCTTGCTATTCCTATTTCTTGCTACTCTACATCATTATGAAGTGGCCTAATGGGGAAATCTATTGCTGACTTCCAAAATCAGCAAGTTTTCTCTCAGAAGATAGGATTGGAATGTTTATTTCCTCCTTCTTTATCATTTAAATTTTCTCTCCCTCAAAAATTTTTAGATGTTTGGTGACTAATATTGGTAGTCACAGACTGATTTGAAAACTTCATCTGTAAAGCTAGGACAAAGTCAGAGTGATTGAACACTGACTGGCTCAATAAGTAGTACCCAACATGTATCGTAAAATTTCTGATATTTCATCAACGTGGATATTTTACCCAATGCTACAGATCCTACTCATCCATGATTCATGTTACTCTTCTCCAAGCTCCTCCATAAGAGAAGGGAATATATTTGGCATGCTGAAGGTCCTTTCCTGATTACTCCTATCATTTGTGGAGTATATACATTCCAGTGGAGTACATAGACTGGTCACCAATTAAATTCATCCCATCTACTTTTTGGATCATGCATATCTTTGATGACATGCTTTACTCCTCCTATTCTTTTTAGTTCCTTATTTGTTTTAATTTCAGCCTTTTGGGTTCTCATTCCAGATATGGCCTTAGCTGGGTGACATTGGAAGGAAATCACTTCCTTGGTTTTTCCCATTTCTTAATAAAAGAATACAATCAAATCATGGTTTCTAAGATACCACAATGTGTGACTGCATCTGTGTTGCCCACATTATTCCTGGGGCACAGAGTATGGGCCATCTTAACCTATCCTGTCTTAAACTTGCATTGAGAATAGAAGAATTGCTTAGCTTTAGATCAGAACTACTTCTTCCTCACTAAGTCATCAGTGCAAAGACCTATCTATAGCTGGAAGGGATTTCATAGACCATCTAGTCCTACCAGCATTTGTACAGTCAATGGAATGGAGTTTAGACAATTTCTTAGGGTCATACAGAAGTACATCTCAGAGATGGCATATGAGCTTCAGAGAATTCTGGCTTCAGAGCCATCACCCTCGGACATTTCTTTATTTTACTGGGTACTTGGTGGGTGTCTCTTGATTGCATTTCAGAGGATCTGTACTATCACAGAATAAGTGCTAGATTGGATTTAAAAAGATTAGTTCTTGTCTCTGCTTCATCACTTTCTCACTTTGTGAGAAGAACTTTGGTCATGCCAAAAACGTCTAGGGCGTTTCTATCATCTAGGGCCAAATGGAAGGATTGGATTAGATTCACTTTGGGATATTCCAGGATCTTGGAAAGGCTTGGAATGAGAAAGCATGTTTGGACCCTACTCACAGCTGATAACCAAGATAGAGTGGCTATTTATGAGAAGAATCTGCATCTCTTTGGCTTTACAGGAATTGCAATGGGTTTCATGGGTGAAAACCTTTGATTGTCTGCCAGAAATGATAACCATGCCCTATTTATTTTTCCTTATCTGTTTGTGTTTCACCAGCATTACCTCTTGTCCTCTTCTGTTCCTTCCCAATGGTTATCAGGAGACAGCAACAATATCCGCTGCACATGGCAGACCTGGCCCTACCGTGCGAACTTTCCCACGAGGAAGACAATCTTTGCTTTCAAGGTTAAGGTTGGTTAAGGTTGGGACTCTTCAGCAGGACTTTTGCAAGCTGTTTTGAACTATCGAGATTCCACAGCAATAAATACAATGGGATTCTCATTTAGGCAAGTCTTAAGCAAGAGCTCAAGGCAAGAACTATAAAATTATAGAATGTGAGAATTAGAAGGGTTCTTAGAACATGGGATGCTACGACTGAAAAGAGAATTTAGAACACAAAATGATGGAAGAAAAAATCTTCAGAACTAAATCTTCAGCGCTAAAAGAAGACCTTTTTTTTTTTGCTGCCCCAATGTTTTTTATTGGTGTCAGGAACTCACAGTGAAGAAACTCCTTTTACCAATACCAACTGTTCTACAACTTGGTCTAACAAAATTGACTGGGGGCAATGAGAATTTAAAGTGATTTATCTAGAACCAGTATGTGTCAGCAAAAATACTTGAACCAAAATCATTCTGACTTTCCTATTGGCCCTTTATTCATTATTCAAGGTTATCTCTATCACTGGAAGAAGTCTTAAAGCACAGAATGTTAAAGCTAAAAGGGACTATATAATAAATACTATAATAATAGATATAGGTATAGATCCAGATGTAGATGTAAGTATAACTTACAGTGTATCTGTAGGTAGGGATAATGTCCCAGACCTATGATGTCATCTAGCTGGAAAATTCCAAATCCAGAAACTCTTTCCAGATACAGATCCGTTCATTCATCTCTAATTTATATTAATAGAGAGCTGCTCGGAGCAATAAGAGGTTAAGTGATCTGCCCATAGTTTAGCAGCTAGTATGTGTCAGAGGCAGGACATGAACTTGGGCCTTCCTGAGTACAACATCAGCATCCTTGCTTACTACCTCTCTTAGAGACTATTAGATCAAAGAACATTTGATTTAGACCTAGAAAGAACTTTAAAGTTCATCCAACCTAGAACACTGAGGTTAAGAGCAGGGAGCTGACTCCCTTAAGATCTCACAGCTAGTCAGTGGTGGAATCAAGACTAGAAACTGGACCCCTGACCTCCTGATTGCCTTTCAGCAGACTTTCTACTTGCACTGGGATGCCTTTTCATGGCCAGGAAATGAACCAGGGTTGCCTGTGTGGGAGGAGACGCTTCTGTGATGGAACTGCCAAGACTCAGACTTTGGTCCTGGAATTTAACGTCAAACTTAAGCAATAGGTCTCAGAATTCCAAACCATTCCACAAGGCCTCACCACCCTATTGGAAAACTTTGCAATCCCTCAAAATAAACTAATAGTCCACTATAAAAACAAGCAAGCACTTGACTGGGTTCTTTGCTGTCGCTACCAGTTGATTGACCAAAATCCAATTCCATATAAAGGTCCAGACAGGCAGGATTATATCAACACAATATAAGGTTCCCAGGGAGGACAAGGGGAACCAGGTCCATGGGAAAACCAGTAGATGTTTACAGGTTCTG
Organism: Sminthopsis crassicaudata; assembly: GCF_048593235.1. NCBI lineage: Eukaryota > Metazoa > Chordata > Mammalia > Dasyuromorphia > Dasyuridae > Sminthopsis > Sminthopsis crassicaudata. Next base: position 53,016,162 of record NC_133618.1, on the reverse strand, counting down.
CTAGAAGACTGGGCGGCTTTAAAAATGGTTTGAGAAGAGAGACTACAGGCTGGGACCAGAGCCTCCCCATCTGTGGTTCACTGTATTATGAAGTAAAAGATTTGAAGTACTTTTGTCCTGTGACAGCTATGTCAGGTAGGTGATGTAATGGACAAAAACTGAACTTAGATTCAGGAAAATCCTGTCTCAGATATTTACTAGCTCTGTAACACTGGGCAATTCACTTAACTCTTGTCAGCCTCAGGCTTCTATAAAATGGGGTTACCACTAGTCCATACATATCTCAGTGTTGTTTTAAATATCAAAAGAAATAATATTTATTTCCTGAAAATACTTTGAAAATATGTTTATATAATGTTTGCAGTTCCTAGAACAGTAATAGCTACTTAATAAAGGTTTGCTTATTGATTGATGTTTATAAATGCTAGCTATTATCACTAGTCAACCAATGAGATACAGTGGAAAAAGAACTGATTTTGGAGGAGGAGGAAGATGAGGAGGAGGTGAAGGAGAAGGAGAGGGAGAAAAGACTAGTGTTCAAATGCTGACTCTCTTACCAGCATAACTTTGATCAAGGTGCATCATCTCTTGGGGTCTTATTGCTATCATCAGTCATTTTCAGTCCTATCTGATTCTTCATGATCCCATTTGGAATTTTCTTGGCAAAGAAACTGATGAGGTTAGCCATTTCCTTCTCCAACTCATTTTGACTAAATAAATTATATATATATATATATATATATACACATGTATATGTATGTATATATACATATATATACATACATATACATGTATATATGTATATATACATATACATGTGTATATATATTATATATACATATATATATATGTATTTTGCTGAGGCAGTTGGAGTTAAGTGACTTGCCCAAGGTCACACAGCTAGGAAGTGTTAAGTATCTGAGGCCAGATTGAACTCAGGTCCTCCTGACTTTAGGGCTAGTGCTCTATCCACTGCATCACCTAGCTGCCACATAAACTACAATTTTAATTTAAGCCAAAGATTAAAACTGCACTGAGTCTTTGGGAACAACATGCATAGCACTGTACCAATGTGATCTTTGATTTTCACAATAGCATTATAAAGGATTTTATAGATGAGGAAATTGAAATTGAAACTCCCTTGAAGTGATTTGCCCCAGCTAGCAAAGATAAAAGGACTATTTCAAATTTAAATCTCTCCTGATCCCAAGTCTTATGCTTTTTCCACTGTTCCACAGGATACCCAATTTAAAATTAAGCAAACTTGCATTAGTACCCTAGTGAACCTGTGAAAATCACTTCACAAGCAATAATGTCACAATGATTAGACAATTACTAACTGTATGAACTTGAGCAAGTAGCTTAATCTCTGCCTCAGCTTCCTCATCTATAAAATGAGTATAATAACACCTTCCTTCTATAAATATATATATATATAGCATAGAATTATATACAATATATAATATATATTATTAATAAAAACATATAAAATATATAGTATAAGCACCTACTTCCCATGGTTGTTGTGAGGATCAAAGGAAGTAATACTCAAAATGCTTATCATTGCATAGTAAGTACTATGCAACTCTAGTTATTTATGGATGCATTTAGTGATTTATTTCACTTGTCTGGACCTTAATTTCTCATCAGTAAAATGAGAGAGCTGAACTAAATTATCTTTAAAGTCTTTCCTTTTAAAACTAATGATCTCAGATCAGTCAAAGCCTGTCTATTGGTTTTTATTTTTTCTCCTTACTATACTCTTGATTTTTGCCTTATGGGAAAAAAACAAACCAAAAAAAATTACAATCAATTCCCAGAATGGAAGAGGGAGAGGAGAAAATGTTTCTGACCACAAACCACATAGCAAGGGGTCACTGGAGTCGGCATAAATACGTTAGTTCTTCTTTGTGAAAATCCCCTTATGCCACTTGTTCCAGAAAAGACAAGGCTGACTGTCTGTTCCAGGCTTTTATGGGTCAGCCTTTAACAGGATCACCAGGCCTCCCCAAGGGGGATTCCATTCCTCCATTTAGAGGCTAACCTGAATATTTTTTAATTAGCTCACCCTCAGTGATGGTGGCTGAGACAGCTATCCCGGCTCACCCGCTTTTCTCAGAATGGAAGCAAGCTTTTCAACAGCTGCTCTGCCTCTGCTGTTTCTCTCCTCTAATTTAAGTTCGAAATGAACCTCCAACCCCGTTTCCCTCCTCCAGCAGCACCCCCACCCTCCCCATCCCAGCACATGAGATCTCCCTCCAAAGTCCTGTCAGAGCCACAACCCAGACAATAAATTTTCCTGCTGGGTCAGAGTACTCCCTATTCAGTTTCTTCAACATTATAAATGCATCCAGACTGGGATGAAACTTAACTCCAACATTCCATGTACAGAGATGCCTTAAGCTGCTGGTGGGGTCATCTGCAACTGCCTCTGTCTTATCTGATGGGAAACCAGTCACCTGCATTTGACCACCTAGGGGCTCCGAAAGCTTTTTCTCCTGATTTAAATCTGATGGTTAGCTGGAAACATGCACAGACCATTAACAGTTACATATATGTTTTGGCTCAAACAATAGCTAATAGAAAAATCTCAGCATGAGAGGCCAGTAAAGAAAAGAACTTCAGTCCGAGAGGCAAGAGAACATAAACCAAAGACCATAGGATTTAAAGCTGGAGAGGACCTTATAGACGTCATTGGATCTAGCCCTGTTGTTTTTCAGATGTGGAGACAGTTCCAGAAAAGACAAGCCGCTCTCCTAGAGTCACTGAGTGAGTTGAAGAGTCTTGATTTCAATTTGGGCTTTTTTTTTTTTTTTTTTTTTTCTGGTTATGATATTGTCTCACTGGACAATTACCACTCCCCTAGTTAAGAATCTTCCTCTAGGGGCAGGTATAGTGGATACAGCGCCCCTAAAGGCAGGCGGACCTGGGTTCAAATCTGGTCTCAGACATTTAACACTTGCTATCTGTGTGATCCTGGCAAGTCACTTCACCCAATTGCCTTTCCAAAAAAAAAAAGGTTAATTAAAAAGGAGGAGGAGAAAGAGGAGCTGAAAAGGAAGAAGAGGAGAAGAAGGAGGAGGAAGCAGAGGAAAAGAAGGAGGAGGAAGGGGAAGAAAAGAAGGAAGAGGAAGAGAAGAAAGGAGGAAGAGGAAGAGGAGGAAGAGAAAGAGGAGAACAAGAAAGAAAGAGGAGGAGAAAGAGGAGAAGGAAGAAAGGATGAGAAAAAGGAGGAGGAGAGGAGGTGAAAGAGGAAGAAGGGAGCAGGAGGAAAGGAGGAAGAGGATGAGGGGAGGAGGAGGAAGAGAAGGAGGAGGAGGAGAAGAAAGAGGAGGAGGAGGAGAGGGAGAAGAGGAAGAGAAGGAAGAGAGGGAGAGGAAGAGTAGGAAGAGGATAAGGGAATGAGAAAAAAAGAGGAAGAAGAGGAGGAAAAAGAAGAAGAAGAAGAAGAAGAAGAAGAAGAAGAAGAAGAAGAAGAAGAAGAAGAAGAAGAAGAAGAAGAAGAAGAAGAAGAAGAAGAAGAACAAGAACAAGAACAAGAACAAGAAGAACAAGAAGAACAAGAACAAGACGACGACTTCCCTCTATAGGTCACTAATTACTTCTAAGAGAGAGCACAAACCTCTCTATCATTTAAAACACTCTATTAGGTGATTTCAACTTAGCTTTTCAGACTCTACAAGACTCCCTGTCATATATTTTAAGTTCTAATCAAACAATCAGGTCCTCACATTTTCCACCTCTCCTCTCTGTGTGTCCCCCTTATTTTGAATATCCTCCCTCCTCTTCTTGGAATTCTTATCTCCCTTCAAGGCTCAATGTGAGATTCTTCCTATTACACTTTTCCTGATTTTTCTAGTTGTTGGTGTTCCAGCTGGAACAAGATTACTTTGAATTGATTTCTAAATCAATTTTATATATAGTTATTTGTGTACATATTCCCCATTCCCCACCCCTATTCCCTACAGTAGAAAATCCTACTCCTAGAAAGTAGGGACCATGTCAGAATTTTTGTCTGTGAATTCTCAGCAAGTAGTGTTGTACTTGTTCCACAGCACATGCTTAATAAATGTTTGCTGAATCTAGTTTGGTTGATGACTTGTGGATTCTCCACATTTTAAAAGCAAGAGGACTAGATCTAGACTGAAGTTCAGATCAAATAAATTGACATTTATTTCATATGTAAATTTAAGAAAGCCATTTAATCCCTCTCAAGGTGACTCTATGATACAGTGAATAGAGTGGTGGGCCTGGAGTCAGGAATATCTGAGTTCAAATCTATCCTCTGAGACTTAATAGACCTGTGTGACCCTGGGCAAGTCTGTCTCAGATTTCTTATCTGTAGAATGAGGATAATTAGAGCACCTATATCAGTAGGTTATGAGGATAAAATGAGAGAAGATTTGCATGCAATATTTGACACATAGTAGGCACTTAATAAATGCTTAGGCAGCTAGGTGGCACAGTATGTCTAGTGCTAGACCTGGAGTCAAGAAAACTCATTTTTTAAGTCAAATCTAGCCTCTGATGCTTAAACTATGTGATCTTGGGCAAGTCACTTAATCCTATTTTTCTCAGTTCTCTTATCTGTCAAATGAAGTAGAGAAGGAAATGGGAAACCAACCCCTTTGCCAAGAAAACTCCAAATAGAATCATGAAGAATCAGATAGGACTGAAATAGCAACAACAAATAAAAACTCATTCCTTCCTCCTCCTCGTCTCATTTTGCTATTTGAAATTTGAAGGATTTGGACCAGGTGATTTCAAAGGTCCCTTTCAGCTCTAAATCTATGAAGTGGTGATCCTTTCAAGAATTTTCTCCTCTCTAGGCACCAGTTAATCTATGAGTGATTTGGACTAAATGGGCCCTGAAGTCCCATGTGCTTCCAGTAAGCCATGATTCTAAGAGTCCCTATCTAGGATAAAACCAAAAAATTTGCCAAGATCCTTAAACTTGAAACATTTGGAAAGAATCTTCAACTACAATCCAGCATCCCAATTGTGTAGGTAAAACAAGGGAGACCCCAAGAGAGGAAGGGACTTGACAATGTCATGCAATTAGGAAATGGGAGCAATACCAGCCAGGCCAGGAGAACCAAGAGTCAGTGTGTGATAACAAGTTAACAGCAAATTCTGTAGTGCTATTAAATACAAAAGTGTTATCTGATCATGTGGATATGGTGCATGCCTGGTAGGAGCAGAAAGAGGGTTTTATTTATAGTATTGTAAAGTCATTGATTTAGCCAGATCACAGCAAACTTGCAGGTCAATCTGAGACTTAAGGATTTGTTCTGGTGATCAAGAAAATAATCTGGAAAAACAGGAGAAACAGTCAATTGTAGAATGCAATATGGTCACAACCAGGCTAGGCCTTGGGAGAGATATATAGCTTATAGAAAAGATGGTCTTTCATTGTTATTATTTTGTTTGTCCCTCATTTTTGTAAAGGACATCAGGGAGGTGATAGCATGACTTGAAAGCAAACTGGATTTGAGGGATGAAGGCCTGCCTTACTGACGCCTGCAGAATCATCTCAGGTCAGTGGCAAATATATAATCAAGATGACTGTAGATGGCTCTAGATGCAGTGAAGAGATTGGTGTTTTTATTATTTTTAATTTTTTTAACTTTTAAAAAATTTTTTTGACTTTGACCTTTTTAAGGTAAGGCCTTTAATAAGTCTCAGGTTTGACTGAGACAATGTCCAATCAGTGACTAAGACTAAGTAAGAAATGAGGCAAAGAATAGCCTCTTTTACCTCATCAATGATTTTCCTAAATGGGAAGGATGTAAAACAAATTTCTCTATGGCTTCCAAGAGATTTCTTATAGAAATCTAGGAGTCTTCCTGAAGAAACTGACATTTAAGCTTGGATTTCAAGTTAAATAGTAATTCAACAGGAGAAAAAAGGGAGGGAAAGTCTTTCCATAAAGGAGCAGGGGAGTAAAGGGAGGGAATCAAGAAAGTAAGAACAGAGCAGGAGAGCTCAAGATGGGTCCATGGGATAGAAAGCTGTTCCATTAAGACCAAAGCAAGAATGTATACATCTATTATGAAATAAGACAGAAAATAATATAGATGAGAAAACTAAACCATAGAGAGAGGAAATTATTTCTAAAAGGTCACAAAGCTTTAAATCGGAGGTCCTTATCACTACACTATGTTGAAATGATTATCAGTGTTGAGATTAGGGAGCATCAAAGTAAAAACGTTGGGGGTCTCCCATGTACCATTTCAATTCCATTTGATTCAATTCAATTCAATTCAATACATATCAATAAATTTGAAATAAATTTATAAGTACAACTCCATGATAGATGGAGACTGGGGAGAAAGAAATGAATTACATAGTCACTAACCTCATGGATCTTACCATTTAGGGGAGATGAGGAATATTCCTTATACAGCAGCATCATTTTAGAAGGGATTTATTAATAATATTAATAATAGCTAGCATTTATACAGGGCCTATTATGTGCCTGATACTGGGCTAAGTGCTTTACAAATGTTATTTCGTTTGATCCTCATAATCATGTGAGGTAAATGCTAATATTATTCTCATTTTTAGATGAAGAAATTGAGGCAGACAGTTCAAGTGAATTACCCAGAATCACAAAGCTAATAAGTGTCTGAGTCTGAATTAAAACTTCAATTTAAGTTGAACTTAAATTTTCCTGACTCCAAATTCAGTGTTACAGAAGGCTGTGATTTGAATATAATCCTGATACACACTAACATAGGCTGTCATGAATTAGGACTTCACGAGTAATATCAATGTTCAACCCAAGCTAGACTCTATGAAGATCTTTAAGCACCATTTGGGGATAGGGGGAAAGGGGTTACTTCAATTCTCTCTTCCTGAAGTTCTTCTTTGGGAAAATGAGCTAATAAGACTTACATTAGTCCAGTCTACTGGGTGTTTCCAAGAAAAGTATCAGGTTTGTGTTTTTTTTTTTAATCTATGTTTTTTAAACAAAATATTTCTTATTATCTCTTCTTGCAGGATTTTGTTAGTAATTAGAGAAATGATAATGATTTATGTGGGTTTATTTTATATCTTGCCACTTTGTTAAAAAATTATTGTTTTAACTAGTTTTAGTTGAATTTTTAGGATTTTTCAAGTGTATCATCAAATCATCTGCAAAAGGAGTTAGCTTCATTACTTCATTGTACATTTTGATTTCTCCCATTACTTTTTCATCTCTTATTGCTATCATTGGTCTTTCTACAATAATATTGAATAATAATGGTGATAATGGATATCCTTCTTTTGCCTCTGATCTTAATGGAAAGGCTTCTAACTTTTATCCTCATTATAGGTAATGCTTGCTGTTGGTTTTAAATAGATAACACCTCTTTTCTTGAATTATTTTCCTTTCTTTTCCTAACTTTTCTTCAGCTTCTTTTATTTGATTTTTGAAGTCCTTTTAAAATTATTTTAAGAACTCTTTTTGACTTTGTGGCCATTTTACATATTTCTTTGAAGCTTTACAAGTAGCTGTTTTGACATCATCATCTCTTGAGTTTGAACCCTGATCTTCTCTATCACCATAGTACCTATCTATGATTGGGCTTTCTCTGTTGTTTACTTGCTTTTTTATTTGTCTATTTTTTGTTTTTGTTTTTAATGGCCTTTTTCTTGGCTATTAACTTTATGTTAGGGTCAGACTCTGCTCCAGAGTATGGGGGAATAATATCTCAGGATTTAAGTTTTTTTGTGCTGTTAGTTTCTGAACTCTCTCTGGAGGTCCTTGATTTTTTTGGCTCTTCCAATGTTCTATAATCCAAAGACAGGTATGGATGCTTCTCTAGTTCATACTCTGGTCTCTGAGAAAATTTGGGCACTTCTTCCTATCTCTGAGCTATAACCAGGGCCCCCACCAAGAACCCTCCTGCTTCCTACAATTTCTATAGTGCCTTCAAGCTCACCCCTCTGCTCTAGAACCAAAACCAGGAACTCCACTCTCTTATGAATGGCCACAACCAGCAGAGCCTGGCCCCTCTGTGAGCACATTCACTGGTGTGTGCTTGCTTCTCCTCGTATGACCTGTAGTTATAGCTTAAGATTGAGTCTGGTTATAGAGTCTCACATGCAGTGCCATCAAAAGGCTCCTTCAGTCTTTCCCTGACTTCACCTGGTCTTTGGGGCAAAAGTTCCTGCAGCTAAAACTGCCATACAGTTTCCCCCAGGGATTGCTGTTTAGTAGTAGCTGCAGTTAGCTCCTGCCAGATCACTATGCCAGGAGATCAGATCTTTCCTACTGTCCTCCCAACTTGTCTTACACTGGATAACTGCTTTGCCCCAACTTTTAATTATTTTTGCCTCTCTAAATCTTCCTAAGAAACATTATTAGAAATAATGGGAGGAAGAGGGGCAGTTTGAGAGAGCCAGATAGTTTCATGATTCATTATACGATTTCACAATTTCTCCTATGCAATTTATTATGAAGAGGTCCATATGAGGATAGCAGAAGTGGAGGAAATAAACAATTATTTTTTTTCTAAAAAACCTAAAATAAAAATTTTGTTGTGTTATTGAGTCATTTCAGTTATGTTTGACTCTTTGTAAACCCATTTCTTGGCAAAGATATTGAAGTGGTTAGCATTTCTTTTTCCAGATTATTTTACAGATGAGGAAACTGAGGCAAATAGAATTAAGTGAATTGCTCAGGATCATACAGCTAGTAATGTCTGAAGCCACATTTGAACTCATAAAGATAGAAGCAGTCTTCCCGGTTCCAAGTCCAGAGCTCTATCCACTGTACCACGTAGCTGCTCCTAAAACAAAATCTTCCTCCAAAATTTTGGCAAAGCCTAATTTTCTACACTCCTTTTCATATAATCTATATTCTGGCCATATTGGTCCAGTCCCTTTTTTTCTCATTCACATGCTTTCTACCCTTTCTTCTTACCAAGTCTTTGCAGTATATGTAGTATATGAATACTAGGTGGTATAGTAGATAGAGACCTAGACGGCCTCAGGAAAGCATGAGTTCAAATCCTTTATCCCCATCTATGGCTGCTAAAGTCACTCCCTTTCCCCAAAGCCCAATTTTGATGCTACTTTTCTGGTCTTCTCTGCACTCCAATTTGTTCAGCTCTATGTGATCTTTCCCTAAACAAATTTCTCCTAACCCAATGTCTGTATCCTTCCTTCACTGTTATAGCAAGTCCCCTTGACATGCAATTATTGTTAGACTTATCCTTTGTCACCATTAAATTGCAAAGTCCTTGAAAGTAGCTAAATTCATATTTCCTATCCCTAGAAAGTTGATCTTTTTAGAAGTTTCTATAACCCCAAAGAGCTTACATTCAGATGGTACTTTTCAGTTTGGAAAATATTTAACTCAAAACAATTCTCTCAAGTGGTTTATGCCCCAGACATTAGTTATATGTAACAGGCAATATGTTTTGGTGAATTGTTAGATTTAATCTCTAAGATTCTCCCAGTTCTAAGAGCCCAAACTAAACTAATTCAAAGATCTAAAAATGCTACTATCATGTGCACCAACCTGAGAAAAGTGTGAAGCTTTAACTTTGGTGCGCTTAACTTTGCAGTGATGACTCACATATAAGATGTACCTTTCCCAGTATTTCTCCCATTTTTTATTTCTCATTTCTATTTCTATGATGGCAGTAAAGGTGAGCCTTGAGCTTTGGACTGAGCTTAAGTACTGAAGTCTAAGTATGAGTGAGTTTCTCTTCAGCACAGAGTGATGGGAATATTTCTATAATGGAGTCCATGGAGTCCCTCACTGAGATTTCTTTGGGAAAGAGGGGGAGGGCTGCCACACAGGTGCAGAATATAAGACCCTGCAGGTCTTAGTATCAGTCTTTCTATCTTTCACTGTAACCCCATCTGCAGGGCTTCTATTTCTGAACTCCAACCAGCAAATCACTACCATTGTAGCCATGAGCAATTCATTAATTAAGCTAAACTCAGTCCATGAAAAGTTCAAACTGAAAGGTTGCACGAAGCCAGCATTATGTCTCTCCTGCCAGCTAGTCATTCCTGTAATGTTTATCGGATTACAGGGTGATTTCATATTTCCTATCAGCTCCTTGCTTTCAGGAAATCAATTTATGGACTAGGGAGCAGGCCGTGTCTCTCTGTAAGCAGGGAGGATTTGAAGGTGCCTGCTTTATGGTTCCTAGTTCTGAAACAAATAGAAAGCTTTACTTCTACCCAGGTAGAAATTTAAAAATCATGGGAAAGACCCCAGTTCTACCAAATTCATCTTTTCTCAGAGCACTCTGATTCAGGTTAATTCCCTGTGCCTGCTAGGATCATGAGAAATAATCAAACAGTTTAGAGCTAGAAGAAGCTTAAGAAATCATGCAGTTCCACACCTCTCATGTTAAAGATGGGAAACTAAGAGAGAAGGAAAGGAAATGATGTGCTCAAGACCTTGGGAAACTGAGGCAAAGAGAGGAAAAACATTACTTGACAAAGCTTTGTAAGTAACAAAGAGAAGAGGTGAGATTCAAACTAAATTCTTTGATTCCAAACCTGATATTATCTTAACCATAATACAATGTCCCCTAGAACCCTGGTCCATGTCCCCACTGGAACACAGATCATGTGTAGATAAGAGAGACAAAGCACTCCGGCAGGAAGCATGCTGACAAAGCAACTTCCAGAAGATATGTTATCATGATTTTTCTCTTTGTCTCTGTGTCTATCTCTCTGTGTTTCTGTCTCTGTGTGTCTCTCTTTTTCTGCCTACCTCTATGTCTTTATGCCTGTTTGTATCTGTCTCTGTCTCTGTGTTTCAATCTGTCTCCATCTCTCCTTGTTTGTCTCTGCCTCTCTCTGTCTCTGTTTCTGCGTCTGTTTCTATCTGTCCCTCTTTTTTTTTTCTCACTCCTTTCTCTGTATCAATCTCTCCCTGTCTCTCTTTGTCTCTCTATGTGTGTGTCTCTGTGTCTCTATCTCTATGTCTCTCTTTGTGTGTGTGTGTGCATGCTTCTCTCTCGATCTCTGTGTCTCTATTTCTGCCTCTATCTGTTTCTTGTTCTCTCTTCTTTCTCTCTTTCTGTCTCTGTGTCTCTCTGTCTCTGTCTCTGTGTCTTTCTGTTTCTGTGTCTCTCTCTCTGTCTTTCTATCTGTCTCTCTCTGTCTCTGTCTCTCTATCTCTCTCTCTGTCTCTTTCTGTCTCTGCCTCTCTCTGTCTCTCTGACTATATATATATATATATATATATATATATATATATATATATATATATATATATATATATGTCTCTGTCTCTGTCTGTCAGTCTCTCTGTCTGTCTCTGTCACTCTTCTCTCTCTCTGTCTCTCTCTCTATCCTTCTGTCTCTGTGTCTCTCTCTCTCTCTCTCTCTCTCTCTCTCTCTCTCTCTCTCTCTCTCTCTCTCTGCAGCATATAGGAATGATGTCCTTGTTTTCTTATAATTTTGATTTCTTCAACTAAAACTTTCCATTGTGATATTGTCTAGAGATGATGATGATTTATTTTGGTGGCATCTATTATTTAAAAAACATTACTCAGGTTTCTATGAATTACTGTTATTTTGGGGAAACTATAGAGGGAAATAAGATCTATAATAATGGATCACTTTCAGTACCTTTTACATTTTATGAATGATCTAGAATATTTTGAGGTCTACATTTATAGCATGAGAATTGATCATCTGTCAATCAATATAAAATAGCAATTTTTAGATTTTTATTCTAGGCACCAAGTCATATTCTGTTAGATGTTCACTGATGTAATATATTTACCACCTGTAGTAATGTTATACAAATTCAAACTCCTTATATAATCTATATTGCTCACTATGTCCAGATTCCTTAAGGATAAGCCTTCTGTAATTTCTAGTGGCAACATCTACTCCTAAAGTAGTCTCCCAAGCCCTAGCATTTCCACAAACATATTCTCATTAGTCATTTGTTTGATGCTTTTTTGTTGACATATTGTTGGCTAACTTCATTTGGATATCACCATAGAGGACACTTTGATTACGTTTTTGGATTGGAGCCATTTTCTTGGCTCTTTCCAGGGCAAATCAGATTTCTTTATATTGACAAATCAGGATCATGTATTTGTTAGAAGGAGGGAATGAAAGGAAAAAGCATTTATGCAACATCTTCTATGTGCTAGGCACCGAGCAGAGTACTTTTAAAATATTCTTTGATCCTCAAAACAACCCTGGGAGCTATTAGTACTTCCATTTGATAGTTGAGAAAACTGAGACAAACAGAGGCTTAATGATTTGCCCAAAATCACACAGTAAGTGTCTGAGATCACATTTGAATTCAGGGCTTCCTGACTCCAGGCCCACCTCTTTATTCCCTTTGCTATTACTCAGTCTTTACTATTACATGTTGCTTGTTTCAAAAGTATTTCTCTCAGATTTTTATGGGTATGTCATGGGCTCTAAAAATGTCTATAAACTCTATTTCTCCTTTTTGGCAAGGAAATATTAATCTTTTTAAGGATTCTTTAGGGCAAAAAGTTCTATGTTCCAATAATATAATACAGATTTCTGTGAAAGATGCTTTCCAAATCTGTAATTGTCCATTTTACAGTTCCAATTGTACATTGAGTGGCACAGGGTTAATATAGTTTTTTTCAAATGTGCCCTAACCATTGAACTTTGATTTCAGAGTGACAGTAAGTTTCAACATATTCAGTCTTCTTGATATCTTTAGCCCAATGTTTCTTTCCTGGAAGACTTCAAAAAATGTGCAGAGATCTCTTTCATCCAGTAGTTCACTGTAACTATCAGGTACAAGTTTGATACTTTCAGTCACTAACTTTTCCTTGGAGTATATTATGAATTTTATACTTATTTATTTTGAATGATATTATATCATTGGGAAAAGATTCCACAAGCTGAAGAATGTATTTGTGTTATAATGTATAATTTGATGGAGTCATATATTTTAATGTCATCTTTTTATACCAAGTAATTAATATGATGTATTATAATTGTCTATGTGGGTGGTTTAGCCCCTACTAGACCATCAGCATAATTAAAGCAGGAATAGTACTCCTAAACTGTGAATCTTCCCTCCCCACTACTATAGTATTTAACACCATGTCTTTACATAGTACCTATTCAATAAAACTTTGTCTTGTTGCAACATATGTTTTTCAGCCATAAAAATGTATGTATATGATTGTACATGTATAATTACATGTACATTATTGGATTGCTTACCATTGCAGAGAGAGGGGAGTGGAAGGAACAAGGAAAGGATAGAATTTGCAACTCAAAACTTTTTTTAAAAATATTTTTGGAAAGAAAATAAAATATTATAAAAGCAATTTAAAATTTTAAAAACATGTGTATAGTCAAAATACATAGAAATACATGTATAGCTGAATAAAAAATGTTTTAATGTATAGTCAAATTATTTTTATAATAATATTAGTTTTACTAAAGCATATCCGAAGAAGACTATTTTCTTAATAAATGATTTTTGACTTGACTGAGGACATAGTACCAAACCTAGGATATAAAACAAAATTAATTTTACTCTAAGATTGAGGAGCTGTTTGTGAACCATTTTTTTCCCTATAAGAGAATGTCTGTCAATTTGAAAATGGGGTTTGATATATAGATGTTTGCTTTGTTGGCTGGTAATTCCAAGAATCTGAACCCAGATCTGAAAACAGCCAATCCTATGTCCTACTTAATTGACCATATGGTCTACATACACCTGCAAGTTAATTTTTTATGATTTGTCTGGAAATGGTTGAATTCAACAATTGCATTCCAAGCAAAGAAGAGAGAGGTTTGACTTCCATTGGAAATTTCCCCTGCACCAAAAGGTCTTCCATGAATGCCTCTCAGATTAAAGAATATGGTAATGACAAGACTCTTAGTTAAAAGTACTGGAGAAAAGCAGGTGCTCTCAATAAAGAGAATAAATAAAGAAAATTCTTTACCCCCATTTATATTTGTTTCAATTCTCTGCATCTGGACAAAGGACTATCATTCTAGTTTCCACCATTCCTGGCCTTGCTGGAAAGAATAAATCTAAATATTCTTCTGAAAATGTGGAATTCAATTTTAGCATCAGATCTCAACGTTCTTCAGTGACTCATTTTTTAAAAGATCCTGAAATATATTGTTAGCCTTCTTAAGACAATTCAAAACCAAAGTTTTGTTCATTTCAATATTTAAATGAGAAAGTACTTTACAAACTTTATAATACTGTATAAATATGTAATTTTAATATAATGCATAAATATATGATTTTCATATAACAAACATATCTGCATACAAAATATATTTATTTATACATTAAATTTATATTATATTATTAATGCTTATTTACATATTTATAAATAATATATTTATATTTTATTACATTATATTATTATTTATATTGTAATAAATTATGGTGTAAAATAAATAACCAAAATCTTATATAAATTATAATGAATAAAAATAATTAAATTAATTAATTAGATATAATAAATTAGTATTTGTATGTAAATATAATTTTATTTAATATATAAATATATAATTTTTCATTTGACTTTTAAAAATATCCAGAATTCTATAACATTTAACAGTTTAGAAAGCAATTCCTCACAATATACTTTTATTGTAGTAAATATAGATATTATTATCCTCATTTTACAGATAAGAAACAGAATCAGAGAAGCGACTTTACTACACTCATATAGCTGTAAGGAGGAAAGTTGGAACTATAATCCCAGTCCAAGTAATAATTAGGAATTCAAGCACATGGGGCAAATTCAATTTGGAGCATGACCCCAAAACACCCTGTGGCTTCTCTTATCATGTGGATTTCCCAGCTTCAGTGGCACAGAGTGGAAGCCTTCTCTAATGGGAAGAGCCACATTAGCAGAATGGGGGAAAAAACTAAGTCCTGTGAAGTTCTTTTCCTAGGACAAGTGATTCAAGTGACAAAAGTCTAAAACACAAGCCATTAAACCTGAATCTATGAATTAGTTCTTAAAATTGTGATAATTGTATTGCAATAATAATTGGCTTCCTATGTATTTTATATTACATGTTGTTGTTTTTTTTTTTTTTTAAATGTGCTCATTCAAAGAGGTGGGGAGTTTCTTCTCATGTGAAATATTTTATAAAAAAATAAAATAAAAAAGCTAAATGACCAGAGGAAATCCTTTTTTTGGTATTAATCCAACTAGATGACTTTTGGGTTCTCTTCCAACTCTGAAATTCTATAATTTGGTCATCCTGGGGTATATAAAGTTCTTTCCAAGTAGAGAACTACATAGCATCCACATAGAGTTCACACATGCCTTTGATTATAGATTCTTTGAGGAGGAGATATAATACTAATAGACTTAATGATAATAATGTTTTATTACATATCATTTTATAATTTACAAGCTCTTTCATGCTCATTTCCTAATTTTGATTCTTAAAACAACACTAGGAATTAGAAAGTGCACATATTTCCATTTTACAGATGAAGACATTGAGACTCAGTCTATGTCTCATCTAAAAGTATAGATTTAGCTTGTAAGAGGTGGACCTGGTCTCAAATCCAACTTTTTCTGGCTTAAAGATCATGTTCTTTTCCCAATATTAAACTCCCTTTCCAAGGAATGAGAAATTCCATTCTCTGATGTCTCCACTTTATTGTACTTTTTACTGGTCCCTGGGCCTGCTTGAGTGTCATGAACGGTCTTCCCACAGTAACTGATATACTTATGGTCACCCCTCCCTTCTCCCTCAGAAATAGGAGGAAATCCTTACCCTGTAGTGCCTTTTTATTATCAAAAGCACAAATGAATCAACACTAGGTCTTTCCATTAAGGTTTCCATATTAATTGAGACCAGGACTTCTTGATCACTCTATCTAGGAGACAACTTTGGGCTTGTGGACAATTTGAAGATGAAGGAGGTTGCCAAGGGAGCTGGAGACAAATGAACTATTCATAAAAGCTTTACCCAAGTGCTTGGTGGCCATGCTCGCAAAGACAAAAAGATAAAAACAAAAACACTCAGGATCAAGCTCTCGGCCAGCTGTCATACCATGTATAAACCCAATTCCTCTTCTCACTTCACTGTTTTCATCCCCTAACCTCTTCTTAAAGAAGGCATATGAATATTCTAGGATACAAAAACTGTAGAAAGAAAAAAGCAAAAAAGCAAACATCTTTCCCAAAGTAAGGGCACGTTTGATATCTTCCATGTATCTTTTATGGATTATGTTATTGGTGAATATTGTGTACTGGCTAGTAAATCCAATTATCTAACCTAGGATCATAAACTTAGAACTTGAAAGGACTTTAGAGAACATGGAGTCCAGTCTTCTAATTTTACAGATGAGGAAACTGAGATTGAGAGTGATTTTTCCAGGGTCACATAAGCAGTAAGTACTTAACTGATCTTCAGTCTTCCCAAATCCCAGCTTGGCATTTTCACCACCAAGCAATCTTAGTGATTTACAGGGCACATTCAAGAAACTTTTAAGTTACTCGAAGAATATTAGAGATTCAAGGTTATATAGTAGTTTATAACTTCTCTTGTATTTCTATTCCACTGGAAGATGGAGTTATAACCCAAATGGCCAGCAGTTCAAAGGGAGCTGGGATTGAGTCAAGTCTGAGAAGCTACTTCTTTGCCAAGGCCAATTTGCTTGCATGTCAACCTTATTTAATAATCCCAACCCCAGAGAAGCGTGATATTACCTCATTGTTCCATCCCCTCTAATCGGGTTGGTACAAATCTATGCCATCTTCTTCCTTTTTCCTGGTATGAGTTCTTAACTACACTACAATTCTGGCTTAGTGCCATTATCCTGAAGCAATGGGAATACATTATGGAAAATGTTTTTCCTAAGGAGCATGGTCGTTGTTTGTTCTTTGTTCTAGAACAGGACTTCTTAAACTTTTTTTTCCACTCACGATCCCTTTTCACCCAAGAAATGTTTATATTACCCCATCTTGAATCTGAGCCGAGGTGTTTCTGGCAGCATTCATGCATGTACAATGCAAAGGGAGCATGTTGTGTTGAGAACCAAGGATGCAATAAAGTCATATGATGCAACATGAGCAAAGGCTGCCAAAAACACCTCGGATTCATTATGTGTTTGATTTTGATTGTTGTATTCAGAAATCTTTTTACTGTTGCCAAGTTTTTTTCAACCCCCATATTCAGTTACATGACCCCATATTAGAGTTACAATCCACAGTTTAAGAGGCTTTTTTCTAGAAGAGAGCCATTATATCAGGGAGATGATGCCATGACATGCAAACAAATTGGATTGAAGTGAGGGAAGTCTGGGTAAGGTCACCTGCCTCACTTTCCCCATCTGGGTTCAGTGGCAAGATATCAACCAGGACAATTGGAAATATCTTGGGGTTTGTGGGGTTCATCCTCTGGCTTTCTTTCTTAAGGACCATGCTTTAAACCTAAATCAATTTGGCTCTCATTGATTGACCAAACAAAAAAACAAAAACAACAGGTCTAGCTCCCTTGGTCATTGTTGGGTACTAACTGTCTTGGAGTAAATGTAAAGAGTAATTATTTCTGTTTTGGCCAGAAAACCCCTAGAATTGATGGAATTATGTTTTACTAGATAAAAGAAGCATTCTTTACCTCATTTCTTCCTTACCTAGCCATAATCGCTGAATGAATATTGCCTCAGCTAAACTGAGCCCTTAGCTAAAAAAGGCCTAGGTCTCCCATTGCATCTAGAAGCATTGTCTATAAGAATGGGAAAAGGCCTTAGAAATTAATATCTCCTATTTCAGTTAAACTATTCTATCATCTATATCCATCTATCTCCTTATTTTTTATTCATTCATTTGCTTATCCATTTGTTTTTGTTCATTTCTTTGTTGCTGGGTTTTTTTCTCTTTTTAGCAAGTCAATCAAAAGATATTTATTAAGTTCTTAATATGTATCAGGCACTGTGCTAAGGATTGGGGTACAAGGAAAGGTTAAAAACATCCCCTGTCCTCAAGGAGCTCATATTCTAAAGAGGGACAAAACATGAAAATGAGTACAGTTTTTTCTTTCTCATTTTTTTCCTTCTTGATCTGATTTTTCTTGTGCAGCATGATAAATGTGGAAATCTGTGTAGAGGAGTTGCACATGTTTAACACATTTTTCTAAGAGGGGAAGGGAGGGAGAAAAATTTGGAGCACAGAGTTTTGCAAAGGCAAATATTGAAAGCTATCTGCAAATATTTTGAAAATAAAAAGCATATAAAAAGAAAATAAGTAGAAATATACAAGATATATAATCAAACAAGCATTTATTAAGCATCTATTATGTGAAATGGTGCTAGAGATATAAATGCAAAATATGAAAAAAAATCCCTAATTACAAGAAGCTTATCTTGTGCAGTAGAGATAGATGGTAATCTCAAAGAGAAGACACTAGCAAGTGGGAGAGTAGTAAGGAGACTAGGGGGGAAATTATTGCAAAAAGAAGCTGAGAGGAGCTCTTCTAATGACAACATTTGATTTTGGACTTTTGTTCTTTGTATTTGGATTCTCGTAATCATTGTGTATATTATTTTCCTGGTTTAGCTTTCTTTACTCTGTATTAGTTAACTACCATTTCTTTCAGTGGTAATTCCATTAAATTTGTATAGCACAATTTGTGCATTTATTCTCCTGTCAATGTTATTGTTCAACCGTGTCCATCTCTTCATGATCCTAGTTGAGGTTTTCTTGGTGAAGATACTGAACTGGTTTGCTATTTCCTTCTCCAGCTCATCTGACAACAGAGGAAACTGAGGCAAACTTCATTGAGTGTGAAGTGCTTTCCCAGGATCACATAATTAGCAAGTGTCTGATTTCAGATTTATATTCAGGAAAAAGAGTTTTTCT
Organism: Sminthopsis crassicaudata; assembly: GCF_048593235.1. NCBI lineage: Eukaryota > Metazoa > Chordata > Mammalia > Dasyuromorphia > Dasyuridae > Sminthopsis > Sminthopsis crassicaudata. The sequence continues at coordinate 52,997,341 of NC_133618.1, read as the reverse complement.
GACTTCAGGTCCATCACCCTAGTTATTGCACTACTTAGCCGTCCCTCTTCCCCAATCCCAATTGACCCCATCAGTTCAATCCCATTCACTGAAACCGAGAAAGATTAGGTCACTTGCAACAATCATAGGATTAATAAGCATTTTAAGGCAATATTTGAACTCAAATCTTAATTCCAAGTACAGCACTAAATTCCCTATCATAGCTTCAGTAAATCTGGCACTGAGAAAACACTTTAAAATACTTGTTGATAAATTCAAAGATATTTGGGGACAACAGGTTCTAGAATTACAGAGCATAAGAGGATATAGGTTCTAATAAAAAAAACCCACACATTTATATACAGCTTTAAGAATTTCAAGCACCTTACATACAACTCTTTAATCCTCACAACAACCCTTTGAAATAGGTGTGATTATTTTCCCCATTTTATAACTAAAGAAACTGAATCACAAGATTAGGCTAACCGTCACATAGCTAATAAGTTCCTGAAGTGAGATTTGAACACAGATATTCTTAGAGTCAAATCTAATGTGTTCACTACACTATGTTTGTTTGTTTGTTTGTTTGTTTTTTGTAGTATAATAGAAAGAGCAAAATATTTTAGTGACAGAAATATTCATGTTGTTTCTTTGACAAATTCACAAGCTGGTCACAGTTAAATAGCTCCACAACACTGAGCATAATGCTGGGCAGGTACTTCATAAATATTTATTCATGAATAAAAATTACTGACTCTGAAGTCAAAGAGTTAGATTTAAAACTCAACTATCTCAGGCCACGTGAATTTGACCAAATCATTTCATTTCCCTGCGTCTCAGTTTCCTCATCTATAAAGTGAAGAAGTTAGACTCAATCACTTAATGACATCCCTTCCAGGCCTAAAATTATGAACACATATCCTGGGTACAAATCATTTATCTGAAACCATAAATGTGATTTTATGCAAGAACCTTAATTTTAAGGTCTTCAGTTTATAAAAATCAGTGAGTTGGGCTAGCTGACCTGCTGAATTTCTATTTCTATGTATGAATTAAGTTTATTTTCATATATGTGCCAATTCCACAAGCATTTCCAAGTCTCATCTCACTATTGAGCCATTATGGTAGAGTAGGGGTCATTTTCTGGTTTTGTTTTTTTCCTGTTTTCCCATACCCATAGGAGGGGTTTTAAAGATAAGACAGGATGAAAACAGCTGAGTGGTATTTCTGGGCCCCCAATCATGAGGCTTTTATTTGGAAAATTTCCCAGGAATGGTGAAAAGCATTTCAAATTGGAAACAAAGTTTGGATCAAAAATTTTGTTGACTAGAACTAGGTCACCTGTCAGGACATCTAATGAGTAAATTGATGCCTCACCTGTGTGCTTTGGGTAATTCCTTCTTGGAAGATGTATTAGATTCTAAGAGTCTGGTCAAGATATTCAGGCCACAAATATATGCACACACCAAAAATTATAATGTGGATTCCTATCAAGGTTCTTTGATATTTCCCTGACAACTTGGCCCATCATACATCTTCTGAATGACCAGCAAAGACAAACAGGCATAAGACCTTACAGTTTTGTACTTTTTTCCCTTCTAAGGGAAAAAGTAATACAGATTTGGAGTGGAGTGCAATGGCCTCAGTTTCTGTAGGCATTGTCCATCTCAGTCTAAAGAAAACTTTGGGGATCACTCATAAAAAATATATTAAAATTATAAGGTCCTCCTGGTCAGGGATGATATTTTATCCTCTTTGTTTATTACCCTCTATGCAATGTTCCCAGATTACAGCCAGAGAGTATTATCAAGAGAGCATTGGTATTAAAAAAAGATAAGCTTTTTTTGGCAGGTAGAAGTTTAGCATCCTTGAAAGTGCTACCTAATTATTTTCTTTTTTAATTTTTAATTTTTTTCTTTTTTATTATAAAATATATCAGAAAATACAAATATTCCAACAAAGAAGAACTAAAGGGAGACTTCCATGACTCTTTACTAGTTTGTTTTTGAATGCATAATAAATTTAACACAGCTATATCTCTTATTTATTAAGATTGTCATCTTTTTTAATTTATATTTACACATATGTTCATCTAATTTATTTTTTTTAATACTGTTTTTAACCATCATTGTCCTGTTTTGCTGTTTGAGCGATTGTTAACATTCTGTATCCATGGTATTGTTTTATATCTTTTTTTCCCCGGTCTCAAATACAGGTTGGATTTCACTAAAATTGTCAAAGACAGAAATATTTTGCCACTGTTGATTCCTATACCTTAAAATTCCATATTATAAAATATATAATACCTTGTATTCTTAAAAAAAAAACTACAGCTATACCTTTCCAAATAAGATCAGTCAAATTCCCAGTTATTACGTGCCAAAAATCTAGAATCCCATGCAGAATTTTTTAAAAAATGATTTGCTGTAGAGGATGAGCTTGTACAGAAGTTCCTATTACAATGGCTATTGTACTGATTATATGAAATCACATGGCAAGAGCTCCTCAATGTGTACCATAGTCTTTAAAAAGTGCCTGATTTAATAATCCACACAGGAAAAACAAAATGGATAAAAGGGCACATATGGCTGGATGGACAGCTTTTTCAATTCTATCAGCACTCATATCTCTGGCAGTCTACAGAAGGAAAGTAAGCTAGAAAGCCCAACTGATACAATGCTGGTGTTTGTGAGTTATTAAAATTATTTTCTTCCTTACTAATAGTATGGATCCAGTAATGACTCTCATGGATTTTTGTCCAGAGTAGTTTTACAACAATAAAAAGATTATCAGATGAAGTTCTGCTTCAGTAGACACAACAGTAACCATGACCTTCTCCTTGGGTTGTGTTGGATGAAAACTTAAGGATGTTTGAAGACATCAGTCTATGGTATGGCACAAACTTAGGCTGACACTGAACTTTTCATAGAAAGCAGACTCATAAGTCTGGATGTTTTCCATCAAGAATCATGCTTCTTACATACTATTATGAATGATCCCTACCGTTCTATTTGCCAACATTTATAATCATGCATTTCTTTCATCTTAATTGTTAAACAAAATGCATAGCTATGAACACTTGTGCCATAAAATTCAGTCATGAATAATACAAATGATAGATCTATTGGAGGCCATTGTTGTAAAGCAAAAATCAATCACTATTACATCTGTCTTGACATTTTTATAGAATCATACATCTGGAGGGGGCCTCCAGGGGTCATAGACCCATCCCCCTACCTTTCACAGCCTGCTCTAAACCACATCCCAGGGATGTTTAGATACTTTAGCAGAGGTGAGCAAATAACCTAGTTTTAAAGACTTTGTCACCTGTTCCCTGCCCAAGAATGCTGCAATCTTTATAAACTCTGACAACTAACCTCAGCCAGAAATGGTGATGCTATCAAGAGAAGGGTTTTGTTGTTACTTCCCATAACCATCATTTATCATCCCCCATAAAGGGATTTGAATTCCCAAATGTTTCAACTGTTGAGAGCTTCAATTTTTTTGCTCAACACAACACTCAAATAAGAATCTTTGAGATTAAGGAGTCTGGAGGAGAAAGTAGAATCTGAAACAGCCATCTGCCATGTAAATGTTTACAGTTATTACCTATTAATTAGCTCCAGAATTAAACTGGCCTGAGGTCTTTTTGTGCTCTTGCAAGAAAATAATGCAACTCGGCTGGGCACTTCCATCAGTTTCCTAAGTGACTCTCAGTATTGAACGACTCTGTTAATTCAAACAGCATGAAGGGAACTTAAAATGCCAAATTCTTTAATGTTGTGGGGAATGAAGCCAGAAGCTAGAATGTGAAGTATGCTGCTATGAAAGTAAGAGCCATTTGAAGGGAGAAAAGGAAAGAGAGAGAGAGAGAGAGAGAGAGAGAGAGAGAGAGAGAGAGAGAGAGAGAGAGAGAGAGAGAGAGAGAGAGAGAGAGAGAGAGAGAGAGAGAGAGAGAGAGAGAGAGAGAGAGAAGAGACAGAGAGACAGAGAGAGAGAGAGAGAGAGAGAGAGAGAGACAGAGAGAGAGACAGAGACAGAGACAGAGACAGAGAGACAGAGACAGAGAGACAGAGAGAGAGACAGAGAGACAGAGAGAGACAGAGACAGACAGAGAGAGAGAGACAGAGAGAGAGACAGAGACAGAGAGAGAGACAGAGACAGATTCAGAGGCAGAGAGACAGAGACAGATTCAGAGACAGACAGACAGGCAGAGAGATAGAGACAGATTCAGAGACAGACAGACAGAGAGACAGGGAGAGAGAGAGAGAGAGAGAGAGAGAGAGAGAGAGAGAGAGAGAGAGAGAGAGAGAGAGAGAGAGAGAGAGAGAGAGAGAGAGAGAGAGAGAGAGAGAGAGAGAGAGAGAGAGAGCCTGTCAACAATTTAAAATCCCACCTTCACTGGAGCCCACACATATTACAAATCTTGTCTAGCCCTCCTGGTGTAGGCGAGACTGGACAACTATTTATAGAACTGAAGGGAATTTTGGATGGCTTGCACATGGAAACAATTGAGAGAGTGCCTTGAGTCAGCCCCTGTCAAAGCCTGACACCCACTTGTTAATCCCCCAGCTCAGCTTCACCTGAAATTGTGAGGTAGCTCTTCAAATTAAGTGCCTCCCAGAGGCATTTGGGGTTGATTTGATAAGACAATTCCTTGGTGTGAATGAGAGAATGCAGCAGTGTAAAAAGTCAATTAAGTTTAATTATGATGCAACGACATAATCATTGTGTGTGGACTAATTAGCTATGAATCCCTAAGGAAGCCCCTTCTGAGAAGGACTTTCAGAAAGCTTATTGACTTGATAGAAAAAGAAAGTAAGAAAAAGAGAATGATATTTTTAGATAGCTGAGCCAGGCACTTAAAACAGAAACTTTAAATTTCTGGCAAGATTGTAGGAAGGTTCAAAGGTTTTATTAGAAGTCACTGTTTTTATATTTTGGCACAAAAAAAGGAAGCTAATCGAACAATAAATAATAATAATAGAGGATAGTATCATAGAGCTCTCTAGAGAGATGATAATTTGATGGAATGATAGGATAGAATGGTAGACATAGAAAAAATAATAAGGAAGGAAGGAAGGAAGGAAGGAAGGAAGGAAGGAAGGAAGGAAGGAAGGAAGGAAGGAAGGAAGGAAGGAAGGAAGGAAGGAAGGAAGGAAGGAAGGAAGGAAGGAAGGAAGGAAGGAAGGAAGGAAGGAAGGAAGGAAGGAAGGAATAGATAAGACAGATAGACAAAGAATGAGAGGAAAGAGAGAGAAGGAAAAAGTAGAGGAGGAGAGAGGGAGGGAAGGGAGGAGAGAGAAAGAAAAGGAGGAGAGGAAAAGTAAGGAGGGAAGGGGAGAGAAGGAGAGAGGAAGAGAGGAAAAGGAAGGGAGGGGAAGGGAAGGAAAGGAAAAAGAAGGGAAGCAAAAAAAGAGGAAAAGAGAGAACAGGAATGAGGACAGAAGAGGAGAGGAGAGGAGAGAACACATTTAAGCATTTACTATGTACCAAAGAATGGGGAATAAGAAGCAAGAAAGAGAACCACAGTTATCTCAGAAGGGGACCTACAGATTTCTTGACCATAATGGAGCACTGGATTGGGGGTTAAAGAACCTAAATTTGAATCCTACTTCTCCCACTACTTGAGTTACACTTGGCAGAGCCATTACCTTTCTGAGCTCATTTTGATCAATGGGTTCAGACTCAAATAGAAACAATCCCTGCTGGCCATGGGATTATTACAAACTAGCATTATTTATGTTGCATTGTATTTTTAATATTGTTAAATCTTTCCCAATTACATTGTCATCTAATACAGGGAACTTTTGTAGGCTGACTGTCAGTTTGGACACTCCAGGCCCAAATGATTCCCCACCTTACCATCACATTCCCCCCAGTTCCCTTCTAGCCATTTATAGTATTTGAAATAGTATCCTACTACTATAATTCTCCAAAGAGTGTCTCTCACTAATTCAGATGACGCATGTAGAAATAACATTACTTGTTAGCGTTTGGTTCTGGTCCAGTTTCTTATAAGGAGCTAAGGGGAGATATTTTTGCAGGGACACAAAGCATTGATAAATTTGAACTAGTCTTCACCAAGTATATTTCCTTTAGTACTGCAGGATAACCTGTGGGGAAGATAATTCAACGAAGAGAGGTGTCTAAACTGGCCCCTTCCTATACTTTACTCCTAAAGCTCTGCCATCCAATATTGGCCTTTGCTCAGACAAGATACTCCCTCTCTCTATGACAGTCATAGCTCCCCATCTTCCATGCTTAGAATGCTCTCCCTGGGACCAGGTCTTCCTACTTTCTCTGACTTCCTTCATTTCTTCATATGGAATTGATTCCTCTTTGTACAACCCAAGTTTAATCTCACTTATTAGCTTGAGACACAGGTCCAGACTTGTCAATTAGAGAAAATCCATAAGGGAGCCAATCTCCAAGAAGAGGCCTTATGGTAAAGATTAGGCAAAGTCATTTGATTTCTCTGAGGATCAGTTATTCTCATCTGTAAAATGGTAAAAATAATACTTATACAACCTACCTTACAGGGGAAAGAAAAAAATGTATTATTAATTAAGAAAGCTATCATTATGGAACTATTATGTGCTATTATCACAAGCATCATTACTATCTCTGGTATTTATGCATGAAGCCTTTATTCCCCTTGAAATGAATATAGGATTGTCTAGTCTAAGCACCTCATTTTTTAGATGAGGAAACTGAGGCAGAGTTAAGATTTGAACCTGGGTCCATTTCAACATACTGCCTCCCCTGTTTACTTTTATCTAGTACTTTTTTGGGTGGATAGATGGCAGCACAGGGTACAAAGCACTGACCTGAGGTCAGGCAAATATGAATTCAAATCCAACCCCAGACATATACTAGCTGTGTGAAGTGGGCAAGTCACTTAGTAACATTTGCTTCATTTTTTCTGCTCTGTAAAATGATTTGGAGAAGTAAATGTCAAACCACTCTAGTATCTTTGCCAAGAAAATCCCAAATAAGATCACAATGAGTCAAACCTGAGGGGAAAAATTTTCTTTAAGCTTTCTATTTTTCAAAACATATACATGGACAATACTTCAACATTAGCCCTTGAAAAACCCTGTGTTCCAATTCCCCCTTTCCTCCACACCCTCCTCTAAATGGCAAATAGTCCAATATATGTTAAATATGTTAAAATATGTGTTAAATCCAATATATACATACATATTTATACAATTATCATGCTGCACAAGAAAAAAAAGAGAAGCAAAATAAAATGCAAGCAATCAACAACAGAGAGAGAATGCCATGTTGTGAACCACACTCAGTTCCCACAATACTCTCTCTGGGTATACACAGTTCTCTTCATCAATGAACAATTGGAACTGGTTTGAATCATCTTGTTGTAGAGAGCCACATCCATCAGAATTGATCATTGTATAATCTTGCTGTTGATGTGTATAATGATCTCCTGGTTCTGCTCATTTCACTCAGCATCAGTTCATGTAAGTCTCTTCAGGCCTTTCTGAAATCATCCTGTTGGTCATTTCTTACAGAACAATAATATTCCATAGCATTTATATACCATAATTTATTCAGTCATTCTCCAACTGATGGGCATCCACTCAGTTTCCAATTTCTTGCCACTACAAAAAGGGCAGCCACAAAAAATTTTGCACATGTGAGTCCCTTTCATGAGGAAAGATTATTAAAAAGTACATCCTTTGGTGTTCATAGCAATATATAGACTACCTGATTGTTCTTCACTCAGAGGAATATAGATAATAGATTCTTTTATAAAAGAAGAAATTAAAATTAAGAGGGTTTTGTCCTCACAACAAACAACATTGTAAGGATCTCAAATCAAAGGTTGATGTTCTTTATACTTTTCACATAACAAACCATAATTATTGAGACCTTAAACCTTAAAACTTAAACAGGTTAATCAAAGATAGAATGCCAAAGGAGCTGGCAACCCAGGGGTAAGAGAGATGGAAAAGGGAATAAACATTTATATAGTATCTACTGTATACAAGGCACTAACCACTCATCACTTTACACATATTATCTCATTTGATCCTCACAACTATGTAAAATGGATGTAATTATTGTCTCCATTTTACAGGTGAACTGAGATTAAGTTAGTTGCTCGAGTCACATAACTGAAGCTATATTTGAACTCAGTTCTTTCTGACTCCAGGACTAATACTCTCTCCTTTGAGATCCCAAGCTGCTCTACCACAGAGGGGGAAAAAAACCTTCTAACCTCCCCAGAGACAGATGGACAGGGGGCCGCACTGGACCAATACTAATTAACATAGTTAAGCAATATACACAGGATTACTCAGTGAAAGGTCAACAGAAAACTCAACTGCCATCCCCTTGCTATTTTTGGCAATGAAATCCATATGTCCCATGCCATTGAACCTATGCCCCCCTAAAAACCCTCAGAGTTGAAATAGGAGGGGGAAGTGAAAGGAAATCCAAAGACTTTTACAATTGGAGGGGACCTTAAAGACCATCTGGTTTAGAGGTGTCAAACACACAGCCCACCAAATGAGTATGGCCTGAACTAGATTAAGATATAATTGGGAAAAAATTTAACAAAATAAATAAAATTTGAATAGAATATAGATAATAGTGGTTGTGGTTTTCTATGTCAATATGCTGCTGGCAAAGATGCCTCATTTTTATTTGATTTTGATGCTTCTGATCTAGTGTATTTCTTCTCATTTTACAAGCAAGGAAACTGAGACTTTGATTTGTGAGAGGGATATTTTTCTAAAGTCATGCAACAAGTAAGAAGCACAGATTGGATTCAAACTCATAGCTTCTGACCTCAATTCAATTACTATATTTTTCCACCAGGATTCAGAGCTAGAAAGAGACCTTAGAAGCTCAGAATCTTCATAATTCTGAGTTATTAAAGGCCAAGGCTGAGACTCCCTTTCCAAATTACTATTCCTTATTCCTTCCTATCCACTCATGTTGATTTCATCCACTCTTCTCAATCCCACCCCCTGCCCTATGCCTCAACACCCCTTGTCCTTTCTCATCTGTAAAATAGGGATTGTAATAGCTCTCAAAAGTCCCAGGGTTGTTTGAAGATAAAATGAGATAATATTTCCAAAGGGTTCAGCGCTAGATCTGGCACATAGTAGGTATTATTTAAATACTATTTATTATTATTATTATTATTATTATTATTATTATTATTATTATTATTATTATTGAACAAATTCTCTTTTCTATTGAACTGATGGTCTTTCTCTGAGGAAATCCCTTATAATTACTTTATATTTACATATAACTGTTTACCTTGGAATAGAATGTAATCTTCTGGAAGGCTGGAGTTTTAATTTCATTAGCAACAGCTCAGTGACATGGAAGACCTGACTCAAAATAAGGATGGCCTCAGTTTCCATCACATCTTTAAGACTTATTTAGCCACAAGATGTCCAACAAATCATGGAAACTCTCATCTTCAGGTTCCTTATCTGTAAAAGGATTGTTTTGAGGTCAAAATTAGATAAGTAAAGCATTCTGCAAATCTTAGTATCTTTTTATTAAAATTGGCATCAGCATCCTCAGAACATTGTCAGTCACATAATAGTCTAATGAATACCTAAAGAACTGAATATTGTCCAATTGCCATCATTTTCCGGTTGAGGAAACTGAAGTCCAAAGAAGGGCAGTAATTCAGGGATAGTTACAAAATATAGGGGGAAATGTAAAGGAAAGTTTCTCTAGGGAGATGCTGGACCAAAACGGGGAATTGAGGATTTGGTAAGTTCGACCAAGGAAGGAGATAAGGAAAGGAAATAGTCCCCCTACCCAATATTATCGGCATTTGCATCTTCCACCACCACCATCTCATCCCTCATAAAATGGTTTGATTTTTCTGCTTCCCGATATAGCCTCATTGGTGACAGAAAATCAGTCCTTGAGATGGGCAGAAGAAGAGATGGAAGGTCTAACTCTTGGGATTTGCAAAGTAGCCCCCTCCCCCCAAAAAAGAGCAGCTAGTAGAGTAGCCCAGAAAGAGATGAATCCTAATACCTAAGAAGAAAGGTAACTTCAGGACAGAAATGGCAGCAGTCAGCAGCCACAGGAGAAAATTTCTGAAGCTTATGGGCCTACCAGATCTAAAGTAGATTTTATTTTACTTGTGGGCATGAGGGAGATGGGGGTTTTACCAGGGCTTTGATTATAGTGAGATAGAGTCTCTCTGATTGTTCCAAACAGGCCCTTTATGGAATTAATATTTATTACAGCCTGAATTAGAAGGCTGGGGATTGGCTTCTGTATGTATGTAGAGCCACTTAGCTTAGCATTGAAATATAATGTTTCTTTTATTACTCCATAAACACAGCTCTCTCCAATGTCTCAGGACTCTCTCAGCCCCTCCAGCCTGTTCCTTCTTCCCCCACCTCCTGCTCTCTCCCTCTCTGCTTTTCTCTTAGTTAACCAGAAACTAATCTTATAGAGTGATGAAATTTTCCCCCAATGTGCTCTCTCAGAGCAGGAACCCCTAGGTAGTTGTCTGTGAAATAAGCACTCAGTATCAGAAACAAATTAGTCAGCTAATTGCACTTTCTTAATTCAGAAATTATGAAGCGCTTTTAATAACTCACAGTAGCTGCTGGCTACAGAAGGAGGATGGAGTGGGCAAAAGATGGCTCCCTTTCGTTGCCTTCATTGTCTAGAATGTTTATTCATTCATTCATCAATCAAGTAGCTAACAAGCAGGTAGTTAAGTGCCTACTATGTGCCAGGCATTGTGCTGGGGCAGGAGATACCCATACAAAGAATGAAATTCTTTCATTTATTCCACAAAACATGGGAAGGAATACAGATTATTAAGGTGAGAGCCTTATTTGTACAAAGCTTAGCATTTAATAGAGTTGCTAAGATATATCAATCAGTAAATATTTATTAAGCACTAATTGCATGCTAAGCTTTGTGTTAAATACTGGGGATATAAAAATGATAAATGAAACAGATTAGCCCTGCTGGCAGGAAGCCTACATTCTTAGGAAGAGACATATTAAATTGAGGTGGTGAGAAAGATGTAGTCTCTTCTGCTTGACAATTTTTCCTAGTTTTAAAACTGGGGTTCCCTCTCTGAGGGATTATATTCTAATTTAGGGTTGGTGGTCACCCAAATTATAATTGTTCTGCATTTTTCCTTTTCAGTCACATCCAACACTTCATGACTCCGTTTGAGGCTTCTTGGCAAAAATGTGGAATAATTTATCATTTCATTCTCTAGATTGTTTTACAGATGAGGAAACTGAGGCTAACAGGACTGAGCAGTTACTTTTCCCAAATTCCTGTTAAGTCTTGTGCTGAACAAGTGGTTAAACCCCAGGGCAAGTTCATTGTCCCTGTATGCCTATTTCTATACAAATAAGTTACCCCAAGACTTAGAATTCCTTCTTAGGTAGGGAAGACAGAGAAAGACAGAAAAATACATACACACACACACACACACACACACACACACACACACACATATATATATACATTATACTTTCTAGATCGAGATGTCTATATGTCAATCTATATAGTTCATATAAATGTATAATTTGTATATATAATTGTATCTATTAGCTATAGCTATATATCTAGTTATATATGTGCATATTTCTATATCTAATTATATATATATATATTTGTAGTTATATATCATATATTTTTGTAAAACTTGATGTGCTATATATACACTAGCTATTGTTGATAATTAATATCTATTAATATTAGCTGATAGAGAATAGTTCCTAATAATAAGAGTTAGTGGTGGCTCCAAGGCCACTACATAACATTACTTTTCTCTTAATTAATCAAGAAGAGTGACAGAAATAGAGAGATAAGAGAGAGAGAGAGAGAGAGAGAGAGAGAGAGAGAGAGACAGAGAGAGAGAGACAGAGAGAGAGAGAGAGAGAGAGACAGAGAGACAGAGAGACAGAGACAGAGAGACAGAGAGAGACAGAGAGAGACAGAGAGACAGAGACAGAGACAGAGACAGAGAGGAAAGAGTCTCATTTGATGCTGTGATATAGGTTTCTATTTGACATATAAGGAAATTTACTGAGGGAAATCATGGCTTTACCAGTCACACAATTAATTAATGTTAGAGGCAGGATTCACACTCAGAATTTCCTAACTCTACTACCTATACTCTGTCCATTTTACCACCTAGCTGCCTAGGCAACTCACATACCTTCTCTGAGTTTCATTTTTACATTTATAAAGCAGAAATAGTATTGACATAATTGTTTAGCAATAATCAATTGTCAACTAAGTTGTAACAACCCATAAAATGTTATTAATTATTAATATGATTTGTTGGTTTATTAGTATTCATTAATTTTACTTATTTAATTGATTAATTTATCAATAGTTATTGTTTTTGATATTATTGATAAAAATGATATTTGAGAAGGATCTTTCCCTTTATACATTGCTTTGTGTGTATCAAAAGATTGTCATGTTTGTAGACTCATAGAGTTTGAAGGGAGATCATAGAATCTAGATAATTAAAGGAACTTAGAGATCATCTAATTAAACCCCACATGAAGAAACAGATCATCTAGCCAGCTGCCTCCTTTGACAGCTAAGCAGGGATTCAAAGCCAAAAGTTCAGGAGGCAACCTACTCATTGGCAAAAATCATCTGGGCCTCTTCCCCACGCTCTGCCTGAAGTCCTGCCTAGCCATAGTGAATTATTTTTTCTTTGGCTTGTTTTGTCTGTATTTCAGAGCCAGCCCCCACAGCTGAGCAGGGCACAGTTCCAAGGAAGGGCAAGACTAGTCACCAGGAAAAGCCACCATTTCATTATTTCATTCTGTCTCCATCCATCACCTTTCTAACCTCCCCTCATCACTTACCCATTTTACAGGGAGTGGGGGAGTAAAAGGAGTCAGGTAATTAATTATCGATAATGTTTTCTTCGAAAACATTGGAAAGAAATTACAAGACTTATCCATGAATCAGAGAGGCCAAAGACTTATTAGGGCAGTGAGATAATCATATTCCTCCCCTCACTCTAACCACCAACCTAGAAGTTCATAGATCATCAAACATAGAAAGAGACCTAAGAAAGCATTTAGTCCAACCCTTTCATTTTAATTCAGGGGAAACTGAGGCACAAAGAGAAGAAAATGGTCAGTGAAAAAAAAGTGAAAACACTGGTAGAACTAAAATCACATCCCATGAGTTAAAAATTTCAGGTCTGCATTATAGTCTTGCTATTTCCTAATTTAAGTTTGCAAGCAAGTTGCTTAACTTTTAAATCATGTGTGATTTAGCTCGCTTCTCTAAAAAAATGGAGATAATATTTGACTGCTTCCCTCACAGTGCTGTGGGAATGAAATGAGATCAAGTGTGGAAACCATATAATCTTACATAAATATCAGCTACTGTATTTATTCCTAAAAGACAGTTTCTTCCCTCAAGAGAAATAAGACAAGAAATCTAAAAATTCCTCCAGAATTTTTGATTCTATAATCAAGGGTGCTTAGCCTGAATTTCACGAATTAAAAAAAAAATCTTGTATTCCAACTTAATTGGCTTCCTTTGAAATTTATACATTTTACAACATTATTCTGATGCCACAATATGCCACAAAAAGGTTAAAACATCCTGCCAAATAATAATTTATAACTAAAAGGGAGGCAAAGAATTAGAATCTGATGAACCATATCCTTGTTCCTGGGATTGCTATACACAGATACACATAGATAGACACATATCTGAATCCTATAAGTTGATAGGGTTATAGATCCATAACTAGAAGGGAATTCCAAAGACAGATTGTCATTATGCCTCATTTTCCAAAGAAAGAAATTCAAGTCCAGGGAAGGAAAAACCAGTTTAGCCCTTAAGAAAAAGTCTAGCCTTCTTACTACCCAAGAAAACCTATTCAAAGAATGGACCCCAAGTGAAATATTGGGGAAAAAGAAAAGGAAAGAAGAGCACTTAACCTTTTTCTCTGTCTACAGACCCCTTTGGCAGTCTTCTCAGAATTACATTGTTAAACACAGAGAATAAAATGTATACGATTTTAAAAGAAGACAATTATGTTCATTTATATTTTTCAAAATTATAATTTTAAAAATTAGTTCATGAATTCCAGGTTAAGAATCCATGACTCTCAAAGAGTTTCTATAAACCCTGATTAATTTTAAGGAAAAAAATATCATAGTCTTGATCAGGAAGATTATATCATCTCTGTTTCTCCTTCACAATGGACTCTTCCTTTGCCTTGACTTGCTGTCAAAGGACATCCAGTATTTTCAGAGACCATATAAGATATTTCAAAAAGTCCAACCCAACTGGAATGGCCTCACATGTGGGCTCTGTGGTTGGTCCATTGTGTATTTATTGCCTATCAAGTAAAGAGAGTCTCATTAATGGACTGACTACGAAATGATTAATTTTTTTCCCTGCCATAGTAACTAGTAAAGACTATCTACTAAGGCATATAGGAGCTTTATGACTTGTGACAAGGAAGGGGCTACCCCTACTGACAGAACCACAAATCTTAAAGCTGAACTATTAAAATAAATATCAGCCACAAAGGTAGATGCCAGAGGAATTTTCTGTGTTACCCTCAGTTAACCTGAAAAATCCCTTACCCTCAATCACCCATTCCATTAGTAGTCTCAGTAGCCAAATTTTAACTTATCATACCTGTATGATTCAAATTCTGTCTACCACAGTCAAAATCTATCAGTTTATTGCTCCCTCCTCTACTTCACGTTCCTATGTAGTAAAGGTGAAATGTCTCCCCCCTAGGAAAAAGCAGTATGTTTAACACTGTCAGTTCAGACAAGCTACCCTGCCTCTTATTCCCCTCGACCCCCCACATGCCTGATTTGAGGATCATCAAAGATCATTTTACTCCCAAATGGAGTTATAAATCAGTTTCCTTTACAGGGATATTTCCCACAAAATACCCCGTTTTACTGTCAAAGGGTAAAAGGAAGAAAAATGTGAAGACTAATGCATGAGAATCAAAGGAATAAGGAAGAGAGCAATATTTTTTCAGTGGAGGGTTGAGTTAAATTCCCCCTAAAAGATCCCGGGGTCTCCGAAAATCGATCCTTTGAAATGTCCCAACTTTTGTTATCATAAGCAGTTTGATAAGCCCACCCAGGACAAAGATACTGGAAATTCACAGCATATGGAGACCATTAATTCAGTCTTTGGCTTTTTAAGCACTTCTATGTACTTTTCAGCCCATGCCCCCACACTCAATCCAAGCATTTCAAGTATAGTGGGGTTAATTTGCTTAAATGGATTTTAGTCAACCAACAAGTTAGCCACATTCCTTGGGTCTCTTTTCAACACAATAATAAACTGAACGACTTCCCTACTGCTCTTCCATCTGAAAATTTTCAAAATGGACATCATTAGATTCATCCACTAGGTTTAAAAAGGAGCTCTTGCCATGTGAAAGTCTGGGAGACAAAGTAATGGGGGTCATAAGTGGGAAAAATTCAGATCTACCTACCCAATCAGGTTATTCTGATTTTAGAAGAATATGCCAGGGAAGGAAAAAGGGATTGTTGAGATATTGCTGCAGAAGAAGAAGAAGAAGAAGAAAGAAGAAGAAGAAGAAGAAGAAGAAGAAGAAGAAGAAGAAGAAGAAGAAGAAGAAGAAGAAGAAGAAGAAGAAGAAGAAGAAGAAGAAGAAGAAAAAGAAGAAGAAGAAGAAAGAAGAAGAAGAAGAAGAAGAGAAGAAGAAGAAGAGAAGAAGAAGAAGAGAAGAAGAAGAGAAGAAGAAGAAGAGAAGAAGAAGAAGAGAAGAAGAAGAAGAAGAGAAGAAGAAGAAGAAGAAAAAGAAGAAGAGAAGAAGAAGAAGAGAAGAAGAAGAAGAGAAGAAGAAGAGAAGAAGAAGAAGAGAAGAAGAAGAAGAGAAGAAGAAGAGAAGAAGAAGAAGAAGAAGAAGAAAAAGAAGAAGAGAAGAAGAAGAAGAGAAGAAGAAGAAGAAGAAGAAGAAGAGAAGAAGAAGAAGAGAAGAAGAAGAAGAAGAGAAGAAGAAGAGAAGAAGAAGAAGAAGAAGAAGAAGAAGAAGAAGAAGAAGAAGAAGAAGAAGAAGAAGAAGAAGAAGAAGAAGAAGAAGAAGAAGAAGAAGAAGGAGAAGAAGAAGAAGAAGAATACCAATAAGCTCATATTTAGGACTCTGAAGCTTACAAACTTCTTTCTTCATATCAACCCATAAAGGATGGAGCATAAGGATTAAAAACTATCTGATGATGTATGTAATACGCTACCTCCACATACCAATCCTATATCTACGCTGAAGCAGGAGAACTATATTTTCCCAGCTCTTCTCCAGAGCTAACTTTGGTTTCTATGAAAAATTATTTAATTTCTTTCCTACTCCTTTAAATTTAATAATGCTGTGTTTTTTTCCAGATTACTTCACTTGGCATTAGTTCATATAAATCTTTCAATGCTTCTCTGAATTCTTTAATCATCATTTGTTATAACATAATAATATGACGCTAAACCCATGAAGTATGATGTATTAGCCATTGCTCCAACAATAATCACCTCCTCTGTTTCTAGTTCTTTGCTTCAATGAAAAATACCCAAATGTACTTTTTCTTAAATAAACTGCTATCTAGTCATACTTCCCTCACTTCACATTTGTGATATTGATTTTCTGAATTTAAGTATAATATTTCACATTTATTTTTTGTTTTATTTCAGCTCATTTAATTTGATCCAGTGCTTTCAAGATTGTCAAGTGTTTTTTTTTAATCCAGGCTGTCATCCAATATTAGCTATTCCTTCCAGCTTTTTGCTCTCTACAAATTTTACAGCATTACCTAAATCATTACAAAATATCTTCTTACAAAAATCAACATTCTTTCTATTGTATTCTGTTGTGAAGAACAAAGAAGGAGAAGGAGGAGGATGAGAAGAAGAAGAAGAAGAAGAAGAAGAAGAAGAAGAAGAAGAAGAAGAAGAAGAAGAAGAAGAAGAAGAAGAAGAAGAAGAAGAAGAAGAAGAAGAAGAAGAAGAAGAAGAAGAAGAAGAAGAAGAAGAAGAAGAAGAAGAAGAAGAAGAAGAAGAAGAAAGAAGAAAGGAGAAAGAAGAAGGAGGAGGAGGAGGAAGAGGAGGAGGAGGAAGAGGAGGAGGAGGAGGAGAATAAAAAGAACAAGTAAAAGAAGAGAAGGAGAAGGGAAAAAAGCAGTAGGAGGAGAGCCATGTCTTAGAATACTAGACCTCAGAGCCAGAAGGAGTCTTCAGAGCATCTATTAGGGGTCCTTAACATTTTTAGGTCCTGAACCCTATATATAATTTACTATAGCCTGTGGATCCATTATCAGAATAGTGTATTTAAATGCATAAAATAAAATACATAACATTACAAAGGAAATTAATTCCTTGAAGTATAATTATCAAATACCAGAGTCAGTTCAACCCTTTCATTTTACAGATGAAGAAACTAACACTTGCACAGTAAGTATTGTGGGGTGAGAAATAGTGAAAAGGAGAGCCAAAGTCACTTCAAATTCTGCTGACTCTAAATCCAGTGTTTAGTTCCTACACCATGCAGTGCCCAGAAGTCCAGAAGAGTTCTAATGAATCAGAGAAAGTGGACCAAGCTAAGAACAAGAAGTCTGTTCTTTGGTTCCCATGAAACTCTGCTGCTATGACCTCTACTTACACAGTTACTCTACCTAGTCTGAAAATGCAACATAATCCTCAATCCATCTGGGTCTAGCTGATCCCCAGAGTGGATGATGGGATGAAGTTGACTTCCAATTCCCCTGCATTATATAGTTTAGGTGTTGGACTTCCTCTGAATAGAGACATACCTGGATGGTCCTGTGGGTAGGTTCTGCACACAGATGTCCAATTAACTTATATCATTTTTCTAAATGAATTCAGCCAAGCAAATGAAATTTAAAAAAAAATTAAAACACGTTGTAAGCAGCACATCCCCCCCAGGCCACTGTCTGCAGTGAATTAAACAGAACATATTTCCCAAGACCACTAATCTATTCAAACAGTTCCCCAGTGATAGGCATTGAACTACACAGTTAAAATCCTAGAGGCCAAAAGCACACTTCTGAATCCCAGAGAAAAATCCCAGAAAACAGCTTTGTCATAATGGTTCATTGTCCTGGAAGCTGGAGGGAAATTTGTCAATGCACACCAGATTTTCAGAGGAGAATGGGCATTATATCTGATATTAAGCAACTGACCTGAAATTAATATAGCAGGGCATATTGGATGAACTTCTCCAAAAAAAAATTGAGGGGCCCAGTAAGGGAATGAGAGTCAAGAAAGAAAAGGCAGGAGTAAAGTTAGCAAAGCTTCTCCCAAACAAAGAAACTGTTACAGTAAAGGATGGAAAACTTGGCAGGTAATTAATTATTATGTATATATTTTTAATTTCTAAAAAGCTTGAAGATGAATGCTTTGGATTTCTTGTATGTAACAACAAGCAGGATAGAGTCGCATCCAACTGTCCTCAGTAGAGGGCAAAAAAATCTAGAACTAAGTGAGAAGGGCCCATTTTTTATCAACAAGGTGTTTTGAGCTTATAAATTATGGCTGAAAATGTGAATGATTTTTCTGGAAATTGTGGGCTTCCAGTGTAACTGGTCAATATTTGTCTGGCTGTCCTTCCCTAGCTGTGATCTGACTCCAATTTTCTGTCAAGGTAGTTTCTCTGGTTGATACTACACATCCTTCAAGGCCTAACTCAAATTTTACCTCCTCTACAAAGATTTCCTCCCTACCACCCAAGGCAAAAAATGATGTCTCTTTTGTCTAATCTCATAACCCTTTGGACTACTCTTAAATAATTTTCATATTTCATTTAGCACTTGGATGACTCAGTGGAGAGAGCATTAGGCAAGAGTGAGAAAAAGCTGAGTTCAAATCCAGTCTCAGGTACATAACAGCCTGAAAAGTCACTTACCCACTGCCTGCCTCAGTTTGCTCATCTGTAAAATGGAGATAAAAAGAGCACCTACTTCCCAGGATTGTTGTGAAGATGAAATGAGATCATATTTATAAAGCACTTTGCAAACCTTAAAATGTTACATAAATATTAGTACTTATTATTATATTATTACATAGATAAATGAATTATCTAAAAATAAATGTAATGATGTCATCAACTTTATTAAATGGTAAAATCACCAAACAAGGACTACTTCTCATTTATATAATTCCCGATACCTAATATAGCGTGGAGCACGTCTTAATCTGGAGTCTATGAATTTGAATTTTTAAAAATATTGTGATAACTGAATTTCAATATTATTAGTTTCCTTTTTAAGACTTTGTCTTTATTTTACACATTTAGAAATATCATTCTGAGAAAATGTCCACAGCCTTAACCCTCTAGGTGCCCCCATAAGCTTTCCCTGCTTCAGGTCACCCAAATTCATTAGCTGGTCTCTACCCCTCCCCTAACTGTCTGTCTCTTTCATTATCTCTGTCTCTGTCTTTGTCTGTGTCTATCTCCCTCCCTCCCTCTCTCTCTCTCTTTCTCTCTCTCCCTGGCCCAATCTCTTCTTTCTGTCTCTGTCCCCCCCCTTCCCCCCTAGCCCTGTCTCTTCTTTTTGTCTCTATCCCCCTTCTCTCCCTCCTTTCCTTCCTCTCTCTCTCTCTCTCTCTCTCTCTCTCTCTCTCTCTCTCTCTCTCTCTCTCTCTCTCTCTCTCTCTCTCACACACACACACACACACACACACACACACACACACACACACACACACACACACAAACACTTTTTTCCCAAATCCCTTTCTCAAGTCTGGCAGCCCTTCCTTCCCAATGCATAGAATGCTCTCCCTCTTCTAATTTGACTATCAACCTGACTGGCTTCCTTCAAATCCCAACTAAAATCCTCCCTTCCACAAGAAGCTTCCTCTAGCCCCTCTTAATTCCACTTATTTCCTTCAATTATTTCCCATTTAGCCTGTATGTATCTTACTTTGTTATATATTTATTTTCATGTTATCTCCCCATTAGATTGTAAACTCTTTGAGGGCAGAAATTACCTTCTGCCCCTTTCTGTATTCCCAAACTTGGCAAAGTGCTTGGCACAGAGTATCCACTTAATCAATTATTATTGATTGATTAAAGCTTAGCTTCCAGAAAAATTCAACTATTCATTTGCTCAAGGTTCAGGGCACTTGACAAACACATTGTTGATGAATTAAATCATACTAGTTAAAACTATTACCAAGTGATATATGTCCATTTAACAGTGAAATGGAAGATCCTTAAGGACCCAAGTTCTTTCTTCCCAGGGCCAGCAAAAGCACCAAGATTTTACATACTGAAACTGTTTATTGAATTGGATTAAAAGCAGATTCTCCTGGTTCTTGGGCTGAAGGTACTCACTTAACTTCTTAGACTCTCTATAAAACAAGAGCATTGGGCATTCTTCCATCTGATCAAGCCCACTAGGGGCACAGTAGCCCTTTTAGCTTTCTTGACAAACTTTGGCATGTTGTCCATTGAAACACCCACATCTTTTTTTCCCTCCCAAACATAGCTTGTCTGGCCACAAACCTCCCCTATCTTGGATTTGTGCAAATGATTATTAAAAAAAACAAATGTCTCATGGAGGACTTCACATTATTTCTCTTAAATTTCATCTAATTAGATAGCCCACCACTCTTACCTGTGGAGATCCTCTTGGATGCTGAATTTCTGCCCCTCCCCCAAATGTCTCTCTGTCTCTGTCTATCTCTCTGCCTCTGTCTCTCTGTCTCTGTCTCTCTCTCTCTCTCTCTGTCTCTCTCTGTCTCTCTGTCTGTCTGTCTGTCTGTCTCTCTGTGTCTCTCTTTCTCTCTCTCTGTCTCTGTGTCTCTGTGTCTCTCTGTCTCTGTCTCTCTTTCTCTCTCTCTCTCTCTCTCTCTCTCTTTTACACACACACACACACACACACACACACACACACACACACACACACACATCCCCTTGGTCAAATATCATATATAAAGAAAAACTTCTTTTGATAGAAGGAGAGTAGCATGCTGGAAAGAACAAGGGATTTGAAGTTAGATGTGGATTTAAATCTTCTTACCAGTTAGGTGGTACACTGTATAGTGTACCAGACCTGAAATCAAAAAAGACCTGAATTCAAAATGGCCCCAGAAACTTTCTGGCTTATAACCTGAGAAAGCCACTTAATACTTATCTTCCTTAGTTTTTTATATGGTAAAATAAGGACAATAATAACACTGAACCTCAAGTTTGTTATGAGGATGGAATGAAGTAATGTATGTTGAAGAGTCCAGCACAAAGGCTGGTGCATACTGCGTGATTTAATAAATGCTTCCTTCTCTCTCTCTTCTAAACTTATATAACCTCAGCCTTTGTTCCTCTATTTCTTCACCCATAAAATAAAAGAGTAAAGTTAGATAATTTCCAAAGTTCCTTCCATTACTAAATTAGATTAACAAACATTAGCCTAAGGTCCTTTGAGTTCCTTTCAGCTAAGTTTCTTTGTAATCCATGGCAGTGACAGATTCCAAAGTCATGACTCTATATGTTGGGCAACCAGTTGGATAGAAAATTTGGGGCTAGGATACAAAAGTTTGCAAGCACCCTAAAATAATCGGTCAGCATACAAAGTTGGCCCAGTTTCCCTCCTCCTTCCAAAATCTCTCTTTGGCTAAAAACTAATGTTCCACTTCAGTCCTGGAAAAGTTCCAGTTTCAAAAGCAGAAAAACTTATAAAATATTTTCTGTCTATCTGTCATAATGTGGCCATACATGGCTAACTAACAATCAGAACCTCCACTTAACCAGATCAATTTAAATAGCATCAGTTTTTATTTTGCTTTGTTTAAGAGCACACAAGGTCTGAGGGGTTGGGAGGATGACTGTGTCCTAAGGATGTCCAGCTAGGTGAAGGAGTCTGGTCATCTCTCTTTATGCTGCTGGAAGTAGAAGAATTTTCTTAATCAATGAAGGAGGTCGTATGGTATAATATCATAATCACAATAATCATCATTTAAAGAGCCTTCTATAGCATTTTATGTTTTTCCAAAATACTTTTCACAAAACAAGCCTCTGAGATAGGTTGTGTAGATATGCTTGTACCCTTTGTACTGATAAAGAAACTGGGCATTAGGCAGATAAAGTAACAGAGTCTAGTGTTCCTAAAGCACAGAGCAGTATTCATAAATTATATTTATCAACAAAGTCATATTTGTTCGGCATCCTGCTATAAGAGATAGAGTCTAATTGTCAGCAAGCCCTTGATTCAAATGCACACTTCTAAAACAAACTGATGGTGTGACCTCACAAATCCCTTCTCTCACAGTGCAAACCCTGCATCTGTACCCCACCACCTCTGGCCCCTGCATCTCTCTAGGATTTATAAGTTACAAAACAGTCTCTGACCTTCACTGGTAGAGTGAGTCCTTAAAAAAAATAAAAACAAAAACAGGTGTTTGTATCAATAATATCAACATGTTCATTTTTCTAAAAATTATATTTATATATCACTCAACAAGTCCAAATGGGCAGCTGGGGCCATAGTGGATAGAGAACTGGGCTTGGAATCAAGAAGACTCATCTTCATAAGTTCAAATCCATCCCATAGGCAAATCCAGTCTAGCTGTATGATCCTGGACAAGCCACTTCCTTTTATTTGCCTCAGTTTCCTCATCTGTAAAATGAGCTAGAGAAGGAAATGGCAAACCATCCCAGTATCTTTGCCAAGAAAATCCCAAATGGAGTCACAAAGAATAAGAGAGGACTGACAAAAAGTCAATCGGTCAACAAGCATTTATTAAGCGCCTATCATGTTCTAAGCAGCTACGTGGTGGATGGATAGAGCACTAGACCTGGAGCTAGGAAAATCTGAGTTCCAATCCGGCCTTAGACTCTTACTAGCTGTGTGACCCTGGGCAAATCACCTTGATTTGCATTTAATCCATTGGAAAAGGAAATGCAAGTCACTCCAGTATTGCTATCAGGAAATTCCATGGACAATATGGCCCATGGGATCACAAAGAGTTATACACAACTGAACAATAAAATGTGCCAGGCACTTGGGAAACAACGAAAGGTAAAAACACAGTCCCTGCTGCTAAAGTTATATTTCTAGGCTTGGATTCTCCCCTGAGCTCCAGACCTCTCCCTCTGATTCTTCAAGAATATCTTTCTTATTGATCCTTCCAAGTTAACATTAGATTATTCATTTCCCCTAAAACTATCTAACTTCTGATTTTATTCTTTCTGACTGTTTTCTCCACCATTCATATTGTCTTCCATGTCCATCATGTTGGAACTATCTTTGATTCATTCCTCTACCTCACCTCTTGTATCTAAGCTGCCACAAATTCCTGCAGATTTCATCTCCATACTATATCCTTTAAACTCTCTATTCCCACTGGCACCACTCCAGAAAAAGGCTCTCTCTTACCCTCCACAAAGACAACTGTCTCCCCAATCAAATTGTTCCTTCCCTTTGCTGTCAAAATAATTTTTCTTTTCCATAGATTTATTACTATTACTCCTCTGCTCAAAAATCTTTAATGGTTTCCTAGCACCTACCGGATAAAGTTCTTACTCTTAATAGCCAAATGCCCCTTGTAAATGAGCTGGAAAGGGAAATAGCAAACCACTCCAGTATCTTTGCCAAGAAAACTTCAAATGGGGTTATGAAGAGCCAGATAACTGAACAACAAGAACAACAGCAACAATCTGGAACCCTTCTATTTCCATGTTGTCTTCTACCTTCTCTTCCAGAGCTTGAATTCCTCCAAGAGCAGCATTTTCTTTATTAGAACTCACTCTAATGTAACTAGTGCATAATATTATGTATTGTTGTTTTTTGTGTTGGTTATCATCAAGCTAGATGAAGTCAAGGACTGTTTCTTATTTACACACTCATATTGCCCCAATAAATAAAGGTTTATTGAATCAAAAACTCCATTCTAATTTTCTGCATATAATTATAATTCTAAGAATATTAAAATAATAGGTCACAATTCTTGTTTGATTTCCAATTCAATTCAATTCAATGAACATTTATTAAGCTGTGACCTTATTCCAGGTACAATGTAAGAGCTAGGCCCCTTTATAAAGGAGGCTGAACTATTAGGGTAAGAGAAATTATTATCTTTCATATTAATGGCTAATTATTAAATTCAAGAAGACCCAAGATTTTTCCTGTCTTATTTCCTTGTCCAAAGACCATCCTCTTAAGGACTGGACTGATGAAGGATATGACTAAAATTCTCCTCATTTTGGGCATTGCCAGTCCACCCAGATCAGACTTCTAAAATTTTTTTTTCTATTGTGCTCCACTCAAGCTAATTTGGCAGAGGTAGATCCTCTGTCTAGGTTGCCCAAAGCCATAGCCTTAGTGGTCTGAGTGCAAAAGTAATTTCTTTGTCCAAGAGTGACATGATGTCACTGTCTTGGTCCCTTATTAAAATAAATTCATCTATCATTGTTAACCAGAGTTGATTGCCCCACTCTAGAACACCCACTTTTCCAAAGGCATATAAATCCTCAGCCTGCTGCCATGATTGTCTTTGGTTCAAGAGAGAAATGGCCAAAGGATCATTCTTCTTATTAATAAAATATTAGCATTATTAATAAAATAATTAATTCCTAAAAAAACTACATCTCTCAAAAATAATTGTTTATGTCACAAGGATAAGAAATTTGGTGTAATGAGACAGCTTTATATTAGAGGAATAAGAATTCAATAAAACCTTCAAATTAGAGGAATAAGTTCTGGGATTGAGGAGGCCTGGGTTCTAGTCCAGGATCTTCAACTGTACCAGTTGTGTCCATATAATCATAGTCAAATTATTTTTCCACTCTGGGAATCAGTTTCCTTATCTTTCAGCTAGGTAACAGAGAATATAATACACTAAATCTGGAATCTGAGTTCAAATTCATCTGACATTTATTAATAGTATGAGCCTGGGCAAGTTCCTTGAGAGCAGAAATGTCTTATTTGCTTATCAACATATACATATATATATATATATATATATATATATATATATATATGTGTGTGTGTGTGTGTGTGTGTGTATACATGTGTATATATGTATATATATACATATATATATGTGTGTGTGTATACATGTGTATATATGTATATATATACATATATATATACATATATATATATGTATATATATATATATATATCAACAAGAATTTTACTAAAGACCTACTAAAGTCCAAGCATTATAGTTGCATCCCCAGGGCTTAGCAAAATGCTTGACAATGATAAGCACTTAATAAATGATCTGTCCATCTGTCTATTCATCCATCCATTTATCCGTCTCTTTATCTATCCATCCATCTATATATTTATTCATCTATCTATGTATCATCCATTTATCTACCCATTTAACTATTTCTTTATCTATCTATACAACCATCCATCCAACCTTCTATCTACCCTTGTATCCATTCTATGTCTATCCTATTCATTCATCTACCTATCTACTTATTCATTTAGCTACCAAATTATATGTCATCTGTCTATCCATTCATTTATCTATCCATTCATTTTTCTATCTCTCAACCCAAATGTTATGACTTAGAATTAAACCATGTTAGAGCTGGAAAGATCTTAAAGTTTTAATTTTACACCTGAGAAAATTAAGTTAGAGAAGTTAAATGGCTTGCCCAAAGTTGAACAGAAAAGTACCAGAACCAAAGCTCAAATTGAGATCTTCTGATTCTAAATTCTATACGTTTTACCTCACACCATGCTATTTCTTTCTATGTGTTTCCTCAAAGATGATGAGGAAGACAGTGCACCGGTCTTGGCGTCAACTTGAGTTCAAATCTGACCTTAGAAATCCACTGACTGTATGACCTAAGACAAGTCACTTAACAGTTTCCTCAACTGTAAAATGGAGATTATACTATCACCTATGTATCCATCTACATCTGTAGGTGAATGTATAATCTCCTACTTAATAGAGTCATTATGTGAATCAACTGGAGATAGTATTTATAAAGCATCTAAAATGTGACTGGCACATAGTAGGTACTATATGAATGATAGATATTATATGCTTATTGAATGGGTATTTGAAATAAGCAGCACAGTTAATAGGGTAAGAACATGGAGGAACTGTTGCTTAAAAAAAAAAAACAAAACTTCCCTACATGGCCCAACTCATCAATGTCTAGGACACTTACCTGGCAGCTATAGTCCTCAATTTCTCTGTGAGGTGACATCTGTTTTGACAGAAGAATTAACTAAGCAAAATGGGAGTCCCTCGGGTTATTTGAGTGCACCCGGCCACGTTCCTTCCTGCAAGACTGGTGAAAGTAAACAACATTATTATAGATTTGGGCCATGGCCTGGCATCTGTAAGTAGAATTTCTGCATATGCCATATGTTCGCACTGAACTGGAACAGGGACATGGATACAGGGAAATTGTTTAAAGAGGTCGTTCAACCTCAGTCCTTCCAGTCCAAATGTCAGCGAATGTGATTTTCTTTGCTAACCACAAAGGGGGTTTTGTCTGTTAAGTGAAATAATACATAAATTGGTATACTAGCTAGCAATTTTTCCTCATAATAATAATTGTTTATTATAATTATTAGAATGTCAGTCCCATAGCAGGAATGGGATATTGCAGCACCAAGTTCAGGGAAGACTATAACCTTCCCTCTGGTAACCCTTTGCCAAATCCACCCAAGAATGGGAGGCAAAAATACCAGGGTCCCCCATTCCCAAAAATATGCAATAGAAGCAGATGCCCAAGAAATATTTAATTAAACTCCAAAAAAAGGTGAACGCAACTGTTAGAAATTAAATCCTCACTCACAGAACAAGCCTGTTAGTCATTCTCTGACACTGCTATAATTTCTCCCTGAGACAGGTTAACTACATGTCAAGAAATGTTTCCGACCCAGACAGCACGTACCTACCAGTTTGAGGTGATGTTTTCATTTCTCACATGTGCCGAGGACCAGACTTCCAGTTGCAGGGCCCACGAGTGAGCCAGATTCGAGTCAGAAAACCGAGGGTATCTCCTTAGATGGCAAAGGCACCCCCAAAAAGCGAGACCAGCAGAAAGAAAAGAGGAATGAGAAGAACATGGCTACTCTTTCAATCTCTGCTTTCTTAAATTCTGCCCTTATTAGCCAGATACCTACAAAAATACACAAAGCACTTAAACCTCTGAGCCTCAGTTTACCTTCTCTGCTAAAGGAGAATGATGATGCTTAATCTCACCGTATTGTTGAGGAAAAAGCTTCATAAACCTTCCAAGCACTATATAAATGTGTATTATTATGTGTATTATTGTTGTTGGAAGCAGCCTCCTCCTGCTCACCTCATCACATCACATATACTTCAAGGAGACCTCTTTAAGAAACTCTTAAATTTCAATGTTTAGCTATTTTAAAAACTAACTACTGTAAAGAAATGAATTTTTCTCTGTTCTCAAATTATCGTGTACATACTTCTCTGTTTGCATGTTGTATCATGGGCCATCCTATTCCCCAAATAGGGTATAATAAGTTCATTTCCAAGTGGGGCCATTTATAGTTTTATCACTGTCTCTGGAAGTATAGCAGAGTCCCATAATAAATACTTCTTGGAATATTGGATTGGGTTAGTAAATAATCAGGGATAGAAGAATCCTTCTGGAGCATCTAGTCCAAGTCCCTCAGTTTACAAAAAGGAAAACTGAGACCCAGAGTCATTCTGGCAAATTGAGGACTCCTTATTCTCCTATGAATCCTCTATTACCACAGTGTGACCTGCAGGGGAGACAATAACTCACAGTGGAAAGCATGAGAGGGATAGTTCACCTATCTGGACCTCATAAAGCTAACTTAGATGATTTGTGGGACCCCCTTCCAGTTCTTCTGTTTTCTTGCATGTTAGGACTTTAGCTTGGACATTCTGAGATTTCTATCCCTTTAAACACTGGCCAAACCTTGACCTGGACTTCACAAACCCTCCTTCATAGCTAGCTACTTATTAATTGCAGCTGGTGGTCTGAGGGAAGTAGCCCACGCAGAGAGCCACTAGTTAACTTTTATATAAATAACAAGATCAACAGGGGTGTGGGGTGTTCAGCTCTCAGTTTCTTCAAAATAAAAGGCATTTGGGGACCTGAAATCCTCGGTTTTTCAATGGAGGCCGGAATTTAATTTCAGATAGTGTTACTCCACGTTGTGTAAGGGATTGGCCTTGGCGCTACTAGGGCACAAAACCCTCTTTATTAGTCACACACCAAGAAGCCTGAAGTCTTTTTTTTTTTCCGTCTCTAAAAATGACATTTCGTCAGTGAGTTCTTTTCCTCAAACGCCCCACCACCACCACCCCTTTTTTAATCACCTGAACACTGAGCTTCAAACCACAGGCCACTAGGCCCCTTGTGAAGTGGGGAGAGTTATTTGGACCCCAGCATCTCCCCCAAACTGAAGCTCCAGTGTGCCTCCAACAGCTTGCACTTAAAGGAAGGCAGCTGCTCCAGCTCAGATTTCATTCAGCCACCAATTTCCTTTTCCCCCTGACAAACGGGCCTCAGAAAAGGCACAGGCCAGAAATTCTCCACGTTTAGCGAAACATTTCCTCTTTCCCGGCCTCCCTTCCATTAACATTATTACTCCGCTCCTGGGAAAAGTGGACTTTTCTTTCCAGAGGCAGGAGTGTTATTTCTCTCTTGGTTTTACTCTTTATTTGACTTTTGAGTGGTGGGAGGGAACAGCAGGGGTGTCTCTGAGGAGGGGGTGAGGGGGCCCGGCGGCGGAGTGATGGAAGTGTGGGGTAAAGAGAGTTAGGGCCTTTCTTTCTTTGGTAAAGATCCTTCACACTGGCCACTTTTCCAGTCTGAGTTGTCAACTGAGAAAAAAAAAGAAAAAGAAAACAGATCTGCAGACACTTGCTGCCAGCCCTCACCCTGTGGGTCTAGTTTCCCTCAGGGCTTGGTATGGTTAGATTGGACCCCTGCTATGGCTAGATTCACCTTCAAGGCAATTTTTCTACTTAGAGCCTGAATTATTAAATTTGCTTGAAAAAAATGCAGTATCTTGATTTTCTTTCATTTTTCTCTCCAAAGCCCCCTTTAATACAGACATTTTATGTTCTGAGCTTCCCATTGTATGTCCCAAGAGGCTTTTTAGCTCAATCTATGCTCTGAGTTCCTTTGCAGTTTGGACATTCTATGTTCTAAGTTCCCTTTCAAATTAAACATTCTGTTTTCTAAGCTCCCTTCCAGTTCTGACATTCTATGCCTTAAGCTCTCTTCCAGCTCTGACATTCTGTGTCCTAAATTCCCTTTCAGTTTTGACATTCCATGTCCCAAAAGGCCTTCTAGCTCAGACATTCTATGTTCCAAGTTACTTCCAGTTTGGACATTCTGTGCTCTAAATTCCTTTTCAATTCTAACATTCTATGTTCTAAGCTCCTTTCCAGTTCTGGCATTCTATTCTCTAAGCTCTCTTCCAGCTCTGACATTTTGTTCTAAGTTCCTTTCCAGTTCTGACATTGTGTCCTAAGCTTCCTTCTAGCTCTAATATGCTAGTTTCTAAGTTCTAAAGTCCCTTCTAGGACTGACATTTTATGTTTTAAGTTCCCATCTAATTCTAACAGTTTATGTTCTAGGTTTCCTTTCAATTCTAACCCTCTGTGTTTCAAGTTCCCTCTCAATTCTAATCCATGTTCCAGTTGATATTCTGTGTCCTAAAGTCCCTTCTAGTTCAGACATTCTATGTACTAAAGATCCTTCCAGTTCTATATTCTATATTCTAAGGGGCCTTCTAGATCACTAACTCTTTAGCCAAGGGACCTAGTTCACATTTCACCTTGACACTTACTACCTGTGTGACCTTGGGCAAGCTATTTAATGTTTTTGAGTCTCAGTTTCTTAATCTGTAAAATGAAGTGATTAAAGCTGATGATCTCTGAGGTCTAAATCTATGATGTTATGATTCTACTTTCTATATGACTCCTTCCTATTATGATAGTCTATATTTCTAATGTCCTCTTAGAATTCTAAAATATTAATATTCTAAAAGTCTTGACATCCCATATTCTAAAACTTTCTCCAGATTTAAAAATCCATATTTTAAAGCCTCTTCCAGTTTGAATGTATCTTCTATGATCTTCCAACTCTAATACATAAGCACAGTATTTAAAATGTGTTTTTCTAAGAGGGAAAAACCAAACACTTCTTAATGCCTACTGTGTTCCAGGCACTGTGCTAAGTAAGCACTTATCAAATATCCTTACAACAATCCTGGGAGATAAGTTCTAATATTATTATTGCCATTTGACAGTTAAGGAAACTGAGTCACAAAGAGGTTAAGATATTTGACTAAAGTCAGTGTCTGGGACTGGACTTAAACTCTGGAGGAAGGGAAGGGGTGACTATTGTGTGGAAGATTTTAAATGGTTTACTATTAGTCTAAGCAAGAAGAAAACGACTATCTTAAACAAGTTTCTATTTAAATCAATAAATATCTTAGTATACTTTAGGCTTTATAGAAATCCTCATTTTCTACAACAGAAAATATGTCCAATGAAATTTACCTTTGGAAAAGGTGAAGCAGGACTGAAAGAAATGCCATATATCCAAAGTACTAGAGCATGGTGGCAGCAAGCCCAAACTAAGCTCCCTTTATTAATAAATCTAGAGCAATAATATTAGATTTCACATAAGTTCTATAGCACTTCTTATTCCCCAAAGTTTCCAAGCACTTTTATATACTACATTATGTGGCCTGATGCCAGACCAAGCTGCTATTAATTTGGGCACTTCCACTGTTACCACCCAAAGACCAGGCAGGGGGAAAATGAGAGTAAGCAATAAGACATCCCTAAACCAAAATTTGGGGCTTTTGTTATCCTTCCTTTACTTCATAAGTTATCACTGTATTTTAGTCAGTTTTTAAGATAAAGGAACCCTTAATAGGAAATGTGTTTTAAATACTCAATAGAATGATTTTTAAAGTTAATTTTTGCATTGCCTTCAGGCATACTGAGTCTCTCAGGGAAGTATAGTAGACGCATATTTTTGTCCCTTGCCACATATTTTAGAGGAAGAATCCATCACTGCATTGCTGGATTACCTAAGAGCTGACATCATCATTTGAAAGTTCATTGAGGGCAGGAATTGGCTTTTGCCTGTTTTTTTTTTTCCCCAGTGCTTAGTACAGTGACTGGCACACAGTAAGAGCTTAATAAATATCTATTGATTGATCAGCATCATAATTGCATTTATTCCTTTGCACATATTGTCTCATTCAACCCTCACCACAACACTAGGAGGAGGTGCTATTATCCCCATTTTACAGATGAAGAAATTGAAGCAGACCAAGATTACATAGGATCCTGACTAGAAAGTATGAAGGGCTAAATTTGAACTCAGGACTTCTTGATTCTGTACCACTTAGCTGCCTTAAAATTCTAGATTTGAAGTCAGCAACTCTAGAAGTTGGTTCAACAATAAGCACTTACAATGTTCCAGACATCCCCAAAGAGCATCTACCCAACGTGCCTCTGTTAGCTCTTTGAAGAGTCTGTGGACCTTGGTATAATACTTGAGCTATCCAATTGCTAATTCTTCTCTTCTTCTCTCTTCTCTCTCCTAACAGGACCATATATAATTTCAGCTTCAATAGTCCCTCTCACTGAGACTGTGTGCACTCTTACTGTTCTTTTAAGGAAGAAGGAATAGAATCTTAAGAGTGAGACTGACTGTCATTCTTTGAAGAATTTTATGGGAGACTGAGGCAGAGTTTGTGGTATCATCTGGGAAAAATATGGGAGAAGATTATAAGATTTAGCAGTCATTCTTATAAAAGACTAAATTTGAGAAATTAACTGTCATTTTTGAGAGAGCACGAGAAGGAGAGATCCTAGACAAATTTGTGAGTCTTTGCCCAGTGAAGTATGAGATCAGTTGATGCTATTGGAGATAGAAGAGATGGATCTGACTATACTCATTCATGCCTTTGATACATTATCAAAATATTTAAATATGATTTCAAATTGTTTGTTACACTGTTCATATATTATGAAGACAATAAAATAGATCTTTATCTAAGACTATAAGGCCAAACAGTTCAACACTAGTTAATTTAGCTAATAAATTAAAAATCATTTGATTAAATAAAATTAATTAATTAGAAGATGGTGAAATTTTAGCAATTTGTGAGGAAATTTTAGAAAAAAAAATCCTCCAATTGACTTTAAAACCAGTTTGAGAAGGGGCAGTTAGACAACACAGCCTTAGAGTCAGGTGGACCTGAGTTCAAATCCATCTCAAACAATTAATTCTTACCAGCTGTGTGGCTCTGGGCAAGCCACTTAATTAGCCCCACTTGCCTTGCAACAAATAAATAAATGGCAGTTTGAAAGAATTTAAGGTAACAAGTAAAGTGAAAAGCAGAGAAATTGTGGTTTTTTTTATTTTTGCTTCTGAGAGTACTTAAGATGAGTTCCTCTCACCAAGTAAAACACCCCATAGCCTTGTCCTTGGGATTGCTCTACATGTATTAGCAAAGAGCCTGGCTACACATGGTAACATTTTATTTCTAAATATGCTACATGTGAGTTCTTGTCTGTGAGATTTCGCCTTGTAGAGGTTCAGTCATCACCTTCTGCAGGCTATGATGTATTTCCTGGATCATCCATTCTATTCCACTTATTGCTTGTTGTTGGTGATAATATGCTACAACCTCCCCTACTCAGACCCCATAGCTTTCTTCACTGGTTGCTTTTGAGTTTTGATTCTTTGAGATTTTACTGTTTCGTGATTCTGAGTCACATAAAATACAAAAAAATGGTAAAAAGCAATAGAATCAAACTAAGTATAAGACACATATATACACCCACATGCATATACACACATATTCCATACTGAAAGTGACATTATTTTTCAAATAACCAATAGCTTTTATTGAGCACTTAGGATGGGATCAAAATCTTCTTGGAACTAGACACAAAAATACAAAAAAAAAATGAAAAGGTCCTTATTCAAAGGAAGCTTATAATCAAACAGGGAGTTTAGTAGAAAGACCACTAGTAGTTTTTTTTTTTTGGGGGGGGGAGTGGGTTTCGGGGGAGAAGTTCTCAGGAAAGGCTTCACATAGAAGGTGCTTAGCTGTGTCTCGAAAGAAGATAGGGATTGGATAGAGCACATTTCAGATATAGGGCATGTGTACATCTAGATGAAATGCTGCATGGGAAGAACAGAGAAATTACTAGATTGGCCTTTTCAACAAGTATAGAAAAGAAAATAATGTCTAATGAGGGTGGAAAGATAGATTATGACGAGATTGTGAAGTACCTTAAGGGATCAAAGCAAGAGTTTATATTTTATCCTTGAAAAAATAGGAAGCAATACAAATTAAGGCAACTCTGAGTTTCCACTACATAGCTCTCAGATTGGCTAAAATGTCAGAAAAAGATAATGACGAATGGAAAACTGAGATACTAATACATTGTTGGTGGAGTTGTGAACTGATTCAACCATTCTGGAAAGCAATTTAAAATTATGCCCAGAAGCTTATCAAACCGTGCATACCCTTTGATCCAGCAGTGTTTATACTGGGTTTATAATAATCCCAAAGAGATCATAAAGGAGGGAGAGACCTACATGTGCTAAAAATGTTTGTGGCTAAAATGTACTGACAAGAAACTAGAAACTGAGTAGATACCCATCAGTTGGAGAATGGCTGAATAAGTTATGATATATGAATGTTTTGGAATATTGTTGTTCTATAAGAAACGATCAGCAGGATGATTTCAGAGAGGCCTAGAGTGACTTACATGAACTGATGCTGAGTGAAATGAGCAGAATCAGGAGATCGTTGTACACGGCAACAAGAAGATTACACAAAGATCAATTCTGATCAATGTGGCTCTTTTTAACAAAGAGATAATTGAAACCAGTTGTAATGATCTTGTGATGAACAGAAACATCTTCACCCAGAGAGAGATCAGTGGGGACTGAGTGTGGATCACAACATAGCATTCTCACTCCTTTTGTTGTTGTTTGCTTGCATTTTGTTTTCTTTCTCATTTTTTTCCTTTTTGATCTGATTTTTCTTGTGCAACAAGATTATTGTATAAATATGTACACATATATTGGATTTCACATATATTTAACATGTTTAACATATATTAGATTACTTGCCATATAGGGGAGGAGGGAAGGGAAGGAACACAAAGTTTTGCAAGAGTTAATGTTGAAAAATTATCCATGCATATGTTTTGAAAATAAAAAACTTTAATAAAATAAAAGAAAAAGAAAATAGGAAGCACTGGGGTTTGTTGAGTTGGGAAATGATATGGGCAAATAAAACATAAGAAGTGAGTCAACATATCCAAAAGAGGTTGAAAAAAATTAAAACTGGGGGGAATCCCAGAAAGCATTTTCCCTTAGAAAAGATGTTGGAGAAAACATCCATAATCATCAACTTATGAGAAGTGTCCAGATAATTCAAGCAAAAACTATCATTTTAGCCTAAATGGAATATGTAATAATAGGAAGCAATTTTTTTTAAAAATAAAGACATTTGCTAATCTGAAAATAATTACATAGAGATGCCACTTTCAAATCTTAGAATGTTTGAACAATAAGACATACCAAAAGAATAGTAAGCATAATGTTTATTGAGTGTCTGAGAATGTCTTTAGAACACAGAATGTCAGATCTGGAAGGGACCTTAGAACACAGAAGATTAGAGTTGAAAGACACCTTACAATGTAGAAGGTTCAAGCTGGAAAGGGCCTTTAAACACTAAATATCTGAACCAGGAGGGATCCTTGGAAAACAGAATGTCACAGCTGCAAGAGTCCTCAGATCTGCTGGCCTAATCCCCCACCCACCTATTAAAGACATGACCCACTTGTAACTCAGCTGGGAAGCACCTAGCATTAAGCCCAGAGTAAGTTGGTACCAGAGAAGGCCTTGGGTCCAAGTCTTATCAGTTAACACTTCTGCACCTGCACCAGTCTGGGGGAACATGCTACTTTGCCAGAAGAATATGGTCTGTTCATAATCATTATGGAGCCTTTTATTCCAGCCTGTCACTCTGAGGCTTCAAGATACACACACCTAGAAAACCAGCCAAATTTTAGAAGCAGAGTTGAATGGGTGCCCTTCTTTCTGTAACAAATGAATGTGACTTTCTAAGCACACAAGAAGAAGAGAGAAACATTTCCCCCTTTTCCTGAATTGAGGTGAAGGGGAAACGAGGAAGCATCCCAGGAACTTTGGACCAGGCAGTGACAGAGGAACAGAAACCTCAGGCTTCTGTTAAAGAGCTTTGGCTGACACTCTCCAGAGCCAATCCCCCATCCCCCCAGGGATCCTAAGAGTTCTGGTAATAAATACCCAGGTCTATTATTAATAATACAATAATAACTTACATTATAGCACACCCTTCCTCCCCAAGGAGAAGCTACAGCTTCAAGAACACAGTAAGCTGTAACTCAACCTGGGCATAGGGACCACATACATCCATGGCAGCTGGTTAATGGGGCACAGTGTAGCTGCCCAGAGAAGAAAGGAGGAAGGGGATCTGGTAAACGGCATTAATGGCTCTGCTGTTTGTAGAGGGAGGCAATGATCTGTTCCCTCCCTAATGGAGTAAGGAGCATTAGACAGGTGTATCTGCTTTAAAAGAATATATAAGAATGTAATTTATCCCCATTCCCAAGCTCCTAGGACTATACATAGCTTAATTTGGCCTTTGGAAATCAGAACCCAACCTAAATGCAACTAGGAAACTGACTAACCTTGACTTTACTACTAGATGGCTGATTCTTTACATTACCCCAATCCACCCCTAGCTAGGCATTAACTCCTAAAGATCTTTAATAAAGTGCTCCAAGAACTGGCCTTTGTCCTATGGGAGTGACCATTTTTTCATTGACTTAGATGAAATTGTGGTTTGTTAAGTTTCTGATGACTCAAAATTAGGAAGGATAGTTAACACGGCGGGTGGTTAAAAATTTCAACTCTTAAATCCTCAAAAGGATCAATGTTTTCATTGATCTGGGAGTTCCCTACAAGGATGTAGATGCTGCTTTGAACATGCTGCTTTATCAGAATGTTCATTAGACACTATGGGGCCTTTAATCTATCATGCTGGGCTCATCCATGCCCATCCATCCTAAATCATGTCATCTTTTATCTTTGCCACAAGGAAGCTACCCAGGTTCCTGGATGCTTCATACATTTTGTGGACATATTAAAAGAAACTTAGGTAACCCACTTGCCATTCTTTTTCTGTGAACATATTAAAGTATACTTGTGTTACCCACTTGTCATTTTTTACCCCTGACACATGACCACCCCCATCTTTTCTTCCCAAACATTTCCTTGACGGAATCTATTATTCCTATTCTTCTCCCTAGTTCTTCATTGGTTACATGCTATAACTTATACTCACCATGCTCTTCTCCATTGCTCTTCCCTGTGTGGTATTCCTGTTCAATTTGTGAACCAGTGAAAGCCCCAGCCCCTAGGACAGCTCATCATGAATGCATGCTAAGGCTTGAGAGCAAATATGTCCCCATTCACATGTTTGTTAGAATTAGGTTTCCTGTACCTGATCCTTCATTCCATTGGCCCACTACAACCCATTCCTTCACCCCATTGTTTTCTCCTCTTAGTGTTATATCAGTTTTGTCTAAAGACCTTATATAAGTTTAAACCCTAAATGGGTCTGGACTTCATGCATAATATATATCACACTGTACATCTGAACAACACTTCTGTTCTGCCCATGGCACCATGGGACATTAGTACTCATTAATATCTCAGTTTTCCTCAAATCTCTCTGAAAAGCAATAAATATTTATTTCCCATTATTCCTGAACAGCATTGTTGCTCTTAACCAGAAGCATATCTAACAGTCTAAATTCACCCTAGTAGAATTTTTATTAACATTGAAAAAATACCATTATTTTTAGGAAATTCTTAGAATCACGAAAGGAGTTTTGCAGTTTAGGCAATACAGACTGCTCTCCTCTTCCATTTTCATCCTGCATACAAATTATTTATTCATTTGTATGGGCTTTTCAAGTTATGCACTCTCCAAGAAAAAATATGCAGGTGATTCACCTGCATATTTACATATCATAATCTGGACAAGAGATATTTATTCATTTGGTTTTTCATATGTGGATAGTCAAGCCAAACTTTTGAATAGTTACAAATCTCTGCTGGGAGTTTCTATAGTGTTCCAGGGCTGATGAAATCAGCATAATGTCATCTGTCAAGAATATCCCCAAAAAAATCTCAGACTGGGATTATGTAATTTAATTAGATGAAATTATTTCAACCCTTTCAAAGATCTTTATTGATGTAGATGAGCTCTCTTTGGCTAATATAGTAAACCTTCTTGAAACAGTACATTTTCAATGGCCTTTATTTTCTTTATTGGAAAGGTGGAAAGCTGTGTGGGATTTCTATGGTTGTTAAACGTTGTAAACTCTTGGTTACAAAGGAAGATTCACTGGGGAAGAGAGAAAGGTGATTATGTCAATAAGTGCAATATAAAAATAAATGATATCAGTAATGAAGAGAGAGAGAGAGAGAGAGAAATAGAGAAATAGAGAGAACAAAGAGAGACAGAGAGACAGACAGAGACAGAGACAAAGAGACAGACAGAGAGACAGAGAGAAAGAGAGACAGAGACAGACAGAGACTTAGACACAGAAACAGAAAGAGTTACTATAGCCCAAAAATTCAGCATCTTATAACCAAACTAATGAGGAAGAAAGGAGCCTCTCAGAACTTTTCCAGACTTGTCCTCAGACAAAAGTCACAAAGCCCATCCATCACTAGGCTCTGATCAAAGTTTTCTTCTTGGTAGAAACTGTCAGACCTTGTCCTTTACTGGGATAGTTTCCAGGAACCTATGGTTATGTCTGTGCCATGATGAGGCTTCAGAGCAGAATATTAGTGGAAGAGATGATATTTAGTCAGGAAAAATGGGATGTTGGACACTTGAATTCCACAAAAAATTTGACATGGGGATTCATGGTAGTTACGTCTACATATCTGAAGGATTCTTTTGCAGAAGCAAATTTGCACTCAATCTGCACAGCCCCATGGAGAAGAATTAGGAGCAACAAAGGAAAATTACAGAGAGGAAAACTTTAGCTTGATCGAAGGACTAACTTCCTAGAAACTATGATTGTCTAAAGTTTAAATGGAATGCAGGAAATCCTTAGAGTTCTTGCTTTTTAATCTCAAGCAGAAGCTAGATGACCAACCACTTTTAGGGATACTCAAAATGGGCTTCTTATTCATGTATGGTATGAATTAGAAGATCTTTGAAGTGCTTTCTGACAATATCTGAATGGTGCTTCCAAGCTTCTGATCTTATTATCTTTCTCCCTTCTGAGGATTTATCAGGCAGACCTTCCATCTTTCAAATTCTTAATAATTATAACTAACATTTATATGGTGTTTTACTACTTACAAAAACCTTTTATAAATATTAGCTCATTCATGTTTAACAACAACCTGGTGAAGTAGGTGCTATTATTATTCTCATTTTACAAATGGGAAAACTGAGGCTGAGAGATGTTAAGTAACTTGCACAGAGTCAGCTAGCAACCATCTGAGATAGGATTTGAAGTCATGGTGCTCCTGACTCTAAGCACATCTGCCAGATTTTCGAGATCTGATAATCAGTCACTCCCTGTGCATAAAAGTGAGAGCAAGGGGTGACCAAAATAAGCTGGGAAAGAGCTTTGGGGACTTCTCATTGTTTACACTCAGAGCTAGAAGTCTTGGGGATAGTAGGTTATGGGAGCAATGCAAACGTCCCCGGCAATTCAAATTCTAGCCAGTCTTTCCTTTGGATCCATCTCTTCTTCCAACCGCTATTCTGGGTGGGCGATTCTTACTCCTCCAGCCACTTGGAAAGAAAGCAAGATGGTTCTCCCTATGGTTTTCCATTTAACGGAGCACATCTGGGTTTCATATCAGGCCTAATTAATCCTCTGTGGCTGTTGGGTACTGACTCCTGAACAGGGCAGCCTCTAATTGCAGCTTCAGCCAGGCATGGTGACAGAGTGGGCCAATGCAGCCCAGCCACTGATTTACTGCCCATATCATTGGGGAGAGAAAAAGGAGGAAGAATGAATGAGGGAATTGCCTTTGGAAGCTGTTGCTGGCAATATAGTGGAATGAAGGCTGCATTGGAGCGACCTGGGTTCTAGCCCCTCCACTAACAAACACTCCAATTCACATAGCTCTGGTCAGATTCCTTCCTCTTTCTCAGAAGCAGAAAACTTAGATCAGATCATCTGTGGGGCTCTTCCTTATTCTATTGCCCTGTAGGGAGGAGAAGGGTAGAATGAGAGTTGAGAAGGCCCTACCTAACTGGGTAAGAAACAGCTATCTTCCCTCTTTTGTTCTAGAACAGGGATTCTTAATCTTTTTGTGTATGTCCTCTACCCTGCTGCAGTCTGGTATAGCCTCTGGGCTTCTTCTCACAATAGGGTTATTTTAAATTCATAAAATACATAGGATTATAGGGCAAACAAATTAAGTTGAAATATAGCTATGAAAATATTTTTTAAAAAAACAAGTTCATAGACTTCAGATTAAGAACCCTCTTCTAGGGTAAAGCCACCCAGCCTAGGGTACATTTGCCCAAAGAAAGTACAAGTACCTTGTCAACGTGATGTGGGAAACATGCAGCAAGCAACTTTATTAATGCTGTTAAAATATATTAAAAGTTATACTTAGCAAGCACTTAATAAACACAAACTATGTGGTAGCACTGTGCTAAGTACTGGGGAAACAGACTAGTAAAAACAGTCCTTGCCCTCAAGAAGCTCACATTCCAAAGGGGGAGACAGCATGCAAAAAAAAGTGTGTCTACATATGCATATACATACATATATACATGTAGGTATGTCTACATATACATATGTTATATATACACATAGATATGCCTTGTGCATTTACACATGTACAGTTATATATGTGTATGGACATCTGTGTCTATACCATACACACACACACACGCACACATACACACAGAGACACATATATACTATACCTCTATTGTACACTGTGCTTATATGCATACACATGTATGTGCACACTATGTGTTTGTGTATATGTGCACCCATGTGTATGTGTATGGATCTCTGCACCTATACTGCACCTATAACACATACAACATATGTGCATGTATGCATAATATTATTTACATTTATGTATATAGGCATTTGTGACTGTATTATATGCATATACACATCCATGAATAATATGTACACAATACATGCACATGTACACATATGCATGTGTGCACGTACTTTGTATTTACAT
Source organism: Sminthopsis crassicaudata (assembly GCF_048593235.1). Classification (NCBI taxonomy): domain Eukaryota; kingdom Metazoa; phylum Chordata; class Mammalia; order Dasyuromorphia; family Dasyuridae; genus Sminthopsis; species Sminthopsis crassicaudata. Next base: position 52,957,071 of record NC_133618.1, on the reverse strand, counting down.
GTATACATATTATATGTATTATTATCTTATATGTAAGATATCTATATATACATGTGTATATAGATATATGTTTATAATAGATACATGTGTACATGTATATATATGTATATATATATATGTATGTACACAAGATAAAAACAGTGTAAATAAGAGCTAATTTCCTAGGGAAATCATTAGGAGTGAGAGTGGGGAATTGAGAAGTACAGAAGTGAGGATTTGAGCTGAGTGTTAAGGAAATCCAGGAAGTTGGGAAGAGAAATGAGAAGAAAGAGTATGTTAGTGGGAATAAAATGTTATGTATTAAATAATGTTTTGTTCACCAAAAAAAAAAATCTACTCTCTAATTTTATTTCATATGTGCAGATGCATGGTAAACTCAAGAATGTGTTTCCTTTCATATTGAATACAGAGTGTGGGAAAGTTTACTGAAAGCCAAAAATGGAGCTTCATAGAAAGGTTGAGAGCCTTTGACCTAGGGGCTCTTGTCTTAGAACCAAAGTCCTAAACCATTGGGTTTCAGTGAAATTCCAGTGGAAGAAAGGCACCTTGTATGTAGCACATAGAGGGAGTCTAAAAGCTTTATTAAATTTTTTGTTGTTGTTTTACACACACACACACACACACACACACACACACACAATACACAGCACACAAGAAAAGGGATATGCATTTCGTTATCACTTATCTGGAACCAAGATTGATCAGGACATTAATATGAATTATATTGTCTCCTGGGGTTCTCATCCTGTAGAGCAGTGCAATTGTGCTCTCCTGGGGTACATTAACCCTTTCAGCTTTCACACTCCCTCAAGCCCACACCATGAATGCTTGAATCACTTTATCTCACTGTCCCCAGACATACTTCACACTTCATCTGGGTTTTTTCTTGATATTTGCCCAGTATACTGCTGCACCTCCTCTAGACCACTGGACTTTGCCATCTACCCTGCTATAGAACCTTAAGTACTCTTCTTCTTCTTCCCTTTCTATCTCCAAAATTGTAATCATAACAGCCTTGCCTTTGCTCCTGAAAATTGTCCTGATTTGTCATGTCAATGATTTGTCAATCATTTGATTGGATATGTCAATCAGCATTTCTTTGACTCAATTCCTCATGCTTATGACTTCCCCAAACCAAAATCCCTAGGCTTCTATCCCCTTACATATCCCTTATACCCTAGAAGAATACAAACTTCTTGAGGATGAGGGCTCTTTTTTTTCTATTTCCATCCTCACTTTGCACAGGGTTTGATACATACATACCCTGAATGAGGGTACAAACACTGAATGAGTACTTTTTTCATTTCTTTGTTACTCTGTATCAGTTCCTTCTAGCCTTCTCCTGGTTCTCTGAATTCCTCATCTTTATCACTTTTTGCAGCACAATAGTATTCCATTCTATCCACGTACTACATTTTGTTCAAGCATTTCCCCAATTGAAGATTATTGTCTTTGTGCATGAAAACCATATGTCAACAACTGGAAGGAATCTCAGGGCATCTAGACCAACCCAGTATTTTTTAACAGAGGAATAAACTGAGGACAAGGGCATCTAAATAATTTGCCCAAAATCACAAGTAAATGTGTCAGATATTTTAATGATGATGATGATGATAAACATTTACACAGGGGTTAGTATGTGCCAGGAACTTGGCTAAGTGTTTTACAATTATCATTCCTCACAACAATCCTGGGAGATAAATGTTATTGTTACCATTTTATAGATGAGAAAACTGATGCAAAGGGAGGGTAAGTGTCTGAGGGTGGATTTCAACTCAATTCTTATGAAGTCTAGCATTATCTTTTGTGTCAACTAGTTGTTTTTCAAATTAGATTTAAATCCAAGTTCCCTGATTCTAGACCCAACTCTTTTCCCTCTGTGCTATATGGTCTTCTCAGTTGATAGAGGAGTTATTTTGTTTTGGGTTTTCTTGTTACCACAAAAGTTCTGGCATTTATGGGACCTTTCTTCCTTTGACATCCTTATAATATATTCCCAGGTGTGCTGATGCTATATCAAAGGATAAAACAATTTAGACATTTTTATCATATATTTCCTAATTTCAGCAAAAATTTTCCCACATTGAGGTTGGGTAGGGAGGAGAAAGCAGAGGAAAGAAATATAGAGGGATTTTAGGGTGGGGTTGGGCGAGGGGGGACGAAAAGGAAAAGAGAGAAAAAAGCTTCCTTTTGGGAGATGCCAGCTTGGAGATTTATCACCAGGTTGTATTTCACAAGATGTGAGCCAGAACGCCAATAGCATATGTAATGGTTTTACCAGCAGACAAAGCATCCCTGTTCTGGACCAAAAGCTATCTCGGCAGCAATATTTTAATTGGGTTTATATGCTTACACTTAACTAATTTTAAAGATGTACAGGGTGACTGTGGAGAAAGGGGTGAAGTCTGAAAAGAAATGCCTTCCAAGAAGAGGAAGTCCTCATTTCAGGAGAACTGGAGCAGTTACATTTTTGTAAGAAGGCAACAGGATGTTGTTGGAAGAGCACTATCCTGAGAGCCAGGATGCCTGAAGCCCAATCCTGGTTCTGCCATGAACTGAGCTATATGACTTTGGATATGTTCCTGAACTCTCTGAGCCTCAATTTCCATCTCTATAAAATGATATGTAGTGGACTAAATGATTTCCCTTCCAGATCTGACACTCTATGATTACAAAGTAATTGGGGGAAAGGGAGAAACACACAAATTTCTTAGTAGTCAAAGCATAAAATGATCATGGATAGAGGTAGGAAAGATCCTTGATCTAAAGTTGAAAGGAAACTAGGGGCTATCCAGTACAACTCTTCTAATTGTACAGATGAAAATATTGAGGTTTAGTAAATTTAGAGAAAGGACTTGTCCAAGGTCACACAGTTAGCACATGTCAAAGAGGTAGATTAGAACTTTAATTCTCTTAGTCAGTGTTCTTTCCACTGTGCAACACTTCCTCCCTAAACTAACTTCCTCCATCATCTCCTTATTTTGCATGTGGGAAAACAAATTCAGAGAAATAACAGATCTTTAAAAATCTCACCAAAGTAGTATGTGTCAGACAGAATTTAAACCCACATCCTCTGATTCTCAATCTGGTGCTTCTTTGAATGTTTCATACCACCTAGACATGGAAATAGATTGAATTTGAGTATCCCGACAGTTATGAGAGCAATGGGAGGAAAGTTTGATTCTCATAATGATCCTGAGAGGGATAAATTTATCCCCATTTTACCAATGAAGAAATTAAAACAGGTTAAAAGACTTGCCCAGGATTACCCAATTATGACATATCCAAGGACAAATTTGAACTCAGGAATAATGACAAATTTCATTAGTTTTTCATTTATCACTAGATGAAGGACTTTTGTTTCTATGAAATAAGATTACTTTCCTCTCCGTCTCTTTACCCAGAGGATGAGAGAATGCAGGTGCACTAAGTTATCATCAAACCTTAAAGCTCTCACCTCCTCTCCCAGTCATGAAAGATTATAAATTTGGAGCTAGAATGGACCATGGAAATCATCTAGTCTCTTATTTTTCACTTGAAAAAAAGGAGACTTAGAGTGTTATAGTTGAGAATCTATGGTTAAGTCAGAAAGCTATGTGTGGAAAATGCAAAGTTCACACAGCAATCCACAATTATTAATTGCTCTTTCCAGGCTTATGCCTCTTTAAAAAATTAAATTGTTAATAATAGCTTTTTATTTTCAAAATACATGCAAAAATTGCTTTCAACATTTACTTTTGCAAAACCTTGTGTTTCAATTTTTCTCCCTCCTTTCTTCCTACTCCCTCCCCTAGAAAACAAGTAAGCCAGCATAGGTTAAACATGTGCAATTCTTCCAAACATATTTCCACATTTATCACACTGCACAAGAAAAATCAGATGAAAAAAAAATGAGAATTTTTTAAAAGTCAGCAAACAACAGCCATAAAAAAGGTGAAAATACCACATTGTGATCCACATTCAGTTTCTATCTCTGGGTGTAGACAGGTCTCTCCATCAGAAATCAATTGGAATTGACCTGAATCACTTCATTGGTGAAAAGAGCCAAATCCATCACACTTGATCATCACATAATCTTCTTGTTTGCTTGGTTCTCCTCTCACTTAGCATCAGTTCATGTTAAGTCTCTCCAACAGACTCATGTCTCTTAAAGAATCCCTCAGTCCCCTAAAACCACTGAGCCTAATGAAATCATTAGCTACAGAAGTTTATTTAAAGGCAAGGATGACAACAGAGGGCAAGAGTTACAATGCTCCAGTCCCATGGTCTCCCCACTCCAAGGTTTATTTTCATTTAACTCTCCCTTTCCAAACTCACAGTTTTAATTAATGAATCCCTGCTTCATGCATTGTTCTTGGAATCCTAAGGTTAGATAAGCCTGCCTCCATTGTTCTTTTTCTCCTTTCTAATGTCAACACACCTCAGCATGCCTTCCATTTCTGGTAAATCAACTGGGATCCTCCATTTAGCAACTGTTCCCTCACTCCCAATTTTACCTCTCTCAGCATGGTTCCAGTAAATAGCATTATTTTTCATTCTCCTCATGGCCCCAACTGTCTTCCTACCTTATCCTTGGTATTCCCTATCATTTAATTGTCAGCATGGCCTCTTTCTCTGTTGGCTCCTTTGTTACTATGACTGCCCTCACTTAGAAGTTTTGTCTTCCTCTAGGCTGTTCAATCATTTCAGTCCTGGTTGTCTCTTCAAGATTTTCTTGGCAAAGCTAGTGGAGCTGTGTGCATCTTCTCTAGCCCATTTTACAGATGAGGAAACTGATGGAAACAGGATTAAGTGACTTACCCAGGATCATATAGACAGTAAAGGTCTGAGGCTGAATTTGAACTCAGGGATTGCAATACCATAGTTCAGTTTTGGTTTTTTTGTTTTTTTTTTTATTATGTCCAATTCTTTGTGGTCTCATTTAGAAAAATGAGATGAACAGAATGATTTGCTTGGGGTCACAAAGCCAAGAAGTATTTGAGACCAGATCTGAATTCTGGAAGATGAGTTTTCCTGACTCTTGGCTCAACCCTATATCCACTGTGCCACCTGATTGCTCCAAAATATGTAATGATTTAGTATATAACCATGTTTTGGTCAATATCTTTGAGTTGATCAAATATGAGCTATTAACTCAAACAAAGGAGATGTTTAGTGCTTAAGAATATACTAGAATATATTAAAAGACTGAATTAATTTGGCAAAAATCTATTTGCTCACCAAGGTCATATTGGTAACATTTAACAACTGACTCTCAAAACACTCAAAATACATTTCTATAAGTTTCTTAAATCTAAACAACCAACAACAAAACAATAAGTCAAATCCTGCTTCGTAGCATTTGCTGTTTTTGTAATGTTCATACTAAAATTTAATAATCAGCTCTAAAAATTCCAACACACTTCCGTGACTCATCCAAAAGTCACATGGAAAAGTTATAGCTGAGACTCAGTATGTCCAGTTTGGAAAGGACCACAGAGGCATCTAGTCTAAAGCATGCCTGAAGAGGAATCCCTCATCAATATCCCCAACAAGTGATCATCCTTCCCTCTTGCCCTGCTAAAAGACTTCCTGCAAAGAGGTCTAACCCTCACCCTGCCAGCAAATGAGCTAGCCCATTCCACGTTGTAACTTCCCCATTTTTCCCTTCTATTAACCCGAAATCAAACTCTCTAAAACTTGTACCCACAGTTCCTAGCTCTGCCTTCTAGGGCCAGGCAGAGCAATAACAATAGTAAATAAGATCCAGCATTTATATAGCACTTTGAAGTTTGCAAGTGTTTTTACATATTTAATCTCATTTGATCCTCACATGAAAAAAAAATGAGACAGACAGAGGTTAAATCACTTGCCCAGTTCACAAAACTTAAATGTCTAAGGTGGGATTTGAAATCAAAAAAGCCTAATCTTTATTCTAAGTAACAGCCTTTTAGATATTTTGATGTTAGAAATCAAGCCTCTTCTAAGTTGTCTCTTTGATAGACTAAACATCACCAGTTTCTTTGAACAATCTTCATACTACATGGTCTCATCCCCTCACTAGTTTTGGGTGACAGGATTAGAATTCAGGTTCTTGATTGCTAATTCAAAGCTCTTTTCAGGTCAATTGCATTCCATTATTTAGGGTTAAATTCATCCAGCTATTTATTCATCACTATGGTTGATCACAAAATAACCTAATCCTGTTACTTAACAGTATAATAGAAATAATCTAACCCTATTACTTAACAGAGGCAGTCATTGAGTTTCCAGAGAAAAAAATGATTTGCTCAAAATCAAACAGCTAAGAACAAACATATATCATTTTTGCAGAGTTTGAGGGTTTTATAAATTGAAAGTTTGTTGCAACCTTGAACTAAACAAGCCTATAGATACCATTTATCTAATAGCACGTACTCACATGGGTGTCTCTGTTTCAAATTTTGATAAATTCTCATAATATTTCAAATGTTTTCAGTAGGATCATATCTGTTACAGTAATCTGTGAGCAACGAGCTTTGCTATTATTGTTCTGTTTTGAGGTGCCACAAACCATACCACAAACTGAATCAATAAATGTTGTTTGTATTCTGACTGTATCCCTAACCATCCACTTCCTTATCTTCCTCTTTCCCCTTGGGCCTCCTTATTCCCTGAGATACAACCAATATTGAAATCAGACAAGTTTCTTTTTTTTGTGATTTGAAAGTTTTATTCTATGATACATGCTTACAGATTAAAGCAGACACATTTCTGACTATTCAGTTTAGCAGCCAAGAAATATTGGATGCCAATCCACATTTAGGACTTTTATTTTAGGATGAAATTGATGCTATTTTTTAAATAGCAACTATTTTATATGATTATTTTGAAAATTAAGTGAGATAAACTGATGTGAAAACTTTAAAGGGTCTATAAATGCTAATTATTATTCTCATTTGAATTCTTTAACAAGTTAACTTCTCATGGTAGCTTAATTATTGGTAGCAGGTTTGCAAAGTCCCATTTTAGCTTCTTCACCCCTTTTTGGCTCCCTTCCCTGAAATATTCCCTCTTAAACTGTAGCTATCTTTATATTTTTCTTTTTTTTTTCTACTAGCCTTTTATCTACTATACCATGTTGCCTTTCATAAATAATAAAACACAAAAGAAATAAAACACTAACCTCAAATGAGTAAAAAGAAATCCACAAGTATTTTTCTCCAATTACATAATACTACTAAAGAGCTGAAGCTTTGTTATATACCTATGTGTTGTTCAAAACCCATGGCATAGTATTTCAAACTTGTTTGACAGTCAATAACTAATTTTTTTATTATATTATCCCTTTTATTCATTTTTCCAAATTATCCCCTCCCTCCCTCCACTCCTTCCCCCTGATGACAGGTAATCCCATACATTTTACATGTGTTACAGTATAACCTAGATACAATATATGTGTGTAAATACCATTTTCTTGTTGCACATTAAGTATTAGATTCCGAAGGTATAAGTAACCTGGGTAGATAGACAGTAGTGCTAACAATTTACATTCACTTCCCAGTGTTCTTTCTCTGGGTGTAGTTGTTTCTATCCATCATTGACCAACTGGAAGTGAGTTGGATCTTCTTTATGTTGAAGATATCCACTTCCATCAGAACACATCTTCATACAACATTGAAGTGTACAGCGATATTCTGGTTCTGTTCTTTTCACTCAGCATCAGTTGATGTAAGTCTCTCCAAGCCTCTCTGTATTCCTCCTGTTGGTCATTTCTTACAGAACAATAATATTCCATAGCATTCATATACCATAATTTACCCAACCATTCTCCAATTGATGGACATCCATTCATCTTCCAGTTTCTAGCTACTACAAAAAGAGCTGTCACAAACATTTTGGCACATACAGGTCCCTTTCTGCTCTTTAGTATTTCTTTGGGATATAAGCCCAATAGCAGCCATGCTGGATCAAAGGGTATGCACACTTTGATAACTTTTTGGGCATAGTTCCAAATTGCTCTCCAGAATGGTTGGATTCTTTCACAACTCCACCAACAATGCATCAGTGTCCCAGTTTTCCCACATCCTCTCCAACATTCATCATTATTTGTTCCTGTCATTTTAGCCAATCTGACAGGTGTGTAGGGGTATCTCAGAGTTGTCTTAATTTGCATTTCTCTGATCAGTAGTGATTTGGAACACTCTTTCATATGAATGGACATAGTTTCAATTTCATCATCTGAGAATTGTCTGTTCATATCCTTTGACCATTTATCAATTGGAGAATGGTTTGGAAATCAGACAAGTTTCTAATCCTATGAAGGTTTCTAAGTGTTCAAGTGAAAGGAATAGTTAATAGATGTGACAAACTGCACTATTGTCTTATTGCCCCAAACATCCCAACCTTTGGCAATCACCACTTGATCAGTCAGCAGCCAGCAGCATTGAAGCAAGATCTTTCACTAACAAAAAGATTATGAATCACTGAAAGCTCAGATAATAGTTAATAATTTTAGCAATAAAGTATTTTAATCAAAGTATGTACATTTTTGAAACAATCTTATTTCACACTTAATAGACTATGCAGGGGTTCTCAAACTATGGCCGGCAGGCCAGATGCGGCCTGCTGAGGATGTTTATGCAGCCCGCTCTGTAGTCTGGCTCTCCAACAGTCTGAGGGACAGTGAACTGGCCCCCTATTCAAAAAGTATGAGGACCACTGGACTACAGTATATCATAAACATAAGTTTTATATGCATTGAGAAACCAAAAAAATTAAGGACTCATTTTCTTGAAATCTTTGTTTTATTGCAATGCTTTGAAACCAAACCCACAATATCTTTGAAGTATACCTGGAGTGATAGAATTGAAACCAGAACTCAGATGCCTTGATTACCAGTCTAATATCTAGAGGGAAAGCTATAAGACATTTGCAATATGTTCCTTAACTATTTCCATCTCAGAAAACAGTAATCTCTCCAAGTTTTCCTTTTTCTCTCAGCTATTCCATTGTGGAAAGAATTTGGATCTTGGGGTCAGAAAGTTCAGGTTGAGCTTCCTGGCTAAGTCTGGAGGACCTGTCATATCCAGAAGGAATTGTAAATATGTAGTGAGAAGAAAAGATGGAAATGAATAAGGAGGAGGGAAGAAGGCTAATAACTGACTTTAGGTATTTGAAAGATTGTCATGTGGAAAAGGGATTAAATTTTCTCCACTTAGCCCCAGAGGGCAGAAACTGAAGGAATGGGTAGAAGCTTCAGAGTGGCAGATTTCTGCTTGACTTAAGGGAAAACTTCCTAACTATGAGAAGGACTGCCTCAGGAATTGAAAGTGTCCTCCTTACTGGAGGTCTTCAGAGACAATGTATAGAGGTTATTTTTATCTAGATACTCCCACACACACCCCAAGATTCTGTGATTCTGTGACTTCCTGTGTGACCATGGATCAGTCCCTTAAATTTCTCTGAATCTCAGTTCTCTCATCTGTAAAGTAGGACAATAATCATGCTTAAGTTACCTACCTCACAGACACTACCCAGCCACTCACTAGCTGTGTGATCTTATCTCTCTGTTTCCTAATTTGTATTAGACTGGGTATTCTCCAAGATCCTTTCCACTTCTAGATCTTACTGGTTCTCCCTTTTCCCTTATCCAGCAATAAATAAATAAATAAATATTAAATGCTTAACATAGTACTTAATACATAGTATGAATATATAAATACATATTCTTTTTTCCTAATACCTCATATTGTAATGAACAATGGGCTAGTGTGGATAGTGGGAGAAGAGGGAAGAACTGTTGAAAAAGGGGAGGAGGCAATACCTAATACCTTTTAGTCAGCCGCCCATGAGATAATGAACTAATATTTTTTTTTTTAATTCCAAGGTGCCCAAATTACATCATCTTTGATGATGCTCTTTTAACATCAAAAACTTTATTCTGTTGCCAATTCCTTCACCCTTAGACAGGAAGAAGCACTTTGATCTGCTGATTATATTAGGAGGTTAATGCGGCTTTAATGAAATTACTTTCCTCCATTTGACAAGTTTATTTTACCCTCCTTGTACCCAGCAGTGTGTAAGAAGCTTGACTTTCCATCAGCAGACCCAGCTCACACCCAGAATGAAAGGCGCCATTTCTGGGGGAATTGTTTATCTTTTTCGAGCCCCTGCCCGCCATTGCAGAGTAGATACACATTACCACCAACAGGAACCATTTCAGACAAATAATGCAGCAAAGCCTTCTCAGGCTCTGTCTGCAGGAAGCCAGAGCTACCAGATGAGGAGATGACACAAACCATTCAGGTGTTTGTCCAATCTATCAGCAAACACCTGATCTCACAGAAACAACCAGCTGATTGTTAGTATTTCGGAAACACCAAATGAATCAAGTTCCTGCCTGAATTAGTCTGGCATTTACTTGGGCATCACTTTGAAAAGCTCAAGACTGAAGAAAAGGGCCCAAAGAAACCTCTTTAGGCAAGTACTCTGGGTGCTAAATCCATGCTATGGGACTAACCTCCTAAATAGTACTCCATTTTTTCCCAACTTTTTTCATCAAAGGAGGGAGCTGCAAGTGCTGACAAAGAAGGTAAGTGGGAAACCCTTGAAAGAACTGGTCCTTGACTATGTTAATGAGTGTTAGGTTGGTGGGAGTAAATATAGATCTTGGCAATTTCTTATAATAGCAATTTAAATTTTTAAAAATACAGAAAAAAATGTTTGTGGCAACTCTTTTTGTTTTAATAAGGAAATGGAAATTGTGTGGATGTCCATCAGTTAGGGAATGGATGAATCAGTTATAGTATATGAATGTTATGGAATATTATTGTTCTGTAAGAAATGACCAGCAGGATGATTTCAGAGAGGCCTGGAGAGACCTACATGAACTGATGCTGAGTGAAGTGAGCTGAACCAAGAGAACATTGTACTCAGTAACAAGAAGATTGTGTGATGACCAACTGTGATGGGACATGGCTTAAGGGCAATTGCAATAGACTTGGGATTAAAAGTGCCATCCATATCCAGAGAGAGATGGAAACTTAATGTGGATCAAAGCATAGCATTTTCACGTTTTTGTTGTTTGCTTGGTTTTGTTTTTCTTTCTCATGTTTTTTCCTCCTTTTTGCTCTGATTTTTCTTTTGCAGCATGACAAATATGGAAATGTTTAGAAGAATTGCGCATGTTTAACCTATATCAGATTGCTCACTGTCTTAGAGAGAGTGAAAAATTTTGAACACAGGATTTTGCAAAGTTGAATATTGAAAGCTATCTTTGTATGTATTTGGAAAAATAAAATACTATTAACAAAAAAGAAAATGGAAACAATAGCTGTTGCTGTTCTTAGAGTTGCTTTAAGATTCAGAGAAAATAACATTTGTATGTTCATGTTCCCATAATCCTCTGTCCTAGTCCTCATATCTCCTACATTAGACTTGGGCCTGCCATTTTTCATGGCCACCTTGAAACAATGCTATCAAGATACACACAGAACCAAATGAACCCTGAGATCCCTACCAAGATTCTGTGATTCTGTGACTTCCTAGCTGTGTAAACATGGTATAGTCCTTTAAATTTCTCTGAATCTCAGTTCTCTCTTCTATCAAGTAGGACAATAATCAAGCTTAAGTTGCCTACCTCATAGGCATTATCTAGTCACTCACTAGCTGTGTAACCCTCTCTGTTCCTTAATTTATATTAGACTGAGTGTTCTCCAAGATCCTTTACATTTCTAGAATTGTGATTTAAATTATTCTCCCCTTTCCCCTATCCAGCAAAAAAAAATAAAAATAAAAATAATCAAACTCTCCTAGCTATTTCCCTCCTAAAAATGTTGTTTTTTCCCTTCATTCCAATGTCATCCCCCCTTCCTCTGGATAGGTTCCAATTTGTCAATGTCCTTCCTAAAATTGATTATCTGAAGGTTAAACATCATACTCCCAATGAGGTTTCACTAGGACAGAAGAAACAAAGGCTAAAATCTCCCTGGATACAATTCCTTTACAAAAGTTATTGTTTCCCAATTTCATTCATCCCACAGAGCAGCCATCTAGAATAGAATATGGTGATGACTAAGAGTAGGGGAGAGATTTTTGAATACTATATTGTGATTGTGCTCCTGAGTCAAAGTTCAGGGTTAAGGATTTATATATCAATTTTAGGATTATCTCCATAGATATGGTAATCGAACTCATGGGAAATGATAATAATGGAAGTAGGGGAATGAGGAGGAGTTGAAGCTGAAGGACAGGGACAAAGAGGCTTAGAAAAAAGAAGAAAAAGAAAGAGGAGGAGGGAAAAAGGAAGAATATTTGGGACAGAGTCATGAGGCATATAGTGAAAAGCCACGTGCGATGATCCAGCAAAAAGATTGAGAAAGAACCATTTAAAAATAGGAAAAAACAAGAGAGAGAGAGTAATTTCAAAAGAACCCAGGATATAGAGGTGGTCTGCTGAGAAGTGGAGATTAATGAAGAAAAAAAAAAAATTAGTCTCAGTAACTATGAGATTGTTGGTCACCTGGGAGAGAATATTTCCATTCTGACTATATTACTTCAAGTTAATCACTTCCTCTCAATTTCATTATATGTAAAATGAATGGAGTAGATGATTTCTAAGGTTTTATTTTTAGAGGCTACAGGGGAGGGTTGGTGACTGCTCCACAGTCACAGAACTTGTCAGAGGCTGAGCTAGTATGAACACCTAGGTTTCTTCATTCCTATTCCAGAGCTCTAAACAGCCAGTTGCCCCACCCGTCATAAAAAAAAAAATTCTGGTTGAAAAATGCCACACAAAATATATCCATTTGAATTTTTTTTAATAAATAACCTGAACACTGTACATTGAAATGCAGGGTTCCTGCCTCTCCACAATTCAAAGCCTCACTTGTGTGGGTTGTTGATTTTTGGTTAGTAATGAACTGATCCACTGTGCCTAAACATCATAGCTCATATGCTGGGTAGATCAATCACACATCTAAAGGTCGGTGATGGAAGGGGTGGCAAACATGAAATGACAGTATGGGTCATTTACGTAAGGAAACAGGAATGTATAATGGATGAAGGGAATGGGCCCCTCCATTGCTTCTTGGGGAAAAGGTGGTTTCTGGATGGGCCTCCTTGGTTTCTGAAATGCTTTCCTAAAGGAATTAAATCTCTGGGGACAGGCTGACTGGCATCTGCTAAGAAAGTGAAATTCAAAATGCACCCAACACATCATAGACCCTGGCTACATTTATCCTTATGATTTGCAAGTATACACAATCTTGGTTCTGCTGATTTTGGGCAAGATATTTTACCTCTTGGACCGCATTTTCCCTTGCTAGAATGTGATGGGGTAGATTAAATGATTTTTAAGTTTCCTTTCAGCTTGAAAATCCCATAACCCCAGAAACATATGTGACAAGGAGTATTATTCAAGTAGGAAGAGTATGAGCCAGAAAACTTGGATTGAAATCTCGAGTCATTCATTTGCCAACTGTATGTGAACTTGGTAATCTTTTGAGTTTTAGTTTCTTTATCTTTACAATGGGGATTATAATATCTCACCCATCTCAGATAAAAACTATCCTACCAATGAAAACCACTGAATGTGAGAAATGACATCACAATACTGGTGGATTTCCATTGGCCAATGGTCAATACTCCTGTTTCACCCCAACTTTCATTTATGGGAGCTTTTGCTACATATTCCATGACAGATGCCAAGCCCTGATTGCAAAAATGACTGAATGGTTGGGTAATAGATATTCCTTCTTTTTTCATCTCCCCTCTAACCCTCGAGCAGCTAGGTGCCATGTATGGGATGCCAGTCCTGGAGTCAGGAAGACTCATCTTCAAGTACAAATCTGATCCTAGACACTTACTAGCTATGTGACCCTGGACAAGACACATAACTCTATTGAACTCAGTTTCCTCATCTGTCGATGAGCCAGAGGGGAAAAAAATGGCAAAGCATTCCAGTATCATCACCAGGAAATCTTTCCCAAAAGAGTTCATCTGACATGTCTGAAAAATGACTAAATAACAACGAACCAGACTCTAATCTTTGTAGATTGAAAAAGAGGAATTAGAAAATTGAGTCATGGTTTTTGAAAGGTTGCCATCACTTAGTCAACAATTTCATGTAGGGGATCAGTTGCCCCTATCCAAGGAAAGGATGGCTCATCAAAGTCCCTTTTGAAACCGAATTGGTTGTTGAGCTGCTTTAATGAATTCTTTTTTTGTCCAAAGGGTTAGATACTCCAGTGATGGATAGGCTGTATCCCCTAGAGCTGGGCTTTGGTCTTAACCCCTCAAGGCTGCCTCTTCTTATGTGTGTTTCTACCACATTATCTTACATACTTTCCCCTTTCCCAAATCAGAATTCATTCTCAGATTCTACAAGTGCAGGTAGTCAACCCCTATCTTCCTACCTTCTTCTATCTATATCTGCCAAATCTGCAAATTGTTCCTGTGGTTTAATAGGGGGCCAGTGCACTGTTCCTGAGACTGTGGGAGGGCCGGACTATAGTAAAAACAACAACTCACACTCTGTCTCCGCCCCTCAGCCCATTTGCCATAATCCATCGGGGCTGCATAAATGTCCTCAGCAGCTGCATCTGGCAGTGGGCCATAGTTTGAGAACCCCTGGTGGATAGAGTACTGAGCATCTCTAGCAAGAAGAACTGAGTTCAAATGTGGTCTCAGATGTTTATTAACTGTGTGATCCTGGGCAAGTTATAACTGATTATAAAATAGAGGACAATAACAGCATCTGGTTCATAGTATTGTTATGAGGATCAAGTGAAAAAATATTTGTCAAGCACTTATTTAGCATAGTGCCTGAAATATAATAGGTAATTAATAAATACCTGTTTCTCTCCCTCTTTCCTTCTTACCCTTTTCCCTTCTCTCTCTTTGTCATAATCCCATATTACCAAATGCCTATTGAACTTTTCCATCTAGAAGTTCCATTTTAAACTCAACATTTCTGTAATATATTTTCATATCTTTCCTCTAAAAACTGGTTTTTCTAATTTTCCCATTTCTGTCAAAATCATCAACATTTTTCCTCACCCAGGTCTACAATCTCAGATTCAACCTCAAATGATCCCTTCCCATTATCTGCTGCAGAATCCCGGTGATTCTACCTCTTATCATGTCTATCTCCCCTTTTCTTCACTCGCACAGCCACAAACCAAGCTATGGCCTTCATTGTTTCTCACATAGATCATTGAAATAGACCTCCTAATTATCATCTGCTTTTGTCCTCTATTGTTATTGTTCATCCTTTCTTTTCAAAGAGGACCAATGACATCCTGGGATGATGGCTTTACTTGCACATGAATTGGATGTGAGGGCAGAATTACACAGAGTTGTCAGCCTCACTCTTCCAAAGGCATCGAAGTCCAGAGGCAGGACCAGACAAAAATCAATATGACTGGCAATGGCCTGGGAAGCAATGGCTGATCTTGGCAAATTGAATATCTGACTAATCTCTAAGTGTTCCACAATGCCTGCTTCAGCCTCCCTCATGGCTTTTGGAACAAATTGCTCTCATCTGTCCATTCTATAGAGGGAAGTATTTACAAACTTCACCAATGGGTTTGAAGCCTGTTAGTTATTCTCAACCTGGGTTAGTCCTCATCCACCAAGATGGTTTTACCAGTATGTGGCTGCTGCTGGTGCTATACTGTTCCTGGAGCCGCAGATGAAAGTTGTGTGGCAGATGGACATCAAAGGTGGATGAACTGCCCTGAAAAGGCTCAGCAACCCTCACCCCAGAGGTGCTAGTTCTCTGAAACATTCCATACACCCCTTACAACCTCTACTCAGTTACCAAAATGATATTCTTAAAGCAGGCCATTATCCCATTCAAAAAGCTTCAATGCTTTGTATTCAATTAAATAGGAAGTAGAAAATTTGGGTGGGATCCCATTTCCTTGGGGCTATTCTACAATTCTTTCATTACCTCATTACCTGATAAAATCAACCAACAAGGATACCTGTTCCATACCTATGTAGTGCAGTGAATAGAGTGCCTGACCGGAGATTTTAAGCTCAAATCCAACCTCAGACACTTACCAGCATGTGGCTCTGGACAGGTATTTAACCTTACTTGCTGCCTCAGTTCCTCCTCATAAAATAGGGACACAGTAGAGAAGGAAATGTCAGACTTTCTCCAGTATATTTGCCAAGAAAACCCCTTGGACAAGTCCATGAAATCACAAGGAGTCAGACAGGACTGAATAACAACAGCAAAGTCCCAGGCTTATTTCGCCTTTATCTATATTAGATAATTTTAGCTCCTCTGAATAAAATGGTGCAGTCCATAATGCATAGGCACTGAGGTAGCTCAGTGGATAGAGCACTGGATCTTGAATCAGCAAGGCCCAATCAGCAAGAAATCAGATCCTGCCTCACTCATTTGCTAGCTTTGTAATCCTGGGCTACTGTCTGCATTTGTTTTTACATCTGTAAAAAACAGGGATAAAATAGCATCTACTTTCCATAATTATTGTATCAAATGAGATAATATCTGTGAAGTTTTTTGTAAACCTTAAAACACTATATAAATATAGACTTATTATAAAAGTATAATAAGAAATATTTACTATACTACATTAAATAAAAGGTATAGTATGGTATTGTTAATAGAGATTATTATTATTAAAGGTATAAAATATAACAGGCATTGCATTGTTTTGCTGATAATTACCTTCCTATATTAGAAAGAAGAGCAATGAGATTCTGGATAACTAGATTACAGTCAGTTAGACATTTTAACAGATTTCTACTCAATCAATTTGGAACTACTGAAATAAACCTAAATACTACTACCTTATTTTCAATAATAGTAATCATGATTCCCTGTATATAGTGATTTATTTATTTACAAAACACTTTTTTTTACAACATTTCTACCAGGTAGGTACTACATATATTATTTTCCCCATTTTACAGATGAGAAGCTTAAGTTCCAAGAGGTCACATGATCTCACTATGTCTCCTACAGATTTGTGTGTGTGTATGTGTGTGTGTGTGTGTGTGTGTGTGTGTGTGTGTGTGTGTGTGCATGCACAGTTATAGTGTAAGTCCCATTAGTTATTTTTCTACCAGCCATGTTAGAGAAAAATTGATAGCCCAGTTCTACATTAGCCAGGTCTGGATGGGTTTTAGAACCACCAGTTTAGAATTCTACCTTAGACAGTAAATTTCTTCATTCTCACCCATAATTCCCAGTCTACAATTTCCTCTGAGTCCATTGAGATGGGTGGAAGCTCAGGCTAGATATTTCTGGTAGAACTGAACCATTCGGCCCAAGTTTTTGGCCATGACATATTTCTAAAGGGGCCTAAAAAATGTTGGCCCCATCCCAGGCATGCTGCTTCCACGGCTGTGTGGGAAGTGAATGGACCAAATTTTTCCATTCCCATTCAATTTGGCCAATGCTGGGTAGACCCTGCCCAAGTAATGTCTGCAAAGTGCTTTGAGCTGGTTGGGAGGGAGGCACTATAAAAACACAAGATATTTTTATTTGAGGCTTACAAATGCTTATACGTATCATAAATTGTCACCTACTTACGCTGAGGGATTCCAGTCCAAGGTTTCCCAGGGAGGTCTCCCTTTTCACTTACCCAAATGGAAGTGCCCCTCATTAGCAAACCGGGGACAAAATTGGCCACTTGTGTCCGAGGATCCCACGCTGAACAAAAGTTCTCCTCCTCCTCCATCCCCCACCAGCCAGCCAAGAAAGCACTGATTAAGCTGCTGCTTTTAACCTGTGTCCACCCAAGTGAGCCCACCCAGATCCAGGAGCCGGCAGAATCTGGCTTGTCTTTAGCCCTGCTCACCTCTAGGCTTACTCTGCAAGCTCCCTGCAGGCCCCCATCAATCAGGGAACCAGGGCCTCTTTGGAGAGCAAGACCTCTGGGCTCTGTGTGTTGTGAACATCTGATGAACTCATTTAGAGAGAGCCCATCTGTGAGTGGCCTGTGTCTGGGAGAATAAGGCAGAGTTCCCCTGAGCCCTCAGCTGCTCCACCCAGGGCCTCAATCAGGCTCCCAGCCTTCTGTAATTACATTCTCATGAATCCCAAAGGCTCCTATTGGAGCCCAAACTGGGACTCCACAGACTCCCCAGTTTATCAACCCTGCCACATGTCACCTGTTACCATTTCCTGTCTGCCTTCTGCAAAGAACTGTTTATTCCCTGGCCAGGGGGGAAAAATCTACATTAGCATCCGTGTACTGAATGATCTTTAGTAAATTTGCACAAACTGCAATTTGGGTTAATACTTTGTTTGAAATGGAAAGAGGCCTCCCTTTGGTCCCAGACCTTCAGATCCTGACTCTGCTCCTTACTGCTTCTGTGTAAATTATTTCAACTCTCTAGGACTCAGTTTACTCACCTGAAAAATATGGTTGTATTAAATAATCTATAAAGATACTTCTCTCTCTCACAACTCACAATCATTCACTTGCAAAATGCTAAAGGGCCTTTATACATTATTTATAGATTTATAGATGCACCAAAGTGGAATTATGGGAGATACTCAGATAAATATGACAGGGTCCCTACCTACAAGAAATCTCAGCCTTATTACTGCCTCATTATATATTTGGGGAAGGCACTTTTTCCTGAGTTAGTGGAATGAAATGGTCAAAATGGGATCAAGAAACCAATCAGCACCTACTGGCTTAACAGCATAAAGCACTGGGGGGTAAAAGCATAAAGAATGGAATGATCTTAAGCTCCAATCGTCTATGATTCTAAGATCCCAGAATAATTATGCCCAGAGTAGTAACTAGGAATTCTTGCACTCTGGGCAGTTGGTCAGAGAGGAGAATACTAAAGAAGGCAGTCCGAATGTAGATACCGTCAAACCAAAAGAAGAGGCAGGGAGCTACCAGAATCCAGACTCTGTGCCTGTTTGCCAGATCTGACATTACAGCCAAAGAGTAAGAACAGCCTCCACTTCCAGTGCACCATTACAGATCACTGGGAACAGAGATATGGGGAAGGCAATTCCCTGCAAATAAGTGACATAGCGCATAACCTCATTTTATAGATGAGGATATAAACCATTAACCAACCATAAAGGGAAAGGAAAACTAAAGTCATGAATTTCTTAACAGAATAACTAATAAGCTCTATCTGTTACTTGTAACCTGTATAATTTAAGAGAAGTAATTTTTTTTTTTCCTTCTAGAGTCTCCTTTTCCAATCTGTTAAGGAGGTGATTCTACAAATTCAACGTATTTATGAATGAACTGCCCTGGGATCATACTGCTAGTAAGTGTCTGAGGCCGGGTTTGAACTCAGGAAGATGAGTATTCCTGACTCTAAGCTGTGACAATCACTCTGACAGTGAGAAAGGAAAAGAAAAAGGATATTTAGGGTCCTGAATGTTCCAGATAAGTTGGCTGCCTTGAGTAAATGAATTCTCCACATAATTACTGAATATCAGGGACAGCAAGTTATGGCATACAGACGGCATGGCACGGTCCTCAAGCACAAACTGAAGAAATAATGAAATGACTAAGGAGGTAAAGCCCTGGGTAATCAATTACTTCTTTCCTACCATTATATAAGTGAGGAGGTTTTGGCGATATGGAGAAGAGATGGTTGGTAGCAGCTGTGCTGGCCAGGAGTGAAGGGTGGAGCCTTAGAATGTTAGTGGTTTAAAGTAACAGGAAACCTGAGGAATATCATAAATCAGGCTTTTCTGACTAGGTTTTTTGTACCGAGTATAACAAAATGTATTGAATATCCTGAGTGTGTGTGTGAGGCTTTCGCCTGCCCAATTACCAGGGCCTGACTTTGGAAGGCCCACTAATTTGACACTGGCCTCAAAATTGAAAATTGTTAAACAAAAATTAGGTTTCAGCATTTTAACAAAAATCTATCTGGAGCCGGCCATTAAATGTGAGCCAGAGGATTTAACTGACTGCAACAAAAACACAGACAGACAAATTTCTTGCATTTCTAAAGCAATTGGGAGATATTTCCTCTTCTGGATCCTAGCAAAGCACACAATCCCTGCTGCAAGTGACAAGTAGGCTAAGGGACTGAAGGCCTGGTTTCTCTCTGCCACCCCCCCACCCAAAGTCCTAGAATCCCAAGGCTGGGAGAAGGCTCAACCATCCTGTCTGCCCATCTCAAACACACACAATCACAAAGCCAAGGCAGAACTCAACCATTTGCTCTTGCGATTCAGCTGCCTATAGCCAACTAGACATTCAAGGAAGGAAGGAAATAAGCATTTATTAAACACTGTGTTAAGCACTTTACAATTATCATTTCATTTGATCTTCATAGCAACTCTGAGAAGCGGGGTCTATTACTATCCCCATTTTACAGATGAAGAAACTGAGGCAGACACAGGTTAAGGGGCTTGCCCAGAATCATAAAACTTATGAATATCTCAGGTAGGATTTGAAACTAAGGTCTTTCTGACTCCAGGCCCAGCAGTCTTTCCATTGTGGCACAAGTTGTTACTATTCAGTTGTTTGAGTCATGTCCAAGGCAAGAATTTCCATTTGAAAACAACAAAAAAAAAAATTTTTAAATAAAAAATAAATTAGGGGGATCAAGAAAGGCTACTTCTAGAAGGCTTCACCTAAAAAGAAAAGAGACATTCTATGAGACTGAAATGAGGAGGAAGTACATTTCAGGAATGTAGGATGCCAAGTTCAAAGGCAAGGAAATGGGAGATGGAGTGTCTTGGGTGAGGAACAGAGAGAAGGCTAGTTCGTCAGAGTGTTAGAGAGAGAGAGTTATAACCAGAAAAGCTGGAAAGAAACTGGAGCCAGTTTGTGAAGAACTCTATAAGCTAAAAAGATGAGTTTGTGTTTGATTCTAGAGGCAATAGGGAATCAGTGGATATCCATGTTTTGGGAGACATGATAATTAAACATGATAATTAAGTTGATTGAAGCCTAAATCATAACCTTGCAGTATATCTACAATTAGGGAGAGTACAATGGATAATGGCCAACAAAGAATATGTCGGAGTAATCTGTTAGGAGAAGCATCAAGAGAGAATATTGTCATAAAATCCCAGAAAGAAGGGGTTGATGGTATATCAAAATCAACAGCTAATGGAGATTATTTGACTTGCCAGAGCCACACAGCTCAGTTTATGTCAAAATTGTGACTTAAACCCATTTTCTTGACTGTCAGGGATAGCTTTCTCTATCTACTACACCTCTCCTATGCATAGAACCTTCTTTCTGTCCAACTTATATATGCCATTATGACCCTCATTTCTTTTTCTCTTACTCCAATGTGAGATAATGAGTCTACATAGTACTTTTGGGATCATCCCTGTGTTTGAAAAACTACTCAATCAGATAATGATGGTGATGGTGATTTTGCTGTGACATTCTCCTGCTAACTTTAAACAGCATTTGTTGAGCAACTACTACATGCAAAGTACTGGGACAAAAATCTGGGATGCAAAAACAAAAATAAAACTATTGCTATTCTCAAGAAGTTTAAATTTTATAGGTACAGACAAATGTTGTAGATTGGCAAATACAAAATAATTGGGATAGAGGAAGTACTAATAATCAAGGGAATCAAGAAAGGCCTCTCAAGGCAACCGATGCTTAAAGTGGAACTTGAATGAGATATTGGAGTTTCAAGAGTCAAAGGTAAAGGGAAGAAGCTTTCTACACATGAAGTAGGAACAAAGACAGAGATGGGAGATAGAATGTCATTTGTGGAGAACATTAAGTAACAAATTTATACATATTTCAACCTTAGAGCACCTCTCAACTTATTTACCCCTAAAGCCACGACTATCCGCACAATCAAAAAAAGAAAAAAAGCATAACTTGATAGAGTATGGGATATTAGGCAGAAAATTGACAAGCTGGAATTTATCTGAATAAGAAGACAAGAAAGCATCATGATTGGCCTGGAGACCATGCCATATGAGGATCAGTTGCTATGCTTGGGTAACCAAAGTAATGGGTGAAAGTTGAAGAGAGGTTTACTTAAGCAGGGTGATATGGCAAAATGCTTTGGAATGACTTTTCCAATTCATATGGATTATCTGAGTCAAGTCATTAAACCCCAATGCCTCCAAAATTAATTAATTAATTATGTAAGTAAGTAAAAAACAAATAAATGAAGTGGTGAGTTTGATGGGATTACCCAATTTACATTAGCATCATATTCAGCTGACCTCAAAGTCAGGAAGACTGAGTTCAAGTACTGTCTCTGACACATACTAGTTTTTCAGCATCCCGAGTCAGTTTTTTTCAAGATTGTAAGTCAAATAGGAGAATGCAATCTACCTGGGTAGAAGATTCCTTAAAGGAATATGAAGAAATGATAGGAGAGACAAACCAGTAGCAACTAACCAATAAATCAAGTTGTCCTAAAGTCAAAAGGACTACCTCAAGAGATAGTGGGTATTCAACTCAAGGTGATGAGAGTATTCCCATTGAAACACATGCCCCAGTCTGTGAGTCAGGTGATTTAGGTGCTCTCCAAGGTCCCTTTCAACTTTCAGATTCTTTGAAAAAAATCTATGAAATTCATAGATCTATTACCTGGATATTTCATTCCCTTTAATACAACTGACAGAATTGAATAAAGATAGCAACGGTAGACAGGAACCAGGAAGACATGAGTTTCAACACCAGCTCTGTTACTTACTGCTTGGTCTAGGGCAAAATGGAAAACTCTTATCATGCCTCTGTGACCTTGGGAATGTCATTTAACTTGTGTGTGCTTGAGAAACACTTAGAACCAAACTATAAAACCACAGAGAGGTTAAAACCTCCTAAAGTCATGTCCAAAGAGATTCTATTTCTTTCATTTTTTTCTGATACATACTTTCAGTCATTTGTACATCATCGTTCTTTACTTCTTCTACCTTCCCTTAAATGACAACTCCCTAAAATATGGGGATACATATATGCATACATATATTATATGTATATAAAATATATTTATGCTTTTATAATATATAAACATGTATTTCATGCCCAATATTATGTCATATATTATTTTATATTTTATTATAGTATATATTAGTTTATAAATATATATTTATTAATTATTATATATAATTATGTATTATATCATATATATTACTTATGTGACATGTTATTTTATATATTATATATTATTTTATACATACATGCATGTGTATTTATAGCATTATCATTATATATTATATTATGAATAGTATTTTATTATATTGTATATTTTATTACAGCATGTTTATATATGTATTTATTTATTATATAATATATAATTATGTATTATATTATCATATATTGTTTTATTCTATATGTTATTTTATACATTATATATAATTATATTATGTATTATATTATACATAAATACATAGTGTTTTATAACATTATATACTATAAATATTATTTTATTATATACATCAATTATGTATCATGTTATTTTATATTATATATTGAATTATACATATATATATATGCATATACTCAAATGCTTAAAATGTACATTGCATATATGTATATATGTAATGTTTATATATATCACATGACTCAGTCTTTGAACTGATAATGGTATTCAATTTTATAGATAGTTGTACTTATTAATGTAAAAATGATTCTTAGTTCATAGGTCATACAAAAAAACTATAGTAGGCTATATTTGGCCCATGAGTCTTAGTTTGCCAATCTTTGCTAAAGATGATGCTTTCTAATATTTGACATGACCAGAAAAAAATTGTTATACTCCATGTTTTACATTCTCTCCCCTAAGCCCTATCACTTATGTTTTTTAATTGCCTTACTCCTTTGATATAATCAGTTTGTAATCTGCAATGATTTTTTGTTACAAACTGTGACCATAAAATAGAATTCTCATTTCCATATGTGGCTTGAACTGAATGGTCTCTGGAGTCTCTTCCAACTCAATAAATAATCACTGATTCTCAGCTTATCAAAAGCTACTAACAGTCTAGATTGGTTAGTTAAATGCAAAAGTTGAAATTTCTTAGGGACAAATAAGTGCATAGACAGTTAGCAAAAGCATTAAATTTGTAGTCAGAGAAAGGGGGATTTGTGACCTTAACTTAGTTTTACAGAAGCCTTTTCTTAATTCCCTTCCAGCTGTTAATTATTTCCTATTTGTCTTCTAGATAGCTTATGAATATATTTTTCTTTGCATGTTTTCTCTCCAACTATATTAGAAGCTCCTAGAGGACAGGCATTGTCTTTTGTCGCTTTTTGTATCCCCAGCATTTAGCCAAATGCCCGGCACATAATAGGCACTAAAATAAACTTGTTGATTATATCACCTTTGACAAGTCACATTATTTTTATTTGTCTCAATTTCCTTTTCTGTAAAATGAAGGAGTTAGACTAAATGGTCTCTAGTTCTAACTCCTATAAATATATACTGTTATGACTCTTTGCCAGAACTATATATTCACAGATTTCTTACAACATAATTGAGATCAAAGGGCTCTGGACTTGGAGTTAAAGATATTTGGGTTCAAATTTCACCTCTAACCATTTAACCTTTGAGGGGCCCTCATTTTCAATGGTGTATTAGAGGCAGATCAAACCAACTCAAGAGAGCTGATAGTTAAATTTTCATTTTAATAGGTAAATGATATAAACAAGGGCTTGATTTACTGTTTGACTAATTGTCTAGATTTAACAAAGTGATGGAGAAAATGTAAATAATGCCAGTTAAAATTGAAAATTTGTAATGTATACTTTTTTCTGAAAGAGCTGGTTATTAAACATTTGTAGAAACACTACTCTCAACTGTTTCATTTACAAAATGGAGGTAATAATGTTTGGATTACTATCCTCAAAAGGTTGCGATTATAAATAAATTATTTGCCAGCCATAAAGGGAAAGTACAATTAAAATTATAGGTTTCTCAGCTGAATAATTTTCTCTGTTACTTACTACCTTTATGACTGAGAAGTCATTTTTTTCCTAGAGCTTCTTTTAATCTGTACATGAGAGCACTCTATATATTTATTCAGATTTAGATTCAGAATCAATATATTTATTATCTGATTCTTATTTGGAAAATCCTGAGCTAGACCCTAGGGATTCAAAAAAAAAAAAAAAAAAAAAAAAAAAAAAAAAAAAAAAAAAAGGATTACCCTAAAAGAATGTGTATTCAATTGACTAAATAATCTTTCCAGACTTTTCCAGCTCTGAAATTTTGTCCTTTAAAAATATTTATTGATGTCTTTTGTTTTGTGGATTATTAGAATTTGCCCAGAATTCTTTCCCCTTTCCTTCCAACAGAGTCATCAAATATATTAAATATTTTAATAAAAATAGAAAACAATCATCAAAATAAAAATATATATTGAACAAATCTAAAAATTTATGCAGTGTGCCACATATCTTTAAAGAAATGGGTTGAGACTCTCTTCTCATTTCTTCTTTGGAGCTATGCTTATTCTTTATAATTTCAGTGTTTTACTTTTGATTATTTTATTGTTCTTTCCATTTCCATTGTCATGATTACTGTGTATATTATTTTCTTGACCCTATTAACTTCACTCTACACATAGGTTTTTCTATTTTCTGTATTCACCTTATCCATGATTTCTGATAGTATTCCACATGCCAAAATTTGTTTTGACATTCTCTGATTGACTAGATGACTATAAACCACTACATAGAATTCCCAATCCCTCTATTTTTGTCCGCCTGCATTTCTGACTGCCTTCGCAAGCTAATTATACACTGCTTCAAAATCTGATTCTTTTTGTACAGCAAAATAACTGTTTGGACATGTATACATACATTGTATTTAATTTATACTTTAACATATTTAACATGTATTAGTCAACCTGCCATCTGGGGGAGGGAGTAGGGGGAAGGAGGGGAAAAGTTGGAACAAAAGGTTTTGCAATTCTCAATGCTGAAAAATTACCCATGCATATATCTTGTAAATAAAAAGCTATAATGAAAAAAGAGAGGAAATGTGCTGCTGTTGCTACTAGAATAGCAAATATAGCCGCATTATTTGTTTAAGTGAACAGTATTCTTCCTCACACTTCACTATTAGCAACTTTTCTGTCTTGCCAACTTTTGTCTGGTGTCCTTTGGCAAGTCACCAAGAAGGCTTTATCACTAATGGCTTTATCTGAAGATCTGGGGCTGCATGAAGATGACTTTTAGGATTTACCTTTCTGGCATGAGTATATAAAAGTGTTTGGAGATCTGGCAAAGTTGAAAGATTCTGTGCAAAAGTTCTTTACTTCTTAATGTCTCAAGGGAGGAAGAAAGGAGCAGTGATAGAGAAAAGGAAGGAAGGAAGGAAGGAAGGAAGGAAGGAAGGAAGGAAGGAAGGAAGGAAGGAAGGAAGGAAGGAAGGAAGGAAGGAAGGAAGGAAGGAAGGAAGGAAGGAAGGAAGGAAGGAAGGAAGGAAGGAAGGAAGGAAGGAACGGAAGAAGGGAGGAAGGAAGGAAGGAGGGAAGGAGGGAAGGAGGGAACGAAGGAACGAAAGGAGAGAGAGAAAGGGAAGGAGAGGGAGAAGAAAGGGAGAAAGAGAAAGTGAAGAAGAATGAAAAGAGGGAAGAAGAGGGAGAAAAAAGATGAAGAAGAAAGATTAATAATAGGAAAATCAATTAGAGTAAGATAAAAAAGAGTAGAGAAAGAAACAAAGGAAAAGAAAATAGAAAGCCCTTTCCATGACTTTCCCTTTCAGTCCACTGCTGAATTACTCCTGAGTTAATGGGACCCAATAGGTCTATTTCATAAGTAACCATCTTGTTATGAAAAGGTATAACATAAACAGCCTTTACTATAGGCTTCATTGTGCTTTTGTCAGAACCTGGCTTGAATGAAAGCAATTGGATTTTTTGTCTGGTCTTTTTTGATGCAAACTGTTGTAGCCTTCAGACACAGTCTGACATTGATTCCTTGCCCAATGATTTCTTGCTTCCAAGAGGCAAGTGTAGACGACTGAGTAATTATTCAGTGCCTCCAGCAGTCAATGTAGGCAACCCATCTGGATAATTTAAGCCAGGAAAAATATACTCTCTCCTCAGTTGTGGGTAAGGGAATACAGAATCTTCTAGCTAATTGCTTTAGTTCTGTTTTCCTGAGCTGGGACTAGAGGTTGGTAATTCAGGCAATTGCTCTATTGTGCCATGTACAGGAGGACACAATGAGAAACTTTGTTACTGAAGAGACAGGGAAGACCAAGAGAAGCCTCATATAGGAGGTGATCCAGGAGCTGAGCCTTGTGACAATTTTAGCATTCTTAGAAGTGGAAAAAAATCAGCAAGAATTGTGAATCTTCTCAGATGCCAATCAACTAACTTAAATCAACTTCAGTTTTCTTGTCTGTAAAATAGACAGTTATAACATCCATCATACAAGGTAGTCACAAAATTCCAATGAGATAATAAAAATAAAGTTCTTTGTAAACCTTAAAGTACAATATAGTTGTGAGTTTTGTTGTTGATCAAACACTTTTCAATTGTGTCCAACTCTTCATGACCCCTTTGATGAGATAAATAAATAGCAAGATTAAGATCAAAGACATTTCAGAGTTCAAAACCATGGAAGTAGCCACAGTGATGGGTGACTGCGAGCTCTAAGTTATAACTCTCCCAGTTAGTAAGTGAAATGAAGAGATATGTTAGGGAAATGAAGAAGATTAATGAACTAGGAGTCCAGAGTGATGGAGTGAAAATCAGCATAGGTGTCAGCTTCCCTGGGTGTACAAGTAGGGATTAGAATAGAGAGAAAAATTAGAATTTTATGGAAATTTCTTGAGAAAGAAGAGAGAATGACTTAAAAACCAAAAAAAGAACTATGAAAAGAAATTTCCTTCTATCACAAATAATACCAAGTGCTCAGAAAAAAAAATCACAAGTCTTGATATTGCCCCCCAAAAAAGGATGACTAACAAAATGTCATTGCCTATTATCCCTTTCTAAAAATCTTTAAAATAATATTTTTCACATATTAAAGGCATCCTTGATGGAAGTGTGAGATGGAGGCAAGCTTTTCTAAATTATTTTCTTCATTGGACCAGATCTTTAGAGCAAATAATTGACTTGTAGACATATACAATGTGCTTATTGTTTGTTGATTATATTTAAGAAAAAAACTTTTGATTTTGCTAGAGCCTTAAAGGCTTTCTGCCAACAATGTGTCTTTCAGGCATATGTTAAAGTCATACAAGATTCTTTGAAAGATGTAAAAAACAGATAACTTTGTTCAATAGCCCTCTAATTATTCACATCAAGTGAGGCATGAAACAGGAAGACTGATGCTCATGAAAGGTGTCTGCCACAGTTAGGGATGATGTTCAGCACTGCCTCATGAGGAAAAAAGGATGCCCTCCAGAGGGGGATACTCCTATCTGCAGGTGACCTTGTGCCAATTCCATTAAGTTGCAGAACATTGCAAAACATTCTAAATGAGATCTACAATCACTTAAGAGTTCCAACAAACTATTCACACCTGGGGAGGGAAGGGAGAAATGGATTAAGAATACACAAACAGAGATATATCGATATAAATGAAGGGGGATAAGGTTCTGTGTATGTATGTGTATTTCATTGTCCATCAATGGTTTCTATTAAAGAGATAAATAGATATCATATGTACATATAAAGAGATAACAACATATATGATCATACTGATATATAGCATATATGCTATATATCAATATTTATATATCTGTGTATTGAAAATATAAAAATATAACTACATAACTACAATATCTATAGTTAAATTATATGTATGTATATATATATATACATACACACACATATATATATATATATATACATATATATATTTACGTGTGTCTATATACATAGATTGATTATGTGCTAAGTACTACGTAAATAAAATGTCAGGCCGTAATTCAGAAAGATCTGAGACACTTAATAGCCTCAGACACTTAGCTGTATGACCCTGGGCAAGTAACTTCACCTTTTTTGCCTCAGTTTCCTCATCTGTAAAATGAACTGAAGAAGAAAATGGCAAACCTCTCCAGTGTCTTTGTCAAGAAATCCCAAAAAAAGGGGCAGCTAGGTGGCGCAGTGGATAGAACACCAGCCTTGGATTCAGGAGGACCGAGTTCAAATCTGGTCTTAGACACTTAACACTTCCTAGCTGTGTGACCCTGGGCAAGTCACTTAACCCCAGCCTCAAAAAAAAAAAAAAAAAAAAAAAAAAAAATCCCAAAAAAGGAGCCATGAAGAGTTAGAAATGACTGAAAATGACTAAACAAGTATACATACACACACATACGTGCACATACACAGATGCTATATGCAATCTAGATACTGATATAAGGATATAGATAGTATATATCTGTGTGTGTATATACATATATATGCATACATATATGCCCATATGTTGTATCTGGCCCAAGATAGATAGATAGATACAAACTGTTCACTTACACTTTCTATTCAATAGAGAGATAGATAAATATAGATATATCTTGAACTGAAATTGTGGATGGACAATAAAATAGACACAGAATTAAAGAAGAAAGGGAGAACTAGCTCTATACTTTGGAGAATTTGTACTTGTCCATGTTTTTTACATAAGAACTTTTATAATGAAGCTATAGAGCAGTGCTGTTAAATTCCAATAGAAGTGGGGACCACCACTATGTATATGAGGGGATATTCAAACCAGACAAGGCAGTGACTGAGTTTTAAAATATAATATTATCTGTTTTATTATATATTTATTTATTTTATGTATTTTCCAATTACATTTTAACCTAATTCAGTCAATAATTGCTAGTTTTCTACAATAGAGCAATAAATGCTTTAATAGAGTGTCAGAACAATTAAAGTTGTAGATCAACCAAAGGGCACTAGAAAAAAATGGAAGAGGGAAAAAGAAGAGGAGTGGAGAGGAAGGGAGGGAAGGGGAAAGAAAAGGAAGGCTATATTATCAAGAATAGTTAAAGGACAGAGCATAAAGGACTCTACTGAGTGTGATCAAAAAAGGAAATGCAGCAGCCACAGCAGTTAGTTACTCAATATTTATTAAGCACCTACTATATGCTTGACACTATGTTAAGCATTGAATATAGTGAATCAAGATTACCAGACAGGCTAAAAAAGAGGACACCAAACAAGTAGCTTTCCCAAATTTCAAGCTTTTAAGCAAAGTAAATAAGATTAATCCTGTGGGAAAGATGAAAAGATGTAGGGTAAATGACATTACAATTTTAGTTTAGTTTAGTGTAGATCATTTAGATTTGGTAAATGGGCAGACCCAGAATCATCTCTACTGTTTGGACCTCAGCTAGGAAGGTGATGTTCAGGCCATTTAGCAAGTTTACCAATGACTTATATAAAGGAAAAAAATTATATCTTCAAATTTGCACTAGAAAACAGTAAATATTAAACAAAAGTTTCATCAGCCTGGAATGTCTTTGTCTAATATGATTTGAAGGGGGCAGGTCTGGGCTTATTGTTTCAGTGGTATAGGATATTACTTGGAGGAAATTCCTTTTACCAATGAGTAGTGACACTTACTCTGGAAATGACAGAGACCAGTGTTAAATAGCCAACATTGTCAGATGTGACTTGAACCTGGGTCTTTTTCACATTGAGAACAACCTGCTATGAAATGTCATTGCTGGTATATATATATATATATATATATATATATATATATATATATATATATATATATATATATATATATATATATATATATATATATATATATATATATATATATTATTTTCAGAGAGGATCAAGGTCATCATGAGAATAGTGTCTTGACTCATGCATGAGTTGGATTTGTGATTCAGAATTGCACAAAGTCCTCAGCTTCCTTCTTTCTTCTAGTCACTGAAGTCCAGAAGCAAGACAAAAGTTAGGATGACTGGCAAGTATCCAGTTGCAGTGGATGGCCTTGGTGTCTAAGGGTTCCACAGTGCCTGCTTTAAACACATTCATGGCCACTGGGAAAAAACCATTCTCAACCACCCACTGGCAGAAGTGTTCATGTTCTTGGAGGAGACAACCCCTAACTCAGCTATGGGTTTGAGGCCTTTCATATTCATCACTTGGTTAGCTCATGTGCCTCAATAGTTGAGTGGGCTGTGGCTGCTACACATGCTACAGCTTTTGACAACCACAGGTGAGAGCTGAATGCCAAGTAGTCCCCAAAGGTGGATAAGCAACCCAGAAAAGGACAGAACAAGCCTCACACATTTGGTGTTGGTCCCCCCTGAACACCCTGTACACTCCAAGTAATTATTGCTCAACTCTGATAAAACTAATTGGGTTTGCTCCAGTCTCGTAGACCATTCAAATATACATATAAGAACCTATTTAATGGTTTACCACACTCAGGATTCCAAGCTGGGTCACAAGAGAATGAGCCTCTCTAAAGCTAATCAGTCCTCCTTATAACTATTATGGGGGGGGGGGAGGTTTGAATAATGCACTGCTCTCTCCTTCCTCCAAAATTCCTTTTAAACTAATTATAGTAGAAAAAGTTATGTGCTTTTCATAATGAACATTTTGCGGGAAAATGTTAGATGAAAATCCTTGCAGAATATCAATTTTCAAAACATTTTGCCTTGTGAATATCAACTTAACACACTTTTAGAACACTTATTTTTTGTTTTCCTTTTTAAATAAATGAGATGTAAAGTTATATGCATACAAATATATACATATATACATGTGTCTATACATACATATATATATTAAAATAGACTATTAACATTTCTTGCCTATTTAGCAGTGCTAAACAGGTTTCACCAATATATTCACAAATTATTAAATATCCCAACTTCTAGAAAGAGTATTTGATATATGATAAACAATATACTTCCCCCCAAAAGCATAAATTTTCAAAGGATATTCTTACTAGTTTCTCAGCAATTTTCTCCACCTCAAAATGGTATAGCAATGGTCAACCACCATTCCTATATATTCTCCTTCTTCCCCTCCTTGCCTCCATGAAATGAAATTTAATAGAAATAAATTTAACCTTATACTTTGATTCAAAAAACTAACTTCCCAAATAGAAAATCAGGGACAAGTCGGAATGAAAAAATATCTTGGGGTTTTAATGGACCATAAGTTCATTATGAATCAATAGTGTGATAGAGGACTCAAAAAAACTAGTAAGAATTTATATAGGGCTTCCAGAAATAAGGAGATAATAGTCCAATTGTACTCTTCACTCTCTGACTATATGCAATTTATTTATTATGTTCTGTCTTGGGCACTTGATTAGAAAGGAAGAAAGAAGAGAGGAAGGGAGCAAGTATTTCTATAGATATTTTACAAATATGATCAAGTGAGGTCCTCACACCAACCCTGGGAAGTAGGTATTATTATTATGCCCATTTTATAATTGAGGAAACTGAAGCAAAGATTAAGTGACTTCTACAGGATCACACAACTATGTAAAGGTCTGAGATCAAATTTGAACTCAGGATCCACCATCACAGATAAGCTGAAAAATACCTAGATAAGGTTCAACCATAATAAACAGGGAATGATCTTGAATTCATGCCATATGAAGACAGGGTAAAGATAAAGGAAAAAAAGGAACACTTTGAAAGATCATTATATCACATTCAAGTATTTGAATGGGTTAGGACTATTTGTACCTAGAGGGCAGAACTAGAAGTAAAGGAGAGGAGTAGCAAAAAGGGAAATCCATACTGTGTGAAAGGTAAACCTTGGAAATTGCAGCTATTTCAAGAGTGAAATAGGTTGCTTCAGGCAAAAGGGGATTTCTTTCACACTGGAAGTTTTTAAGCAGATGATAGATAAACAGTCAATCAAGCATTTATCTACAGGCAACAATTAGACTGAGAAAGGAGGGTACTGGCATTAAGTGGGATTGGAAAAGGTTTCTTGAAGAAATTGAGATTTTAGCTGAGATTTGAAGGAAGCTGGAGATGAAGATGAAGAAGAGGAGAGCTCCAAACATGGAGGAAGAGTCGGAGTTCAGAAGTGTCTCACCCACCCCCACCCCCCATTATCCTATAGAGTCTATGACAAAGCACTAGGAACTGGAGGCTCTGTCACAAGATTTGTGTGACCTTAGGAATTTAAGCAATCCTTGCCTTTATCTCTTCCTCCTTCCCTCCTCTGGGTATCTCTAAATTAATATTTCATTACCTGGAGGCTGATTTTGAATTCAAGTCCCCTAACTCCATCCAGCCTTCATCTAGAAAAGAGTCCAGAGAGGTGCTATGGTTTGCTTAACACAGCTGAGAAATAGCTCCTTAATTTGAAATTTTGATAATTGGGCTGGACAGAAGCCCTACCCCTAACCCTTTCCACAACATCATGATAAATTTTACCCTATATTAACAAATGTCTTTGCCAGAATTAACAAGAAGCCAAAGTCATTTAATAATACAAACAGGAATTGATTAGTATGAAAAATAAAGACATTAAAGTGATATGCCGATTCACACTGCATATTCCCATTGGGGTTGGGCTATATTTGACATAGAAATAACTTCTAATAGTGTGAATTCAAATACATGCAGCCACTCCAAGGGATTCTTTATTTGCACTAATCGAAACCTCACTGTAAATCAATGATGAACTGCAGTTACCCCATTTGTAAAATGAAAGAGTTGTATTAGATCAGTTTTAACTGAAATAGAAAAGAAAGAACCCCTATCCCTGTGAGGGTCATAGAGTGACTTTAAAAATCATATATTAACATTACTTATATCCTATTGTATTTCTCTTTTTTTTTTTTGGAAATTTTGATATGGTTAGGACTCTACTTGAAAGTAAAGTATATGATACTTCTGATCTAGTTCCCTTCCATTTCTTAATTCAATAAGTTTTGCTTCTTTCAAGTAAATGCAGTGACCTAGAACACTGGCTAATAGGATTCTTTTAAGGTATCACCCTAGACACCATAAATAGGAGTAATGAAAGGTGGTGGATTTTAATTCAATATAAGAGAGAAAAAAAACTTCAGAAGTGAAATGTGTAACCTCTGGAAGTAATGGGTTCTCTTTCATGAGTAATCTTAGGATCATCAATTAGAAGCTGAAAGTGCTTGCCTATTGCCATACCATTTTAGTGTAGAGAAAATTAGAAATTGAAAGTTGAAAGATGGACTCTTAAGAGTCCATCAAATCTGGACTCCAGAGCAAGGATAATTCATATTACAGGTAAAGAAACTCAAGCTTAGAGAATCTATCTTGCCCAAGGTCACATAACCAAATACCAAAGGTGGGATTTGAAGTCAGGTCTCCTGATCTATTTCTAACTCTCTATTTACCATGATACATCAATCTTCAAATGGTAACTGGATGACCACTCATGGGGAATACTGTAGACCTGTGAGTTGATCACTGCAGTTCTCTCCAGCCCTAAGTTTCTGCTGGGGGAAAACTGAACAAGCTGTGGTACATGAATGTAACAGAAAATTATTATTCTATAAGAAATGGTAAGCAGGGGGATTTCAGAAAGACCTGGAAAGACCTACATGAACTGATGCTGAGTAAAGTTAACAGAACCAAGAAAACATTGTACATAGTGACTGCAACATTGTGTGATGATCAACTTTGTTATACTTTGCCCTATAATGATCTAAGACAATACCAAAAGACTCATGATGGAAAATGATATTCTCTATCCAGAGAAAGAACTGCTGAGACTGAATGTGGATTGAAGCATACCATTTTTACTGTTTTGTTTTTGTTTTTGTTTTTTCTTTTTCCTATTTTTCCCTTTAATTCTGATTCTTCTTTCACATAAATAATGTGGAAATATGTTTCACAGGTGCATTAGTTTCAGCAAAGCATATCACCTCTGTGAATTCTTTTCTAAATGAGTTTTTGGTGCCCTCTACCTCAAGTGCTCCATGTTACACAGGTAGCAAGGTATCTACCATTTCCTCCAGCACAGACATAAAAAAATGTACTTCCTGTCCTTAAAGAAATAGAGAACAAGGACTATGGAATTCTGTAAAACTCAGTACATGTATTGGAAAGTTTTGCTGGACATCTTTTTCTTTCCCCTCTTTTTTTTCTACCCCATTTTATTTTTTAATGTAAGGGACAATTAACAGGTTAAGGGATGGGGATATATTATAAAGTAAAGGTGATATTAAAGATAAATTCTTATAATAACAATTAATTTTTTTTTAATTATTTGCAGAAAAAAATCTTTGTAGCAGCACTTTTTGTGGTGGCAAGGAACTAGAAACTAAGTGGATGCCCATCAGTTGGAGAATGTCTGAATAAGTTATTTTATACAAATGTAATATAATATTATTGTTTATAAGAAACAATCAGCAGGATGATTTCAGAAATATCTGGAGAAATTTATATGAATTGACACTAAGTGAAATGAG
Organism: Sminthopsis crassicaudata; assembly: GCF_048593235.1. Taxonomy (NCBI): domain Eukaryota; kingdom Metazoa; phylum Chordata; class Mammalia; order Dasyuromorphia; family Dasyuridae; genus Sminthopsis; species Sminthopsis crassicaudata. The sequence goes on along the minus strand of NC_133618.1, from coordinate 52,921,801 downwards.
TAAAATTAAGAGAACATTGTGCACAGCAACAAGATTATGGGATGATCAACTCTGATAAACTTCGCTCTTTTCAGCAATGAAGTGATTCAGACGATTCCAATAGACTTATAATGGAGAGAGCCAAATGCATGCGTGAAAAGGACTATGGGGACTAAATGTAGAGCATAACATAGTATTTTCATCTTTGTTATTGTTGTTGTTGTTTGTTTGCTTGTTTTTTGCTTTTTGCTTTTTTCTCTTTTTATCTAGTTTTTCTTGTGCAGCTTAATAAATGTGGAAATACATATAGATGAATTACACATTTAATATATATTGGATTATTTGCTATCCAAAAGAGAGAGGAGGTGGGGAGGGTGGGAGAAAATTTTGGAACACAAGGTTTTGCAAGGGTCAATATTAAAAACTATTTACGTGTATTTTGAAAAATAAAAAAGCTATTATTATAAAAATAAATTTAAAAAATGAAAATGCTTGCAGAATTGAACTCAATTAATATTCTATCTTCATAATAACTCCTACCTGCCCACACAAAACAAATTTGTGCTTTGGCTTCTGTCTCTCCGTGAAATTCCATTTCAAAGTCTCTAATATAAAAAAGTAAAAATAGAAATTCAATGAGTTGTCAATTATGAATTACATTTTGCTGGGAAGTTCACAAGTGTGGTATTCTATTTAATAGCAATCCATGTTCTAAGGAGGTCACTTTGACATTTGGGACAGTACACTTTTTCGTTTTGTAAAAACTTTGGCCTCCTAACCCTGAGAATATCAATGTACCAAACAAATCCAGGGTCAGGGATTGTTTTTTCCTCTCCAGACCACATTTAGACAAACACCCTTCAGCTCTGCATAACCACTACAATCTTCACAAAACCACTATTGGCCAACCACATGCTAGTTTCTGTTTGAGCTGAAATGGCTACTCTTGTCTCCCAGCAAGCAGACTGTCTCCATGTTACTAGCCTTGGCACTTGGTTCCATTGGTACACTCACCCTTTCCATCTGGGAAAAACTAATTTTCAAGTCCCAGCACTTTGGGAAATCTAGAGAATGGAGAGGCCTTAGACATTATTAGGTGTACATATTTAATTTTTATTTTTAATTTTTCAGACGAAGAAGGTGGCAACTTATCAACATCAGAGCCCAAAAAGATTAGTACCAAGATTTAACCCCATGCTCCTGGAATACACATCTTATGTTCTTTATAATGCGGACCTGTTGGACAGACTTAAGGTCAATGCTTTTTCCACTACATGATTCAACATTTCAATCTCTGAGAGATTTCTAAGGCCATTAGGAACCATGTGCCTTCTCATGCATTCAGAAATCCACACAATCCTGGATTTTCCATCCATAAGCATTTAAGTGTCTACTATGGATGAATCTGGCAACTATGTGACTTAGTGGATGAGCACTTGACCTGAAGTTAGGAAGACAAGTCTTCCTGAATTCAAATCCAACCTCAGACACTTACTAGCTATGTGACTCTGAGCAAGTCACTTAAGCCTGTTTGCCTCAGTTTCCTAATCTGTAAAATGAGCTGGAGAAGTAAATGGTCAACCACTTCAGTGTCTTTACCAAGAAAATCCCAAATGGCGTCACAAAATGATACAGCAATAACCAAAAAAAAAAGAATTTATTAATTTACTATGATTAAGCATTTATTAAATTCAAAGCATTAGGATACACAAAAAGTTAGATAGCTCTTGTTTTCAAGGACCTCATTTTCTAATAGAGAGAGAAGGAAAGCAAATATAGGAGAGTTCTCTTGTAAATCAGACAGGAAGGATCCGTGGTCATTAGGCTACAACAGTAAAGCAGATAATAATGCATTTTCCTTATTCTTAGTTCTCCATTGATAAAAGAAAACAATATCTGTGTCTGAAGTCGAACCATTTGACAGTTCCAAGGATATGAGTGGCAAGAATTTTATTATTCAGGTATTTAGGAGATAGCTGTATCAGCTAAGAAGGGGAACTACAGCATCTGCCCATTAATTGCAATTGGTTGAAGAGGTTGATAGAGGGGATAAAAATCTCCATCTTCAAATGTGGCTCTTTCCAACAATGAGATGATTCAGATCAGTTCCAATAATCCTGTGAAGAGAGAGAGCCATCTATACCCAGACTGTGGGAACTGAGTCTAGACCACAACATAACATTTTTCACTCTCTCTGTTGTTGTTTGCTTGAATTTTGTTTTCTTTCTCAGTATTTTTTCCTTCTTGATCCGATTTTTCTTGTTCATCAAGATAACTGTATGAATATGTACACCTATATTATATTTAACATATAGTTTAACATATTTAACATGTATTAGATTACTTGCCATCTAGGAGAGGGGGTGGGGAGAATGAGAAGAAAATTTGGAACATAAAGTTTTGCAAGGGTCAGTGTTGAAAAATTACCCATGCATATGTTTTACAAATAAAAAGCTTTAATAAAAAAAAAAAGAATCTCCATCTTCAAGAAAAATTGATTCCAACTATGATGGTTGCTGAAGGCTGACTGGAAGAATGACCAATGGTCTAAGAACTGCTTTTCCTAGGATTCTCAGGCTCAGGATCCTAGGCCATTTCCCTCTAACTTTAAAGGATATGGTAGTTAAGGTAGTGGTAGTGTTTTGATATACCTGGCATGTGCCTCTTGGCTCTTCCTTAGGGTTGTTCAGGCTAGATGCTAGAGATATAGCTATAAATAATGAAACAATTCTTATCCATAAGAAGCTTACTTCTAAAGATCATTTGAAATATTTTTGAAATGCTAAGTATCCCAGCATTCCTGAAAAAAAATGGTCACCAATCTAATATAATTCTAGATAGCTCCATATACTTATGTGTGAGTTCTGGCAAAATTATGTGCACTTGTATGTGTGTATTTGTGTGTGTGTGTGTGTGTGTGTGTGTGTGTGTGTGCATATGTGGATAAGTATCTATGTGTGGGTATGCTCAGCTCTTTCAGAATAATGTCAATGGCATAAAAATTTAGACAGAGCTGGTTCAGGCTACATGCAATATTAACTCATCTCCCTCCAATGATTTTGATGCCGGAACAGTCATTCAAAAAATGCTTATCAGTTAACCAAAAAAAAAAAAAAACCCTAACATTTAATATGCATCTAAGCAGCTTTATCACCATTAGAAAACACGATTTTCTTCATGAAGGGAAGAAAGTAGGGATAAGGGTAGGGATAGGAGTAAGACTTTTCTAGAAAGGTCTATATCCTTTCTAGATCAGATGAAAAATTGTAAACATACAGGTCAAACCTTATTTTATTTATACCATTCTGTTAAGAATGTTCTCTTGGAAAATTTCAAAAAAAAACCTTTGCTTCTGTCCAACTTTTGCAAAATTAATTCATGTGGAAGACAAAAAAGAGAGAGATTAGAATACAGTTTCAAATATTAAATTCAAATGCTGGATTAATGACTTTTATTTCTAAGCCCAAGAGATTGTCTGGAATTTAGGACATTTTTTGAGTAGTAGACACCAGACATAACCAGATACAGTCATATTTTGAACCAGCTCAGCATAAATTTAGCACCTTGAAAGAGAATATCCACGTTTCTCGTAATACAAACATTTCTTTTTTCAGAGAAAATTTCTCCCCAAGTACAGGGGCATCAGATTAAAAGCAATGACTGAGATTCAGACGACTTGATCTTTGGGTGGGTAGAGCCAGTAGAACAGAAATAAACTATGAAATTCTTCTCTCTATCTTTTCCCTGCTTCCTTGTCCATCAAAGTAATAAAAATGTCATTTTTTAAAAGTGTCAAAATGTTTGACTAGGGGATGGAGAGATGGGAAGAGAAGATGGTAAAGGGGAGAAAAGGCATTCCATCAGCATCTCTGCACATTTCATGATCTGAATTGCCAAATGCTTTCATAATGATGCTTGCTGAGGTATTTCAGACTGCTCTGAAATCCAAAAGTGTCCTGAAAAGCTGAGAGAGCAAGAACTGGTTTGTATTCTTTAGAATGAAACTTGATGATTTGTTGCTATTCAATCATTTCAGACATATCCAAGTCTTTGTGACTCCCTTTAGGGATTTCTTGGCAAAGACACTAGAGTTGTTTGCTATTTCCTTTTCTAGTTCATTTTACAGATGAGGAAACTGAGGAAAAAAGGGTTAAGTGATTTTCTCAGGTTTACACAGCTAGTATGTGTCTGAGAAAGGTTTTGAACTCAGGTCTTCCTTATTCCAGGCCTCTAGCTGCCCACCTAGCTATTCTAGGACTACTTTAAAAGGAATGAATAAAGGAGATGAGAAACTGAGACCTGTACAATTGATTCACGTTCCAAAGGGGTACATTTCATTGGTAAAGATAATTCCTAATGAAGGAATTCGTAATGGCGAATGTCCCCAATCCAGGACAGCATTTCCTTGCAATTTATTGTCTTAGTGAGTATCTAAAGCACCAAAAAGTAGGTTAAGTGATTTATAAGGGGTCATACAGCCAATGGATGTCAGAAGCAATAGTCTTTGTATCTCCAAAGCCATTTCTCTACTCACTATGCAATACTGCCTCCCCAAATTCTGAAAACTCACTTAAATCTAATAACAGTTTGGCAAGAGAAAGCTAAAGTACAGAGGTAGCTAGATGGCTCAGTGGCTAGAGCGTTGGGAATGGAGTCAAGAAGAGCTGAGTTCAAATATGACCTCAGTCACTCACTAGCTATGTAACTATGAACAAGTCACTTAATTTGTGTTTGCCTTAATCCATTGGAGAAGAAAATAGCAAATCACTCTGTATCCTTGCCAAGAAAACCTCAGAGATTGTACTGGCATACTATAGTGCATGGGATCATGAAGAGTCAGATGCAAATGAATGACCAAATAACAACTCTAAAGTATTCATAGATTTATAATTCTAACAGCTGAAAAAGATCTCAGGAATCAAGGTGAATTCTTTTTTTTTTAATGTTGAGCCAAATTTCTCTCTGCCTGCCTGTCTCGTCTGTCTGTTTGTCTATCTCTATGTCTCTCTTTCTGCCTGTCTCTGTGTCTCTGTCTTTGTCTTTCTCTCTGTCTCTATCTATATCTCTATCTCTATCTCTGTCTCCCTATCTCTCTGTATCTGTGTCTGTTTCTGTCTTCATCTCTGTATCTCTGTTTGTCTTGGTCTCTCTATCTCTGTCTATATCTCTGTCTCCCCTCTCCTCCTCCCTTCTCTCTCTCTCTCTCTCTCTCTCTCTCTCTCTCTCTCTCTCTCTCTCTCTCTCTCTCTCTCTCTCTCTTTCTCTCTCTCTGTGTCTCTCTGTCTCTGTCTTTTTGTCTGTATCTCTTTGTGTCTCTCACTTTCTCCATCTTTATGTCTCTGTGTCTATGTGTTTCTCCCTTTCTGATTCTGCCTCTCTTTCTCTATCTCTCCATATGCATGTATGCATATATGTCTACATATGTGTGTGTACCTTCTATCCACTAGCTATGGGATTTTAGATTTAGAGTTGAAAGGGATCTTGGAAGTCATAATATAGATGTGGAAACTGGAAAAACACAAAGACATTAAGTGATTTTTTTCAAGGTCTCACAAGTAATAAGGGGTATGATTTGAATCCAGCATCTCTTCCCTATTCTCTTCACTCCAGCTTCCTGAGACAAAGTGGGACAAATCCAACTCTACCTCCATTTGACAGCCTTTAAAATAATTAAATCTAGTGGTCCTGTCTTCTCTGATTTTTTTTGGACTTTAGAGTAAAACTTCCCATTTCTCCCTTTTAAATTTCATCTTTTTACACTGAGATTCTGCTCCAGTTATCTTCATCACATAAAATTACTTTCTCACACTTTCCTAACTTCAGTGAAATTCAAACATACCTAAAAATTTCTGATTGTCTATAACATTCCTAGACCAACCATGAATTAATCTTTTGAATAGTTCTAGATTAATTATGTGAACAAAGCCACTGAATGTCAGGGGAAGAAGAGACTTAAAGTACTTCTAATTCATTACCATCTTCCATTTTATAACTGAAGAAACTGAGTCCTGGAGAGTGAAAATGACTATGTCAAAAGGTCAGAACCATAGAAATCTTGTTAAATTACTAAATGAACCAGAATCCTGGGAATAACTGTGCTTTGATTCAATTGCTAGTTGGGCTATTTAGGGTTGGGTTTTTTTTGGAGGGTATTCATTTGATTGTCTGATCATCTACCAGGGATTCGCATCCTGAGATATATAAACTTTTTTGATAATTGTATTTCAAATGAATTCGTTTCCTTCATAATCCAGTGCATTTTATATTTATCTATTTAAACTACTTTTCTGAGAAGGGGTTCATAAGCTTCAACAGACTTGCCAAAGGGGCTTACGATACACAGAAAAAAAATGAGAACTCCTGATCTAGACTCAGTTTACAAAAGCAGGGACACACAACAGCCACATCTTTAATCTCCCCTGGGACCAAGCATCCCTTATTAATGGGGATCCCAGCAGGAGAGCCTACAAGGTGGTCCACTTAAACCCCACCACCACCAGATGCTTTGGGGGTTTGACTGGGGTCTTTGAAGAGTTTCATTCTGCCCTTTAGAGGCTATCACTCCATCTGGAGCAATGGGAATCTGCCTAATTATAAAAAAGCCTTGTATGTTCTAAGACATTCCTCAGAAGCAATAAACCTCCAGACCCATTGGAAAATTGTGAGGAAGGGGAAGTTTTTCTTTCTCCTCACCTAAAAACATACTTTTCCTTCCCAGTCATCTATATCCCATCTAATCTGTGTCTCCTCCCTTTCTTTCTCTCTTGTGGCTCTTAACTAATCCTTGCTAATGTCTTAACTAATAATAAAGGTGTTAGCTAATAATTAAGGTGTTAGTTGATAAAGGAATTAATCCTTTTCCTCTTCTCTCTGGAGAAACTTAATGTTTTAAGAAGAACCCTTTAAAAAAAAACCACAAAGAATAATGCTATAATTCTTTATAGATAAAGAATGAAGCTCTCAAGTAACAGAAGACACATAGGGATCCCTCCAATCACCTTATATACTTCACCTGCTCATGGAATCTGCCATGTCTAACAAATCATGGCATTCAGTTAGACAGAAGTCATGATTGATGCACAGAATTTGGAGCCATAAATACCATAAAATGTTAGTTCTAAAAGGGACTGAGAGGACTATAGTAATACCTTCATTTAGTGGTTGATGAAAATAAAAAGCCAAAGCAGACTCAAATCTGTAACTCAGAACTCATAGAGCTCCCATCAGTTTTACTGAGTAATGAATTAAGTTGGATTTCTTTTTAATAATAACTCCCATTTGCCTAGCACTTTACAAACTGCTTTCTTCAGAACAACCCTGGGAAGAAGAGTTATTTTCCAGATTTTTACAGGTAAGGATCAAAGATTAAATTGTTTTACCCAAAGTTCATGTCTACAAACTCCTAGTTCTTTCATACATTATGCTGTCAATTTTTCTTAATTTTTTTTAAATTAATACTCCCACCATGGTTTGGGGGACTTTATTATCTGAATCAAGGATTCTTCAACTTTTTCTTTTTTTAATGGAGCCCTTTGGCATTCTAGGGACACTTTCTCAGTATCATGTTTTTAAAGAATTGAAGAAAATGCAAAATTTCCATTAGAGAATAGTGAAAATAGAAATGAAATTTTCCCCAAACACATTCCCAGACCCCTCTCTCTTGAAATCTATTCATAGAACCTTTGAGGTCCAAGTGAAGAAGCCTTGAAAAACAAATCCTTTCATGAATCTTCAACATCAATATGGCTTCAACATGTCATGATTCAACCTACACTTCCATCCCCTAAGTGACAAAATCAGCTCAATATGTCTGAGCAAAATATCCTTTGAACAGGTCCACCAATAAGAAGTCATTTCCTGTTCTAGAATCGGAGTGGGAAACCCAAGCAACTTCTTCCTCTCACAACCACCCACAGCCTAAGACCTTGCCTTTGGTGGAGCGTGGGCAGTTTGCCCATCTGGATTACCCCCTTCCTTACCCAGGAGACCTGTGAAAGTGAATAGCCTGGCCAGGACTGGGAAAATTTTGGCCTGGGCTTCATTCTGTGAAAGATTCCCACAATCGGCTGATGGATGGGCTGCCAGTAACATGTAAACGAGCCAATGCAGCCTTCCCAACAATATATTCCTGTCGCCAAGAGCCCTCCCCTGGGGAAACCTGGGCTATGCCCAGGTGCTCTCTGCTCCTGGCTCCCTGTCAGAGCATCCAAAGCGGACAATGACACTCCGTGTCACAGATGCTGAATCTGTCATGAAATGTTTAAAACAAACAACAAAAAAAAAAGGACAGCTGTTGTGTTTTTTTTCCCCTAAAGTTCCTTTTATTACCCTTGCAAGGGGTAACCTGGAAATATCATTGGAACAAAATCAAGCTATAAAGCTTGACCAGGAGATACTAGGAAGGCAGGCCTGCTGTGGTCATGTTGACTTAAACACTGGGTCATTTTTGGATGTACCCTCCCTGGGCCCTACATATGGGACGGTAAGGGACTAGTAGAACAGAGGCCAGGAGGTGAGTGATCTCCCTGCTGACAGCTTTGTTGACCCTCCACCCTGGCTATTTTTATAGAACCAGGTTATCTCTAGTGATGTAAACAGACCCTTTCAAGCGTGATCATGTCACTTCCATAACCTGGAAGCCAAAGCCTATGCTCTGCAGAGCTATGAGCTACAACATCAGCTGTTTCCAGTTTTCATGGGTTGATGTCACTTGAGCAGGCCTGGTGGATTAGGCAAAGTAGGTGGCCACTCAAGGGAACTGATTCCAGGGGCCCTGCAAAAAAGGCTAACTTACTAACCTGTAACAAGTTCTGATATCCCCACAGCTTCTTATAAAACACATAAGCATCTTTAGGTAAAGTATATGGTGCTACAAACATCTCTGTTCTGTGAAGTGGCAAAAGAAAATATCTCATGTAACCTGAAGCTATCAGTGAGTTTCTTTTTTAAAAGAATTAAAGGATGTTTACGAATATATTTTCTTAATCAGTTTCTAGATAACACACTGACTTTGGGATCTCTTTGTTTTGGAAACTTATTAGGGTACTATACTACTTTCTTTGTTAAGATAGATAGATAGATAGATAGATAGATAGATAGATAGATAAATGTACACATATATAAAAAATAACAACATACAAAATTGTATTTATGTATGTGGGTATTTATGAATATATTGCATGTAGGCATTACATATACATATATTTTCTGTTCTCTGGAGAAAGAGGAAAGAAAGGAAAGAAAGGAAAGAAAGGAAAGAAAGGAAAGAAAGGAAAGGAAGAAAGAAAGAAAGGAAAGAAAGGAAAGAAAGGAAAGAAAGGAAAGAAAGAAAGAAAGAAAGAAAGAAAGAAAGAAAGAAAGAAAGAAAGAAAGAAAGAAAGAAAGAAAGAAAGAAAGAAAGAAAGAAAGAAAGAAAGAAAGAAAGAAAGAAAGAAAGAAAGAAAGAAAGAAAGAAAGAAAGAAAGAAAGAAAGAAAGAAAGAAAGAAAGAAAGAAAGAAAGAAAAAAAAGAGAGAGGGAGGGAGGGAGGGAGGGAGGGAGGGGAGGAAAGAGAGAAAGGAGAAAGGAAAATGAATAATGTAGAAGATAGATTAATTAATGGATGTATGCATGAATTAATAAATAAATGGTTGAATAAACAAACAAGCAAATGAATGTACAAAGATTTGAATGAATGGATAAGTAAATAAAAGGATAACAACAAATTAATAGAAAAATCAATGAATAAAAAATAGATGAATAAATAGTTAAAATGAATGAAGTCCAAATATTACCAGAACAAAGCAAAACGAGAATGGTTATGGAATAATAATAATAGCTAGCATTTATCTAGCACTTTAAAGTTTGTAAAACACTCTACATGTGTTATCTCATTTGATCTTCACATATCCCTATTATTATTTCCATTTTACAGATGAGAAAATTGAGGCTGTGGTAAAATGATTGTCCAGAATCACACAGTTAGGAAATATCTGAGATAGATTTTGAACTTACATCAATCTGACTCCAAATCCAATTCAGAATTTATAATGTGGTATAATGATATCTATTTAAAATATTATTTGAGTTTTATGAATCAATGTTATTTCTAAAAAATTATGGACAACCATTTGATCTAGGGTCGTACTATGATCATTCTTTTACCCTTTTTTGGTTGAGTACTCAAAGATATTTTGAGATCAGCATTTTTCAGCATATGGACTTATTTTTTGCCTGTTAAAAAATAGAGAGAGCTTCTGGTGCTCTCATTGTTGGTATTGCGGTTATTTTGTTAGTCCCATAGAAATGGTCTTGAGACAAATCACTAGCCTGTTTAATATTATCTTTTTAATTAGAATTTTACTTTTAATTTTTAAAAATTCATTAAAATGAATTTGTGCAGTTGCTAAGCAGTAGGGAATAATTTCAAACTCCAGTCCACTCATACCAAGTCCAGGGCACTACCCAACACACCATGCCCACAATCCACTCTTATTGTCAGGAGAGATTGCAGAGATGGAAATCTCCCCAAAAAATGTGTACAATATGGTTCTTCAATCTCTTAATCAGCAGTCTAGCAATAATGAGCAGCATCCACCTTGATGATGAAAAGCTGCTTGTGTGTTCCACACAGCACAATGCCTCCAACAGAGGCTCAATAGTCCTGAACTGGCAACAAAAAGGTTCTAGGAAAACATGCTTCAAGAATGGGAAGGGGGGATTATGGAGGGAATTCAGCTTGGTTAGCCTAGAGAAGAAAAGGCTAAGAGATAGCTTAATCACTGTCCATAAATATATAAAGAATCCTTATAGGATTTTTCACAGACATTATTTTTTTTGCCTCTCCTTCAAGGGGAAATATATTTAAGTTCCAAGTGAATTCAGTTAAACTCAAAGAGAGACTAAGTTTCTTTAAATTCTTTCATTAAAAGGAAAATTGTGGAAACTCAGTCTTTACAAATGGCCTTCAAATCTTAGAGACTTTGGATTTGCTCCTCTCTGAGAGTGAGGTGTTAGAAGCTAAGATGAGAGCACCAGTTAAGATTCAAAACCCAACCTCTGCCTTCTCCTGCTAAGGCTCCTTTATGCCTAAAATTTCCATCAGGACCTTGCTCCCACTGGGAGGAGGAGAACAAGATGTAGCAGAATGCACACTGACTGGCATGAAGCCCTGGTTCAGCCATCAGCTCTCTGTGCGATCTTATCTAAGACCTTTCCTCTCTGGGTCTCAATTTCCCTATTAATAAAATGAAAGAATTGTACTATATCACCATTGAGGAACCTCCAAATTCTGAAGTCTAGTGATTTCCTCTTACAAGCCTCAAAGAAGTCCTTCTAGTTCCAGCATAGGCAACATAATCAATAAGGTCCCTTTTTATAGATAGCTATGCTTTTCCACCAAACGTTAACAGTGGCCATTTGCAGCCTTCTACTTTGAAGCCTGGGGAGATCCTCATGTTCTTACTGTGTCCCTTTTGGGAAGTTTTTAAGCTTTTATGTGTCATGGATACCTCTGGTAGTTTGGAAAAATCTAAGGAATCCTCAGAGTAGTATTTTTAAATGCATAAAATAAGTAGTATTGTGAAGAAAATCAATTATATTAAATTATAATTTTGATTATATGTGCATATATATGTATATATATATATATATATAAATGCACATATTATACATTTATGTGAATGTATTTGTGTGTGTGTGTGTTTTACAAACCCCAGGTTAAGACTTATTGTGGAAAAAAATTCATTCCTGCATATTTCAAAATAAACTCCCTGCAAAATCCCAAGAGAAGCAAAGCTTCAGGAATTAAAAAACCCAATCTAATTAGCAGACAACTAGCTTCCAGGAAAGAACAGAGATCCATAGTGTCCAAGGGCCTTAAAAAGCTTACCATTTGTTGCAGAGAATCCACTCCTCTAAGCCCTTTTCTCCCATCCTGCTAGCTTCACTAGGTCATACCATGTAGATTTACCCTCCCTACCCTTTAGAGAAAATACAGCAAATACCCAATTCCAAAGGAATAAAGAATCAGCATTCTTCCTACCAAGTGTATAGTGCTCCCAAGAGACAGAACAAACAGGCCAAGGAGCACAAACCCAAAGTGATGCCTCTGGTCAGTCTCAGTAATACTTCTGGTGTTGAATTCAAGTCCCTCCACAATGTACCTCCTGTCACCCCCATTCACATATATCCCCTTGGGCTAAATATTGTTCCAATCTATGCAAAAGTCAGGTCACCCTTTACATAATACTCACCAATATTCCTTTAGCCCTTGAAACAGCCTTCAAAATCCACAGAACTCTAGAATAAGAAAATACCTGTATAAGAGAATAGCAGAGCAAAAAAAAAAAATTAAAAATTAAAATTAAAATTAAAATTAAATATCAGAGTGCAGAATGTTGGACATGGATCCTTAGAAATCACAGAGTCCAAGAGTTCCTAATGGCTTTTTGTTTGTTTGTTTGTTTAATGAATCCCCCCTTTGGCAGTCTAGGCAAGCTTAATATTTCAGTGATGTATTACCTGTATTGCTAATTGCATTCATTCAGTTAGATGTTAGTGAAAATTAAGATGAATTATTTTCCTATCCAAGTTCATAAAGCCCCTAAAATCTTTGCCTGGTTTTCTTGGGAGTCTGTGGATTCTGGGGCAACAATTCCTGATCTGGTCTAACCTTCTTATTTCATGGAGCAGAGAACTGGGTCCCACAAGTCCCCTTAGTCAATTTGCCCTAAGTGAATATGGTAAATTACCAACAAGAACGAACCAAAAAATCTCCAAACCAAATGTTTCTTTCTCTATTACCATAACAGTTCTCACAGTCTCCCACTAGTTTCTAGTGATTCCCATCAAAGCATATTCCAATCTATTCCTTTATTTGTCATATGGCACTCATATTTCCTATTCTGATTCCCTTTATCCTACTAAGAAGTCTATCTATCCAAGGAGAGGGAATGCTATCACTTTTCTTTAAAGCATACTATGATAATTATGACAATAATAATAGTAATAATTATTATAATTTCTATTTAAACAGAACTCTACTAAAATAGAACACTTAGATGCTTATTTGATATAGATAAAAGCCCTGTGAGATATGTAAAGTACAATGTGAATTTACTTCTCGGAGAAAATCCCTTCTAAAAGCTGTTACTTTATCTATGAGAGTATAATACTCAACTGGTCTAATAAGTTGGTTGTTGGAAGAACCAAGGAGCAATAGATAGTGGAAAGTGTAGAGCTATGAGAAAACTAACTCAGAAGTCTTCTGGTTCAACTCTTTGATGAAAGTGAAGTTCAGGTAAGTTGGGTGAGATGCCTAAGGTACTAAGCATCAGAGTTGAGATTTTAACCTAAGTTATCTGACCCTGGAACTAAGACTTGTTCCATTGTACAATATGGACCATAGGGACAATATTATCCAATCCTCTTACCTTACTGAAGAGGAACCTGGGAACTGATTTGCACAAGGTCAAACCACAGGTAATCAACACCAATAGTCATGATTCAATGCAAGGCGCTTTGATTCCGAATGCATACTGCCTCTCCAACAAGAAAATGTGTGTAAGATGCTTTGTAAACCTAAAAGCCATGCTAACATGTGAGCTATCATTCCTATAATCCTTCTTTCACAAATGGAGAAGCTGAGGTTCTAAAAAGTTAACTCAAGCAAAGTCACAGAACTAGAACTATTGAAAACAAAATTGAAACTCAAATTAGCTAACTTCCAGCCAGATGTTGTTTGTCCTATTATCTAATTACAAACGTGCTCCTAACCCAACCTTTAAGCATTTTTTTCCATTTAGAAACATAGCCCCTAGTATATTATTGGACATCGCCAATTTCTAAAAACAACAACAACAAAATAGGTGTTTAATTGGTTCCTTGAGAGAAGTACTAAACCCAAGGAATTTCATTCTCCAAGCCTTACTCAGTCTACCTTTCCCTTGAGCATTTACAAGGGCTCCACAGGGAAGTCATCCAAATTCCAGAGCTTTTAAATAATCAGATAAAAACAGCCCTGGTGAGTTCAGAGTGTTGGGTCCATGGCCTATATTGCATCCCATTTCCATGAAGCTGACACTTTGGGCTGATAAGACTGCTCTCACCTCTCCTGGCTGCAAGGGTTAATCCCCAGGTCTCTCTGGGGTTCAGTTAATTTACAGCCTGAGACCTTTATCATGTCACACTGACATTGAGGGCTCACATTTCCCACTTAATTACTTGTTCAGCAATCACAGCCCCAAAGAGATAGCTGTGTTTCTGTGTTTAGGTGATGCAGCTGTGAATTGTTTATTTACTTTTCCCTCAGGCAGGGAATGGCGGTAATTTAAAGGTTCAGATCTCTGCTACCCTGACTGGTGCTGGCCAGGCTTAAACACTTCCATATTGCAGCGATGGAATTTCTTACCAAGCTGCCTCCATTCCATTCTTGGGCTCCCTGAGTTCACCAAGCAGGTGTTATTAGTTATGGTCATTGGTGGCTATGGCATCTTTATTCGGGTCATAGAATGGAGCCTCAGAGATGGCCGAAATCTTGGAACAGAGTGTCAGAGCTAGAAACACAGCATGTGGGAGAGACCTTAGAACATAGAATGTCAGATTAAGAAAGGCCCTTAGAATATAGGATATCTGAGCTATGAGGGATCTTAGAAATGATCTGTTTCAATCTTCTCATTTTAGAGAAATCTCAGGCCAGGAGAAATGCAATTATTTGTCCAAAGTCACACAGAGAATCGGTGACAACTAGAAGTAGGAACCAGGTGTCCTAACTTTCCAGCCCTCTGGTTTCCAGAGTATCAGGTTTCTAGCCACCTTCATAAGCATAATGAAGAGTTGGGCAATTCATTTAGGAATTTATTTTTTTAAAAAAAAAGGAAGGAAAGAGAAAGGGAGGAGGGAAGGATGAAAAGGTGAGGGAGAGAGAGAGAGAAAGAAGGAGGAAGAGGAGGAGGAAGGGAAGGAGGAAAGAAGGAAGGAGAAAAGGAAGAAGGAAAGAAAGAAAGAAGGAGAAAAGGAAGAAGGAAAGAAAGAGAAGACAAAGGAAGGGAAGGAAGAAGAAAGGAAGAAAGAAAAAAGAGAAAAGAAGGGAAAGAAAGAAGAGAAAAGAAGGGAATGGAAGAAGAAGAAAGGATAACAGAAAAAAGAAGAGAAAAAGAAAGAAAAAGGAGAAAAGAGAAAAGAAGAGAAGGAAGGAAAAAGAAAGAAAAAAGAATGCAAGAGAGAGGGGGAGGAGGGAGGGAAGGAAGGAAGAAAAGAAGGAAGGAAAGACAAAAGGAAGGAAGGAGAAAAGAAGAGAAAAGAAAGAAATAAAAGAAGGAAGAAAAGAAAGAAGGAAAGAAAGAGAGACAGAGAAAGAAAGAGAGAGAGAAAGAAAGGAGAAAAGAAGGGAAGGAAGGAAGAAGAAAGAAAAAAGAAAGAAAGAGAGGGGGAAGAGAGAGGGAAGGAAGAAAAAAGGAGAAAAGAAGAAAGAAAAAAGAAGAGAAAGGAAAGAAAAAAGAGGAAGAAAAGAAAAAGAAAAAGAAAGAAAGAAAGGAAGAAAGAAAGAAATATAGAAAGAAAGAAAGAAAGAAAGAAAGAAAGAAAGAAAGAAAGAAAAAGAAAGAAAGAAAGAAAGAAAGAAAGAAAGAAAGAAAGAAAGAAAGAAAGAAAGAAAGAAAGAAAGAAAGAAAGAAAGAAAGAAAGAAAGAAAGAAAGAAAGAAAGAAAGAAAGAAAGAAAGAAAGAAAGAAAGAAAGAAAGAGAAAGAAAAAGAAAAAAGAGAGAGATTGCAACAGATGCTAGTATCTCAGTTCTAGAAACAAGTTTTAAACACTTGCCTGTTTGGCACGATTTTTTTTTTTTAATTTAGGGCTGCCACAGTTCAAAACAGCAGCTCACAGCAATTCGCAGGCCAAATGGTGTAATTACCACTTAAATTGTCAAATGGTGACCAGATGGCCTTACCTTTCACACCACAGAGTTAATAAGCTTTAGGTGTGACCTTTCCATATTGTCATCCACCTGCATAGGCAGAAGATTTGTGAAATTCTAACCAGCAATTAGAGCTGATAATGAGCCTTGAAGGCAGGCCAGCCTTGAACTTCGTGCACTTAGATGTGCCTGGTGCCCAATTAATCACACTGTGCCCACTGGCAAATGGTATGTGTCAGAGCACAAAGGGAGGGCGACTTAGGCAATCAGACAAACTCCCAAGGATTTCTTTCTTCCAGGGGTCAGGGCACAAAAGGAACTACCCCACTGTGGATAGGAGGAGCAAAGAAGGACTTCACCATCCCCCCATCCCCTAACCAGCTTCTTTTCGAGGCTGTGTTCTGGAAAGGGTAATCCATAGAGCAGATTATGTGTTTAAACTGGGTGTTGGGGGCAAGGGAAAAGAGAGAGGCTGCCAATCTTACACATTCCCCAGGTGCCAAATCAAAACATACTACCTCCACTCTCCATTACTGATCTCAGCACATCCATCAGCTTAGGGAAGGGGAAAAAAGCCAAACAATGATGTTCCCAGGAAAGAAAGAACCAATAAAAAATTCATTCACTCCTCTTTTTAGGACTTAGTTGAATAGATTCTGCAGAGTACAAAAACATTTTGACCTATAAGAACTAAGAGATGATATGATATGATTGATTTGAATCAGGAATGCTTGAATTTGAATCCCAAGAGCAGGCAGGTAAGCCTCAGGGTCTTTATTTGTAATAATAGAGGTTATTACATCTTTTGTTGTTGTTGGGTCATTTAAGTAATGTCCAACTCTTCATGACTTTCTTGGCAAAGATATTGGGAGTGGTTTAACATTTCCTTCTGCAGCTCATTTTATAGATGAAATAACTGAGGGTTCAGTGACTGACTCAGTGACAGAGCTAGTATCTTTGGCAGGATTTGAACTCTAGAGGATGAAACTTCCTGACTGCAAGCCTGGTGCTCTACCCACTGTTCCACCATTATATATTTACCTGAAATACTACAGCATCAGTTTCCTTATCTGAGAGTACCTAGTCAATTAGGCAGAGCAATGGAGAGAACACTAGGCTTGGAGTCCACTAGGAGTAAGTTAAAACACTTACTAACTGGCCCTGTGCACATCACTTTACTCTTTTTGCCTCAATCTCCTTAACTGTAAAACAGAGGATTTTTACCTCCTAAGGTTGTTATGAGAAGAAAATGAGATAATATTTGTAAAGTTCTTAGCCTGGTGCCTGACACATAGTAGATATTTAATGACTTTAATGAATAGTAGATATTTCCTTCCTCCCTTTCTTCCTTCTTTCTTTTTTTCCTCCTTTCCCTCCTTCTTTCCTTTCTCTTTGTTACTTCCCTCTGACCCTCCTTCCTTCCTTCTTTCCCTCTTTCCTTCCTCCCTCCCTTCTTTTCTTCCTTTTTTCCTTCCTTCGTTCCTTCCTTCCTAACTTCCTTCCTTCCTTCCTTCTTTCCTACCTCCCATGATTATTATGAAGATCAAATGAGATAATATAAGTAAGGCACTTTACAAATTTTAAGTGATCTATAACTCATATTATCTATTCTTTTTAAAAAATCTTGAGTTCAAGTTCTTGCTTTGGTACTAATTAACCCAATTTAGACCAGGAAGTCTTTAGTTTAATTCCCACCCTGTGATCATGAGCAAGGTATTTCACCTGTGTAAGCCTCAGTTTCTTGCACTAGAATCAAGCAATAATTGTACTTGTTCAAACTTACTTCAAAAGCAATATATTTAGGAAATTCATTTTATTGTAAATGCAGTGGCATAAAACCCCACTATCTAGCACACAGTAGGTGTTTAATAATGCTTCTTGTAATGCCATTGAATGAACACTGCATCTGGAGCCAGAAAGCCAACTAATAATAATAGTGAGCATTTCTATAGCATTAAAAGGCTCTTAAAGCACTCTACAAATAGTTTTTTCCTGATTACCATCCTAAGAGTTAGGAGCCATTATTAGACTGAAAGATATTTAATAACTTTCCCAGGATCACCTACTAATAAGTATCTGAGACTGGATATTAATTCAGGTGTTCTTGATTCTAGGATTAGTGCTCTATTCACTGAGCCATCTTATTACCCAGTCCCAGTCTCTAGTGTGATACTTTTTCCCCATATAATTTCTTTAATCTCTTTGAATGTCAACTTCCTTGTTTCTAAGAAGTAGGTAATAATGTCTGTACTTCATATCTACATACTATGACTGGAAGACTATTGGCCCAAAATACTGACTCAAAGATGGAAGGAAATAAGGAAGGAAGAAAGGAAGGGAAGGGAGGAAAGAAAAGAAGGGAGAAGGGAGGGAAGGAAGAGAGAAGGGAGAAAAGGAAGAAGGGAGAGGGAAAAATAAAAGAGGGGAAGAAGAAAGGAGGAAAAGAGAGAAAGAAGGAGGGAGAGGAAAAAAACTATTATGATTTGCTTGGGAAGGAGGGATTATGTGAAGAATAAAGATGAGAAGGACTAGAGAAAGGGACAGGCTAACACCTTTCTAACAACACTCCCTCCACCCACACCCACACACAAACACAAACATACCACAGATATTGCTTGCTGGAAGCCCGTTGAATTTTTATTTATTTATTTTTCTCCCAAGGAAAGCACACCATCCCACCATTTGGTTAGCCGACCGTGTTTTATTGCATCCTAAGTCCTCAGCCATAGCAAACACCACAAAGATTTTCCGTACCGTGTCCATTAAAGTGTTGCCAACCACTCATTAAAAGTTCCAAAGGCTGGTAGGAAGCCTATTCATACCTGGTGCTGAGATGATGGCATATAGCTTCCTTGTTGAATCATCACATCGTTTATCAGTGACTGGAGGGGAAAGGCAGGCAGGTAGATGTGATTTGTGTTCCTTCTTTCCCAAGGACACAGGACAAAAATGATCCTCTTAGATTTTATTTTACACTCATGTTTCCATAGCATTCTGTCTATAGACTTGAAATGATTCTATACATTCTTTTCATGCTTCTCTAGCTCATATTTCCTAGCATTTTCCATTTTACCAAACCTCACAAGAACCCTATGAACTAACATGTGAGCATATCATTATCTCCATTTTCCAGGTGGGAAAACAGAGACCAAAGAAGGGAAGAGATAGCAAGTAAATGAGGGAGCAAGTTTCATCTCAGTCCTAACACCAACATCATACTGCCTACTCTTCTAAGCATTAATGGGATAACTTGGAGAAAACTCTTACAAATCCTCAGGACCAAACAGATGAGTGCAAATGCTATTATGGATATTCTGACACCTATAGGATATGACAAATGAAAGAAACCTTTGTCTAACACTCTCATCTTAAAGGTATAGAAACTAGGTCCCAGAAGGGTGAGAGGTGATGTGATTTTTTAATACTGTGAGTTCCCCGTCTCCCTGGTTCCTTGAGTCTCTCCAGATTCATTTTAGGCAATGTGTTCCCCTCTAAAAATGTCATCTGGATTAAGGAAGACTACGTTTCAAATCTTTCTGGACTTCAGTTTCACCATCTGTAATAATAAAGGGTCTTGGACTAAAATGCTTCTTGGGTACTACCTAGCACTGATATTTTGGGTTCTGAGGTCACTCAGTCAGTCAAGCATATATTAAGTGTCTATCATGTGTCAGACAGTGTGTTAAATACTAGCTAGACAAATTAGGCAAAAACAGTCCTTGACCTTACGTGATGGCAAAGACAACACGTCTATGAGTATGGGTCAATAAGATATGGACAGGATGAAGTAGAGAAAAACCAACACAGGGGAGAGACATTCCTTAGAAGGGATTCTTCACTGGAGCCTAGTGTTTATTGAGACACTTCAGGAGAAATCTATGAACTTGAATAAGAAAAAAAAAAATCATATCCTTATTTTCACCAGTCTTTAACTGAAATTTAATATTTCCTTCAATTAAGAATTTTAAAAAGTAATTTTGAGAAGGGGTCTATAGGCTTCCCCAGATTGCCAAAGGGGCTCATGATCCAGAAAAATTAGGGAACCTTGTTCTAAAGAACCTTTCCAGTTCTGACATTCTATGTTCTCAGTCCCTTTGTCACTTGATATTTTGCATTTTGAAATCCAACCGGGATACTCTGTGTTCTAAGGTCCCCTTCAGTGAATGCTGAATCAGGCCTTCCAGTCCAGAGATACTAAGGATGGAACAGTAAAAGTTTTCCCAACACCAATTTCTAGACAACAAATAAAAAACAGAGGATGGGAGAGAATTGCCGGAAACATTCCCCACATGGCAGGAATTCACCCGTGTCATTTCCCACTTTCACCTTGGCCGCTTGGTGTTCAGGGATCTCCCTTTGGACCCACATCCCAGCTTGTAAAGGCCAGGATATGCTGAGATGCCAACAGAGGGGTGGGGGAGAGGGAGAAGGGAAGACTAGCCGCTATGTGCTTATTGAGCGCCAAAAGAGAATACTATAGTCAGATACTGTGTGATCGCTTTGCCTTTTGCCCAAACTTGCTAGCTCATCATCTGGAAGGCTTTGAAACCTTTTGGACACAGTTTACAGGACACATCCTGTTCTGGCGAGATAAGAAAGAATCCCTAGTTTCTCACCACTGAGCAACCCTTTGGGGAAACGAGCTGGCAGCAAGCTCATAGGAATGTGTGAGCAAGAAGCCAAAAGCTGAAACAGGCTGCCAGGAGGGGAGTCTGAGGTAGGACCCACTTGAGCTCCATCTGCTCCCCAATGAACCTTGACACACTTCAGGGCTCGGTTCTCCCTTCAGAGGGGGGGAGAGAGTGGGGGACTAGTAGGGGGAATATCACTCACCTGTGACCTTTTTGAAGGGCTTGCCAAAACAAACATTTACACCAGAAGTTCTTCTTAGCCTGGGTTCCCTGAATTTGTGAGATGTTTTGTAAAACAAATATTTCTTGATAACCATATTTCAATAGAATTGCTCTTTTTTTATTTTATGCATCTAAAAACATGATTCTGGAAAGGTGTCCATGGGCTTCACCAGCCTGTCAAAAGAGTTCAATGACAGAAAAGAAGTTAAGAATCTCTGGTTTCTTTGGACATGGTCAGTCTTTAAGACCAGGATGAGATGTTGGATTGAACTATAAACCAATCTTATTCTCATTAGCCACCAATAGGTCCTAAACCAAGCCCCAACTGGTCATTGTTTGGGTACTGATTTTCTCAGACTGAATGTAAATAGCAATAATCTTTTCTTTGGCCAGAAAATCTGAGGGGCTTTCCCTCCCAGATTTATTTGTTTAAATTGGGGGGGGGGGACTAGGTAAAAGAGATTTTTTGCTGCCTAGCCTTAATCACTGAATGGGTGCTACTATCAGTCAAACTTAGACCTGTTGATAGACCTTAGCTTAAAAAGGTCAAGGTCTCCCACTGCATCCAGGGCCGTCTCCAATTGTCCTGATCTACAATTGGCCACTGGACCTAGATGGCTCTAGAAGGTAAGGGAGGCAGGTGACCTTGCAAAGCCCCCCTCACTTATATCCAATTCACTTGCATGTCATGATATCACCTCCCTGATGTCATGATCCACTTCAAGATCAAATGACAAATAACAATATAGGTCTAGGCTAACCTGAGTATTATAGCATGAAATGTGCTGAGTGATTCAAGGGAGAATTCTGTTGGGATCAATTCTCCAGTACTACTTGCTACTTATCTTTGTGATCCTGGACAAGTCAACCTCACCATCATGAGACTCAGCCATTTATATGAATCTAGTCCTCAGGGCAGGCTATGAGAAAGTTTGATCTAATTCATCTCAAGAAGAGTTATTTTGGAGCAAAGTATTTTGTAAAATAGATGTAATACTTAAGAAAGAGGATTCTACTATATTAGAGAAATTTTGATTTAGAGTGATAAGGGATCATAGAGAGCATTTAGTCCAGTCCCCATCAAAATGTAATGTCCTTTAGCCAAGGGCTATCTTGTTTGGTTGTATTTGTATACCCAGGACTTAAAAGCTTGCCTGACACATAAAGTTTAATAACTATTCTATCACCTTCTCTGTCTATCTGTCCATCTATGTATCTATCTATTCATACATCCAATTTTTCTCTGCCTGCTATCTTTCCTTTCTACCATTATAGGAAAATAAGATTTTAAATGATTTGCCTAGTGTTACACAAAAAATGGAATTATTTGGAATTTAATTAGAACTCATACTCAGTCTAATTCCAAAGCCCAAACTCAACATAGTCTAACAAAAATTCATTACAGTCAATGTTTATTGAGTACCAATTAGAGACTGTGACAGAAAGGGAATAGGGACATAATCTATGGTTAACTTGATGAAGAACTCCTAGGTGAAGATTCTCCTTCTATCAATGTAGGTCAGCCCCTTTTCTACAATTTATAGTCTTAGAGGAAAGTTGTGAGTTGACAAGGTCACAGAGCCAGTATGGGTCAGAGATGGCACTTGACCCCAGGTTTTCCTGACTTTGATGGTATTTCTCTATCCACTATCAAGGTTATCTCTCTGAATGCAAAATTGAAAGATTAACATATCCTCAAAAATCTTAGCATCTAAGAGATTATTGTAGAGACAAGTACAGACCAAAGAGCTGAATAAGATGTACCACAAGGAACAAAAAGTTTTATGTAAGTTCTGAAAGGGAAGAAGGATAGACATCAGCTCTCATTGAGCAAATAAAGGAAAACCTGTATCCTCCCCATAACAAATGGGAATAGGAATGAGACAAGTGATGTCAGACACTGGTAATAGTTTGAAGAAAGAGGAGAGAGGAGAGAGAAAGGAGGTAAGAGGAGAAGAGAAGAAAGGGTGTTTTAGCAGAAGAGAGAGTTGTTCAGTCTGGCTAAAACACAGGTACAAAATCAATAAACAACATTCCATTTTTATAATAGAGAAACTAAATAAGCCACAAAGTTAGGGAAATAATAATTATTCAAGGTAGAAGCTAGATAAACAGACTCTGTGTTTCCCTGATTTCCCTGTTTTCTCTCCACCTGTTTGTGGCTTATTGCCTAATTAACAACGAGAGAATAAAAAGGGAAATTGTTTTTACTTATTGTTGTTCGCCCTCCATTCTCAAAGAGGACCATGACATCCAGAAGGTGAGGCTATAATATGCAAATGAATTGGATTGAAATGAGGGAGGGCTGTGCAAAGTCACCAGTCTCACTTTCTTCTCCAGAGCTATCTGAGTTCAGTGGCAAGATATGGATCAAGAGGACTGGAGATACTCTAATTATCAAGACACTGTCAAATGCCTTTCTTAGAGATTCCATGGGATTGGTTTGGAAGTACTTCTTCAAAAGTTCCTAAAGACCCGGTAATTGTTTATGTAGCTCTCTAATGAAGTGTGAAGTGTGCTAATAGCCATTACTTAATGTCTACTAGAAGGCCAATTTTTTATCTGATACTGAATAGTTTTGAAAAAAAAAAACAGAGAAAAGAGAGTCAAAATAAGTTGGGTCTGCTTTTTAAAAAAGATTAGTACAATTAACACCCTTATCATTCACAAGATGTATTGAGCATCTATAGAACTTTGAAGTAAATATAATACTTTTGAATGCACCATTTAATATAGGAAAATTTTGTGAGAGGAAAAGACAGCATCTCAATCTTCCTTGGGCCATGCAATTTGACTCTCAAAAGGTTTTTTTAAGTTCTAAAAGGCAAATCCAAGTTTTTATTAATCCTATGATTGGAGTCATAACTAATTTGTAAAATTTGTTAATTCCTGAGATGTAAATATTCACTCTAAAATTTTAACAATTAGTTCTCCCAAGCCTCCCCATTCAGCTCCATCCAACATAGCTTTGCTTAGATATCATCTAAGCTCTTGACGGTATAACAGTCAAGAATCAACAAAAGTAGGTTGTGTGATATCAGAATGAAGACCAGTCAAGTGTGGAAAGGATCATCACCAGAAGGCTAGATCCTAAAAATTAATTTTTATAACTGTAGTCACTCATAAAACCATCTCCATGGGATAGAGAGGGGTTTCTACCTGCATCATTCTAGGAAGTGTCCACATGGTGACATCACTGGTCTTTCAGTATATATAGAATTACGTTGAAAGAAAGGGATAAGTACTCTAATTTCAATTTCCTAGTGTGGACATAATACAAAGTTCCATCTCTGGCATACATAATCCTTCAGTACAGTTCACATACTCAAACAATAATGGACAATTATATTTATTTTTGGTTCAGATCTATTAAGAAAATATCCTCTTCAGATCCTATTCAGATTAACAACTCTTCTGCAATCATAGCTTTAGAGAAGTACCATCTTAGTGCAATGCCAGGGATATAGTAAGCAATTCTTAAAACCTGATTGAGTGACCGACTAGTTTTGTGCAGGTCACTAAAAGCTGAAGTTACTTGTCCAGAATCATGATGTCACAATGTGTTTCACCAGAAGAATTTACACTCAGGTCATACTGACTCTAAGGACTGCTCTGTCTTAGAATGTCAAGCTCACAGAACAACATTAGTCTTTATTTGTGGTTCTTCCCCATCAAGCATCCAAACAAAATGTAAAAAAGGAACTTACCCAGCATCTGGTGATATGTTGAAGGCAGAGTAGTCAATTTTTGGAGACAATCAATCACAAAAGGAAGTAAGTCTTATAGGAGCAGGTGGGGGGTAAGAGAGGATCGAGAAAGAGATGGAAAAAGATCAAGAAGCAGGAAGAAGATAAAGAGACAGAGGGAGAGGAAGAAAGAGAGAGAGAGGGATGAGGAAAGGGAGCAGAGAGAACTGGAGAGAAAGGGAAATAGAAAGAGGGAAGAAATGGAGAGTAGAGGAAGACAGAAACAGAGAAGGACAGACAGAACAGAAAAAGAGAGGAAAGATAAAGAAAAGGAAGAGAGAGCGGGTGAGGGAGAGAGAAAGAGAAAGAAAGAGAAGGATCGAGATAAAGAGGGGAGACAATAAAAGGGTGAAGAGAGAAAAAAGAAAGTGAGGGGAGAGAGAGGAGGACTGTTGAGAAAGAAGAGAGAGAGAGAGAGAGAGAGAGAGAGAGAGAGAGAGAGAGAGAGAGAGAGAGAGAGAGAGAGAGAGAGAGAGAGAGAGAAATGGAGAAAGAAAACAGACAAAAAGACAGAGGCAAAAAAAGAGAGGGGGAGAAAGAAAGAGAGGGAGAGAAAGAGGGGGGCAGAGGGAGGAGACAGACACACAGAGACAGAGAGATAGAAAGAGACAGAGAGAGACTATTTTAAGCATCTTGGGAGAAATCATTTCATGAATACAGAGCTTTTCTCCCAAAGGAAAAACATAACTTTTCATCCATTCTCCTTCCCAGACCAATGTTTTTAAATGATGGATTATGGGAATATATAAGAAATGATTCTTTTTGTTTGTTTTTATTTCAGTTACTATCAACTACAAGCAAACTTTAAGAGATTTTTTACTTCATTTTTAAAAAGAAAAGGATAATTGTAACTTCCAAATTTAGATTTAGAAACAGATTTAGATAAGTCATTTCTCTAATCCTCAGTAAAATTTATATAACTTAGAGGTGAAGGAGATCTTTTCAGAGATATCTTTTATTGTATAGATGAGAAAGTATTGATAAAATGTGATTATAACAAAAAATAGGGTTGAGAGTGGAAGAAGTAAAAGAGGAAATTTAAATCAGATCTTACAACACCATATACTGGCTCAATTACACTCCACTACTTATATGGGACATCACTGTTCTAAATGATCTGAAAGACTCTTTCAATTCTAAATATTAATTAAATGTTTTTATAACTCACTAGTGGCAAGGGAAAAGTTACCAAAACAGCTGATTATTTATAAAAAAGAACTTTCTTCAACAGAGGAGGCTACAATTTAGTTTATTTCCAAGGAGAATTATAAGGACTTTTATTCTGATTAAGAAATCCAATATTTTTCTCTTAAGACACTTAGAGCTACTTTTATGTCTTTCTTTTACCACTAAGTCTGTTCAATAGGGTCTAATCCTGAGCTCTGTGCCATGAACACATACTCGCTCCTTTCGGTGTTGACCATAGACGCCAGTGACAAAGGAACCTGAAACTATTGAGTCCCCAAGAAGAATTGAAACAGTGCTTTAACATGTCTTTCTCCTCCATCCAGAAAACAATTCCCTTTTATGAGCAGTAGGGAGGGAATTAGATGGGGCAAGAACACGGCAGCTCCCTCTTCAACCCCACCTTGGAACATCTTGAGATCATAGGACTGAGAGTTAAAATTGACCACAGAGATCATGTTTTCCAATCTCCTTTTATAAATGAGAAAAGTCAGGTTAAGAGAGGCTGTGTGGTCTTAGCCAGCTTTAGAGAACCCTAGGCTAAGAATTATCCCAAGATTATGTAGGTAAATATTCTGTCAATTATCAATTGTTAAGTGTTTATTATATAATAATACCAGGCACTGTGCTAAGGGCTTTCACATCTCAGAATGTAATGGAGGGCATAAATTATAAGTTTAAAAATTCAAATTAAAAATCAGATGTCAAATTGAAGAACCCAGACTCAAATCTCAGCTTTGCTATCTCTATGGGATAGCTAGGTGGCATAGTGGATAAAGGGCCTGGAGTCAGGAGGACTAATCTTCCTGAGTTCTAATCCAGTCCTAGACACTTACTAGCTATGTGGTCACCCTGTTTGCCTCAGTTTCCTCATCTGTAAAATGAGCTGGAGAGGAAATGGTAAACCGCTGCAATATTTTTGCCAACCAGCTGTGTGATCCTGTGCAAGTCACTTAACCCTATTTGTATCAATTTCCTCATCTATAAAATGAGTCAGAGAGGAATGGCAAAATATTCTAGTAAGCCAAGAAAATCCCAAATGGGGTCACAAACAGGAAATGACTGAACTTAAAAGAGCTTAGGAAAGTAGCTTATGCACCCAGCTTCTCTGACTCAGGATTCAAAAAGAATAATCAAATAAACAAATAAATATGAGAAATAAAGTCCTACATGAAATCCTTAGCACTTAATAGAATAGAACCAAATGAATTAACAAACGATAAAAGAGCATTGAATGTTTTTGATCGTGATAAACCTTTTGTGGGCTTCCTGTTCTGCTACCATGCCATGTTCTTTTTTGGAAGAAAGGGACACAGGCTAGGTTATCCTTTCTGACTCCCTGGACTCTGAAAACAGAGCAATCATACAAGTAGCAAGTGGCAGAGCTAAGATTTGAACCTATATTCTTTAACTCAAGTTTTAAAGCAATCTGAGAACAGTTATTTCATCAGAGGAGAGAGCACAAAAGAAGGATCTGTAGGATGGACATTTCATAGATGGGTCTATGTAACCTCTACTGAAGCTATCATCTGAGGAGATTTCTGGTCTAAAGGGACTCATGGCTAAACCAACCAAATCTAACAAAACTATCAGAGCTAATGCTAGAAATTCCTTTCCCAAGGGAAAATTCAGTCCAGACAGGAGAGAGGTTCAAAGGATGGTTCCCCATGGGTACAGTCACACAAAAAGACATGAACCTGTCCTCTTAGAGTCTGGCTGGCATGTCTCAAAGTTTAACTGGATATACCTGACTCCCAAAATCCTAGAAAGAGGTAACATAAGATGGGAAGAGAGATTGTTTGATGATAGAATCATGAGCTTAGTGGTCAACTATGATGAAACTAGGAAAGACTTGACAATCAAATGGAAGAATGTTTCAAGGAGAAAGAGACCTTCCACCACCCACCATCAACACCACTGCAGCAATTCCCATCAATACCTTGAGACAAAATTCTGATTATCTAATCCCAGTTGTAGTGCTGGATTTTATCAAGCTAGAAAATTTTCAAATATGATGATGAATTTCATGGAAGTCAAGACAAGTCAACAAGCATTTGTTAAGCACTTACTATGTATCAGAAGTATATTAAGCACCAAAAATACCTAAAAAGGCAAAAGAGTCCCTGTTCTCAAGAAGCATACAGTCTAATAGAGATGATATGTAAACAACTTATGTATGAATTAGACATATATGCATGAGATCTCAGAGATAATCTCAGCAGGAAAAAAGACATGAGGATTAAGGAGGATTTCTTTGTAGAAGGTGGGATTTTTGCTGACACTAACAAAGCCAGGAGGCTTTGATGAAGAGAGAGAGGGTTCCAGGCATGGGGGACAGTTGGGAAAGAATGCTCTGAGCTAGTAGAATGTTCTGTAAAAGAACCAACAAAGATGTCAGATAAACAAATCACAGAGTACATGGAAGTGTAGGAAAGTCTCTAAATGTGGGAGTCAGGTCATGAAGGGCTTTAAAAATCATGAAGAACAAGCTCATCGGACTACCAGGTACAGAGCCAAGTTGGCAGAGTAGAGAATTCTGAGTTTCCCAACATTCTCCTCCAAATAACTTAAAATAATGCCTTAAATTAAATTCTTGAGTGACAATGACAGAAGGTCAGACTGGGACATTCTATCAGCCCAAGACAACCTAAAAAGTCAAGAATGGAAATCTGTGACACAGGAGAGTTGACTCATCTGGAGTGCACATGGATAAAACACCAGTGGTGGCATTAGATAGTACTGACAGAAGCAATAACTGTTTTGGGAGTTCTCAAACAAAAAAAATTGTAAGGGAACTTGGCAACTGGTCAGTAAGAGATTAGAGGATGCCTCTGTACTACGACCAGACACAAGACCAGATACTATTTAGTAAATTCTATTTTTATAAGCACTTAAGGAGTAGAAGTCCTGGGGGGCAGTATCATTTTTTTATCTCAAGAGATCGGGGACCCTGAAAAATAGAATGATTTCTGATCCTAAGGAAGGAGAGAGCCTAAGGAATTGTATCAATTGCAATTCCAAGGGGTCAGAAACTTTTTTCCTGAGCTAAGTATCAGAGTACAGAACAAAAGAGCAGTGACTACACTTCTCAGATCATATCACTTTGGAAACACCAAAAAGTTTCAAACCCCAAAAACTACTTCTGAAAACAGCAGTTTGAAAGAGCCTGAAGCTTGAGGCAAAGTTGTTCTTCACATAGACAAACACACACACCGTCATAAATGGATCCCAACATTACATAAAATTCCAGTTCGAGAAATAGAGTGGGAAAAGGAGCAAACAACAAAAAACAATTAAAAAGTACTATGGTAACAGGAAAGATCAAGATACAAACTCAAAAACAATGAAGTCAAAATAGGCAAAACATAAAAGAAAAGTGTGAATTGGACACAAGCCAAAAAAAGAATTTCTGGGAGAGCTTTAAAATTTTTCAGCATCAAATATGTCAAAGGGAATATTGGGTAAATAAACGAAAGCAAAGGAAGAAAATTATGAAAAAAATAACTGACAGGTTGGTAAAAGAGACACCAAAAATGTTGAAGACAGTAACAGCTTAAGGAATAGAGTTGGTCAGATGGAGTGGGGGGGAGAGACAAAATTTCACTGAACATAATTTCTTAAAACTTAGAATTGAGGGTTCTATTAGACATCAAGAAGTGCTGAAAGACATAAGAATAAAAAAAATAGAAGAAAATGTGAAATATCTCATTAGAAATACAAGTGACAGAAAAATAGATTGAGGTAACAAAATTTAAGAATTTTGAATTGTCTGAAAGCCAGGATTAATGAAAGAGCCTAGATAATATATTTCAAGAAATTATCAAGGAAAACATCCCCAAAATCTAAAGGATAAAAATGGAAATTGAAAGAATCTACCAATCACCACCCAAAAGAAATTCCAAACTAAAAATTCTCAAGAATATAACAAAATCCTAGAGTTCCAGGTAAAGGAGAATATATTGTAATCAATCAAAAAGAAACAATTCAAATATCATAGAGCCACAGTCAGAACAACACAAGATTTAGCAGCTTCTATATTAAAGGACTGAAGATCTTGGAAGATGATTTTCTAGAGGGCACATTGCAACCAAGAATCATCAGAAAAACTGAGTATAATATGGGTAGGAAGGGAACGGATATTTAATAAAATTGAGGACTCAGAAGAATTCCTGATTAAAAAAATAAAAAAATAATAATGAAAAGAAAATTTGATTTTCAAACATAAGACTCAAAAGAAACATAGAAAGGTAAACGTGAAAGAGAAATTATAAGGAATTCAGTTATATATGGGAAGATAATACAGGTATCATCTAAGAACTTTATCATTATTAGGGAAGTTAGTATCCTACATAGAAACAGTTTGGTAGAATGAGTCAGTTATGTTGGGATGATGTAAAAAATGGATAAGCAAGAAAAAGGTTTCCTAAAAGAATGGAAAAGGGAGAGGAAGTATGGGGGAAAACTGAAGGAGAAGGGGAGAAGAAGGGACACATTTAAAACTCAGTGATCAGAAGCAAAGCAGACCAGAGGAAGAACAAGATAAAAGAGAGGAAGAAAGGATAATCAGAAGGAAATAGCATGAAGTGAAATGCAGTTAGTAATCATAACTATGAATACGAATAAGATGAGCTCATCTAAAAAACAAAAGTAGATAGCAGAATGTATTAGAAACCAGAATCCAACAATTTGTCATTTACAAGAAACACGCTTGAAACAGAAGCTGAAATAAAGAAGGATAACAATCATGAACGAAATAAAGCAAAAGCAAAAATGGACCTCTTCAATAAGGTTAACCAGAGAAACTACATCCCACACAACATAAACTATTTGAATAAATAGGTAAGAAAGGAAACCTACCAAATTTCTTTCATGACACAGATATGATTTTGTTACCTAAACTATAGAAAACTACAGACCAGTTTCCTTAATGAATAGCAATAAAAAGTTTGAAATACAAGGATCATACACTATATTCAGGACAGATTTATATCAGAAAGGCAGGATGAGTTCAATATTAGGAAAACCATCAGCATAATTGACCATAACAATAACAAAAACAAAAAAGTCATCTAATATCAATAAATGCAGAAAAAAAACTTTGGTAAAATGCAATATCCATTCCTATTAAAAACACTAGAAAACACAGGAATTAATGGAGCCTTTCTTAAAATAGAGTATTCATCAGAAGCCAAGAATGAGCATTATTTGTAATGAGAATAAACTTGAAGCCTTCCCAAATCAGGAGTGAAATAAAGATGTTCATTGTCATCACAGTTATTCAATATTGTACTAGATATATTAGCTATAGCAAAAAAAAAAGAATAAAAATAGGCATGAGGAAACTAAAATATCATTCTTTACAGAGAATATGATAAAATTAATAAAGATCAGTAGAAAATCAACTAAAAGGACCAATTGAAACAATTAACAACTTAGGTGAAGTTGCCAGATATAAAATAAACTCATATTAATTTTCAGCATTTCTATATAATATGAACAAAACCCAACAGAAAAAGAGAGAAATCTGTTTAAAATAACTGCAGGCAATATAAAATACCTGGAAGTATATTTGCTGAGACAGATCCAAGGATTATATGAATACAATTACTTCTCACACAAAGATCTAATTGGAGAAAGATCAATTACTCAGGAGCAGGCCAAACCAAAATAATCAAAATGACAATTCTAAGTTAATTTGTTTATTCAGTGCCATATCAAAGTATGAAAGAATCATTTTATAGATCTAGAAAAAAATAGCAAAATTTATCTAGAAGAACAAAAGGCCAAAAATATCTAGGGAATCATTGAAAATGAATGTTAAGGAAAATGGTCTAGCAGTATCAAACAATATTTCAAAGCAGTAATCATCAAAATAATCTTGTATTATCTTAGAAATAGAGTGGTGGGTCTGGAGAATAGATTAAGTATACAATACTTAATAGAAAAGATCCATATTAAGCTGCTGTTTGATAAACCCCAAAATCCAAGATTTAGAAATGAGAATTCAACATTTTGGGAAAAAATCCTACGAAAAATGAAAAATGGTTTGGCAAAAACTAGGCATAGACCAACATCTCATACTGCATACCAAGACAAGCTCAACATGAATACATAATTTCAACATTGTCAGAGGACACATAATGAAAAATGTTAGCCACCTTCAGAAAGAAAACTGATGAACTCTGATATAGATTTGAGCATACACTTATTTACCCTTTGTTTGATTTTCTTTTTGCAACATGACTAATATAGAAATAGGTTTTGCATGACTTCATGTATATAATCAAAATCATATTGCTTGCCTTCTGAAGAAGCAGAGAAAGGTGAAAGGGAGAAAATTTCTCAAATGATTGTTTTTAAATTTTTTGCATATAATTGGAAAATAATAAAATAAATAAAAATATTTTTTACAAAGCTCACCAAAAAATATTGACACCCCCCCATTCCAAGGGAATGATTTTTTTTACCACAATAACTTGAAACTGTAAGGTTTGGAGACACTGAAACCCAAGTTAGTGGGTTAGTAATAGCACCAATGAAACTGAAGACCTTTGGAAGCACTGAAAGATATCCTGAGCCAAAGGCAGACAGCCAATCTAGTGGGAGCTTAAAGAATAATATTAGTGCCTTGAATTTGCCCAGATCTTTTTATTTTTTTTAATCCATTTCCATTTATCATCTCATTTTATCCTCATTTTCAAAACTAGTGGGATGGGGATAAGTAGAAGATATTATTATCCCCATCTTAGAGAAGAAGTAACTAGACACCAAGAGGTTAAGTGATTTAGCAGAGATCACCCAGTTAGAGGCCAATCTTAGAATAGAACCCAGAGCCCCCCTAGACCTTCTACTATAACACATTAGAATAATTACTTGATCAGCATTGCTAGTCTGATCTATCCCTTGGGAAGGCAAAAAGTTAGGATACTTAGAGGATGAAACATAATAGTAATAACTCCCACTTACATAGAAATTCCTTTCCTATACATTTAAAATTTGTCTAATGAGTTTGGGTTGTTAGGCTATTTTATTTTACAAATGAAGAAACTGAGTCCCAGAGAGTTGGAATGCTTTGCTCAAGATAACACAAAAAAAATTAGTTGAAGAACTAGGAATAGAATCCAAGTCTCTTTCAGTCCCAAATTTTTTCCACAACACCACAGCTGCCTATTCCCACTGAGCCAGTTACTAGTATTATTTTATGCCATAAAAGGAGAGCACAATATTTTTAGAAGATTCAAATATCCATATATAAATAAATCTATCTAATTAGATGGATCTTATCAGCAGTGCTATCTTTAGTGAAATTTTTAAATGAATAGCAGTAACACTTCTCTTTGAAGTATTGTTCTCCCCCTCCAGAGTTTTTTTAGCATAAGGAGTAGCATGTGATCATTTGGAATGGGGACAAGAGTCATAGGTACTTAGTCTTTATAGAGGTGTCTGGATGGTGAGTATATGGAAATTGAGGTCAAAAGTAGAATGACATAGGAAAATATATCCTAACCAAAAAGCAGAAAATTAAATTCTGGTCTCATCTGTGACATTAACTAGCTGAATGAACTTAGCTAAGTCCCATCCCCTTTTTGAGCCTGAATTTAATTTTACTTTTATCCATAAAATTAACAATTTACCTATATAGAATCTCAATTGCATTATTTAATATTTCCTACTTAATCAAAGTTTCTCTTAAACTAAAAATATTAAGCCATATGTGATCTCAACAGGGCAAAGTATATTGGGACTATTCCTTCCTTATTCCTGGAATCCATGCCTCTCTCAGTATTGTTAAATTCATTTTCAAGTTTTGGCTACCATATCAGACTACTGGGTCATTTTGGATTAAAACTCTCCCCAGACATTTTTTCGGATGAATTATTATCTATTTCTGTTTCTATCATAAGATTATAGATTTAGGGCTAGACTAAATAATTGAATCCAGCCCCCTCAATGAGGAAACTGAGGCTCAGAAAGAATAAGTGGCTTGGCATGGGTGGCAAAGCCAGGAAATGTCAGAGGCAAGATTGAATCTCAGCTTTTACTTATGCCAAAGGAAATGTGGTATTGAGTAAGCCACATTTCTTGTAAAGCTGATTTTTAGTATTCAAGTGTAAGGCGTGATTTATTATTTTTAGAATTTCATAAGGGCAAGGGGAGGGGAAAAAGGAGGGGAAGAAATTTACATAATAGCTTTAGTATATATTTTAAAAGAATAGAAAGTTGTGGGTAATAGATTTGTAGTTTCATGTGCAATTTTTTTTATTATGTTGTGTTGTGGAAATGCTTGTTTTATTCCATAAATTTAAAATTAAATATTTTTTTAAAAAATTTAAGCTTACAAATTGTAAAATGTTATACCATGGCTTCCAGTCCTGCCTCAGAACTGAACTTGTTGGCATTTCAGGAAACTCTGTAAGATTGTAAATTGTGGAGAAGGTGCCAACCTGCATTAATAGGGAGTTTCCTCATCAGTGAATCCTTATGGTACTGAATCAATAGACACAATTCCCATACTCCCACTCCTCAAAATTGTATGAGACATAGCCTATTGTAATCCTTTTGTATCTAACATCATTTCCCACTGTATTAGTTATCCTTCCTAGCTTTGGGTCATCTGCAAGTCTGATGAGCCTATACCATGTCATTTTTGCCTGAAATTCTCTTCCTTCTCATGTCCACCCCCCACTTCCCTCCCCCACGCCCACCTTCTGGCTTCCCTATACATCCTAGCTAAAATTGAACCTTCTACAGATAGACTTTCTCAATTGTTCATTGGGTTAGTGACTTACCTCTGCTGGTTATTTCTAATTTATCCTGTATATACTTGTTTCTACATAGTTGTTTAGCTGTAATCTTTCCCCATTAAACTGAGAGCTTCTTGAGACCAAGGACTGTCCTTTGCCTCTTTTATAGATCCAGTGCTTACAACAGTGCTTGAAATACACCAAGTACTCTATAAATGCTTTTTGATTTGTCTGACCGTGCCTTTATCTAAGTTACTGATTATATATATATATATATATATATGTGTGTGTGTGTGTGTATAATATATACATATAAGTTATATATACTATTAAGAATTTAAGAACAAGGGCAAGGACAGATGTATATGGCACTTCACTGAAGACCTCTTACCAAACTGAGTACCAATCATGAAAGATGATTCTTTGGATCTGCTTATCATCCAGTTCTGAAGTCTTCTGATTATAATATCATTCTTCCTTCTAACTTATCATATTGTCAGAAGCATAATTAATCTTGATTTTTCAAAACTTGTTAAAATTTAGGTAAACTACATCTACATTTGTCCCCAATCTACCAGTGTGGTAACCCTGATTCTCTCATACGTCAGTTCCATTTCCTTCCTTGATCATCTCTCTCTTCAGCATTATTCTTTATGCCCTTCCCTTTCATCCTAGTCATGGAGTGTTCAGGAGAACTAACACCTCTGGTGTGAGGGCTTGTCAAGCCCTTTTCAGGGTTGCTCATCCACCTTTAGTGTTCACTTGATTCACACCAACTCTCAGTTATGACTCCAAGAAGCAACTGGAATGGCTGCTGGTTGGGGGTGGGAGATGAGGGTAGTGTTATATAGAAGCAAGCAGTAAACTCTCATGACAAATAGGCTTACCAGGTTGAGGGTAACTGATAGTATCCAAACCTGTTGATGAATTAGGGGGATGTCTATACCAACCATATGAAGACTTCCCCTGATAGAATAGGCAAATGAACAAATTGTTTCATCATCCAGGAAGGCAAGTAAGGAAGGCACTGTGAAATGTTTAGAACATAGACATCAAAGATGTCAAGGTCATCCACTGCATCCCAGCCATCATCAGTTGTCTTGACTTTTGTTTTGTTTGACTTCAGCGACTCAGGAAGAGAATTAATTTGATGACTTTGTGCAAATGTACCCCACTTAAATCTAATTTCACACCCAAGTCAAGACACTATTCATGGTGTCCTTGTTCCTTCTCAAAAATATAGGACAAACAACAACTATCCTCCTTAGACATCTCCATCACCAATTGAGAGACTTATACCTTCTGAAATGGTATTACATGATTCACAATTCTATAGAATCACTGATAATATGACAATGTTAAAAAGGAAAAAGGAAAAGGTTGATCATTGTTTCAAGGAGAAGCTTGGAGTCCTTAAGTCAAACTTCTCAAAAGGAATGGAATATGTTCACTTCTTCCTTTTAAATTATGGAACTATTTCCTTGTCCATCCAGTATGTCTTGTATAAAGGTAGACATAGAGAGAGATGAAGATATAAATATAGATAGGTATATACAACAACTCTATGGATCATTCATCCAAATGACGTATTAGTGGGAACAAAGCCATTCTTTATCTACTTGTTTTTTCTTCTGTGGATGGTTTGGAAAAAACATATTATTCAGCTACATCCATGAAACCAGTGATTTAGAGTAAATAAATTTTAAAATCCCTCTTCTATTTCTGCTACTATCTATAAATCAGATTACCTAGAATTGGAGTTGATTCAGTCTCTTCCATTGAGAATATATTGGTCCCAGGCTCAGGGAGACATATCCAATGGTATTGAAGGAATAATGTTAACAAATGATTGAAGGAATCAGGATCTCCTGATCTAGGAACCCGATAGAGAGAACAGTATGCAGAGGACTATACCTATAGTCAGGATGATCTGAATTCAAAACAGACACTTACTAGATGTATGACCGTGAGCAAGTCACTTAACCTTTGTCTGCCTCAGTTTCCTCATCTGTAAAATGGGGTTAATAATAAAACCTAACTCCCAGAGTTGTAGAGAGGATAAAGATGCTAATAAAGTACTTAGCAGAGAATCGAGCACATAGGAAACATTTAATAATTTTCCCCCTTTCTTTCCTTCCCTTTGTTCAAATATTAAATGAAAATCTGTCTGCTAAGATGTGTTTTACTGGTGAGTTTTTCAAAACTGCTTACTGGATTATTTGCAGTAGAATTTCTCTGCATCAGCTTGGGAAGGCCATGTGTAAGTCTGAGTTCTTGTTTATTTATTTATTCATTCTTGATATTTCACCCACACACATCTTGAAGTCCTTCAGTAACCCTCAAATTAAATTCCCTGTAAAATATATCCAAAATTTATGAGAATTTTATCTTGGCAATAGAAATGTCACTGTCACAATGAACCTATTCCTTTACAAATTAGGTCCTGCCCTGTTTCGAATCATAGTATTTTGTGTTGTGTTTGTCTTCTGAAGTTTTTGTAAGATTTTTTTTCCTAAATCTAAAACAAAACATAAAGCAAGCTCTCTGATCTTATTCAGCTGTCCAAGGAAAAATCAAATCACCACTCCTCCCTCACATTGCTCAACAGGGCTGTCTCCAAAAACAGAAAGTGAAAAGTTTACAAATAGATATAGCCCACCATCGTTCAAACTCGGTAATGCGTATGATTAAATAGGTTTCATGGCATGACACTAACCCCTATGTTATTTCTGTAAACTCCCTCCTTGAAGGTCTTACCCATTATACTTTCTTCCCCCAGGAAAAACCTGATCTAGGGTGACAATTTTCCCATCAGCTGAGGCCATGTCTGCTCCCCATACAAATTGATTCAAAAAATTTAAATGGCGATTTAAGTTAAATCATTTGTCTAAATTATTACCATTCAACATTAGATCCTACATGGAGATGTTTGCTTCCTTTCTCATTTTCTGAAGTCTGAAATATTTTAGACCCACATCAGAAAATATTTACTGCCACATGGTCTACTTGGGATGTCACAATTATAAGAGAATAAGAAGACTGAGACTGGAGCCCAAGCTGATGATGTGATCTTGGACAAGTGGCTTTCCCTCTCTGGGCCTGTTTCCTCAACTTTCAGAGGAGGGTATTAAACAAAATGATCTCAAAGTTCCTTGCTTCTAAATAGTCTGTGGTTCTCTGAATTCTACAAGGCAAAAAGAAGGTTGACTGGACCACAAATGTAAGTCTCTGTGGGAATTAATAGTTTTCAAAATTTAATTTAAATGGGCATCACTTGGCACCTCTTCTTAAAATTAACTTATCCTTTGAAATGTTCAATTATATTTTCCTGCATGGGTCTGGATGGGTCCTGTGCCAAGAAAGCTGTTTAAATTGTGTGTGCGCGTGTACAAATGTGTTAAATAGTTCACTCTGTTCTTCTAAGGAAACAACTACTTCGTATAATGCTGCCAAGAGGATCGGACTTCTTAATGTCACAAACAATTCATGTGAAATGAGTTGGACATAATAAACATTATGCCTTTTCATCCTTTTGTTCCTAGCTTATGGTCATTAAGTCAATTCAATCAACAAACTTTTATTACCTGAGGTGAATTTTTAAAGGGTTTTTCTTTCCAATTTAGCTACCACTCTGTGGTTAATATTTCTCAGTTGCTAAATGTTATTTCTCCACAAAAGGCAAAATCAATAAAGCAGAACAGAGCTCATTTGAAACTGCTTCTTCTGCTCCCATTCCCCAACCAATTAGAAGTTATGTTTTAATAAACTATGAATAAATCGTATATCAATATGCATTTGTAAACTCTCACTATCCCTTTTGTAGTTCAGCTTACAAAAACAATAAAGTGTTGAATCCACACTGGTGGAACCAATTGGTGACATCAAATTTATTTATTTATAATGTCTTACAAAATTACTTTTTAATTGGATATATTCCTTTCCTCTTACTTACCTTCCTTATAACAAGAGCCCTACCTTCTTTCCCATCTTTCTCCTTAAATGAATACACTTACATGTTTCACCACCTTTTTAAGGGTAAATGACTATTGAAAGCAGACCTTCAATAATTTTTTTTTTACTTTTAACTAACTCTATTATTTTGATAATTAATTCAAATTTTTGAATAAAAGTTTTGATGTAGGTAGAAACAGGTATTTCTAAATAAGTTTTTTTTCCTATATCATTCTTATTTCCTATTTTGTGTACTATTTAAATGCAAGTATTCAATAGACATAACTTTTTAAATCATTAACATTTTGTTATTAAAAAAAACTTTCAGACATGTTTAACAGCTAATTCTTTTAGAATTAGTAAATTATCTTCCTTCTCTGGACCATATTTTCTTCTTTATAAAAACAAAAATTTTACAAAATATATAGATATAGATATAGATATGTGTGTGTATATACATACATATAAACAAAGATCTCTTCCCACTCTAGAATTCTATGATTCTGCAGTCCTACAAATAAAATGGTTGCCTTTTGAGAACTTGTTTCTTTTGGTAAAAAGCAAAGTGGGAAATCTTGGCAACAAAATAGGAAATGGGTATTTAAATCAATGTTCAGAGGAGGTAAGCAATTAGTAATTCCTTTTAACAAGTGCTGGTATTAGGAAATGCAAGTCATCATTTTTATCTGTCTAATTATTTCCAGGAACATAGCTTTAAATATATTCACAGATATATTTAAATTCATTTTCAGATAATATTATGTACAAATTAAGTTATTAAATTAGCCCAGCTGTCCCTATTTTCTTGTGTGTACTTTATTCTACTGTTTTTCAGGCAGACAAATTTTGCAGTAATTAATATATCTAATTCTCATTTTACCTGAATTAGATTCATAGGCTATAAATCTTATGAAGCCACGGGGCTTTTTTTTAATTACATGTGTGCATAGAGTAGGTATTTAATAAGTATTTGTTGAATGAAAAAATTAATTAACCTGTTGGAAATGCCTATTGCTTTTAAAATGAGCATGTAACTTCCAAAATATTAAAAGAATCACTCCATTGCCTCAACTCCTAGCTTGAAAATTATTTTGAAATAATTAACATTTCTTTGAAATTATACGCTCATTGGGTGGCACATGTCATTCAATACAGTCATTTTGCAAATGAGAAAATCAAGATCCAAGAGGGAAGACAACCTACCGTGGCCATGAAAATAGTAAATCTCATAGGATTTCAATCTGAAAGACACCTTAGATTTTGTTTATTTCAAACCTCCTCATTTTAGCTAAAAGAAAAGTGAGTCCTGGAAAAATAGTTATTTTCCCAATGTTACACATCCAATTAGTAAAATGCAGGTTTGCATCCAGATCCATTCATTGCAATCCCAAGGTTTTCAATTTTTGTTTTTTTGTTTGTTGTTGTTGTTGTTGTTGTTGTTGTTTTGATTTTGTTTTTCCATCACATAAAACCATATGTTATCAATCTGTAGTTGTGCCTTAGTGGCTGACCCATTTTAAGATAGTTCAAAATTCTGTATTGATTCATAATAATGGGTTCTGAAATGAATGTTTTGCATGAATGGTGTCATTCAGTGGTGGGCCACAGTAATCGTTTAAATCAAGTGTTATAATAGAGCTGGAAAAAGTCCAGAAGAGAAGAAGATGAAACCCTGAATTCATCCCAGCCAAGACTGATAATCATTTTCACCACTATGACTCTAGATGTAGCAATGCCATCTAATGGACACTGCAGGGACCTTTCAGCTAATAAAGAAGGCTTTGCTGGATAAGAAACAGTACCTAAATCAGAAAACTTGAGCAAAGATTTACAAGGCAATAGTTTTGGTGGCTGCCTTAACAAGCAATCTAAAAGAGGAGAAGGACGGAGAAGTCAGGTTCTCACTACACTTTTCTCAACAAGATCCCTATTGGAAACTAGTAGGACATGTCTCCTTACCAACTGCAAATTCCCCCCAAATGCAAGATTAATAAAGAGACAGAAAGACAGACAGCCACAGTCACTGAGAAAGAATGACAGACCGAAACAGAGAGAATGAGAGAGACAGAGAGAGGAGAGACAAGTGACTCCAATTCCTGATCTCATGTCCTGGGACAGAGATAATTAGAGATAGAGATAGATAAACATAGACACAGAGACAGACAAACAGAGACAGAGACAGACT
The DNA here is from genome assembly GCF_048593235.1 of Sminthopsis crassicaudata. Taxonomy (NCBI): domain Eukaryota; kingdom Metazoa; phylum Chordata; class Mammalia; order Dasyuromorphia; family Dasyuridae; genus Sminthopsis; species Sminthopsis crassicaudata. The sequence goes on along the minus strand of NC_133618.1, from coordinate 52,881,269 downwards.
GGCAGAGACACTGAGAAAGAAAGAAAAAGATAGAGACATAAACAGAGAGAATGAGAGTTAGAGAGAGGGGAGAGACAGAGATAGGTAAAAAGAGATACTGAGAAAGAAAGAAAGAGACAGAGAAAGAAACAGAGAGAATGATTCAGAGAGGAGAGACAGAGAAAGAATGAGAGACAGAGGGAAGGAGAATCTATCAGTGTCACTTTGCATTTATAAAGTTTGAAAAGCCTTAACAATCCTTAATGACTTATTCCACCATTTAATTAAAGCCTGCTTTATTCCAGATACACACATGCATTTATTGGGGAACACATTTGAACAAACCCATATACCCCATTTTATCATGCCTCAATTTTTCCAAGCTCCATATAAGACTTCACAAACATATAAACACGTCTAAAATATATATAGAGATATCTAGATATAGATATTTTAGGTGTATGTATATATAGATATTGCATGTTGATTTTTAGGCAGTTAAAGCAAACAACTTTTTAATGCTTACATGATTTTTTCCTTCATAAATTTATGTTCATATCTCTATATTATCTCTACCTACTATTAATTTCTGAGCCAGATTCTTGCCTGGCGAACCTTCCACTATTCTCCAAACTCTCCTAGTAGCTTTGCCTTTTAATTACAGTTTTCATTGCTTCTTCTGGGTAATAAAAGTCACCATATTCTTTTCACTAAAAGATATTGTTCTACAAATTCTTGAACATGTTGGAATTATTTGAGGCGGGGAGAAAGACATAAATTTTGGGATAGCAATAAATAAAAGATTTCTCCAGAATTTTTCCAATGTTTTCAATTATGTTCAGCATAGAAAAAAAGGGTAACTGAAATGCATTAAGAAATCTACTAATTTTTGTAGCCCTCCTGATTAATTTTATAAATGATTTGGCTAAGTATTACCCTACTCTCCACCATAAGGAAAAATATCCATGTCCCAGAAGCCTTTGTTTACTGCATAGCAGTTATCCGTTGCTACTTTTTAATTTAGGAAAGGAAGATTTTATGAAAGTATTTGAGTTTAAATTTTAACTTCTGACTCACAATGACTTGCTAAATCTGATTATCAAAAAAAAATGCATTTTCTTTAAAAAGAAAAAAAGGGAAAGGAAAGGAAAGAAAAGCTGTAAAAAAAAAAAAGTTTTAGTACGCAAGTTCAGCAAAGGAACTCAACCGCCTTTAAATCAAACAGAATTCTTTTATCTATTTTCTATTTTTCCTAACCTTAAAACTGAAAATAAGTAATAACAATGTGCAAAACCATTTTTCTCTCCTGTTTTATTTAGGCTTTTATGTGTCTCTTGAGCTCCCTGTTTGTTTACATGTTTATTTGTTTTTCTTTTGAGAAAATGTGAAAAGCCTATTTTACTCAAAGTCTAGACCATTATAGGGAGGAGGAATAGGGAAAGAGGGAGAGAAACAGACAGACAGATAGAGACAGATTCAGAGACAGAGAGAAACAGAAAGAGAGAGAGAGAGAGAGAGAGACAAAGAAAGACAGAGAGAGACAGAGAGACACAGACAGAGACAGACAAACAGAGAAACAGAGACAGAGACAGGGAGACAGAGAGACACAGAGAAAGAGAGATCACATTGGATTACACTGTACAATCTGTGTCCATGGAAAGAGAAGAGGAAGAGCAGAAGGGAGGAAGCCAGAGGGGGAGAGGAAGAAAGCAAGTTGTGTACTCACAATTTACTGGTAGACCCGGGCCTCTGCTGCCTCTCTTTCTCAGTCCCCATTCCAAAAGGAAATGCAGTCCTTTTGCAGAATCCGACATGAACCTCCAGGAAGTTGGCAAAGTCACTAACTAAACAATCAATAGAGGAAATACAACGAATTAAAATATATAATTCATCTTTCCAGGACTCAGACAGAAGAAGCAAACTAACAGGAGTAAAGAGGAGGGGAATGTATATAAATATAAATATATGCATATATATACATTAATCTTTCCTGTGACCAGAGATAATGATATGCATTAAAATAAATCCCAAATTGGGATATTGAATGTTGGTCCCCCGCCTACACATTACAAAGTCACTGGGCCAAATGTCTACATATTCGGCTCTGTGAAAAGCCAGCCTAAAGCAAGTCATATTAAAGAGCTAATACATCCTGCTGCAGGCTGGAAATTAATTGGTTTTCCAATGAAACTACACTTTAAAAAACTTCACTCTCTCTAAACAAATGCTTCCCCGGACAGGAAATGTTAGCTGTGTTAAGTATTTGATTTGTATTTTCTCTAAAACCTGTTTGACTCAGGAAAGTTTTATATTTAATGATTAGTTGTGAAATACAGATGGATCCTGCTTCCAAAGAGCCTAGGTTCATGCAAGCTACTGGTTGGCTGCCTTCACTCACTGTGTGCCCGAGCAAGACATTCCAGCTTGTGCCCATTGCCCCAGTGAGATTAAATTATACTTTAGACAAGACTTTTATTTTCCAAATGTCTTTCAAAAGATCAAATGCCATGATGCTTTTGTCCTGATACCCTGGGTTTTCTTAAAAGAAATGCTTTTTTTTTTCCATGATTGTAAAAGCAAGTGGTTTTTGGTTGTTTTCCCCCTTTATTTCAAGATCAAAAGCAAAATGTTTTCTTACCAGATTGTCTAAATGTTGGAGCTAAGACACAGGTACAATATGCAAAATTTTCATCGGAGACTATTTTTCAGTCCGATTGGACAATTGAGGAAAGATAAAGATTGACATTTCTTTCTGTTGTGCTAAATATGTATCTGACACAAATTGGGTTTTAAAAAAATAACAACAGTTGCCAGCCTATCTAAAGATTGTTTCCTCCAAACAAATACACAAATAAATAAAATAGATTGAAATTAGGCTGGAGGAGGAGGATTTGGGGAGTTATAGTTTTGCAGGATTTATTAAGAGAAAAGCTAAAGATAAAATGCTTAGGGATGGGGGGAGGAAACCTTTAGGATACTAATCATTTCTATGGTCACGGGGAAAATTATCTTTCTAAATAAATTTTGTTTTTCCATCTTCGTTCCAATTGAGGGTTGGCTATTAAAAGAACAATATAAAAATTCAGGGGGAAAAAAAGGCAAAAGTGTCTATTGCAATGGGAGGATTGGAAGTAGAAAAGGAAAACATGAATTTGATAAAGGAAATAATAATAACAACAACAATAATGTGCTTTGCAAATATCCTCTGATTTGTTCTTGACAACAACGTAGGAGGAAGCTGCTGTTATTCTTCTCATTTTATGGATGAGGAAAAAAATTAGAGTTTTGATCTCTTTCAAGCTTTCATGTTCCTATAAGTTTACATTTTAAATAGTTAAAATGCTTCTTCTCCCCTATAAATGACCTGTTTTCAGAATGTCAATGGGTCAAAAACACTTCCAAGTTTATTACTGGCATAACCCATTTCTTGTAAGGATCCCAGTTAACTAGTCTGTGGCATTGGGAGAACCTCAGTTCCGAATGTGAACCATAAACCTCCTTATCTAATTTGGAAAACCAACCAGAAGCCCAAAAAGTTTCTATGAAAAGGGGGGGGGAATGAAATTGACATTTATCTGGGAGGGGGGAAAATTGATATGCATCTCCAAAATAGACTTGGTTTCCTTGTTGAGAAGCCCGGGCTGATACCTCCATGCTGGACTGGCAGTGTAATTAAATCCTTTGCCCCAACTGAATCACAAGAGTGTGAAATCCAAACCAGCCTCCCCCAAATTTGCAATTCAGATCCATGAATTATGAGGGAACTGATAACCCAGGTATATGTAAACTCCTGGGGTCACTGCTTAAAGCAACACAACTTTTACATTTTTTAATCAAGAATGTTCTCTAGCAAGCTGGCCCAAGTCCAGCGACACCATGGATGAGCTAGCTGTGTAAACACTGTAGAGAAGATTAACACTGCTGTTATAACCTCATATAGCGATCAGGACTTTATGGAAGCTTTTACGGCAGCTGATCTATGGGCTTCATAATAGTCTTTTTGTTTTAAGTACGACAACAGACCCAAATGGAATAGTAATGCCATTTCGGTTTCACTGCCGCTTACAATATAGATCTATCCCGACCTTACAGACCTCCCAGAGTTCTTCCCAGTGAAGTGAGAGGGGCGGGGGCAGGGTAAATGACCAACGACTTACCATTAATATTCTTCTGCTGCCTGGGAGTTCACAAATCAGTTCTCAGTGTCACAAGTATCAAAAGGAAAAGCTCCCCAATCTGGTGAACAATTATAGATGATCGCTTTAATTTGGAACCAATGCAGAACGGATAATAAATTTGTGAGGGACCCTGGCAAGAAGATGAGAGCAGACCCTAACTGAATCCCAAAATAGTTCTTTACTGGGCTGTATGCAGATGTGAACACACAGAGACCCAAACAGGAGGGGTAGGAAGAAAGGAAGAAAAAAAATTCTTCAGTGGGGTCAAATGGGAGTGGGGAGAAATAAATTACAGAAAGTCCCAAAGTAGAGCCAGATCCTTGCGCCCTCGAATAAATTTATTTGCCTATTAAAGAAGGAGAAAACTACCTTAGAGTTAAATTAAGGGATAGCCAGGGACTGGCTAGAAACTGGAATTTCAACAAAACTGGAAATTCAATGCAGTCAAGCCGAGTAATCCCCCACACCAGGACAATTTTTGTTATAGTGACATTGCTCAGTGTCTTTATAGAAGCTCCAAAACTGACATTCTGGAGAACTGAGCGATAGTCTCATCTGTCCCACTGCCCACCTACCATGATTTTGGATAAATCCTTTCTTAACCTCTCTGGACTTCAATTTCCTTACCTTTAAAATGAAAAAGTTGGGCTAGAATCAGAAGTTCTTAAAATGCATGGAGTCTGGGAATTTGTGTGTGTACATGTGTGTGCATATGTATGCATATATGAACATATACATGTGTGTATGTGTCCACATATATATGAATATATAAACATTTACAAATAAATCCTATCGAACTTTTTAAATGTTTTTCAAGGCATCCATGTATATGTATTTGCATATGTATTTGTTTCTATGTAATCCTATGTATTTTTATACTTTAAAAAATTATTCTGAGAAAGGGTGCATATCCTCACCAGTCTATTCAGAGTCAGTCCATAGCACAAAGAAGATTAGAAATCTTTGAGATAATCTATGATTATTTTTCCCTAAGACTACTTCCATCTCTATGGATATGGATAAAATATATTTTTGAGGGCAGGAATTGAATTTTGTCTTTATATTCTAGAGTTTAGCACAATTCTTGGCACATAATAAATGTTTATTGACTGACTGCAAAATCACATCTCTCCTGAGGACTTGGATAGTTTATGTCTCAAGACTTGGATGGGCTAAAACTTTGAACATCCACAATATATGAATGTAGGGAAAGTGAGAGAGTTCCTGGTAAGGAAAGGGAAATGGTCAGGAAAGGGGATTGACTGATTGCCTCCTATGAGCAAGCTGACCTTCACCACCACCACCATTATAGACAGACATAACCCATATTTCATTGTCAGAACCAATGACCAAAAAAAATGTATTTGACCAACTTGGAAGTGGAAGGGAGTTGAAAGAGAAAGACTTTTTTTTCAGCCTTTCCTTCCCATTTAAAATAGCCAACTATTACTTTTTTATCCACTAACCCATATCCTTCTCTCTAATGAGAGCCAAGGCATTTCCCACCAAAGTTCCTTTGCTAGAATGTTCTAAAATTCTCCTATCCACAATTTTCTAATTCATGTTATTACAGAAACTTCATTTTATTTCAAGGAGTCAGTGAGCGGTGGGGGGAGTGAGAGGAGAGAAATTGCTGGCATTGTAAACCGAATATAAAATCTGAAAAGCGGCTGATCTGGCTGAAGAAATTGGGGAAACCGACAGACAAAATATACAATGTAACCAAAGTCGATACCTTTATGAGACACCAAGAACTACAGGTACAGATGCACTGGAGACCTCCAAAATCCTTTCATTAGGTACCTGATGAATTTGACATGCAGGATGATTGCACCCCAGGGAACCCCTTCCCGAATGCTTGAAAAACAAGTTTTATTAACCTAATAAAATGAAAAGAAAGAAAAAAATCCCTATAGGAAAAAATTGAATAGCAGAATAAGTGCAAGAAAATGCAATAAATTAACCAACTTTTAATATTTTTAAAGCCACATGGGTAGCCAAGCCTTCTTACTGGTACAATGACTCCCAAGAAACATGCAACTTGTAAGGGAGAAAAGCCTTTCCCTTTCTGCCCCAAAGCTGTTTTTTAAAAAATATATTATAGTAAATACATTACAATAAAATGTTATAATAAATATAGTATAATGAATATATGACAATTATAATATAAAATATAATAACTTTGGGAGACTTAAAAACATTTCTAACTTACTTTATCCTTGTTATAGAAAAAGGTTCTTAACCTGAAATTCATAAATTTGCTTTGTTTTGTTTCTGTTTTGATTTCTGTAATGCAAAAGAATTGGTTTGCTTTGTAAAGTCGCATATTTTATTTCATTTTATTTTTTAAGCTACATGATACAGAGAAAGGATCTTGTTCAATTTTCAAAGAGGTCCATGACTCTCCCAAACTAAGAAAAAAAGAGAAAGGGACAAAATCACAGAATGTTCAAGCCACCAAGGGACCATAGCTGTCATCCAGTCCAATTCCTTCATTTTCCAGAGAGGTAACTTGCAGCCCAAAGGAAAAAAAAGGGGGGAGTGGGGGTCTTGCTATTAACAATAATAGTGGATGCTATTGTTATCCCCATTTAATAGATGAGGAAACTGAAGTAGACAGAAATTAAAAATAGCACCTACTATTATCCAGGGTTGTTGTAAGGACCAAATGAAATAACATCAGTAAAGTCCTTTGCAAATTTTAAATCTCTGTCTAAATGCTGGCTATTAGTAATTATTGCTGGGGATCACACCAGGAGGAACAGAGCCAGGATTAGCCCCCAAATCAGGACTATTTCCATGAAACCCCAAGGCTTTGGCAAGCAAAGCTTTCAACAGGAAAAAGAATTCTTTCCCCCCTCTTTGAATGTGGATGAAAAAGTATTTGGTGCCCCCGAAATATTTCGCTGTCTGAGCCTTCCAAAGAAAAGGATAATGAATGATATCGAATAAATCCAACATGCATAAACGTGACAGGGTCTCTTTTATACACAAATACCTTCAGGGATTGTAAAGTCTGAAAGCGCAGTTGTATGTCTTGGGTAGGTACAAGGCCCTCACTACAGGCAGCTGCGCCATAAATAATACCAGCCAACAAACAGCTTCTTACTTTCCCTGAAGCTTGCTGCCCAGCTCACGTTGGCTGCCAGCAGATAAAAACTCACCATTTCCAATCAACCCCAACTTTGCACAAACCCAGGCAAATGAGGCTGTTCTCTTTTAACTCCCTATTCCATCCCCAAATCTGCTGTTATGCTTCAACCCTAAGAAAATGCAATGAGCTATTATTCACTATATTTTAGAGAAAAAGTCTTTCCTCCCTTTATTATTAACATATTAACTCCCAATTAAAGTAACCCAGAGACAACATGAGCAGGGTCTGAGTTCCAACAATTCAGGAGTCTGGGGAGCTCTGGAAGTATTTTCAAAGAAAGTAAAGTCTTCCTCCAAACCCCATCCTGATAAGTTATCACATCTTCTGATGATCATACAAGTTGCCTTCAGGGTCTTCTTAGGACTGGAGGATTATGAATGGGGAAACAGAGATTCCATCAGTAGCCTGACACACTTGAAAACTCAACTACTTACAGCATAGACAGTTACCAGCCCAGTGGGCAGAATCTAGATATAAAATTACAGAATTTTTGAGTCACATTTTTGACTAGGTGACACTGGCAAAGTCCAACTAACTTCAATCAACCTCTCAGTGCCTCCCAAGCACTTTTTTTTTTAAGACAAAAAGGAATAAAAGTTGATTCCCTGCAGATGGGGTCTAAAATTAGGAAAATCTGAGTTCAAATTCAACCTCAGATACTTACTAGCTGGAGAGGCCACTTAATCTTTGCCTGAGTTTCCTCATTGAAAAATATCATATGATAATAATATCACTTGCCTCCTGAGATTATTGTGAGGATTAAATGAAATAGTAATTATAAATTGCTTGGCATGGTACCTGACACATAATAAGAGCTATATAAATGTTAGCTTCTCCCATGAAATCACATGTCCAAAAAAGAAGCTGAGGGGAAATCACAGAAATCAATTTTCCCTATAAGACGAATTTTATTTTTCATCTTCCATGTTATTTTCTTTCACTATAAAAAATGCCAGAAGCAGTTTTTTTTTACTCTCCTCTTGTCTTCTGCTTTCCTGGTACCAGCCCCACACTTCTTCACCAATTGGGCATTTTTCCACAAATAGGCTATTATCTGCAGAGTCATCATGCTATAATAATCATGAGACCAGTAAAGCTCCATAGCAGTTAGAGTCAGGGACCTCTGATCTTACCCCTACAAATGAAAACTATAAGGTCCAAAACTGAGAAGTTATCTATCCAAGGTCATATAAGTCCTAAGTATCATAACTAGGTCTAGAACCCCAGCCTCTAGACCCAGGACCTCAGACTTTGAACTCAGAACCTCAGTTTCTGGAACTAAGTTCAGTCACTACACTATGTTGAGGGTCTGTGTCAGATAAGAGAAGGAGCAGCGTATTAAGGTGAAAAGACCTGAGTTCAAGTCTTGATTCTGTGGTTTACTGCCTGTGGACTTTGAACATGTCATTTTGTTTTATTTTCAAAATATTATAAGAACTGTATTTCAATAGCTTTTTGTCATCCTGTGTTTTTTTTGAAGTGTTTAACTCCATGATTTGATAAGGGGTCTTGTAAGCTTTTCCAGACTGCTGGGGGGGGGGAGAAAGGGAGAGGTGGGGGCTCTGGGTCACACACAAATGTTAAGAACCGTCAGCCTTCAATGTTTTTCTTCTGTTAAATGAGTTGTACCACATGCCTTCTACTGTACCTTTCATCTCCCTTCCATGAGCCTCACACTATTAAAAAAAAAAAATCCAAGGTGCTTCATCAAAAGGTAATCTATAATCTGTAATGAAAAGTCTTGATCTCTAAATTCTTTCCCAGTTCTGCATTTTATGCTTTCCTGTCATCAAACATGAGGAACACAAAGAGATGATCCTTCTCCTAGTCCCCAGCCCAATTTCCTGGAAAAGGACCAAGCTAGTGAAAAAGGAAAGCCAGGGCATGGAAAAGTTAAGAAGCAGAAAATGTCTAAAGACTTTATTCACCAAAGGGGTACTGTGGAAAAGAAAACCAATGATGACCTAGACTGGGCTCTGCATTGAGGGAAAATGTACACCATAGCCAGAGAGACGGATTTCAATCAGAGAGAAACATTTTAAAATTGTTGGACAGTTTCTTTGTTTGTTTGTTTGTTTGTTTGTTTGTTTTAACTTCAACGTCTATCAAAAAAAAAAAAAAGTTGTTTAAGCAAGATTCTTCTCAACCCCCTCCCCCAAAACCTTGTCCCTTCAAGCTGACACCACTCAGCAGTCTTTCCCTGATTAGCTGTGTTATCACCTTAAATAAACTAGTGGCTCAACTCCCCTCAAGGAGGGTTGCTCAGCCCTATTTAAGTCTAATGCTGGCTTGTCAGCCTGTATTAAGGTTTTAATTCCACTCACACACTTAGATACCTAAAAAAAGGGATTGAGCCTCAAGTCTACAACTGGCCACAGTTTTAAATTGATGAGAAAGCCCTTCTATTATCAGCTACTTGCTAAGAGTTTCAAGTGTCTGTTTACCTGAAAGCCTCTATGACTGACCTAGGACTCCTTGGGAGTTGTGGGGGGATAGATGGGCCAGATCTCCTTAGTCAAAGAGAATGATGGGGCTGCTGAAAAGAGAGAGAGATAAAGGAGACAATTTAGGACAATTCAATCCTGATTCTTTTTGTAGGGCTAAAAGGCTCTGGGCTTTCACAGAAAGGAGGACAGGCTTTAACTAGGGGCTTATCTTTCCCCACAATTAAATGGATAATTGAAGTTTAGAGGTATGTATAAAGAAATCATATTGAAATTATTAGAAAGAAAAATAAAATGTTTTCCCAACCAAATTGCCCACTTCTTTTTTCCACTATTGAGTAGAAATAATGGCTGAGATTTACTACCTATTTTCCTCCTCACAACAGCCCAGAGAGAGAAAGTGAATGATATTTCTCCTTTTGAATTTCTTTTTTTTCCCTTTTTTCCTCCCCTCAACCCAGCCCAAAAGACAACTACCATTAGACACAAACACAAATATATGTGTGCGAATATGTATGTATGCATGTGTGTGGGTATGTATAAAACCATTCTATTTGTAATTTCATTATATATGGACAACTCCCCAAGCCCCCTTTATAGAGAGGCAATTATTTTTCAGTTTATAGCTTTAGAGAGTTATCTGGAATCCTGAGAGTTTAAGTGATTTGCCCAAATTCATCTAGCTAGTCTATGTCAAGGGCAGGTCCTAAACCTGGGTCTTTTTAATGCTGAAGCCTGCTCTCATGCTACCATTCCAATAACAATTATAACTAACTATTAAGGTTTGAAAAGCACTCAATTTATTATTCCCATTTCATAGAAATAGAAGCTGAAGCTGAGTGATTTTTTTCCAATCAATGTCTAATTTGAAATTTGCTTTTCTTCTTAAACTGTTTCTCTTTTCACTATCAGGGGTATTTTACCTGAAGCCTAAGAGCTTTTTTATTATTTAATAAATGTATTTCTGTATTACTGATTTTTGTAATCATATGTATTTTATTTAATGTAATTAAAGATATGATTCCACAAAGAAGTCCATAAACTTCAACAGTCTGTATGGAACTCCATACAATTCCAGACACAAAAAGTTAAGACTGTCTAATCTATAAAAAAGAGTTTTAGAGATCATCTAATCCAACTCCTTTTTTTAATAACTACCTTTTTTATATTAACTTTTTATTTTCAAAATACGTGCCAAGATAGTTTTCAACATTCACCCTTAAAAAACCATGTATTCCAATTTTTTTTCTCCCTCCCTCCCCATCTCCTCCCTCTTCTAAACAGCAAGCAATCCAATATAGTTTAAACATATGCGATTCTTGTAAACATATTCCCACATTTATCATGTTGCACAAGAAAAATCATCAAAAAGAAGAAAAAAAATGAGAAAAAAAAATAACAGCAACAAAAAAGGTGAAAATACTATATTGTGATCCATATTCAGTTCCCTTAGTCCTCTCTCTGGATGCAGATGGCTCTCTCCATCACAAGTCTAATCCAAATCTTTTACTTTCAAGATAAGGAAAGTGAGTGCCAGAGAAGTGATTTGTTCAAGGTGAACAGCAGAGCAGATACCCAACCCCTGCTCCAGAGCTCTTTCCAATACAAGAATCTTTCAGCAACACTAAGGACTTACTGAAGGCACTCATTTCAAGGAGTAGTCAAGCCCTGAAGCCAAGAACTAAAGAAATACAAAAACACACAAGAAACACCTCCATCTCTTTTTTAGACTCCTTCTTCTATTCCATTTGCAGCTCAGAGACCCCTCTCACCTCCGGGTAGCCTCTCAGGAATTTAAGGGAAGGCCTGTTAAGCAGAGGCCTTCTCTAGACAACAAACAGTCTCTAAGTACTGTAATCTAAGGAGGCTGGTGCTAGAAACTCTCACTTAACACTTGCCCAAAGTGTAATGTTGACTGCAAAAGGCAGGGAGCCCAGGAGGGATGGGGCCCCCTCCACTCATTCTCTGGCAAAATAAATTTAGAAAACAGGAAATGGGTGAGGAAACAAAAGTGAGAAACTTGTTTGGGGGAAGATTATTACAGAAAACAGGGTCGCCTTGCCCACTCATTTCAGGAGCTGTTTCTATCTCAGCAGCATCAGAAATTATTATATTCATATACACAGGTTCTAAAAGGGAGAATGTATTTTGAAATGCCATCTGGTCTCAATATACTTTCTCTAATGACCCTGAAAGTAAATATGAGAGGCTGTGGCATCTCTTCATGAATGTTTTGAGGAGAGGATCCTCTATTTTTGTGAAATAGTTCAGGAACACCTCTGTCCGAAAGCATAATTAAATCCAATGATATCCCAGCCTTTTACATCAGTGATAGAAAAATACATCTGAAGGAAAGAACTAGATTGCTGGTTGCCTTCAAAACCCTTTCAAAATATCTAAGGAAATAATCGGAGACAACTAGTTGGTGCAGTGAATAAAGCACCAGCCCTGAAGTCAGGAGGACCTGAGTTCAAATCTGACCTGAGACACTTACTGCTTCTTAACTGTGTGAGCCTGGACAGGTCACCTAACCCCCAATTGCCTCTGCAAAAAAATATTCATAGTAAATAATAGCACACTATCTCATTCTCCTTTCCATGGCTACTAAAACTAGAGGAAGATTTGTCCAATTTACATTAGGTTAGGATTTGGGGAGAGAAGGAAGTGAGGAATAGTAAGAAATAAAAGTTTGTCTACCCCAAAACAGATATACCCCTGAATTATGAGGTAGCCACGCTGGCCAATCAGAGATTGTCCACAAGTCTTACAGAGGTTGGAAATGAACAATCTGTCTCCTCCTCGCTCAGCTATTAACTTATATGACCTAAACAAGTCCCCTCTCTCTGAGCCCCAGTTTCTCTTCTACACAATGAGATTGTAAATAATATCAAAAATTCCTTCCAGCTTTAATATCCTATGAAAATCTAGTTGTTGACGATTGTCATTTAGTGATTTTTTAGTCATGTCTGACTCTTTGTGATCCCTTTTGGGGTTTTCTTGGCAAAAATCCTAGAAAGGTTAGCCATTTCCTTCTTCAGGTTGTAGACTGACTGACTAATAACCTAACTCAAAGATTCTATTCCCCCCACACCATTTATAACTGCCTTTATCAGCAATGATGGTCAAGCTTCCTAGGAACACACAATAACACCAATACCAGAGTCAGCATGGAAATCACTGCTCATTATCTGGTGCCTTGGGCTCTTTGGGAATGAAAAGTATGTATGGAATTTGGGATGATTTCCAGTAGAAGACAAATTCATACAAAAAACACAGAAATATTGCACAAGAGATCTCTTTCCAGAGGATATTAGGATTCTGAAGGTTCCCCCAAGGGATCACAGATTCAGCTGCCCAGGGAAGCAAAGACAGAGAAGAGAAATCCCAAAGAATCTTTCCTCTTGCCCCAAACCAGTGGCATTTCCTTTTGATCCTTCTCAACTAGTTAAATGCTGAGCAGGCAGTTTTATCAAGGCTTCCTCTGGACTAGCATTCATTCCACGAGGCCCCATTCATTATCTTTCTCTGATTACCTAACACTCCCTCACACAGCCCCTCAAAGCTGGCCTCTCAGCCAAAGCCTTTCCTGGAGGGCCCCTTGACAGCTCCCTTCAGTGGGTCAGGAACCAAGACCACATTTTACAGTGGCTCCACACCTAGGCCTGGTGAAGGTGTGAAAAAACAGGGCCCCAACAGAGTAAAGTCCAAACCTGAGCTGTGTTTACTCCCCCCTGGAGATGGACTTGCTTGTGCTTTCCCCATTTCCAAATCATATTGGGTCTTTGCTTCTCTGCCTGCTCAGGTCTGTCCTTAGTAAAAATAATTACTAAAGAAACATACCACTCCATATTTCACACCATTCTAGCTTGTGTGTCAGCAGCGATCCCAAAGGGCTCCAGACGATTTTCTAATCTGTTTTTCTTATGGGCTGTTTAAAAATAAGAAGCCTAACCCAAATATTGGGTAGGAAAGGCTTAACCCCCTTGTTCTACAGATGAAAAAACCAAGACCCAGAAAAGTGGTGTCACTTCAAATTACACAGACCAGAGCCCAATTCTTTTAACACTGAGTCTAGAGATCTTTTCTCTAAGAGATGATTTGGTCAGGAATCTTAGATTCTTCTGCAGATTAGCTATAGCACTCGCACTTCTGTATTCCTGTTTCTCCTCATTTGTAAAAATGGCAAGATGGTATCTGATCTCTTTTACATCTATATGCTATATGGCTTGATTTCAGATAGCCAGTGGCTAGTTGGGAGAGAGACAGAGAGAGAGAGAGAGAGAGAGAGAGAGAGAGAGAGAGAGAGAGAGAGAGAGAGAGAGAGAGAGAGAGAGAGAGGAGAGAGAGAGAGAAAGAGAGAGAGAGAGAGAGAAAGAGAGAGAGAGAAGAAGAAGAAGAAGAAGAAGAAGAAGAAGAAGAAGAAGAAGAAGAAGAAGAAGAAGAGAGAAGAAGAAAGAAAGAAAGAAAGAAAGAAAGAAAGAAAGAAAGAAAGAAAGAAAGAAAGAAAGAAAGAAAGAAAGAAAGAAAGAAAGAAAGAAAGAAAGAAAGAAAGAAAGAAAGAAAGAAAGAAAGAAAGAAAGAAAGAAAGAAAGAAAGAAAGAAAAAGGATGAAGGGAGGAGGAAAAGAGAGAGGTAGGAAGGAGGAAAGGAGGGAAGGAGTAAAAGAGAGAAGGAAGGAAGGAAGGAAGGAAGGAAGGAAGGAAGGAAGGAAGGAAGGAAGGAAGGAAGGAAGGAAGGGAAGGGAAGAAAGGAGAAAAAGAATGAGGGAAAGAAAGAAATAAATAAAAAAAGAAAGGAAGGAAGGAGAGAAGGAGGGAGAAAGGGAAAATAGAAAGAAGGAAGGAGGGAAGAATGGAGAAGAAGAAAGAAAGAGAAAGAAAGAAGAAGGAAAGAGAAAGAAAAGAAAAACACAAGCTTGTATAGTTCTTTTCACTGAAGAAAATGTGTATTCCCAATCCCAGTACAGTGACTGGCACATATTATTAGTCATTTGACAAATACTTGCTGACTGCTTGATTAATCTCGATGGAAATGAAAACTTGGAGATTATGCAAATAGGTATGCTCATTTAAAGGTGAAAAACAGAAGTCTGGAGAGAGTAAATGAGTTTCCATGACAGCATGCTTACACAAATTCTGGATAAGAGATAATGCTCTGACACTTTCCTAGCAGCCAATGGAGTGAGGCAGACATACATGTTTGCTCCCATGCTTTTTAGCATGATATTTTCTGTGATGGTGTCATATGCCTTCAACAAGGATGAGATTTACCACACTGACCACACTGACCATGAATCATTTCACTTGTAAAGGCTACAAGACAAGACTAAAGTGGAGGGAGAGTTGGTACAGGACTTTTTGTTTCCAGGTGATAAGGGACTCAGTGCAGCCTCTGAGATTGAGATGCACCAGAATGTGGATCAGTTCTTTCCTGCTTGTGTTAATTTTGGCCAGAAGTTCTCCACTAACCATCCCTACACCAGCCATACATGAAACCATTGGTTATGGCCAACGGAGGAATTTTGAATGCTGTGAATAAGTTCACTTATCTTGGCAGCATGCTTTCCAAGGAAATACACACAGATGATGAAGTAGATGTACACTTTGCCAGAACTAGCTCAGTGTTTGGCAGGCTCTGAAGAAAAGTGGGGGAAAGGAAAAGTATTAGACTGCCTACCAAACTGAAGGTGCTAACCTCATTGTTGTGTGCCAGTGAAACTTGGACAGTTCACCAGCACTGTGCTGGGAAACTGATTTGTTTTCATTTGACCCCAACATATTGATGTCATTTTGCTCCTCCTTAAGCATAAAAGACCACAACCATCACCATTCAATTTTAAAAGTTCTTTTTTATTATGTACTAAACAAAAATCAATAAAATCATGAACTGTTACACAATTTATTTTACTGAAATATTTAGCTTTCTTTTTTTATTTTCTCCTTATCTCAATTCATTACAGTTATAGTTATAGATACATATATGTGTGTCCAAATTGAACATAATCACTTGCACATGCACATAGTCTTCCCATTAGACTGTCAGCTCCTTGAGGACAAAAACCACATTTTTGACTTTATATCATCAGCACTTACTATAGTAAACAAATAGTAAATGCAGGTTAAATTGACTTGTGTTTTAAACATTCATTGGATGTTCTTTTCTTTCTTCCTTTTCTTCCTTTTTTCTTTTTCTATAGTTAGCTCTATCACATCACACTGTCATCCCAACCTTATGTTCAATAGAATTCCTACTTTGTAACAGGTAAATATAGTCAAACAAAACACAACACTGCATTTGGTCATGTTCAAAAATGTGTGTGTGCATGTGTATAATTCTGTACCTTGAGTCTATTCCTTCTTTGCTAAGACTTGGAAAGAATGATTCATCATGAATCTTCTGAGATCATGACTGATAATTTCATTCATCAGATTTCTAAAGTATTTCAGTACCGTTTGTCTTTAAATTATCATAGTCATCATATTGATTATTCTCTGGTTCTGGCCATTTCATTGTTTATCTGTTCAAAATTTTTCCAGTTACAGCTAAATCCATCATATCATCATTTTTATATCACATTAATTTTCCATTACACTGATTATATCATCATTTGTTCAATAATTCCTCAATTAAGAGGGACCCACTTTCTTTTCAATTCATTTATTCATTAAAAATTAACCAATTAATATTTTTAAAATATCTACAATGTTCAAGACACTGTGGAGATATAATCTGGATCTCTAAGGTGCTTATAGTGTAGTTACAGAGATAAAAGTCAATTCACAGATGGCTACAAGAAAAATAGGGACAATTCCATAAAAGATGGATAGATAAGAGTTCAGAAGTTTCTATTGTAATATCACATATAGTTAGGAGGGTCAGTGAATATTTCATGAAAGTAAAAAAATGGATAAATTTGGGGGAAAAGTTAGAGAAAGGTTTTCTGAAAGAGAAAACAAAATAAAGAATGTTGGGATATCCCTGAGAATTATTCAGAAGCTTTTAGGTAGGGCATCCTGGCAGGTGGATATAAACTCAAATTCTACCCCCCCCAAATTTCCTAATGGTGATCATGATCAAGTCATTTAACCTCTCTTAGTTTCAATTTCTTCATCTATAAAATGAAGAGGCTCAATTAGATCAATGCTAAGGTCTCTTTCAGCTCTAAATCTATGATCTTACAAGTATTTGACTAGGTCGATTGAGGGAAATGAGGCTGAAAGGTATGTTGCTCAGTACAGTACCTAGCACAAGCTAGAGGCTTAATATTTTATTATTATTTATTAACAATATTTATTAACAATTAACTGATTGAAAGTCGAGGTCTGGAGACCTTTAAAGGTGAGTAAGAACTTTATAGTTAATTTAGAAAACTTGGAAACATTTGGTGAGATGGAAATAATCATAGAATTATTAATATAGAACAGCATACTCTACTGCAGGCAAAAAGGATAGGAATTTCTGATTCCACCAGTATTGGAGGAATTGTTCAGTCACCTCTGTGACTTATGGTCTTTTTTATTAATAATAGTGTTTTTATTTTCAAAATGCATACAAAGATAGTTTTCAACATTCACCCTTGCAAAATCTTATATTCCAAATTTTTCTTTCTTCCTTCCTCTCATCCTCTCCTTAAACAGCAAATAATTCAATATAGGTTAAACACATGCAGTTCTTCTAAACATACCCCTACATTTATCATGTTGCATAAGAACAATCAGATCAAAAAGGAAAAAAAGCAAACAATAACAAAAAAGATGAAAATACTATGTTGTGATCCATATTCAGTCCCCATGTGACTTATAATCTTAAAGAGATGCAGAGAGCAGGGAGATTAGGTCACACAGCCTTGTGAATCTAAGCCTTGCTATCTCCAAACTCTGTGCATTACCCCAAGATAGGCTGCTTCTCAGAACACAAGGTTCTCAGATAATAAGAAAGGTCAAACTATCTGTACTTACACCAAAGACCTAAGAACCATAGGACAAAACAAAAGAATTTTTCCATCCAGGAGCCAAGAAATCATTTGAAACTTTTACTTCCTCATACTTGGACCCTATATCTAATCTGACTTTATCCTATCCCCATGCCCTACTCCCTTGACTAAACTAAGAATTAAATTCAAATTTGGCTTTGGACACTTACTAGCTGTATGACCCTTATTAGCTGTGTAATCCTGTTTGCTTCAGTTGCCTCATCTATAAAATGAGCTAGTGAAAGAAAAGGCAAATTACTTCAATATCTTTGCCAAGAACATCCCAAATGGGGCGAAGAAAAGTTGAACATGACTGAAATGACTGAATATAGGATCCTAATTCATAAGTATAGGAAGAAGTATATGGAAGAAACCTTCAAGATCATTTATCTAACCCCTCCATTTTACATCTCAGAAAACTAACTCCAATGGAAAAAATATGACTTATCCACAGTCACATAGAATGTACACACCACAATTAGGATTAAAATGCAGTTTTTTTGTTTATCATTCCCTGCACTAAAAGAATTCTGAACCTGGTATCCCTTGATAGAACTCAAAAGACCCATGAACTTGACTTTGGATTAAAAAAAAATCTCCTATTTTTCAAATTTAGTATTTCCTTCAATTATTCAAAATTTAGACTCTGAGAAAAGGTCCCAAGATTTCTCTAGAAAGCCAAGGAAGATTCATGACACACACATACACACAAGATTAAAAAACTCTGAATTTGACAATCCCCCTTGTGTTATAGAAGAGGAAATGGAAGGCCCAAGAAAAATGATTTTATCCCAAATTATCTAGGTAGAAAGTGGCAAAGCTGGTATTTACACTGATATTGTCAGACCCTCTGTATTATGTACATTGCATTTCTAGAATGATCAGTTTGGCCATAGAGAATGGAGAATGAGATGAAGAAGGAAAAATTCAAATGAGAAAAAAATTCTTCGTTTATTCCATAAATTTAAAATGAAATAAATAATTTATTTTTAATGAGAAGCGGGCAAGATGGACTCCTTTCAGGCTGGAGGCTTTTTTCTCAGACTCAGTAGACGTGGCTAAGTACATATTATAAATTATATCTCCAATAAGTTACCTTTTTTAGACTGAGTGGCCCATGAAGCATGGCAAGCAGGATGACTGGCTTTTCAAGGTGGCTTTCTCAGCTGCTAGTCAGTTCTTCTGGTGGAATTAACTACAGGATACCATGCAGTATCTGATTCCAGGGCCCCCATAATGAGTAACCAAAGCTGCCACACAGGAATATGAATTCTCTCCCTTCCTCCAAAGTTTGAATTTGCAGACACTTGGCAAGTGTTTTCTGGGGTTATGTTTTCCACAGGTTCAAAATGTCCAATTTTAAGGGCCTCCTTCTAGGGTTTCACGGCCTGTGCCTTTCACACACGAGAAAAGGGTGAGGTTCCCCTTAGGTATCTATACCAGTCTTTGGAAAACCCTTATCAGGGGCTGCAGACACCTCCAAGGATTCCCATTAGTACAATTTGCCTCTGATGTCCTAACGTTAGCTATCCCCACAAAAATAAGCAGAATCAGTGATCCATACTAAATGTAGTATTAGTTTTGAAATGTGGACTCATTTTCCACTAGGGGTTGTCAGAATGTTCCCTCTTCCTTAAATGCCCTTTCTTTCCAACTCTGCCAGTCCAATTTGAACCTATCCTTCCAGATCCACTGCGTATTTCACCTCCCCATATTTCCCATTTCTATAACATTTTTTAAGGTTTAATTAGTCATAATAGCTAACATTTATAAGTCCCTTAGAGGTTCACAATGTACTTTTCTTATAATACCTGAAGTAATACACAACCTCAGAAAATAGGTGCTATTATTTTCCCCATTCTACAATTGAAGAAACTATAGCTCAGAAAGTCTCATAGTACCTAAGTGGTGGATTTAAAACTTAGCATAGTGATTTAAATCTATTCAATTGATTTGAATTCCAAATTCAACTCTAGTATCCTTTTTATCAAGCAAATCTTGTCTTCTCAATAAGCTTATAAGCTCTTTGAAGGCAGGATTATAATTTAGGAATCTCTGAATCTCTCATACCACCTACCATGGTGTACAGCATGTAGTGAAAACCAATTGATATCTGTTGTCTAACTGATTACTCAACCCTACAAAAGAGTTCAGTTAACTATAATGCCATAAAAATAGTAAATGAAAAAACACAAAGAAATTAGGAAAGACAAATGGAGTAATAAAAAACAAGAAAGAAAGGAAACAAGCATTTGTTAAGCACCTATTATTGCTAAACACTTTATAAATATTATTTCATTTGATCCCCACAACAGCCCTGGTAAGTCGATTCTGTTATTAACCCCATTTACAGATTGGGAAAGTGAGATGCACAAAAGTTAAGTGACATCTAAGTCTAGATTTAAACTCAAATCTTCCTGACTCCAGGCCTAATACTTTATTCCTTGTGTCACATAGCTTACTCTAAGATAGCTTACAGACTTAGCTATCAGACAAAAATTGCAATCTTTTCTAGTCACCGAGGTGTGTAACCTGAGACTCATCTTCCACAATATGCCAATCTATTGTGAAATCTATCAATTCAATCTTTGCCACCTCACTTTCCTCTCTTTCCTTATCTCCACCCAGCATCACTCTAGTCCAGGACTTAACAACCTTTGAAATAGATGACTTTAATAGTCTACAATTTGCCCTTCCCAATTCCTCTCTTTCACTTCTGAATCCCATCCCTACCCAATTGCCAGATTGATATTTCCAAAACACAAGTCAGTCATTCCCCTACTCAAGAATTTTCAGTGGTTCCCCATTCCTTTACAAACTCCCAAGCCTAGTATTTAAGGCCCTTCACAATCCAACCCTGACCTATCTTTCCAGCTTGACTTCATATGACTCCTTTAAGCATATGACCTCCTAGGCAAGCCTGAATTCAAGATGAGGCTGCTTTCTGATTGTTTTCTTTTTTGGGGACAGTCTTTGGAACTTAAAAAGGTTGGAAAAATAAAGGTCCCTTGATGGGAATCCGTGTTAACATTTGTTGGCAGCTGAATCTAGTTACCCAGAGCAGTATTGGATCAACCCAATAGCCAAGGCACTGTATCCTTCAGCAAAAGAAAAACTCAACTGTCCATTATAGTTGAACATGATAGAGCAAATTACTGATAGTAACCACTTCAACTTTGAGCCCCGCATCCCAAGGGACCGACATTGTATAGGAAATAGTGTTTCCCATCTACTAGGGAGATTTTTAAAAACTTCTTTCTAAACATTTTTGATTAATATCCCTTTTAAAATATTGATATTAATTGGTTACATGAAGTTGAGACAGTAATTACAAGTATCAGATAATCTTGTTATCATTTCATTCATGTCCAGCTCTTCATGATCTTCATGGGATTTTTGTGGCAAAGGTCCTAGAGTGGTTGACCATTTCCTTCTGCATATATAGCATTAGAATCACCCTAACTCCTCAGCCTTGCCCTGGAACCAGAAGGGCAAGATATTGCTTTGTTCTGAAGACCTAACCTCATGCTACATGAGTGGGTTAGAAGAGTAATCCAATCCATCAATAAATGTTTTTTGGTTTACTTTATGCTAAGCACTGTGCTAAGTGCTGGAAATACCCAAAACAAAAGGACAAAAAACAAAACAAAACAAAACAAAACAAAACAAAACAAAAAAAAAAACAAACAAACAAAACAAAACAAAACAAACAAAACAAAACAAAACAAAACAAAAAAAAACCAACCTCTGCCTTGAAGGAGGTAACCAAATAACTCTTCCTACAGCCCTCATTCTGACTTCTCCACCATATTTTACCCACCACCCACCAAGAGAAGGATATCTTCCCCTCCCCTCTACTCTATTTTCATTTTTATATGGAATATTTCACAAATGTGCATGTCATCCTTGTGCAAGGAGCCATGCTAAACTTCTCTACACTATTCCAACTTTATTATATGTGCTGCCAAAGAAATGTATACAAATTTTTGCCTTTGCCAACACATTTCTCTCTGATATTTTTGTTGTCTTTTATGTATTATCTAATCTCATTAAAACATAAGCTCCTTGAGTGCAGGAACTATTTTTCATTTTCTTTGTATTTGTATTTCCAAAATTTAACACTGTGCTTGGTATAATAAAATTTTATTGACTGACTGACTAACCACCTGATTCCATGTGTATTCTGCTTACCTACAGTACAGTCCCTTCTGAGTTCTCTAAAAATCCTTACCTTCTTTTACAACTCAGTTCAGAAAACAGCTATTTCTTGAAGCCCTCCCATGTCCCCCCAAATGAAATTACCCTGGCCCTATTCAATTTTCATTGTTCTGTATTTATTTGTGTATATATCGTTCCATTACAATCTAAACTCCTTGAGAGCAGAGTATGTTTTGTTTCCCTAAAGGGTCTAGCATGGTATGTTACATATAGAAAATATTTGGTAAATGTTTATTAAAATTGAGTTTTAAAAAAACAAATACCAACAATAATAACATTTTACTATATTGCCAAAAAGAGAGAAAGAAATAACCAAGGGCATATAGAAACAACGAATTTCTTTCTATAGCAAGTATTTTGATGTAATGGGGAAAAGAGAGAGAAGGGACCTAAATTCAAATCCTCAATTTCACGCTGAATTAGCTGTGTAATGCTAGAGAAGCCTCCATTTTCCTATCTGTAGAATAGAGATATCAATGTCTTTACTACATAATACACAGAACTGGTATCAGGAAAGTGCACTGTCAACTTTTAGGCACGATAAATATGAACCTGGGCTGATATATCCATAGTCTCGAAATAACACTAAGTATCTACCTTTCTATCATTGTAGTCATTTCCTTAACCAATAAATATCAAGAGCCTTCTGTGTCTTAAACACTTTTTATAGGTTCTTATGACCAATAATAATAATAATAATAATACAACTTAATACATTTATTGCATTGTTTAATTGAATTTTTAAATGGCAACATTGCGTTGCATAAATTGAAGAAAGAATCAGAAGGAGATAGACAATGTGGTATCATAAAGTAAAACAATAGAGCTGGAGTGAGAAGCAGCTAGAGAATCAAATCCTGATTTTGACACTTACTACCTCAATGATAATGAGAAAACTTCAACTAGAAGGCATGATAGAATGTAAACTCCCTGAAGGCAAGGTCTATTTAATTTTGCCTTCATATTTTCAGAGCTGATATGGCATATATGTGCCTGTTTAATATATCCTTGTTGATGATTGAATGATCATCTGTTGGCCAAACTTCTGATGCTGAGAAAATTTGTTATTCTATATGTATACCTATGGATGGGTAATAAATGGAATAAGATGTGCATGAATGTGTATGTGTATGTGACAGAGAGACAGAGACAGAGACACAGAGACATAAATAGAGACAGAGAGCAAGACAGACAGAGAAAGATAGAGACAGAGACTAAAACAGAGAGGAACAGAGACAGAGAGAGACAGATATATACAGAGAAAAAGAGCTGGAGACAGAGAGACAAGAGACAGAGATACACATACAGAGGGAGAGACAGAGATAGTGACAGAGATAAAAAAGATAGACACACAGAGAGACAGAGATAGAGAGAGAGACATAGAGAAAGATATAAGACAGGCAGAGGGAGAAACAAAAAGGGAAAATAGAGACAGAGGGAAAGAGAGACAGAGTCAGAAAGAGACAGACAGACAGAGAAACAGAAAGGGGAGATAGAGATAGAGAGAAACACCCATACACAGAGAGAGAGACAAGAAAGAGACACAGAGAGAGAGGTCATCCAGGGAATGTATGACTAGAAATGAAAGTATGTAAACATGGACATGTAAAGTCATGTAAACATGAGCAAAGAATAACATTTGAACAGACTAGTGCTGTACTTGTTACTCATAGAATGTTAAAACACCTCAAGGAAGACCTCTAGCACACTGAGTTGAACACCTGTAGAGAATCAATGGGGGATATGGGCAAGAATCCCACAGCATCAGTCATGGGAAAACCCACATTTGCTGAGCTCAAAGAACCACTGGAATATTTAAGAAGTTTATTATTATAATAAATACTCCAAAACTCCAAAATAACATAACAATTATTTTAATTGAAATGCAAATAGCACGAGTTTCGTGTTTTTATTGAGGGTGGTGAAATCACAGTCTTTCTATTATTAATTGACTTCTTGAGAGCTAATATTTGTAGGGAGTTTTAATGGGTTGGTAATTATTAAATATATTCAAAACAAAACAAGACATAACAAGACCAATTCAATAGATACCCAGGCAATCAGCTGCACTTTCAGAAAGACAAGTTGTCAAATCTCAAAATCCCCAATAGAATCAGAGCCAGAGCTAAAGCTGGCATTTAAGGGCATTGCCTGTCTCTGGAACATGAGAGCTCAAACTAAAGAATGATTCATCCTGCTCCACAATGCTCTTCCCTTTCTCAATAAATAAAAACAGAGTTAATTGAATTAGGGGGAGAGAAGCTTGACTGCCCCCTACACTGAAGGAGCTTAAAGGCATAAGTGAATCAAATATTACATACAAGTTTAACACCTACCTTAGACATTGACTAATTGTGTGACTCCATACAAATAATTTCACCTCTCCAATCCTCTGAAAAGGACATAAAATGCCAGGAATGCCCCAGCTTATTCATCTATAAAGGAGGATAATAATAGCATCGACCTCAAAGGGTTGTTGTGAATGTCAAATGGGATAATGTATGTAAAATAATTTGGAAATGTCAAAGTGCTGTATAATAATAGTCATTATAGCAAATTGGTTGATTTTCTTTTATTATAAGAAAACCAATTTATTTTTCCTTTCCATATCTTCACCACTTCTGAAGCAAAACAAAATTCTACATTTGATTTAAATTCTGTTGTTATTTTGCTTGAATTCCCACAAATTTTTCATGTGGAAAGTCCTGTCTATTTGAATTTTTAGTCACATTGACTAAAAAGAAAATCATCTTTTCCTGCAAGCCAGTGGCTGACATTCTGCAGCTCCCCAAAACCACTTTCTGCTTAGTGTGAGTCTGACAAGGAACTGACTGAATATAGAAACTTCTACCTGCTAGATAGAACTCTAGAAGGTACTTTGTCCAGTGGGATTAGGAACTGTTTTCATAATGATAAGTTTCTTGATTCCATCTGCAACAGAAAGCATGGAATCACCAACAAGCATTTAATTACACTTCCTCTTATCTTTTTGTAAAATCAATGGCTACGTTTTAGTTTGGGTGGATCTGTTCCTGAAAAAATAAGGCTTATCTTTCTCTTTTTACCTAGACATCCTGCCTATACTTGCCAGTCTAAGCTGCATTTGCTAATTTTTGATTCATTAAGCCATGAATACAGAGGCAAAAGAATGCCACTGAGTTTGTGAGTCTGCAAAAAAGAAACAACATAGGCATTTCTCAGATTCATGGGTTCATACTCTTACAGAAAAAGAAAGCAGAAGAGTTGGGGGACTGCCATCTTAGCCATCTAAGAATCACTCCTTAGCTTTCATTCAAACTTATCTCACTCTTCTGAAACCATCTAACTAGTCCTTGGACGAGGTGGAACAGAAAGAGAAGAACATCCATTTCCCCAATTCCAAGTCCCTCCTTTTTTCTTCATTAGCACTGAGGAATGAAAGAACTGCTAAATTCTTCCATTATGGTTTTGAAGAGTAGTCCAACTGTGCTTGTCAAATTATTTTGGATTACTTCTTTTTCATATTTTAAACTAGAGAGGTTTAGCCTATGCAATGTTTTTCTTCTTTTTCTTTTTTCCTTTCTTTTTTCTCTCCCTTTTTGTCATTTTTTCTTATATACTTCCTTTTCTCTTTTTTTTCTTTCTCTTTCTTTCCCCTGTGTCTTTTTTTCTTTGCTTCCTTCTTCCTTTCTTTCCTCTTTTCTGTTTCTTTCTGTTTCTTTTTTTCTTTCTCTTTCTTATGTTCTTTCCTTTCTCTCTGCTTCCTTTCCTTCCTTGCTTTCTTCCTTTCTTATTTTAAATCAGTGGAACTTAGCCTATGTTTGCTGATGAATGTTAAAAGATCTGAGGAGCCAAGTAACTCTGTCCTCTGTTCTGACCCACCCCTATTGTGGGTTTTGTGAAATTGTCAGAAAGAGACACAGAGAGATAGACAGAGAAAGGGAGAAAGACAGAGACAGAGAGAGACAGAGATAGAGACAGAAACAGAAACAATAAAAAGATTTTGGGACTAGCCAAACCCACTGATGATTTTAGCCAAGGATTTCCACCCCCTGCTTTAAATGTTAAACTCTTTTGCTTTTCAAGGGAAATTTAATCTCAACGTCCAATTCATTTACACTTAAGTCATCAAAAATGTTCAATTGTCAGACCATAGTGGGAACTAAGAGAGATATTTGCAAAACCTTGCCTTTGACCCAGGAAGTTACTTAATGACAATGCTAAAGAAAGGGGAAATCTTGGCTCTGATTCCAAAGCTTCAAATTGGATTCCAACCCCCAAAGCCTGAGAAATTATATGGATTCAAAACTTGGCTAAGGAAAGCCAAGTCATCTTCTCAGAGAGAAAAAAAAAACATTAATTTCTTCTCAATATCAATGAAGGGGAATAGTCACTGAGGATTCAAGCACAGTGCAGCATTGATACTAATAGCCCTGTCTAGATTTGCATTCTAAATCTGGGTGAAATAGGAACCCAGCCTTTCAAATGGATTATGTTTACAGTTTGAAGGGTCACATAAGTATGTTTAATTCAGTGATTACTGACTCTTCTTTAGGATTGTATGCATTTAAGCTGTGGTTATGCCAGACAGGAAAGATGGCATTCCAAATCCAAAACCTTTTTTTTTTTTTTTCTTTTTTCAATGATGTTTATCTGAAAGACTTAGCTACATTCAAAGGAAAAAATCTTCAGTCTTAAAAAGCCATTAACATTCCTGCCATTCTAAGCCCTTCCCAAAGGAGCGGAGAGAAGATAATCTACCACATGGGTTCCCAAGCATTTGTTCAAATGAGAGGACAATCATTAATCTCCCAACTACATCGGCTTGCCTAATACTCTGTCCATGGTACCTGTTTGGTTTTTAATAGATTGTTCTGTTCCTAGAATTAAGGGACAAAATTTACTTACTCCCTAAGCACATGATCTTAATGTTGCCCTAGGGCCTAACTTTTCAATTTGATTGTGGCTGTAATGTGGGCATCCTTTAGAGAGCCAGGCCACAGTTGCTCATGTGGAGCAGCAGCCAACATATGATAACCAAATTTCCTGCATGTTGTCTCTGCTCCTCCTCTAGAGCTAGAGAAGGAAAGTAAGAAAACAGGAAGGAAGGAAGGAAGGAAGGAAGGAAGGAAGGAAGGAAGGAAGGAAGGAAGGAAGGAAGGAAGGAAGGAAGGAAGGAAGGAAGGAAGGAAGGAAGGAAGGAAGGAAGGAAGGAAGGAAGGAAGGAAGGAAGGAAGGAAGGAAGGAAAGGAGGGAGGGAGGGAGGGAGGGAGGGAGGGAGGGAGGGATTAAATCAGCCCCAACCCACCCTATTTTGAATTTCCCCTCTTTGCCTGTTCTGATTAATTAGAAACTAACTGAAAGTTAAGAGATCTTCTCCAAATGTCATTCTCAAACTCAGCACAGAAGTATTTTAATTTACTGGGCATTTGAATGTAAGCCTCTCTAGACTAAGCATTGGTTCAATTTTTGTATTTGTATCTCCTACACTTAGTACAGTGTCTGGCACATAAGAGGTGCTTAATAAAAATTTGTTTATTAACTGGTAAATCTGCGACCCCACAACTGCTTTATTTTAGTGCTGCCTTTTTATTATGTAAGTGGCTAACATATTATGCCGTATCATATCTAAAAAAAGAAACTCACCATGAGTCCCCCTAAATAAAATTATAAATCTCAAAAAATATATATATTTTTTGAGCAAAATCTCAGTTTCCCCCTTTGTGATTCATAGCTTAGAAATACATGTAGTAGAATAGAACATATACTGGTATCTAATCTTTGCCCTGCTCTTGCTAATGGGTGATTTTAAATACTTGAAACCTCAGTTTCTTTGTCAGTGAAATGAGAAGTTTCTAATATTCTGTAATGCTTGCAGATGAAAAATATTTAATTTCTCTCCATAGAATGAGCCAGCCCTATAGCTCTCCAAAGATGAGTTTGTTTGATTTGAACATAAAATTTGAACAGAAAATGTAGATTCCTTTGGAGCTCATCTCTGATTAAGGAATAAAAGAAATCAGATCTACATTAGTTTTGTCACCATTGTCTCCATTGTTTGGAAAATACTATCTTAATTAAGTTTATACTTATTCAAAATGCTTTTCTACAAATGAATGAGTCAATCGTTGTGTGGAGTAAGGTATGGTGAAGAACTTACAGATTAAGCACATATTGATCAGAGACTGCTAGCTAATGTAAAATCAGGCCTATAGGCCCCAGTCACGTGAAGGGCCTAGGCTGCATTCCTTTGCCCAAATAGGGATTAACCTATACTTGGCCGAAGAAGCTATAAATCACATTGCCAGCTGCATTCCACTGACCAAATATGACCAATCACAAACTATGGAGGGTGGGATTTTGAAGGTTCTTTGTCTGAAATGTATAAAAGTCATGAGCATCTTTAAGGGAGTGGCTCTCTCCTGCTGTGAATCTGGCTCACAGACCAGGATGGTCCGCTTCTCGAGATACTAATAAATAATTCTGCTTTTCTATGAGTGATCATGAGTCGTCATTTTTGGATAGGACTTTCTATCCCTCACAATCAACAAGCATTTATTATTAAGCATATATTTAATTATGTCTTTGCTTAATCTGTATTTAATTACATAATTAACTATATAATATTTTCATAACAATCATATGTTTATAAATAGCCATCAGGCATGAATATACATAAAATAGAATGCTAGTGAGTCTATATGAGTATTTAAAGAAAAAAATAAATGCAAACATATCCAGATTAATGGGAAACTTTTTACGTGACCTTGGGCACATAGGTATTTAAAATAGGCGTATAAATCAAACATTTGTTGATAATAAATCATAATTTCACAAAATCCATATTCAGTTACCAGACCCCATATGGGAAACCATAATTTAGAAAGCTGGGATCTGATTGAGAAACTACACCAGTGTAGTGTTGAAACTCTTTGATAATGTGTAGACTTAGAGAGTTGACTGGGGCTCTTAGAGGAGTAGCTACTTGTCCACTGCCACACAACCAGCATTGTCAGATCTACCTATCACTAAGTAAAATCATAAACATAGCTATAGTATTCTAAAGATAGTCAGATAATTTTTTCATAATCATCCCATGATGTATGAAGAGGAAGAGACAGAGAAGACAGAGAAAGAGACAGAGAGAGAAATTTGTATTTATAGAGGGAATTCATAATATACATATACATATATATATATACATATATACACACCCCTACATATATATGTGTGTATGTGTGTGTGTATATATATACATATGCCCATGCACATACACATATATTCATATATGTATTATTTATGTCTATATATGTGTGTTTATATGTGTGTGTGTGCATGGGTGTGTGTATGTCACTGCACTTAAAAGTAACCTAGAGGGGTCAGGGGGAATAGAGCATTAAGCTTAGAATCAAGAAGACTCAAGTTCAAACCCAGCCTCAGACTCTTATGGGGATATGATCCTGGACAATTCCCTTAACTTCTATCTGTATCAGTTTCCTCAATTATAAAATGGGAATAATAATAACAGCTTTCTTCCAGGAGTATTGTGAGATCAATTTAGAGCTTAATCATAGTAGTAGGTAATTAATGGTTGTTTTCTTCATTCCTTTTTTTCCCTTGTTTCCCTCTTTTCCTTCCTCCCTCCCTACCTCCCTTTCTTCCTTCAATCATTTCAGTTCTTTGAGAACAGGAATTATCTTGCTATTGCCTCTAATTCCTAGCATAATACTTGACAAATCATCAGCGTGGTTGTTTTCCTGTATGTTTAAAGAGGATCAAAATGACTTCACTATAATGGGGTCAAGATCAGTATGGCCAAGTACAATGGCCAGTATATCAAGAACAATATGGCCAACACTTTGAAGTTGTTCTCTAAATGTTTGGCAGTTCAGGACAAGAAAGGATCTCAGTGTCTGATATTTTTCTTGATCTTCAGAATCTTCTTAAGACATTTCAAATGGAGGTGATTCAGTTTCCTGGCATTGTGTTGGTATACTGTCAAGTTTTCACAGACGTATAATGATGAGCTCAGCACAATGTCTCTATAGACATTCAGTTTAGCAGACAGCCCAATATTTCTTCTCTCTCACACTTTCCTTGGGATCCTCCCAAACACTGAGCTAGCTCTGACAATTTATATGTCATTACCTCATCACCTTTGTGTACACTCTCAGAAAGAATATTGCCAAGGTGAGTGAACTCACCCACAACATCCAAAATTTCTCCATTTGCTATAACCAATGGTTCCAAGCATGGATGATGTGGTACTGGTTGGTAGAGAATGTCTGTTTCCTGTTAATTATCAGCCAAAATTAGCATAAAATTAGCTGGGGAATTCTTCACATGCTTAAGGTAGACCTCTCCTAATTCACTGATGGCTTTGAGGCAATTCAGTTATACTCTGGGCTAGCCTATCTGTGAAGTGATTTTAGCGGGTTATTATCAGTGCACATGCTACCACTTCTTGGAGCCACAGGTGAGAATTAGATGGTGACACTAAAGGTGGATGACAGCCCTGATAAGGGCTCAGTAAGCTCTCACATAAGAGGTACTAATCTTCCCCAAATATCATGCTACATAGTAGATGGTTAATAAATGATTGTTTCTTCCTTCCTAGTAAAACGCAAGCCCCTTGAGGATGGAAAACATCTTGTATTGTCTTTTTATCTCTACTAATATCTATGATAATGCTTGACATGTAGTTGATGCTTTAATACATGTGGAATGGAATGGAGTAAAACTTTGCCTAAATAGGAAGAGATCTAAGAAGGAAACCACTCAGGAGATTAAATCCCTCCTGATAAGGTTTTCAATTTCAGGTGTTTTTTAAAACATTCTCTAAATTCTTCTCCAGAAATATAACTTCATCTATTTTTCAACATTTAACTCACTTAGAAAATAACTCACCTTTCTGATTTCTAGATCATTTTCAAGATTTAACCTTATTCCTCCACATTTTCCATTGATCATCAAGAGCATGGTTTGGTTGACCAAGCACTGGATTGGAGGGCTGGATTTTAGTCCTTTGGTCTGTCAATCATTAACTTTCAGTTATCCTTGGCAAATCCTTTTCTTATGTGATCACCTTAAGTAAGATGGTTTAGATTTGATAACAAGAGGTATTCTGATATTTTGGAGAAAATATTAGATAAATCAGGTTATTATAGATATGAACATGAGCAAGTCATTTGCTATCTTTGGGATTCAGTTTTCTCATTGTAAAATGGGAAGATTGAACTTGATGACTTCTAAGATTACTTCTATTCTTTTCTGGTTCTAAATAGATGTTGCTATTAGTTTTAAAATCTTTTTTTAGCTTTAAATCTTTATTCTTAAGGTTCCTTCTTTCTCAAGTGGAGAACTCACCCTCAGGTGTTCCACGGCCTGAGCAGGCACTAAACAGAGCTCCTGCAATAAATCCCCTACAAGATTATCGTGACAACAAAAGAGAAGCATTAGCTGCTATTTCTCCTCTTAGAAGCAGATCTGAGGCACCAGTAGCAGCTGGCCTTTTCTCTGAGGTTGGTTTGCTTTCCAGCACATTCCCCCATCAAAACTTTCCACATTGTTCACATGTGACATGGCCTTTCCCCCTCAACCTTCCATATCCCAGACCCAGGCCCACACCGCCTGTGCTCTGGCAGGCAGGGTCAACCAGAGCCTGCCGATCTGATAATCGTTCCCAGATGTGACATTTGGGAGACCCAGGTGGGGGCATTATCAAGGGAAGGCCCATAGCTCTGAAATATCCTGACTATTCTGTTCTACTGCAGTCTCTTAATTCTTTGGACCCGATGCCAGATTTCCTTTCTGGCCTTGGCTTCCCAGGTAGGAACAAATGAAGGCAGTGTTTTGGTGGTGGTTAAATTATTACAGATCACTCTCATAAAAAAAAAAAAAAATTTAGTTCTTAAGATCGACACCCTACCCCTCCTACAAATAAACACACCCCCACCCACAGTACTCTCTGCCTCCTTTTCCAATACTATCATTTCTGAAGACACTTCATTACTTTCCTGTAGACCCTGCTTATATCAATCGTGAGAAAACACATTCTTACTTCCGATCATTACTTAAATCTGGTCACACAGAGAATTCCCATCAGTAAATATCTGGTAGTACCAATATTTACTAAATCAAATAAGAATGTATAGTAAAAAGAGTATGGGGCTTATTATCATGGGATTCTAGAATTTAGAGCCACAAGAGTTGGAGATCATTTGGAGCAAGTATTCTTAACCTTTGGTGCAGAATCCCAACAGTTTATCCATAGATAGATTTCAAGAGTTTGTAAAACAGAAACTTTATGTTTTGTAAGCAGCAAATCGATATAATTAGCTCCCTTTATAATTCTTATTCATTTTGTTTTATTTATTTAAAAACATGATTCTGAGAAGAGGTCCATGTGCTTTACCAGACTGTAAAATGACTACATGCTGGGAAGTATTTAGTGATAAACTCTCTGAAGAAAAAGAAATTAGGTACAATATATTTTTTTAAGTTTAATCTACATTGTAGCCTTTTGTCCATTAATTTCTGAAGTCTAGACAACCAACAAAGCAATAAATCAATCCATGATTTGTAATGTTTGAAATGTTTGTCACTTTTTGAGGGGTAAATGCTCACATTGAAAAATTTTATAATTTGTTCTCTTCCAATTGGTTGTTACCACTGCTATGCTATTGTCATTGTTGTTATCTCTATCACAAAATAAAACTAGATCAGGAGTCAAAACATAAGAATTCAAATCCTTTTTTTTTTTTTTCAAAAGCAATCAGAATTGCTAGTAACAGCTAGTAAGTGTCTGAAACCATATTTGGACTCAGGTCCTCCTGACTCCAGGACCAGTGCTCTATCCACTGCATGACTAGCTGCCCCTCAAATTCTCCTATCACTCAAAGCTCATGTGAACTCAGTTGGGCTTGTATCTTGGGATCTCACCTTCATCCTCCATAAAATAAAATGGTGAGGATGAGATGTGGATTGAATGGCCTCTAAGATGAATTACCTCCAAAATCTCCTTTAGCTCTGGTATTCTGAAATTCTAGTTTTAAGTTAGTTGCCTTAGGATAGAAAGACTATTGACTTACTTTGGAATAAGGAAACTGTAAAGTTGAATTGGAAGTTAATTAACCTGTTGACTTTCTAAAAGTCATAATTGAATTGAATGCTTGTGGATCAGCTCAAATTCCCCTTCCTCCATGAAACCTCCCTAATTCTATCCATTCCAGCTGGAGGCCTCTATCTTCATTTCCATATTATATCAGAAGACTGGATCTGAGACATTTATGAGCTGGATGAACCTGGATACAGATATGAAATGAAAGATTGGACTAGATTCTTCTATGGTCGCTTCCGATTTGAAATCTAATCTCCTGATTAATCTATGTCTCTCACTAACAGGTTGTGCCCCAAGATATGTATCCCAAGATATATAACTATTCCCAACTCAAGGTGTTCTCATTTTGCATTTTTAAAAGTATATTTCACAAGCTCCAACTTCCCTCTTTTTGCACTTTCTCATACTGTCTTCAAAATATTACAATTCATATTTATTCAGTACTTTGGCATTCATAAAACACATAATGTATTATTATCTCATCTTCCTAATAGCCCTTTGAGGCATATAAGTAGCACTTAACTCTAAGAATCATAAATGGGACTTTAGATACCATCTAGTCCAACCCCTTGGGCAGCTAGATGGCACAGCAGATAAAGTGTAGGGTCTGGAGGAAAAAGACTCACCTTCTGGAGTTCAAATATGGTTTCAGGCACTTACTGTGTGAGCCTGGGCAAATCACTTAATCCTGTTTGCCTCAGTTTGTTCATCTGTACAATGAGTAGAAAAAGAAATGACAAACCACTCCAGTAGTTTAGCAAAAAACAAAAACACTTGAATGGTATTATGAAGAGTCAGCTATGACTGAATAACACAACTATCCAATCCCTCCTTTTAAAGAAGATAGAGCTAAAGTGAGAGGTTAAGTAATGTCCAAAATCACACAAATAGTAACAGAACTCAGATTTGAACACAGATCTTTTGACTTCAGATCCAATCCTTTTTCACACAACAAGATTTGCATAGAGAATAATTGACAGACCAGGTCTAGGACTAAGGTCTGTTTCCAAAAACAGCACTCTTTCCACTATCGCTACCTCCCTAATGACTATAATTGCAAGTAATTATAGTCATCTAAATCATGCCTTGTCATCCATACCAGGCTTTTGCTATTTGTCCTTCATTTTTGGAAGAAAGCCATTGGCTTGCCATGAATTTAACTTAAAAAAGGCAAGTTGCACAAAATTATCAGCCTCATTCTCTCTTTCCAAGTAGCTTAAGTCTAATAGCAAGTCAACTAGCAATAACCTAGGATGCATTGGATGATTTTGACTCATCTTTGATGTCTAAACAAGCTCTAAGTGTTCCATAGTGTCTGCTTCGGCCACCTTCATCGCTATTGGAACAAATTATTTTAATCTACCCATTCTGCCAGTCTTCACATGCTTGGGTTAGGCAACTCTCTTTACTCACTGATGGGTTGGTTTATGGACCATTGATTACTCTCAATCTGGTTCAGTCCATCTGCACAGATGGTTTATCAGGGTGTGACCAGGTTATAGAGAGAAGGAGGCATGTGTACTCTTGTATACTATATAGAAGCTTGGATTCAAGAGATCCAATTTCAAGGCCCATTTGCAGTTTGGGTCAAATCACTTAATTTTTTTTCCCAACAAACTATGTATTATATTAGCATTTCACACTGCCAATTCACTCTCCCAGAAAATTGTGTAACCTAAGGTTCAGGTCTGAACATTTTTAAAAATTGTTTTATTAATTTTATAATTATAATTTTTTGACAGTACATATGCATGGGTAATTTTTTACACTATCCCTTGTACTCACTTCTGTTCCGAATTTTCCCTTCCTTCCCACTACCCCTTCCCCTAGATGGCAGGCAGTCCCATACATGTTAAATATGTTATAATATATCCTAGATACAATATGTGTGTTGAACCGAATTTCTTGTTGCACAGGAAGAATTGGATTCAGAAGGTAAAAATAACCTGAGAAAAAAAACAAAAATGCAAACAGTTTATATTCATTTCCCAGTGTTCCTTCTCTGGGTGTAGCTGATTCTGTCCATCATTGATCAATTGGAACTGAATTAGATCTTCTCTTTGTTGAAGATATCCATTTCCATCAGAATACATTCTCATACACAAATCACTTAACTTTTTTGAGACTATTCCTTCATATGTCAAAGGGGAATACTAATCCTTGCCCTACCTACCTCTTTAGGATCTTAAGGGAAAAATGTTTTGTAAACTCTGAAGAGTTATAGCCCTCCCTTTACCAATCGCTAATTTAAAAATATCTTAAAGGTCTGTTATGTGCTATGTACTAAGAAGTCTCTGGAGTTATCAAGACAAAAAAGAGATTGCCTTCAAAGAGATTACAATCTATTACATTCTAAAAGAGAAGAATATAAATATAAATCTTTTTATTTATATATATGCTTATATTTATATTATTAAATATAATCTTTCTGTCCACAAAGGTTAGAATTGTACCTTATCATGGTGGAATTAGATATATATGACAGCTTATGGAATTAAATTATTTATCCCTCATAGTTCATTGACTATAAGAATCTATAATGATGTGAGATATAATGACAATGACTTATAAACAAATAAAACTGGAGTTGTCAGAAACAGTGAATGAGACATGGGAATTTTAGCTTTGGACTAGTTGGAAGAGGTAAGGATAGAATTATAAGAGTGTGTATTCAGAGTTGTAAAGGACTTTAGAGGTCAACACATTCATCCTCTTCATTTTACAGATAAGGAAATACTAGCATAGCTGTGGTCTTTGCAACAATCCAGATAAAGATTTGTAAAGAAATGTGTTGGGATGTGGCTCCAAATCCAAAACTTTTCCCTGTCCTGTTAAGATGTCCTTGTATTGACAACTTTCTGATGAAAAAAATATAGGAAAAAGGAAGGCATGAGAAGGAATTCTGAGGAAATCCACCCATTGGCTCTGCTTTTCCATCTTGAGTTGGGAAAGATTTTGAATGTCACCCACTAGTACAGCAGAAGTGTCATACCTGACCTGAGGCAGCAATCACA
Source organism: Sminthopsis crassicaudata (assembly GCF_048593235.1). NCBI lineage: Eukaryota > Metazoa > Chordata > Mammalia > Dasyuromorphia > Dasyuridae > Sminthopsis > Sminthopsis crassicaudata. Next base: position 52,845,212 of record NC_133618.1, on the reverse strand, counting down.
GGACTAAGCCTCATATAGTTGTTATGGGTACTTTGGAGACAGCCCCTAAGAGCACATTTGGTTCCAATCAAGCCCTATGCACTGTAGAACATCCTGTTTGTCTACACTTATTATTACTGACAAATTATCCTCCTCTCAAATCTCAGGGAGCATTCACTTTATCCTCACATTAAACCTGATTGGAAACAGTAGGTTTAATTGAACGCAGCATGAAGCCTAGTCATAAACTACACCAGTTCCTTTTTATGGTTAAATGCATAAGATGTGTGAAGACAGTGTATACTACTGGATGCAAGGAGGCTGGTCAGTTGGGAATAGAGTTTAAACATAACAGTTGGGACCAGGATTGAACCATGAATGGACGAGGCATCCTACAGTGACTCAAGAGGCTTTGCCACAAGCATAATGTTATACTTTCCCAAGAAGAATATTCTACGCATGCTATTTTAGCATGATAGAGGTGACAATATATAAGGGAAAGTGGGCTTGATACAGAATTGGGCCTGGATTTGAATCATAATTCTATCACTTGCAACCCATGATCAAGTCCTTCTCAGAATTTTAATTTCTTTGGAAGGATTTTATTGTTCTTGTTCAGTTGTTTCAGTCATGTCCAACTCTCTATAAGCCCATTTGAGTTGTTGTTGTTGTTGTTGTTTTGAGGGGCAAAGATACTAGAGCGATTTGCCACTTCCTTCTCCAACTCATTTTACACCTAAGAAAACTGAGGTAAACAGAGTGAAGTGACTTGCTTAAGGTCACACAGCTAATAAGTGTCTGAGCCTGGATTTGAGCCACCTAGATGCCAGAAGCATTAGAATAGATACATTCTAAGGTCCCTTCTAAATCCCATGATTTCATGGGTTAATTTTGAGTCATGAATATTCCATTTACTAGTTATATAATGTTGAACAAGTCATTTAAGTTTTTTCAGCATCCATTTATGATGAGATTCCCTGGAAGTTAAGATCAACCGATCAACAATGATGGACAGAAACAACTACACCCAGAGAAGGAACACTGGGAATCGAATGTAAAATATTAGCACTACTGTCTATCTACCCAGGTTACTTATACCTTCGGAATCCAATTCTTAATGTGCAACAAGAAAATTGGATTTACACACATATATTATATCTAGGTTATGGATGTAACACATGTAAAATGTATGAGTTTGCCTGTCCTCTAGGGGAGGGAATAGAGGGAGGGAGGGGAAAATCAGGGAAAATCTGGAAAAATGAATACGAGGGATAATGTTATTTTAAAAATTACTCATGCATATATATTGTCAAAAATGTATAATTATAAAATTAATTTTAAAAAAAAGATCAACCGATCAAACAACTTCCTCCATGAAGTCTTCCTGATTGCCACTCGATCCCCATCACACACATTCACCAAAGTAAAAGTAATCTTTCCTTCTTCTTAGTTTCTATACTTCTGTGTGCCAATAAAGGTAACTACATACCTCTCTTGGTACACCCTTTCATGATATTTTCATATACTACCTTGAAGAAAAAGGCAGGGAGAAGAACAGAATGAAAAAGAAGAGGAGGAGGAGGAGGAGGAGAAATACAGACCAGAATCTTGCTATCCTTTCCAGATGGCCAATAAACAAAACCAAAAATATGCTAAAGAAATCAACAAATAAACTATGCTGTAACTAGAACATCATTATAGCCAAAAATACTGCCCACAACTGCCCAGATAGAATTCTGATCCATAACAATTTAAGAAAAACATTCTTGATAGACATTGCAGGATAAAGCAATCATGATCTCCAAACTACATGAAATGAAAAAGCTTTCAAATTACAGAGTCCAAGAGAAAGGAATCAAGCATGTGATAATAGGACAAGATACAGAACCTCACTAACAATATGTATGTTATCTTGAAAATTCTTTCAGTCAATGTATAGAAGATGAACTTACAACTCAATACTCAATTTAAAAAATAATCAGTTCATCCATCTATTCAAATGATGTTTTTCTCATGAAACTTTCATTGATTTCACTACTTATATAATTCCTTTCTTGCAGTTCAAAATTATATTTCCTGTGTCCAACTTCTCATAATTTCACACTTCTCATATTCTACTTATCTCCTATTCCGAACAGTGATAGTACATAAATTATATAGAATTGGATCTATATGTATTGATCAAATTAAATAATGCATATAAAGGATATTGGAAACCTAAAATACTACATTAATATGATTTTGAGTAGTATATTCTTCCTGCTGGATTGTACACACCATAAAAGAAGAAATTATGTCTTAAATGTCTTGGTCCTCTCCCTACACAGTGCATTGCATATATGGTATAGTTGAAAAATCACTAGACTTATAGTCAGAAAATGTGGTTTCAAATTTGGCTCTGCCTTTAACTTGTGATTTTGGACCTGTGACTTTATTTGAATCTCGATTTCTTCAACTTGAATAAATGTGATTGGGTTAGATCATCATTTGGATTTCTTCCAGTTCTAAATGTTATAAAACAAATAGTTGCTGAATCAAAACTGAATAGTAGGTACTCAATAACTATTTAGTGATTGACTATTTCGTTGCAGTAGTATACTCCTTCCCTTTTCAAAAATAAAAGAACCATGGCATATCTTGGCTAAGAGATAAATAAAGCATCATTTACTTTTCAGTCAAAGAGCAACCTATGGAATTGTTTTCTCTTTGTTATTTGTTGTTCAGTCATTTTCAATTATGTTCAACTCTGTGACCCTTTGGAGATTTTCTTGGCAAAGACAAGGAGATGATTTTATATTTCATTCTCCAGATCATTTTACAAAGGAGTAAGCTGAGGCAAACATGTGTAAGGGACTTACCTACGGTCACAGATACTTTCTGAGGCTATACATGATTTCAGGATAGAATATGCTGAAATCAAGCCTGGTGCTCTATCCACTGCACTATCTAACTGCCCCTCTTTACTTTAGAAACAAAAATATATTTGCAATAGATATTCCCACTAAAAATAGGTACAACATGAGAGTGCTCACTCTTACTGTTTTTATATATTTATTATGATAACAATCAAAATGCCAAGAAGTTTCTTTTGGATATTATAAAAAATTAAAATTATGATTACATGGGAAAACAAGCAACTTAACAAGCTCAAAATTCACAACACTAGAGGAAAATTGGTATTGCACCCCAAAACATTAAAGTATATAAAGGTTAATCAAGAAGCATTTATTAAACACTTCCAATGAGCCAAGAACTATGTTAAGCATTAAGATAGAAATACAAGGGGCAGCTAGGGGGCGCAGTGGATAGAGCACCAGCCTTGAATTCAGGAGGACCCGAGTTCAAATGTGATCTCAGACACTTAACACTTCCTAGCTGTGTGACCCTGGGCAAGTCACTTAACCCCAGCCTCAGAAAAAGAAAAAAGAAAAAAAAAGATAGAAATACAAAGAAAGAAACAATACCTACTTGCAGGGAACTTATGATTATTATAGGGAAAGAAGAAAAACATCTAAGCGTATGAGACTAAATATAAAGAAATCAGAGGCAATTATCAATAATATTGGGTCCTGAAAATAGAACAGATAAATAGACCATTTAAGTGGAGCAGACCAAATATATATAAAAGATTGATAAATCTATAGGACAATCAAAACCACAGAAAAGGTTCAGTATTTTTAAAAATGTTTTTGGGAAAATTTATTAACAATCTGCCAAGAAAGCAAATTTTTAACTACATCTTAATCCTAATAATCCCCCAAATTTCCAACTATATGAGAGACTTAATTTTTTTTAATATAAAGAGAAGGAAAATGGAATAAAGCATCAAAATGTAGTGGAAGAAAAACTTTTTACAGGTCAGAAAAGGAGAAGAGAAATGTGCTTGACTGTGTGATGAAAAAAACATAACTAAAAGAAAAAGAATAAATTAGATAAAATATTTCCAGAAATACAACCTATAAAACTTGAAACCTAAACATAGATGAGGAGCAGTTTTAGAACATCACATTTTTAATTCCTAGTTATTAACAATAAATGACTAATAGATGTGAATAGTTATTAAGAAGGAAACACAAATAGTTGTTGATAAGTACTTGAAAAATATTAAATTTCACTAACGCTCAAAAGAATTGTAAAATTTCATCTCAGCTATTGAAATGATGTAATTTATAAGCAATGAAGCTCAATGCTGGCATATTTGCAGTAGAATAAGATACACTCACTCATTGCTATTGGAATTGAAAACCTGTGTACTTTTTTTAAAGAACAATATGGAGATATACAGCAATAGTTACAGAGATCAGATAGTTTGATGATGCTATTGTTAGGAAAATATCATGAAAATGTTATCAAAACCAATCCTCTCCCCCACTAAAGGAATTCTGTCCAAGATTTTCTTAATAGGATTAGTTGGAATTATTAAAAATTGGGAACAATCAACATTCCAACAACCTGAGGAATGAATGATAATTGTGGTACAACAATGTAATGAAAAGTTGTCATATGATTAATAATAATAACAAGGATTATAGGAGGAATCTGAAAGGACTTTTATGCAATAATGCAAAAAAGAACCATAAATTAGATTATGAACGGTACATTAAATTATATTTCTTGCATATGACCATATATAAGAAAAAGTAAATGAGAATGAAAGAACAAACAATCCTGATAGGAACTTAGAAAAAGTGACTAAAAAAGTCTTATGATGCTTTATATGATTAAATAAACTGACTTAAATGCAAACAGTATTGTTGCATTGATATTCAATGTTGTTTTGTACTTAATCGTAAGGTGAAAGAAAAATATATATCCTCTTCTCAAAAATTGCAAAATTTCACAATTTTAAGGGACCCACAAATGGAACCTCAGAAGCTACCTAGCTCAACCTATACCTGAGCAGGATTTCTTTCTATGACATCAAAACCTCCAGACATGGAAATTTTAGCTCTTTCCAAGACAACTCATTTCATCTGCATAGAACTTTAACTGTTGAGAATATTATTCCCTTCTAAATCATTATTGATTAAAGTAATGCAGATTAAAGCAACTCTGAGATACCACCTTATATCCCTCATTGGCTAAGATGACAGGAAAAGATAATGACGATGTTGGAGGGGATGTGGGAAAACTGGGCTACTAATGCATTGTTGGTGGAGTTGTGAAACGCTTTAACCATTCTGGAGAACAATCTAGAACTATTCCCAAAGGACTATCAAACTGTACATCTTTGATCCAGCAGTGCCATTACTAGCTCTGTATCCCAAGGAAATAATAAAGGAGGAAAAAGAAACCACATGGTCAAAAATGTTTGTAGCAGCTCTTTTTCTGGTAGTAAAGAATTGGGAAATGGGTAGATGCCCATTAATTGGGGAATGGCTGAACAAGTTGTAGTATATGAAGACAATGAAATATTATTGTTCTATTAAAATGATGAGTAAGCTGATTTTAGAAAAGCCTGAAAAGATTTACATGAACTGATGCTGAGTGAAACAAGCAAAAGCAGGAATACATTGTACACACTAATAGCAAGAATGTGCAATGGTCAACTATGAATGACTTGGTTCCAGCGGTTCAGTGATCCAAAACAATCTCAATAGACTTTAGACAGAAAAATGCCATCTGTATCCAGAAAAATAACTAAGGAGACTGAATGTAAAACAACACATGCTATGTTGACTTTTTTTCTTTTTTTTTTTCTCTCTCTCTCATGGTTTTCCCTTTTGCTCTGATTTTTCTGTCCCAATGTGATTCACAAAACAATGTGTGTTAAAAAATAAATAAATTTATTAGAAAAAAAGAAATATACAGATAAGCAGAAATGTTGTAGATTGTTTGAAAATGAGAAGATTGTGGAGTTTGTAAACAATAAACTACTACTAGTCTATTTTAAAAAAAGAAAAAATAAAATTATTCCTTATATAGAATTAAAACATTGCTTTTGGGTAACTTGCTCCCTTACTTTTTGGTGTTGCTCTTTCAGACTGAGTAGAACAAAGCCTGACTCTTCCTCCATATAAGTTCAAATATTTCAAAAGAATCCAATTTTCTCATTTTGCAAATGGAAAACTGAGTTTCAGAGAAGTTATGTTTTTTTTCAAGTTGTGTATATTCTATTTCCTGAAGCTACTATTATTGCTGATTATTTTTTCAGATTTTACAGCTGCTATGGCAAATATAAATGCAACCACTGTGAGAACAATTGAGCACCTCTCCCTACAGTGACATAAGAAGCTAGTGACAAACCCCAAATCTCCTTCCCCTACCAGTGCTCTTTCTCATACACTCTTCCCTACTTTCAATATTCTACAGGAGTCAGGATCAGATTGCCTATCCTGCAATTCCCCATCCTGAGCCAAGATGACAAACTGATATTCAAATTTCCCTTTTTTATATTGTTGTTATTCATCTTTCATTTTCAGAGGGCCAGTGATATCATAAGGGTCCTGTCTTAATTTACAAATGAATTGGATTTAAGTGAGACAGAGCTGTGAAAAATCATAAGACAGCAGTAATTGGGAACATATCATAGTAGTGGAATATAAACACAATGGATTTCATCATTTCTTTTTATATAGTATCTCTCCTATAAACCTCTCCTCTCTGCTTATACAGCCAGTTGCTCTCATCACCTCTCCCTAAAACTACATTAGCCTTCTAATTGTCTCAAGACTCCCCACTCCAATCCAACTTCCTCTTAGCTGCTGAGGTGATTTTCCTAAAGCTCAGGTCTTACCATATCACCTCCCCACCCCCACTCAATAAACTCCAGTGGTTCCCTAATACCTCTAGGATCAAATGTAAACTCCTCTGTCTGGCATTTTAAGCTCTTCATAACCTAGACTCCTCCTACCTTTCCAAATATCTTATATTCTACTCCCTTCCATGTATTCTAAGATTTAGCTGTACTGGTCAGTGTTTCTCAAATACAACCCTCTGCTTACTATTTTTCTGTGCCTTTAAAATGGCCACCTCCTCATACCTGGAATGTTCTCCCCTTCCCTTCTGTTTCTTGGCTTTCAAGTCTTGTTTCAAAACCCTTACTTCTTTTGAGTGGTCCTTCCCCCTTTTCTCCCCATGCTATCGTGTCTATGTACTCTGAAATTACCTCCCACCTACTCTGTATAGATCTATCTTATAATTCACATGTTCTTTAGACCATTAGAATTTAAGATCTTCATGGGGAGTAATTTGTATTTTCAGGGATGAGCATGGTGCCCAATGCATTGTAAGTGCTTAGCAAATACTTGTTGACTGATTTTTTTTTTATTTTGCTCTTGTGAATTATTAATTTGTGACTTTGGGCAAAACATTCCCATCCTCTGAGGCTCAGTTGCCACTTATTTAAAAGGACAGAACAAGACTAGGTGATGTCCAAGGGTCTTTCTAGTTCTAGATCCCATCCTTCTGTCTCCAAGGAAAGGCTATCTTCTCAGATTTTTCATTGGAATGGTATTGGCCCAAACGAATTCACTTTTGACAGTGAGTACCTGATTTCCAGAAGGACAGTAGGAAGACTGGTTTTGATGACTTCCAAAGATTCTATATCGATCACAACCCTCTGAAAAGTTTGCTGGATGGGGACACACCATTTCTGCTCCCATCTCTTCATGATTCCCATGAAAAACAGCCTCTCTACTGAAGCACATTTGTAATTAGGGCTCTTGGGCTAAGAGGAGAATGATTGGCAGTCTGCACTGCCAAAGCCCTCTTGGCCCTGAGTGCATAAAGACGTACTATTTGGGGGCTTTTATGGGCAAGGATATTGTTTTAAAGTTTAATTTAGAGGCACATGTTACCAGTTTTATTTTGCTCTGGAGCAGCTGGGCTGGGGGAGTTGGAGTGAGGGTGGGAGGCTTTCTAAGATTGCAATCAATGGCTAGCTTTCCTCAAACCAGGACCCCCTTGGAAACTAAACAGATGTCTCATGAGGGCTGTTTATCCTGACTGAAGAAATAAAAATTAAGCAGCAACGAAGAACAATGGGCTCTTGAAGAAATTTTGACAGCCAAATTGCAAGAACCCAACCAGAAATTACCAGCAAACTTTTCAGGAAGAAAGGAATTGGAGTTAGAGTGATATTTTTTAAATTGCAAGGTCATGAAATGAATATGAAAGTATAAACAAGGCTATGTGTGCTATGTAAAATATTATGCAATGAAATAAGAAAGCACAGCATAATAGAACATAACCAAATCTAATGCATTCCCCTGAGTAACAGCTTCAGGAACAACATGGCTTGTGTTTGATTACAGCTAACCAGAGTTAACAAGTTATTACCAGGATTGAGAATCCTAGAATATTAGAGCTGGAGCTGCAACTTCCTGATAATAATAATAGTAAGCATTTATATCATACTTTATGCTTTGCAAAGTCCTTTGCACATGTTAGCTCATTGGATACTCCAGACAACGCTGGGAGGGAGCTGCTATTACTATCCACATTTCACTGAGGCACATAGTAAGCCATTTACTTACAGCTAGTAAATATCTAAGGTGGAATATGTGTATTTGTTTTTCTGACTTTAAGTGTTATGCTCTAATCACCCCCTGAACCACCTAGCTACACTTTATGAACATTTATTAAGTAACTACTATATGTTTGCCTTGTCCTTAGCCATAAAGCATCTTAACATCAATCACTCAATCAACAAGCATTTATTAAGTATTTGCTGTTTGCCAGGCTCTGTGCAAAATGTTGAATTAGACTTCAGGTCTCCTGACTCTTATACCAGTGTTATTCCTCCACTATATAAATCTGTTCCATATTATTTAATTGCTGTTCTCCAAATAACCACATAGCTATTGGATAATTATTTTCTTCTCCATAAAAAATAATTAGCATGGGTGTTAGTCAATTTAAAAGGTATAGCTATTATGTTCATAATTCTGTGCAAGGCAGTGAAGGAGGATATGCTGTGCCATTGTCTTGTGGTACCCTAAATCCAATTATCCTTTAGTATCTCAGTAGAATAACTTATATACACCCTCTCATCCTATGTAATTCTCTCCCCTTCATGTCTTTTGCTGGTTTCTTCTGTCACCTTATTTCCAGTAGCGAGGCAAAATAGAGCCAAACAAGAGCAAAGATCACTTTGTAGTAATATCTATTTCCTGAGTCTCTGTTCACTCAATCACCAAGTATTTATTGAGCACTTTCTGTGTGTTGAGCACTAAAATAAGCACTGGAATTAAAAGAGTGAAATCACAAGAAAATATGTTGCCTTCAAAGAACTTGCATTCTAATGGGGATAAAACCTGGAAATAACTAGATATATACATGACGCACATATAGTAGATATTAGGCGATTTTAAAGGGGAAGGAAGGAAGAAATTGAACAGGAAGGTTCCCAGAAGATGGTGACATTTAAAATGCCTCAAAGGAAACTAGATATGTCAAGAAGTGGAAGTTAGGTTGGAGAGTATTCCAGGCACTGGGGACAGGCAATGTAAAACTAAATAGTATGTGTGAGGACCAGCCCACAAGCTGGTCTCAATGGGCCCTAGAATATATAGAGCAGAGTAGGATATGAGAAAAATGAAAAGATAGAAAGGGACCCAGTTGTATCATAAAAACTTTAAATGTCAAACAGAGGTCTTTAGAATCGATACTGGATAATTGGAGTTGAGATGATGAGACCTACATTTTAGGGAAATCACATTGGTTGCTATTTCCAAAGATGCATGGCCTAATGGTTAACCTTTGAGGGATGGAGCTCCTTTGTATTAAGCAAGGCTTGTCCTTGAACAAAATTTGAAAATAGATCAACAATCCATCACTGGGCACCATAATCTCAATTTTTCCAATATCCAAGAACCTACCATGGTTTGAATGATACTAAGAGTCACCAGTGAAGGACTATTTTGAAGTCAAAGTATAGAGAACATTGGGTGGAAAAAATCAAATTATATTCCTTTAAATGGATTTTAAAAGGCAGTCAGGTAGTACAAGAAATAGAATGCTAGTCCTGAAATCAGAATCATATCTTCAGTTCAAATCAGACATTTACTCTCAGTGTGACTCTGGACTCTGGACATTTCATCCCTCTCAGACCATTTTCTTATCTGTAAAATAGGGATAACAATAGCATTCTCAAGATCGTTATAGGAATAAAATGAGTCACAGAAATATTTTCAAAGTTCTTTGCAAATCTTGAAGCATTATATAAATGCTAACTAATATTTTCTAAATATATAGGTACTTGAGTTCCCATTATCTGGACTTGACTGGACTGACATTTCAAATTTAACAAATACTTATTGAGTCTCTATTCTATTCAAAGTCCTGTGCTTGGGTATAGTCAGTCAGGTTGGAATTCACATGAGAATAAGAATCCTTGTAAAATTTTCAGGATTTCTTGGATTCTATCCAAAGTACCACAAAGCCAGCATTTCCTGCTCCACTCTCTCTTCATGCTTTGATGGCTGACCCTGGCTACAAAGGATAATTGAACTTCTCTAACCCTCTCAGGGTTCAGTTTGGGTGAATACTTGACTTGGTTTTCATTTTTATCTATGCCATTTTACTCATTCTTGATGTAATCTAGACCCCATAACTTGTTTATTTTCCATCTTAAGTGATTTAATGCTCATAAAATGTGCTTAACCTCATGGCCTCCAAGCCTGAAATGGATGACACAGTCATGGAATCATAGAATATCAGGGAGAGAAGGGACTTTGGGTCTCATCTAGCCAAACCTATCATTTTTATAAAAGACAAAACATGAGGTCCAAAGAGAGGTAGGTCTCGGGGGGCAAGGGTTCAAACTAGCTCTCACAGTTCCAAGCATTTTCCATGACAAATGAGTCTAGCAAAATTACACAACACATTTGTCTAATTTATTTAAAAGGATTCACTCTACAAATTCAGGTAAGCCTACAATTTGTATGTTATATGTGTCAACAATTTCATTTGTCACACCAACTAACAGAAGACACCACTACAAATACAAATTAATATGATCGTGGAAACTAAAAGGAAAGGACATCCGTGCTCAGTCACCATAAATCCTCAGCTTATTTGTTTAAATCACATAATCCCTTCAAACTATCATTTGTAGAAAAGGATACTCCTCCTAGAACTAAGTCTTTCTAATAATCTTATACCTAGGCACACACACACACACACACGACACACACACACACACACACACACACACACATACCTCTTTGATTCAATGACAACAAACTCCTCTCTAGCCCTTAAACAAGATACTCCTGATTCTCTGCATTTTCCCTGGCTATCTGGAATATTCTCCCTCCTCATATAATTTCTACTTACTTAACTCCTTAACTTCCTTCATTATTCATATTTCAAGTGACTTTCCTGTCTTGACTATCTTCAGTTTATCTACTCTATGATTTAGCTGTCTTCATGTTGTTCGACCATGAGATCTTGAGAACAGGGATTGTCTTTTGCCTTTCTTTGTATTCCCCAGATCTTTGCAGTATATGGTACAGAGTAGGCACTTTAAAATGATATTAATTGACTGGCTGACCATTTCTATCCCTCACCTAGCTCTTCATGAATCCCAGCGGTACTTGAAGGATACCTTGATGAATCTGTGACTTTATTAAAGTAGGTACTCCTTCCAATGGTATTAACTCCAATCTCTCTACCTCACATCCAAGGTCACTCTTTATCTTTTTCATATAAGCTTTCACAGAGCATCCATCCACTATTTCAGAAGTCTCCTTCCAGATATGAGAGCACTGGTAGATGCCAAAGGAGGAAAAGAGACCATGAATTAGTTGTTATTCCTTGATAAGATTAAAAAATAGAGGAACTCACATTTTCCACTCCCCTTTTCATAGTCTAGAATTTATTCATTGATGTGGAGAACTCTGTGGTGATGAGATTGCTTCTCTGAAGGCAATTTGGAAACCAGTCTATACCTGAGTTGCCTGGGATATGGAGAAGGAAGAGAAGAAGGAAAGGAATAATCATTAGTAAGGTTAAGTTACTTGCTCCAGGTCACATAGTCAGCATAAATCAGGCAGGACGTGAACCCCAGTCATTTTCATGAGCCTGAGACCAGGGCTACAAACTCTCAATCATACTGCTCCATTTTCCTTTTTTCAAACAACCAATGTATTAATGAGAATTATTAAGTGCTTACCACATTCTGGGGGTCTAAGTGGTACAGTGGATAGAGCACCAGGCTTAGAGCCAGGAAAACCTGAGTCCAAAACCAGCATCAGATATTTACTAGCAATGGGACCTTATTGAATTTTAACTTTTCCCAGACTCAGTTTCCTCAAGTGTTAGAGGGATCACATAATAGCATCAATCTCCTAGGGTTTTGTTGTGATGGTCAAATGAGATAATAATTATAAAGTAATTTGAAAATCTTAAGGAGTTATATAAACATTAGCTATTGTGCATCTTTCTGGTTCCCTATAATTCTTTGTTGGGAATGAATTGCATCCTACTCACACTGATTATGTGCCTCTCCATTGACCTTTGAGTGACTCATAACTTTAATTTTGTGGTATTAAATGACTCACAATTGTATAGTATCACTAGAAAAATATTATTGAAGAGATGAGTTTTTGCTTCAGGGATCAGCTTGGGGTCATTAAAGCACTGTACAATTTTTAAAATGTAGTCCTGCCCTTTTCTTTTATTGCATCATAGACACAGATCATTTTCCATACATATTGTCTATCCAAGGTCTATAAGCTGCTAAAGTAGCTCTATATTTTGTCTATATAACATTAACATATAAATAAGCAGCTAAATACATAAAGAAAATGCAATATTATTTTATTTATTTATTTATTTTTAAAATTATAAGTTTTTATTGACAGAACATATGCTTGGGTAATTTTTTACAACATTATCACTGGCAACTCGGTTCTATTCTGACTTTCCCCTTCCTTCCCTCCACCCCCTCCAATAGATGGCAGGCAGTCTTATACATGTCAATTATGTTATAGTATATCCTAGATGCAATATATGTATGCAGAACCGAATAGTTCTCTTGTTGCACAAGATTATTAGATTTAGAAGGTAAAGACAACCTGGGAGGAAAAGCAAAAGTGCAAACAGTTTACACTCATTTCCCAGTGTTCCTTTTCTGGGTATGGCTGATTCCGTCCATCACTGATCAATTGGAGCTGAATTAGATCTTCTCTTTGTTGAAGATATCCACTGCCATCAGAATACATCCTCATACAGTATTGTTGTTGAAGTGTATAGTGATCTCCTGGTTCTGCTCATTTCACTCAGCCTCACTTCATGTAAGTCTCTCCAGGCCTCTCTGTATTCATCCTGCTGGTCATTTCTTACAGAACAATAATATTCCATAACATTCATGTACCACAATTTACCCAACCATTTTCCAATTGATGGGCATCCATTCATTTTCCAGTTTTTAGCCACTATGAAAAGGGCTGCCACAAATATTTTGACACATGCAGGTCTCTTTCCTCTTTAATATTTCTTTGGAATATAAGCCCAGTAGTAGCAGAGTATGCAGTTTGATAACTTTTTGGGCATAATTCCAGATTGCTCTCCAGAATGGTTGGATTCGTTCACAACTCCACCAACAATGCATCAGTGTCCCAGTTTTCCCGCATCCCCTCCAACATTCATCATTATTTTTTCCTGTCATCTTAGCCAAACTGACTGGTGTGTAGTGGTATCTCAGAGTTACTTAATTTGCAATGCAATATTATTTTATCCTAAGAAATTATAGGGTAGCAAGGTGAAACAGTTGATAGAGCACTGGACTTATAAGTCAGGAAAACTTATTTTCCTAAATTCAAATCTGGCCTTAGATTTATTTATTTACCAGTTCTGTGATCCTAGGCAAGTCACTTAACTCTGTTTGCCTCAGTTCCTCCTCTGTAAAATGAGCTGGAAAAGGAAATGACAAAGGACATATATTGAAAATAAAGTCAAAACGAATCAGAGATGATGGAAAAGAACTAAAAAAGAAATTATGAACAATAAGAATTGAGAGGAACACAGACATCTATATGAATTAATAATGCAGGATAAATAGAAGCATAAAACAATAACTACAGCAAGACAAATAGGGGAAACAACAGTAAAAACCTGAATGCTGCAAAATAATAATAAGCAATCTTAATTCCATAGAATGGGTAGGAAAATACACCTTCCTATATTTGCTAATATTAGGGCCTTTGGGGGTGCACTGGTCGATTTTGCTGAATTGTTTTAATTTTTTTACATTTCTTTTTCCTATTTTTCCACAGAGTGGGGTTCTCAGAGTAGGGAAAGGGGAAAGAATATATTTGCAAATACGAATAATATAAAATAAGGGATAAGAATAAAAATATACTATATACTATATACTATAGAATATTACTTGCAAAATCTGGTTGAGATTTTGTAAAATCACTGTTATTTTTGCAGTGGGGATTAATATATTTATATTATCATCCCCTTTTTCATGCATTTTTAGAATCAATCCTTCAATGTTCTCAAAATTGTGCCACCTCCAACACAACATTTTTCTATAAATACTAAGTGTAATGCAACTATTTTTACTATCTTTGTTTTGTTTCTATTTTTTCTAGCTGTAGCTCTGGAACTTTTATGTTAGTGCCCAAATGTCATTGATGTGAAATAATTTATTGTAGAAGTCTTTCTTTCTTAGTTTGTTTATCATTCTCCTTCTAGTTTCATCCTTTTTTCCCATCAGTTTTTTTTCTTAATTAGGTGTTACATCAAGCTTTTTGCAAGCTTACTCTTGCTTCCATTACCTCTTGCTGTTTTATGACATGCTGCTGCTAATAATCTTGCAACATCTACTTCAATAAAATCTTACAAATAAGTTTATAATCTGAACCCATATTGTTCTTGCCTGTTCTACACCTCTGCTTGACCAAAAAAAATCAAGTGGTTGCTATCTGAAGCAATTTCTAGGGTCTTTTGTTCTTGTTGTGGTGAATGTTTCATAGTCATTAAATTTGGTTAGGAAATGGTGATTGTTTTTATCATTTTCTTTTTTTCTACATATTTTCATCAACAACATTTGTAAATGTGTCAAACTGAAATTTCAATTATATTCCATGTCTTTTTAGTTTTGTTTTTTATTCTTATTTTTATTCTCTCTTATTTGCTATTAATTTTTATCTTTCTTTTAACAAGAAAAAAAATTCTTAAATAACTTCACACTAAAAATCATATATTTTTCTGTCTGTTAAAATGTTTTATTATATTATTTGATTTCTATGTCCAGTGCCATGAAGAAAATATTAATGATATATAGGTATAAACCTCCTTTATAGTCCATGAGTCTTTGCTCTCTTTTAATTCTTACTCCTGAATCATGTTTTTCAACCTGTTCTTTGTCATCCATCCCTATGCCCACCTACACACAGAAGTCACAGAATATTAAAGGATATGCCAATTTACTCCATAGGGTCTTATCAGGTTGTTTGTAGAATTTCTTTTCTTCTTCGTCCTCAAGAACAGATGGTGGTACTTAAACTACAATTATCTTCCTGGTGGTCTTTTTTGCAAATGCTCACCATGAGCATTGTAATATGAGATGGCCAATGTCACCCATAATGGTGTTTCTTGTTGCCTCTAAACTGACAGTAGAACCAACTCTACCAACTCCTTGTTCACCTTCCCAAAAGGAACATCTTTCCATTTAGCTCCATATTCCTTTTCAGCTCTGGTTTTATTCATAGCAAGAGTGTCAAGATTGATGTGATTCAGATCTTCCAGGACTTATTGGTCATTGGACAAGGATTGTATACTCAAGGTACCATTAGCTTTGTTAATGTTTATAGAACTACATGGTTCGAATACCTTGCCCCTTCTTCTATCATTCTCTCATTATCGTTGCAGATGTTGAGGGAGTCCACATAGGACAGGGAGCCATTTTGTAATGTATCTTTTTTTTTCACTTTTTAGATTACTTCGACAAAAGAATTGACCTCTAAGTAAAAAAGTATATTGTTCAAGACATTCCCCTTATCTATCTAGACTGGTCCTTGGAAAGCAGAATATATTGCAAGATTGTTTTTGAAAACTTGTCTAGCATAAGAGACTTTTCTAGACTTGGATTCTGTCATCATAGACTTCCAGAACCCAGAACCACCTCTTGGACACAATGAGGCCTCAGAGTAAGACTTTTTGAAGGAACTGAGGGGAAAATATGTCTTATGATTATCTTTTACTTTAATTTTTTAAATTCTGTACTTAAACTCCAAAAACAATCATATTCACATTCAGAGTGCAAAAAGTATCATATATTAAATTCCTTATCCTGCCACTTGCTTTTTTTAAAGTATGTAATAATTTAGTACATTACTTTCAAAATTTTCATATTGGACTCTGTTTCTTCCTGTTCTCTTCTGTACAATTAAAAAAATATTTCTGTGGCCTTCTTTTAGGGGGAATCACTATTAATTATACTTCCTTTTAACATGCAGCTTCCCCCAATTAAAAAAACAAGTGTCTATTGCTAGGCATAGAGAAGGGAAAAAGAGAGAGGGTAAAGAAAAAAAAATTAAATGATAACTTTCTTATACATTTTAAAGAAATAGCAAATTTTATCTAATTGTATGGCAGTTTCACATATGTGCATTTTTTTTCTTATATTATGTTATGGAAATGCTTGTTTTATTCCATAAATTAAAAATTAAATAAAACTTTAAAAAAAAAAAACAAGTGTAAGAAAAAAACTCCAAACAAATAAACTTAATTGAGAAAAATAAGTCTATACTGTAGCTGTGTCCAAAAATAAATCTTTTTTGAAATCTGTTCTCTTCATTATTTTCCAAGTTCACTGTCTATGCTGCCTAAACTCACTAAGCAATACAAACAGCAATACAGCATTAGGGTCACTCTTCTTTTAATTTCTTGTTTTTTTTTTCTTTTTAAAAATGATACAACTGAGTTAGTACATCTTCGTACTATTTTTTTCACAAGATAATTTCCTTACGCATTATGTTTATTTTTAAAATTCATTTTTTAAATCTAGGTTCAAAACAAGCTGAAATTACTTGTAAGGACAAACTTTCATTTAGTGCTAAATATGGGCATTTATCAAGGGTTGGATAAAGACCATCAAGATGGTTTCATGGGTAATTCAAGATTTCATCTGGTGGTAATCGAAAAATAAGTCTTTATTTCTCTCATTTCAGATATCTACTAAAAAAAATAAACTGCTAAACAACAGAGAATAATAGAATTTAATTCAGTTAATAATATTGATAGACCCTTGCTTAAATTCAAATATTTATATAAGATGCTCATCTTTCTTGTATGTGTTTCATACATATTTTTTGCTTTGCAACCTGGGATCTTAAGATGACACCACTAATGGCAGTTGGAGAAAGAGAAAAGAAAATATGTTTGTGTTAAAAAAAAAAAAAAAAGATATGTTTGTTTAATTCAATTGATTGTGTGTATGTTTGTGTATATATGTATACATGTGTATGTAGATATTTGTATATTTATATGTGGTGCTATTTATAGTTTCCGTAAGCATGTAAACTATATATATATATTTTATTAATTTATATATAGCATAATGCCTATACTATTTAAATACATGAATATTTACACATACATAAATGCACATATACCTATATATATATTTATATACATCTTAATATTTGTGTATGTATATTTGTACATATATATACATACATGTATATATTGCATTTATTTATATACTGTGTATAAACATTTATACTATATATAAATGGCATATTTATACGTATATGTATACATATGCATGTATATGAGTACTGCATGTGTGTTTTATGTACTTGTAGATAAGTATGTGTACTATGTATAATATTTTAATAATTATATATGTATATTTATGTATAATGTATATATACTGCATGTATTTATATAGAATAGCTAAGCATGTATATTATATATAAATAGTATATTTTAATTCTTATATATATGTATGTGTATTTATGTATGTATATTGCATGCATTTATATAATGCATATATAAACAATTATTCTATACAGATATTGCATTTAATACTTATACATGTTTATGTATGTATATATACACACATACATGTATTGTGTATATATTCCATGTGTTTTGTATTTATATATGCATATATGCAATATGTAGCTATTATATTTAATACTTATATATTATATGTGTGTGCATACATTTGCATATATAAGCATTCATTCTACATTCAGATATTATATTTAATATTTATACATATGTTTATGTATATGTATATACATATACGTATATCTGAATATATTGCATTATTTATATAGTGTGTGCATATATAAGTATGTATATGCAATGTATAAATAGCATATCTTAATACTTATATGTGTACTGTGTATGTATATATACATATATATGTATATATTACATGCATTTGTATAGTGTATGTATAGGCATTTGTTCTATATGCAGATATTATATTTTAATACTTATACATATATTTGTGTATGTATATGTGTGTATATTACATGTTTTATATAGTATATATGAATGTAAATGCAATATATAAATATTATATTTTAATACTTATATGTGTACTGTATATGTACATATATGTGTGTATATTGCATGCATTTTGTCATGTGTGTGTAACATTTATTCTACATATGGATATTCTATGTTAATACTTATACATATGCTTATGTATGTATATAATATGGGTATATGTTATATATTGCATGTTTTATATAGTGTGTGTATATGAGCATGTATATACGATATATAAATATAGTTTAATATAGCTACTGTGTATATGTATTTATATATGTATGTATATTGCATGCATTTGTATGGTGTGTATATATATGCATTTATTCTACATTCAGATAATGTATTTAATATTTTTATATATATGTTTAAGTATGTATATGTATGTATATATGTGTTATAGTGCATATTTTATATAGTGTGTGTATATAAGCATGTGTATATGATATATAAGTATTATGTTTTAATACTTATATATGTCTATATTTAATTGCAAATAATGCTTCTTCTGAAGATATTCTTCTAAGAGACAGCATCTGGAAAGAAAACAGACTGCCTGATTAAGCTAGATGGTGGAATTCCCTCCTCCACCCCCATCCCAAGTAGGTGGCCTGACAGCTTGTAAAATGCTCCTATGCTAACAGTTAACAGTCACAGTAACTGACCTCAATTACTGAAGGCTTTCATTTTTCTAAATGGGCACTGCCCTCACAATTAGTTCTCACCCAGGTGCTAAAGAGCTGGGAGTGAAGAAGGGGCCTTCAGTCCATTTAAATCCCTAGGCCGTTTGAGGAAAGCCCTCCCCAGCCAACACCTCTGAATCAGCTTCCCTTTACTCCCCATGCCAACTTGAGATGAGGGCTCTGCTTTTTTTTGTGGGGCACATGAAATTAAGCTTGGGCCCAGGACAGATGCAGAATGCTGGAGAGTCTCCACAGACCTTGGCCAGGATGAGCCTCACAGGTAGGCAAAGTTGGCAGACACTGATGAAGAATGAATAACACACTCTGGGGGTAAAATCATTCCCATTTCACAGATTAGGAAAGCAAGATATGGGCAGGGACCACCTGCAAATGAGCCCTTTGCTGAGCACCCCCACCTCAGATTTACTTGATATGAATTTTGCATTTTCCCCTATTTTGTGATCCTTGATAGAAGTGAAGCTTATCGAGGTTAGGAACTATTTGATTTGGGGGTTTTTTTGGGGGGGTGTAGCCTTCAGAGCCAAGCACATTGCTTGGCACAAAGTAAGTGCTAATAAATGCTTGTTGACTGATTGACTTACTCAAGCTCATATGGAGAACTGCAGAACTGAGCTCCTAAATCCCAGTCTGGGACTTTTTCCCACTACATTTTGCTTCCTAAAATTTTCAGCACTTAGAGCTGAAAAAAGACTTTAGAAAATATCTAGTTCAGCTTCTTCATTTTGTGGAGGTGGAAACTGAAGCTCAGAAATGTTAAAGTTATACAGTTAAAAAAGAACAGAGCTGGACATCACTCCGTCAATCCCTGTTAACTAATTGCCTATTGTGTGCCAGTCACTTTCCAAATATTTTCATTTGATCCTCAACTTTATCAGATGGGTAATATTATCTCTGTTTTTGTTAAGGAACCTGAAGCAAATGACTTGCCTAAAGTCATATGGCTATTTAATTTTCTAAGGCTGAATTTGAACTCAAGGATCAATGGAAGGAGAAAAGGAGCTTCGATTCCTATATAGATTTCACACCCTTTGACAATTAATGCGTACTTTCATGTTGCTCTAGCCAGCAAATTGTGCCATGTGGCGTTCTAGTAATGAGCATCTCTGAGCTTAGTTAACTAGTCACTGAAGCAGGCATATGGTTAGGATCAATACTCTATCCACTGCCAATTAGCTGCACTAGAAATAAAAGATAAAAAATGAGGCAATCTCTGCCTGTTGAGAAGCTTACAGTCAAGTACAGAGTGCATCAGGAGAAGTGATACGTCACCAGCCTGGACAGATAAATTGGAATCAGATTGTAAAGGAGTTTAGATATTGAGAAAATGAATTTGTATTTTAAAGTCCTGGCAATAAGTACCCATTGAAGCTTCTTAAGCACAGAAGTCAGGTGGCCATGCCTGTGCTTTAGTAATATCAATTTGGCAACTGTGTGGAGGACAGTTTGGAGAAGGGAGACCCTGGATGCTAGCAGACCAGAAGAAAAGTGATAAGGGATTGAATTAGGATGACTGTGAATGGTGATGGAGACAGGAACTAGAAACTGATTGGATTCAGAGCCCTAAGGATTAATCCCCTATGACCTATCACTGCCAAAGAGCAGGATTCTTTGCGTATGGGATACCAATCAAACCACAGATATTCCCTGAACATTTTCTGAGAATGCTGGACTAAGTCCACAAGAAGAAGTCTATTATAGTTATTGAGTCAACTAGCCTGAGAATCAAAATATATGTTCAGATCCTGGCTCTGTAAATTATCTGCTATGTGACTTTGGATAAATAATTTAACTTTCTGACACTCAAGTTCCCTCAATTATAAAACGGGAAGAAAACAAGAGTCTTGTATTATCTCTCTAAAAGGACTGTTGTGAGAATTAAATGGGAAAGAAAGCCATTTCTTATCATAAGTTCTTTTTTTCCAATAGCAATAGCTAGTATTTATATATCATTTAAGATTTGCAAAGCACTTTGCAAACATAATCTTGTTTGATCTTCACAACAATCCTGGAAAGTGGGTGCTATTTAATCCTTATTTTACAGTTGAGGAAACAGTCACAAATAGTAAATATTTGAAGCTGAATTTGAATTCTTCCTGACTCCAGGCCCAGGAGAAGGGGAGAAAGTTCTTAGATTTCTATATAGATTTCATTCCCTCAAAAAACTTAGCAAGTACTTGAGTGTTGCTCTCACCAGCAAATAAACCACCTCACAATCTTTCTGTTAATAAGCATCCCTGAGTTTAGTTTACTCGCCATTGCACAGCAGGTATACAGTCAGTCAACAAACATTTATTATCACTGTATGACATTGGGTAAGTCAGAGCTATAACTAAAGTGGGGTGACTAGGGCTTTCCCCCAGGGAGAAATCTAAGCGGCTTACAGCATTGCAGTCCTTCAGCAGCTAGAAACAGAGCTTAGCACCTTGATGACAAAAATAATTAGTCATAATAGAAAACTACCAGATGGAAGGCTTGAATGAGTGCCTCACTCAACCCTATGCTCCACTTCTTCCTGTAATGGACTTCCCCCAAAGTTGCTTCACACCCATACCTTAGAAGAAGGATTCTTATCCTGGAATCTTTGAACTTCTTTCAAAAATTATTTTGAGAACTGTTTTCCAAAATAATTGGTTTCTTTTGTAATCTTTACAATAATAATACAATATTGATAATACAACAATACAATAATAAAATTATAAGATTTTATTTTATGCATTAAGAAATATTCTTCAGAGAAAAAGTCCATAGGCCTGCCAGAAAAATCTGTTATACAAAGTTAAGAATCTCTGCCCTAGGGGCTGCCTCACACTGAGGTAGAGTTGTACTTTCCTCACAACTAAAACTTTATTTCATGATGGTTGCCCCAAGCAAAAATTCCTAGCTATTTCTCTGAGGTCACAACACTTCTGGAACTCAAATTCCTGATATGTAAAATGAGGAGATTAAACTAGTTTGTCTCCCTAAAATCTATTCCAACTCTCAGTTCTATGGAGTTGGAGAATTTAGTGGTTCAATTGTTTGGAGGATTGGGAATACCAGAATAAAGGAGGATTGGAAGATTGTTATGGGTTATGGATAGGATAGATAACCTCTTTGAGGTCCCAAAATGAGAATAAAGGAGCATTGAAAAGTAAATTCTGTCTCATCCTCCCTAGCTTATTGTTTTTCAAATTAAGGCTAATAACTTTCTCTTAGACACAGATAGGATACAAAGCTCTTGAAAGCAAGATCTAACAGACACTGAGGTAAGAAGTCTTCAAGTTTGCCATGATCTGAATATGACACCTCCAACTCCTACCTCCTCTTCAGAGAAACTAATCAGCAAATTGGTCATGGAATAATGAAATTCTTTTGATCAGAGTAACTCTTGAAGGCTAGTAAATATGATTTGGTAGAAGAAACATGGGGTTGGAGACAGGAGGTTTAAATTCTGGCTATTTACTGCCTAACTAAATAAATGAATGAATAAATAAAAAACATTTATTATGCACATTCTACATGCTTCAAGTGCTTTGCCAGGCTTTGGCAATACAAGTACACAATCAAAACAGTCCTTATCCTCAGGGAGCTTGAATCCTAATGGAGGAAACAAAACGTATAAAGGGATTGTTAGCCAAGAAAGGAGTGATGGCCTGGGAAATAGAACAGAGTAAGTGGAGCAATAGGGCAATCTATTGACACTCCTTTTTTAGAGTCAAGGGGGTTGATTTGGTTAAGTTCTTGAACAAAGAAATGGAAAAAGGAAGTACTCAAAGTAGAAAATGCCAGGGGGAGGTTAAAACTGCTTGTCTCAAGGATTACAAAACCAAATGGTTTAGCTCCTCCTTCAGCAATGATCTGGTTGTTTGCCTTGAAGAGAAATAGGAGGAGCAGAAATAGCTCCTCAAAAAGTATAACATTGAGGAAGTAATTTAATCTTTTAGCGTTTCAGTTTCCTCATTTTCTCACAAAAAATGGGGTGAACTTGGAATTAGGATATTTTATTACTATTTATCTGATCCTGGGAGAGTCACTTAGATTTGCCTTAATTTCTTCATGTATAAATATTTTAGACTAATTGTACTGTAAAGTCTCTTCTAGTTATGACCTTATAGCTATTAAAACAGTGAGAAGAATCATGGGTATGGAGCTTTTCTCTATGCTGGAGCTTGACCACTATACCAGTTCACTAAAGACAAGCACACAATGAAAGAAAAATTAGAGTGCCATATAATACAACTTATTAGATAGTGTTGGAAAAGTAGATGAAAGTCACAGCCAACAACAGAGTCATAAGGGAGAAAAAAAAGAAAAAGAAGATGAATCAGTATCCTGAATCCTGTTTCCTCAAATGACTAGACTCTAATCTTTGAGGGGGAAAAAAATAAAACCTTGATGGAGTAAAACTGAAGACATTTGCTAGGGTCTAATAGGAGTGACAAAGAGAGTTCTAGGCTAAGTAACCCAAACTGTGCCCCTGAAATTCCCATGATTAAGAGTTGTCTTGATCAAGGAGAGATCATGGGATTGTAGCCCAAGTAGTAGTTGTTTTAATATAATGAGTTTTAGTTCTTTTGCTTCAGGGAGTATAAATAAAGAAGTATATACAGCTAACCCATAGTTTTGTGTGACTGAATGAAAGGCAGTAAAAGAGAAAAAATAGAAAAGGGATATGACTGAGCCAAGAACTTAATTAAACAAATCTATACAGGCTGTACCTACTAATTAAATGAGTGCTGCCACCCACAAAAGGTGTCAATTCTAGGGGGAAAAGTAGAGTTTTCTGAGAACCATGGAACTTGGCATTTTCCCCATCACCCTCAGTTTTGAGTGGAGAGAATGACTGTGAGCTTATGTTTGAGATTTTCAGTGCTTGAACATAATTGTTTAGCAGGATCAGGCAAGTGGGTCAGTAGAACTTTTAACTAATACAAAAACCAATAACAACAACAAAAAACAAACAAACAAAAACAAAAAAGCAGCCAAAACTAGAACAAAAGCCGAAAACTGGGGAGAAATTTTAAGGCAAATTTCTCTGATACAGGTCTCATTTATCAAATGTATAAGGAACTGAGCCAAAATAATAAAAATAAGAGCCATTTTTCAATTGATAAATGGTTAAAAGATATGAACTAACAGTTATAAATTATGAGTTATAAATAGTCATTTTTTAAAATGCTCTAAAAATATTATATTATAAGATATATAATATATATTTTATTATATAAAATTATATTATAAGAAATGACAAAGTGGATGGTTTCAGAAAAATTTGGGAAGACTTATATGAACTGATACAAGTGAAATGAACCTAATCAGGAGCACACTGCACACAGTGACAGTACAATTATAATAATATACTGTGAAAGACTTAACTACTCTGAGCAATACAATGATCCACAACAATTCCAATGAACTCATGATGAAAACTATCTATCTCCAAAAAGAGAACTAAGGACAGAATTGCAAGTTCACTAGAAATTAAATTCTCAAGAATTGGTGGGTCATTGAAGATATTACAAAAACATTATTTCATTAAAAATGACAGGAATGACATTCCCAATTGTTTTGGGAATGTAGTCAAAGCAATCAATAAGAAAAAATATTATGTATCTAAGCAAAATCAGTAACAAAAGAACAGCAAGAACAATGAATTGAACATGAGACTTAGAAATCACAAATTTTAAAACTCCAATTAGATACCAGTAGAAATCCTTAAATCAAAGAAGAGATTAATAAAGTGACCAAGTTATAGCTAATATTTATCTAAAAACCAACAGCAAATATTATCTGTAATGGAGATAAACTAGAAGCCTTCTCAATAAGATCAGGGATGAAACAAATATATCCATTATCATTACTAATACAATATTCTACTAGAAATGCTAGCTTTAGCACAAAAGAAAGAAAGAAAAGGAAGAATAGGGAAGAAAGACAATGAATTACTGAGAAAACAAAACTATCATTTTTTGCAGATTATATGATAGTATATTTGGAATTTTCAGAGAATCAAGTTAAAAAACTAGTTGAAATAATTAAAAACTTTAGCAAAGCCACAGGATATAAAATAAATCATCAGCATTTCTATATGTTATCAACAAAGCCTTATAGCAAGAAATAGAACAAGAAATCCCCTTTAAAATAACTGTAGACAATATAAAATATTTGAGAGTCTACCTGCCAACATAAATCCAAGAACTATATAAACACAATTACAAAACACTTTTTAAAATGAAGTCAGATCTAAAGAATTGGAAAAACACTAATTTGTTCAGAGTAGACCAGATCAGTATAATAAAAATGACAGTTCCATCTAAATTAGTATGGCATATCAATCAAAATCAAAAATTATTTTATAAAGCTAGAAAAATTAAGAAGAAAATGCATTTGGAAGAACAAAAGATCAAGAAGACCAATGGAATTAATTTTTTTAAATGTGAACCAAAAGAATTTAGCACCACCAGAACCCAATCTATATTATAAAGTAGTAATCAACAAAACAATGTGATATTATCTAAGAAATAGAGTGGCAGATCAGTGAAAATATTAGGTACACAATATAGAGCAGGAAATTATTATACTAATCTTATGCTTGATAAACATAAAGGTCCAGACAGGGACAAAAACTCACTATTTGACAAAAATTCTGTTAAAACTGGAAAGCAATTTGTCAGAAACTAGATATAGATCAATACCTCACACCATATGCCAAGTTGGGATCAATATAGGACCAATATAGGAACATTATTTAGACATAAAATTCAGAGAAAATGGAATATTTCACCTGTAAGATTTATGAAGAAGGGGAAAATTTATCAACAAGAAAGGAGAAATTATCAATAAGAAATAGATAGCACTACAGGATATAAAACAGATAATTTTGATTAAAAGGGTTTCAGAAAACAAAACTAATGCAGCCAAAATTAGGAAAAAAAGGCAGAAAACTGAGGAGAAAATTTTTACATCAAGTTTCTCTGATGAAGGCTTCATCTTTCAAATATATAGACAACTAAGTCTAGTTCATAAGAATACAAGTCATTCTTCACTTGATAAATATTCAAAGGTTATGAACAGGAATTTTACAAATAAAAACAAATCAAAGCTATCTATAAGTCATATTTTTAAATTCTCTAAACTGGGGAGCAGAACCAAAATGGTGGAGAGTAAACAAATCTTTGTCTGAGCTTTTCCTGGCTTCCCTCAGAACAACACCAGATCAAGCCTCTGAACTGGTTT
This sequence comes from Sminthopsis crassicaudata, assembly GCF_048593235.1. Taxonomy (NCBI): domain Eukaryota; kingdom Metazoa; phylum Chordata; class Mammalia; order Dasyuromorphia; family Dasyuridae; genus Sminthopsis; species Sminthopsis crassicaudata. The sequence goes on along the minus strand of NC_133618.1, from coordinate 52,818,849 downwards.
TGGAGTGACAGAGCTCACAAATATCCAGAGTGAAACTAATTTTCAGCAGAAGATATTTTGCAAGAACTTCAGAAAAGATCTGTTTCAATTAGGGGTAGGGGTAGGGGAAAAACAGCCAAACGCAGGCACAGTGCAGGGACAAAGGTGGAGTAGCCTCCACACAATCTACCAGGAAGCTCTTAGCCAAAATATAGTAGTTATTAAAGACCATGCCTAAGTGTGATGGGGGCAGGTTGGTTCTCCAAAAGTCCCCACAGCTGTGAATCATAACAACTCTGAAGGAATTGCATATCAGCCTTTACTGACACAGATCTTACTTGTGAATTGGGAAAGAAATGAATTGGAAGGAAGAGAGAAAAGGAAAGAGGTCAGAAAATCCAACTGCCTCTCAGTCTCCTTGTATCATTATCATCCTCTCACATGAAAGGATCCATTCTGCTTGCCACTGGCAGGTGGCTCCCATAACATCCAGATACAGATTGAAAATACAAACAAACAACAACAAACAACATATTGTGATCTACATATAATCCCCACAATTCTTTCTTTGGGTGCATATGGTTATATGCATCACAAGATTTTTAGAACGCCTGAATCACCTCATGTTGAAAAGAACCACATCCATCAGATTTTATCAATGTATAATCTTGAATAATTGTACAATCTAAATAATTGAAGAAGTAATAAACAAACCTAAGAGTTGGTTTTATGAAAAAACTAACAAATATATAAAGCATTCATTAATTTGCTTAGAAAAATTAAAGAAGAAAATCAAATTGTTAGTATCAAAAATGAAAAAGATGAATTGTCCAATGAAGAAAAAATTAGAGGAATAATTAGGAGCTATTTTGCCCAATTATATGTCAACAAATTTGATAATCTAAGTGAAATGGATCAATACTTACAAAAAATATAGCTTACCCAGATAAACATAGCATGAAATAAATTACTTAAATAGTCCCATTTTAGACAAAAGAAATTGAATGAGTTATTAATCAGCTTCCTAAGAAAAAAATCTTCAAGCACAGATGGATTAACATGTTAATTCTACCAAACATTTAAAGAGCAATTAATTCCAATAATAGGCAAACTATTTGGAAAAATAGGGAAAGGAGTCCTACCAAATTCCTTTTATGACACAGATATGATACTGATATCTAAACCAAGAAGGATATAAACAGAGAAAGAAAAGTATAGACCAATTTCCCTCATGAATATTGCTGCGAAAAATTTAAATGAAATATTAGCAAAGAGATTATAGCAAGTTATCCCCAGGATAATACATCATAACCAAGTATAATTTATACCAGGAATGCAAGGCTGGTTCAATATTAGAAAAACTATTAAATAATTGACTTTATCAATAAAGAAACTTACAACAATCCTATGATTGTCTTAATAGTTGCAGAAAAGGCAATTGACAAAATCCAACAGCCATTCCTATTAAAAACACTTTTGATTAGAGAAATGCAAATTAAAATAATTCTAAAGTACCATTACATAATTCTCAGATTGGCTAAGATGGTAAGAAAAGATAATGGTGAATGTTGGAGGAAATGTGGAAAAATTGGGGCACTAATACATTGTTGGTGGAGTTGTGAATTGATCCAACCATTCTGGAGAACAATATGGAACTATACCCAAGGGGCTATCAAACTATGCATATCCTTTGATCCAACAGTGTCTCTACTGGGTCTGTATACCAAAGAGCATAAAAAGAGGAAAAGATGTGTATGTGCAAAAATGTTTGTAGCAGCCCTTTTTGTAGTGGCAAGGAACTGGATTCTGAGTGTATGCCAATCAGTTAGAGAATGGCTGAATGAATGTTATGGAATATTATAGTTCTATAAGAAATGAACAACAGGATCATTTCAAAAAGGCCTGGAGAGACTTACATGAACTGATGCTAAATGAAGTGAGCAGAACCAAGAGAACACTGTATACAGCACCAACAAGATTATACATTAATAAAATCTGATGGACATGGTTCTTTTCAACATGAGGTGATTCAGGCCAGTTCTAATAATCTTGTGATGGATATAACCATCTGCACTCAAAGAAAGAATTGTGGGGATTAGATGTGGATCACAATATGTTGTTGTTTGCTTGCATTTTGTTTTCTTTCTCATTTTCTTTTCTTTTTGTTCTGATTTTTCTTGTGCATTATGCTAATTGTGGAAATATATATGTATAGAGGAATTGCACATATTTAGCATATATAGGATTACTTACCCTCTAGGGGAGGGAGTGGGGGAAGGAAGAGAGAAAATATTTTGGAAGGCAAGATTTTGCAAAAGGGAATGTTAAAAAATATCTATGCATTTGTTTTGAAAATAAAAAGCTTTATAAAAATAAATAAATAAAATGCTCCAAGCTACTACTATTTAGAGGGATGCACATTAAAGCAGCTCTGAAGTACTATCTCACAAACAATGGATTGGGTAATATCACAGAAAAGAAAAATGTCGAATGTTGAGAATGTGGGAAAATTGGAACACTAATTTACTATTAGTGGAGTTGTGACCTCATCCAATCATTCAGGAAAGCAATTTGGAACTATGCCTAAAGGACTATAAAACTGTGCATACCTTGTCTCCAAAATACTACTACTTGGTCTGTACCCCAAAGAGATAAGAAACAAAAAGAAAAGGATCTATAGTTACAAAAATATTTATATAAACTCTTATTGTGGTCATGAAGAATTGGAAATTGAAAACATGCCCATTAATTGGGCAATGGCTAAATAAGTTATAGTATGTAACTGTGATGAAATTATGGTATAATAAATTGTGCTTTCAGAAAAATCTGGAAGATTTATATAAACTGATACAAAGTGAAATGAGCATAATCAGGAGAACAGTGCACAGAGTAACAAAAATATTGTACATTGATCACCTCTGAATGACTTAGCTATTTCTAGCAATACAAAGATTTGAAATAATTCTGAAGGAATTATGATGAAAAATGCTATCCACTTTTAGGGAAAGACTGGTGGAATGTGAATGCAGATAAAAACATACACCGTTGGGTTTTTTATTTTCTATTTTTTCTTGGTGGATTTTTTTCTGTTTTTGTTCATAAAATGATAATGTGAAAATGTTTTCCATGGTTGCACATGTATAATCTATATCAAATTGCTTATCAGCTCAGAAAAAGGGGAGAAAAGGGAAGGTGAGAGAGAATTTGGGACTTAATTTTTGAAAGTTTAAAAATTGTTTTTACAGATAATTGGGAAAAATAAAATATCAAAATTCAAAAAGAAAATTCTCAAGTTGTATCTAAACCAAAAATGGAGGTCTATTTCAATATTTTTAAAAAAATATCTATAGTATCTATAAATGATTATATAAGAAAAATTGGTTTTAAGTAAAGAAAAATCATTTTTTGTAAATGACATGATAGTTTAGTTAGACAATTTGAAAGCCAATTAAAACAAAAATTAACTCCATAAAAGATGCAAAATATAAAATAAAGTCACACAAATCATCATTTTCCCATATGTTACTAATAAAAAAGCAAAAAAAAACAATAGACGAGAAATACTAACTAAAATAACTACAATTATAAAATATGTAGAACTCTACCTACTGAGATACACATAGGAACCATATAAAAACAATTAGAAGGAATAGTTTAAACAATTAAATACAAGTTTAAATAACTGAAGAAACATAAGTTATTCATGGGTAGTCAGGTTTAATTTATAATAAAATGTCAATAATACTAAAGTTAATTTTCTTGCTCAAGCATATATCACCCAAACTACTGGAGGATTATTGTATAAAGCTAGGAAAATATTTAAAATCATCTGAGGGAACAAAAAGTCTAGAATCTCAAGGGAAATGATGGGAGTGGGTTGAAGTGCCTGTCAATACCAGATCTTCAATGATACTACAATATAGCAATCAACAAAATGATTTAGTACTGATTAAGAAACAGAGGTTGATCATGAAACAGATTAGGTACATAGCCTACAGAAATAAATGAACACATCAGCCAAATACTGGATAAAGCCAAAAATTTCAGCTACTAGTATAAGAACTCACTATTCAGGCAAAGCTGCTGAGAAAACTGGAAAGCAAACTAAAAGAAACCAGGTACAGACCAAGATTTCACACCATATGCCAAGATTAAGGAAAAGTTCACACAAGACTTATAAATTTAAAGTAACATCAAAAACTAATCAAAAGAACATGAGGAAAATTATCTTTCATATCTAAGAATAAAGAGTTTATGACCAAATTTTCATTATATAATCAAGTCTATTGAATTGAATAAAACTGAAAGGGAAGTTGAGTAACTGAGGGGGGAGAGAGAATTAAATCAAGTTTTTCTGATAAAGATCTAATTTCTTTTTTTTATTAATTTTATAATTATAACATTTTTGACAGTACATATGCATAGGTAATTTTTTTACAACATTATCCCTTGTATTCCCTTCTGTTCTGAATTTTTCCCCTCCTTCCCTCCACCCTCTCCCCTAGATGGCAGGCATTCCCATACATATTAAATATCTTATAGTGTATCCTAGGTACAATATATATGTGCAGAACCAAATTTTGTTGTTGTTGTTGTTGTTGCAAAGGAAGAATTGGATTTGGAAGATAAAAATAATCTGGGAAGAAAAACAAAAAAAAAATGCTCACAGTTTACACTCATTTCCCAGTGTTCCTTTTCTGGGTGTAGCTGATTCTGTCCATCATTGATTAATTGGAATTGGATTAGCTCTTCTCTATGTTGAAGATATCCACTTCCATCAGAATACATCCTCATACAGTATCATTGTTGAAGTGTATAATGATCTCCTGGTTCTGGTCATTTCACTCAGCATCAGTTGATGTAAGTCTCTCCAAGCCCCTCTGTATTCCTCCGGTTGGTCATTTCTTACAGAACAATAATATTCCATAACATTCATATACCATGATTTACCCAAACATTCTCCAATTGATGGACATCCATTAATTTTCCAGTTTCTAGCCACTACAAAAAGGGCTGCCACAAACATTTTGGCACATACAGGTCCCTTTCCCTTTTTTAGTATTTCCTTGGGATATAAGCCCTAGCACTGCTGGGTAAAAGGGTATGCACATTTTGACAACTTTTTGGGCATAATTCCAGATTGCTCTCCAGAAGCTCCACCAACAATGCATCAGTGTCCAAGTTTTCCCACAGCCCTCCAACATTCATCATTATTTGTTCCTGTCATCTTAGCCAATCTGACAGGTGTGTAGTGGTAGCTCAGAGTTGTCTTAATTTGCATTTCTCTGATCAATAGTGATTTGGAACACTCTTTCATATGAGTGGAAATAGTTTTAATTTCATCATCTGAAAATTGTCTTTTCATATCCTTTGACCATTTATCAATTGGAGAATGGCTTGATTTCTTATAAATTGAAGTCAATTTTCTGTATATTTTGGAGATGAGGCCTTTATCAGAACCTTTAACTGCAGAGATGTTTTCCCAATTTGTTACTTCCCTTCTAATCTTATTTGCATTAGTTTTGTTTGTGTGAAAACTTTTTAATTTGATATAATCAAAATTTTCTATTTTGTGATCAATAATGATTTCTAGCTCTCCTTTGGACACAAATTCCTTCCTCCTCCACAAGTCTGAGAGGTAAACTATCCTATGTTCTTCTAATTTATTTATGATCTTGTTCTTTATGCCTAAATCATGGTCCCATTTTGATCTTATCTTAGTATGTGGTGTTAAATGTGGGTCCATGCCTAGTTTCTGCCATACTAATTTCCAGTTTTCCCAGCAGTTTCTGTCAAATAATGAATTCTTATCCCAAAAGTTGGGATCTTTGTGTTTGTCAAACACTAGATTGCTATTTTTATTCACTATCTTGCCCTGTGAACCTAACCTATTCCACTGATCAACTAGTCTATTTCTTAGCCAATACCAAATGGTTTTAGTGACTGTTGCTTTATAATATAGTTCTAGACCACCTTCATTTAATTTTTTTTCATTACTTCCCTTGAAATTTTCGACCTTTTGTTATTCCATATGAATTCTGTTGTTATTTTTCCTAGGTCATTAAAATAGTTTCTTGGGAGTCTGATTGGTATAGCACTAGATAAATAGATTAGTTTAGGGAGTATTGTCATCTTGATTATATTCGCTCGGCCTATCCAAGAGCACTCAATGTCTTTCCAATTATTTAAATCTGACTGTTTTTGTGGCAAGTGTTTTGTAACTTTGCTCATATAATTCCTGACTTTCCTTTGGTAGATATATTCCCAAATATTTTATACTATTGACCGTTATTTTGAATGGAATTTCTCTTTGTATCTCTTGCTGTTGGATTGTGTTGGTAATGTATAAAAATGCTGAGGATGTATGTGGATTTATTTTGTATCCTGCAACTTTGCTAAAGTTCTTAATTATTTCTAACAGCTTTTTAGTAGAATCTTTGAGGTTCTCTGAGTATACCATCATGTCATCTAAAGATCTTATTTCTAAGATATATATTAATTTATTCAAATTTGTAAGAGTGAAAACCATTCCCCAGCTAATGAATGGTCAAATGATGTGAGTGGGAGTTATTAAGGGAAAACATCTCAGCTAACAATAGCCAAATTGAAAAAAATTTCCAAATCAGTAATGATTAAAGAAATATAAGTCAGAAACTAAGAGATTCTATCTCATAGCAATTGACTGGAAAAATTAATAAAAAAAAGAAAGAAAGAAAATGATAATTATTGGAAGGGCTGCAAGCAAATGTATTAACACTAACACATGTTGATGAAGCGGTGAATTGGTACAACAATTTTGGAAAGAAAACAATGTGAAATTACTGCCAAAAAAAAAGTGGCTAAACTTTCATGTTTTTCCCCCAACATGTACCTACTATTATTATTCTTAGGATCAAATAAAGAAGGGGTCATATGAACAAAAATATTTATAATAACTCTTTTATAATATCAAAGAACTGAAAGTAATGGAGTTTTCATTAATTGGGGAATGGCCAAACAAACTGTGATAGATGAATCTAATGGAATCCTATTTTGCTATAATAGATTATGTAAGGGATGGTTACAATGAAATTCAGTAAGACTTGTATGAGGTGATACAGAGTGAAATAAGCAGCAAAAGCTGAAAAAATTTACAATAACAACACTGTAAAAAAAAGAAAAAGAAAAAAAAGTAACTGTGAAATACTAAAAAATTGTAATCAGCACAATAACCAACCATGATTCCATGGGACTGATAGTCAAACATTCTACCGACCTCCTGACATAGAAGTGAGGGACTCAGAGTGCAGAATAAAACATGTACATATTTGGTAAGTGGTCAAAGTGAGAATTTGTTTACTTCATTATACATCTTTATTATAATGATTTTCTTTTTCTTTTTCTTTCTCTTTCTATTGTAGTGGAGAACTTAAAGATGGAAATCAATTTTTGCCCATTAAAAAGAATGTATAAAGACTGAAAAAGAAATTCTATGTTACATTAGACTTTGAATTTATGCAAATATCTCGATTGTACCCTAAATATATGTAATTTACTTTGTAATTTGAATGGTAGAATACTTAGGTAGAGTCATTAATATATGTTTATGGCTGAGTACAGCATGAGTATCATTTAAGCTAAAATGAGCAGGCTTGATTTTAAATATTCAGAGCACTGGTGTAAAGCATTTGAACATTATTACTTTGAAGTACCTTTGATATTAGATATGTCTTCTCATGCTGAAGATATTTTTAAAGAAAACTCATTGTAGAATAGTGCGTGGTTAGAGAGGATGTGAAGTATGTTCTAAATGTTAGAAAAAGGTGGACAGAACCCTAGATATGGTCTATACATTGCTTAAAACAGTGGCATATTCTAGAATCCCTTTAGAGACAAAATTTGAAAGAAATGCTCATTAGCTTCCCCTTTCTTCACTTAAAAATTGGATAGAAATGAAATTAGTTTCTTTTCTGTAAAAAGTGAAAATGTCTAAAATTGTTATGAAATCAGTGTATGAGACAAAGTTGATATCTGAAAGTAGACAGCATGCTGGATCCAAGCCAGCACAAAAATTTGACTATAACATGTTACAGTTCTTCTGAGGAGAGATGTCCTGTCTAGCAAGGAACCATTCAAGTCCTGGATAGGACATGCCATGGAGATATTGCTACAGTGACAAGTGAATGAAATAAAGAAATGGGGTAGATTAATGAAAAGAGTCAAGGGACTTCAACTGTAATTGGTATGCAGTCTGAAATCAGAAGAGTATGAGATCACAGTACTGGAATGCTTACAAAGACAAGAAAAGCAATTTGGTCCTGCAGAGAATCTACCATGAATTTATATTTAATTCCTCAACATAAACCAGCATGAAGGAAAGAATTCTTCTGAGTTCACACCATGTGAGGAGAGATTGTTTGGGATTCTAGCAGTCAAGGGAACTGTGAAATCAAAAGAAGTGGACAATGTTAGACTGTCTCAAGTAAGGCCTAAGCAGGTGTAGCCACAAGAGCAATTGATTGAATTTGGAAGGGCCAAACAGATTGAATATAATGAATTGCTAGCATATTATTACTTGAGTGTAAATCATATTTTAAAAGAATACGAGTTTTTAAAAGTGACCTTCAAAATAGTTTTGTATTTATGGGCAACAGAAGCAAGGTGAGGGGGGAAAAAAACCACTGATCACCTAAATAAAAAGACAAGAACTTTGGGAAAGAGAAACAAAGGATTCTGGATCCAAAGGTTATAGCACTCTGATTAAAGAACACCAATACAGAGGATGGAAGAAGAGGTGATAGAAATGTAGGCTGGGCATTGAATGCACTCAAAAAAAGAATCAGACGCATTTATCAGAAGGTAAAGAAAACTAGATTAGCTGACAGAAACAAGGTCAGAACCATGGACAGGGGTCATCTCCAAGCCTGAAGATTATAAACTTGAACTCCTAACCAATCTCATCTTTCATGCAATCTTTCCAGCCAGACTCAAAGAGTCCTTGTGCAGAACTGACTACAAGTATATTGCCCTACTGGAGAATGGATATCAAATGGCCATAATTTTCTAATCATTCCATAAAACATATTTACTTACAAGATATTTTTACTGTCAATACAGAAGGCTAATATTTGATGGATTAAGTACCATTCAACTATTATGTTTGGGCACAGAAGGCTAATATTCTATGGATTAAGTACCATTAAACTATTATGTTTGGGCACAGTAACATGAGTTTGACTTTCCTTAAGAAGTCAAGAGTAGGGCAGCTAGGTGGCACAGTGGGTAAAGCACCAGCCCTGAAGTCAGGAGGACCTGAGTTCAAATCTGACCTCAGACACTTAACACTTTCTGGCTGGGTGACCCTAGGCAAGTCACTTGACCCCAATTGCCTCAGCAAAAAGAAGAAGAAGAAGAAGAAGAACCAATAAACTCAATAGTATTTATTTACTAAACTCAATAGTTTAGGGAGAGGAAGAAAAGATAAAGCTTAAACATTTGCAAGGATGATAGCATCCTTGCAAACAACATTCCATTCCTCCATGAACACAACTTCTCTAAAAATTTCTTCCTACTCAGCTCTCCCTCTTAGAATCTTCAGCTTGCTTTAATAGTCTGCTGAAGTTCAACTCCTTCATAAGATTTTTTTCTGACCCTCTCACTCTCAGTCTTCCTCTCCTCACCAAAAGTTACTGTTGTTGTTCAGTTATTTCAATTGTGTCTGTCTCCTCATAACCTCATTTTGAATTTTCATGTCAAAATACTGGACTGGTTTGCCATTTCCTTCTCCAGTTTATTTTACAGATGAGGAAACTGAGGCAAATGGGGTTAAGTGACTTGTCCACTGTCACACAACTAGTGATATGTATCTGAGGCCAGATTCAAACTCTGGAAGATGAGTACCTCTGTGCTCTATCCACTATTGTACTAGCTGTCTTTCCAATAAAAAATTACTCTGTATTTACTTTCTATATATTTTGCATTTACTTATCTATGAAATTGTTGTCCACCCTACATCCATCCTATTAAAATGTCAATGTTTTGAGGGCAGGAAAGTTCATTTTTATCTTGGTATGTAATAAATATAACAGTAAATACATAGAGTGATAGATTTGCTGGTTGATTTATTGGTTTGTTGAATGAAAGAATGAAAGTGTTAGACTGTCTGGAACATACTTTTTTCAAAGCTGTCACCTAATAAGTGCCAATTTTACAGAGCTTCTGTCATGTATGTGGGTCATATAGTGTCTCAGTTATGAGTGAGTACTGATTCAGAGAACAAAGAAGTGCTTGTCAGCTAGTTATGTCCAAAGAATGTTCATGAACAAAATACTTTTTTTTAAGAATTTCTGAGTTATTATAAAATTAGGAATAAATGTGCTATGTCATTAAGCTGCTCAGTAATCTTTATTTTATGGGTTTATGGTGGGAACAAAGCAAAAACTGAATTTAAAGAAAAGATATTCTGACCTAAACTCTAATACCATTTGGAGAATATTGAAATAGAACATACAAATAGACATATAAGGACTTGTTAAATTACCTTAAGTATGTACCTATTTTGACTTATTTCAATCCAAGAAAACCTTTTGTGCTGCACATTGATAAAAGCCTGGAAGACTTTGGAGCAATCATCAGTTATTCACCAGAAAGCTAATGCATTCATCAACAGAGAACTTAGCTACAATTTGTCTTATTGTCCCATGCACAAATTGAAATTGTTGCCTTTGAAACTGGCAGCATCAAGTAGTATGGAGATCATGTATAGTGATCAACTTAAAGTATGAACTTATAATAATGTACTGACGTCTCTCTTCACTAGATCTAAATCAGATGGTTTCTTGTTGGATGGGTGTCAGCATTAGCTAAGTATGAGTTCAATATGCATTGTGGGTCAGGGGTGACCAATGTGGAATTTAAATGCTCTCCCCAAATGTTGTGAGTCCAAATCTATAACGTTAGTCATGAAAGTGAAGGTTATCTCTCTTATGGATCTTTATCGCATCAAAATGCATCTAAAAGTTTGGGGCTTCCACAAGAGTGTGTCATTGAAGTTTATGAACTTTGCAGTGAATGTCTTAGGTGATTAAACACAATCCTTCAGGAAGAAGGACTATAAAAAGTGATATCAGTAAGAAAGTGAAGGAATGACCTTCAGGACCCAAACTTTTAAGGTACATTATTATGGAAACATTGGCAGAAATTGGAGCTATTCAAATGAGTGTTCTACCTAACTATCCAACCCCCATCAGTACCAGGAAGTAGCTAGTGCTGCCTAAAGTATGTTGTTTTACATTATTTGATGATTTTGGATATTTAGATGAACAGAAGACCTCAGCTAGTAAGGACTTCCCTGGACCAAATGGTAACATATTTATATAACTTGAAGACTAGTGCTCAGTACTGCAAAAATAAAGTCCTATCAATTAGTGCCATTATTAAGAACTGGTCTTTGAAATCTATATGAAATGAATTTTTATCTCTGGAAAGAGAAAGGAAAAATATAAGCAAAATCTTAGGGACAAAGCATTTCACTACACATGCTCAGACATATTCAGCCAAAGCATCTACATTTTCTAAGGTGTTATGAGAGAATTTCTTTGTATATGTCTTCCTTGCCAGAACCCACTCTAATCAAGGTAGAGACTTTGAAAGCCAACTACTTAAGACTGTGTTGGCTTTGGCAGGAATCAAAAAGTCTAGAACAACACCTTATCACCCTCAGGGAGACCCACAGTCTGAGCATTTCTACCACAAATTGCTTAACATTCTGGAATCCCCAAGGACAAAAGAAAGAACTCAATGAAGCCAGTGCATGGCATTTTCAGTATATGTGTAAAATCCTACCAGAATGAGGCTTTCTAAAAGTTTGGAACTTCCACAAAAGTGTGTCATTGAAATTTATGAACTTTGCAGTAATTGTCTTAGGTGATTAAATACACAAAAAACTAAGGAGGAAGGACTATAAAAGTGATATCAGTCAGAAAGAAAGGTTTAAACTATACCACCATATTTAGTTATCAACTTTATAATCTCAAAAGATTTCTAATTAGCACATTTATACCAGAACAAAAGACTAACTGAAGGAAACTTACCACATCACCTCAAAAAAGTTTCTCAATAGTAAATAAGTAGTTACAATACATTTTGTTTGGAGAACAATGACCATTGTCTGAGGCTATTTTATTGTCTGAGAAGTTGCCCAGTTTTTCAGCTTCTTGATATGCAATGGTTTTTCCATTGTTTCCTTAACTGGTGTCATGGGCATTGTTAGCAAATCAATAGAATATAATCTATGAAAAGTCAATTTGCCAACTACAGAGTTTCTGAACTTGATAATAACTGATGGCCCTGATTCAAATAAGGAAGACATTGAGTGTTGGTTCTTGACAATGAATCAGGGAAGTCAATAGAATCTGCCCTAGATCTGAGGAAGCTCTCTTCATACTTCAACGCAATCTACATAGTGATTAAATATATATTAAATGATGACATTTTCCTACTGCTTTAGTTTTAAGGAGTTCGTTTTAGCCACAAAATCACAAATAAAGAATTTTGAGGGACTTTAGAGATATTTCAGTTCCCCATATTATATTTCCATATCATAATTGAAAATTGATACTCAAAGATATTACCTGACTTACACAGACAACAAATTCTAATTAAGGCTCAGCTATTGAATGATGTTCAAGTTCACATAAATGGCAAAGCCTGGACTAAAATCAGGTGGATTCAAGAAATAAGTTATTTTTAATTGCATATCATCTATAATAGGGTGTCATTAATCCTATGTTCACATAAACCTATCCAGATTCCTTAAGGTGACATTTTCTCTTCCTCCTACGAAAAGCTAGGTGGAACAATAATAATTAGTAACAAAAATAATAATTAACAATAATAGTACTGGCTAGCAATTATGTAACTTTTTGAGGTTTTCAAGGACATGATAGATAAAAGTTCTGCAATTGGAGCCCAAGAAGATCTGACTATGAATTCTTCAGTAGAATTCTTACTCAGTGTGTGAACCTGAGCAAATCACTCTCTCTGTACCTCAGTTTCCTCATCTATAAAAATAGGGATGAGAACAGTGTCTACTTCACAGGATTGAGGGGAAATCAAATGAGATGACATGTGCAAAATGCTTTGCAAACCTTAAAACACTCTATAAATGTTATCATCATGTAAAGAGGAAAGTACGCTCCTGGAAGGCAGGAACTATTTGTTCTTTTTGTCCCTACTGTGTTTTGCAGAGTACAGGTATTTAGTAAATGCCTTTTGAATTGAATTGTAAGTTTTGGCTGGAAAAAAGGTTAGGGTTTTTTTCCTTCTGCTAAAGGTTGCCATTATTTTTGTGAGCATGTTGGTGGGGTGTTTTTTTTCCTTGAATAGCAATGAAATATGAAGGATTCTGAGTACATGTTGTTGCCAAGTTATCATATTAAAATGTATTCTTTCCTTTAGTCTTTTCAGTGTTTATTTAACAAACAGAAAGACTCAGTGTTTGAAAGTTACAGGAGCTCTAGGCCCAACTTCACCAGTGAAACCTAAACTTATCCCTTTTGTATTTAAAAAACCAAGGGGAATGTCTTCTTTTCAAAGAATTTTCCTCCAAATCATTTTACATTCCAATGGGGTGGGATCTCATAGTCCTGTCCAATATCCATAAACATTTTCCTCTTGAAGAAATTCTCTCTTTCAAAGCACCATCTGGTGTGGGTCCCCCTCTGAAGGAGGTGGCGGGACTTTAAGAGCCTGCATTCATGGGTGAGTGGAGAGTTCAAGGAATAGGCCAGCCATTCTTTAAGGGTTCCAGCCTAGCTCATACCTCCTGAGACTGATTTGTGGAGCCTCTGGGGCTCTTCTGACCTAAACTATTCATTGAACAGCAAACCCTGCTATCTCACTCTTCTTAGAAGGGGCCAAAAGAAATGAACCGATGACTCAATAGAGTTGAAACTTCAGAAATCATCCAGCTAATACAAATTATAAGCATTTTTACAATGCTTTGAGCATTATGAAATCTTTTATATATTCTTGTTTTATTTGAGCTTTGTTACATTCTTATAAGGGGGACAGGTCACTTTTATCAGCCTGATTTTACATACGAGAGAATCAAAATTCACACAGATCAATTGATCTACAAAGAGTCATTCTGGTAGCAAGCCACTGAGATGAAATTTAAAAGCAAATTTTCCTAAAGCCAAGTCAAATATTTTCCCTTCTATAGTGTGGCTAACTCCTGTACTTACAAATGAGGAATAAATCTAGTTATTATAATAATAGTGATAGAACTCTGTCATTAAGGAAAAGGCACCGGCTGAGTGGAGTATAAAGAAAGAAGAAATTGGAGTCAATAGAACTGGACTTGGAGCAGGGAGAACTTAAGTCCAAAATTCGTCTCAGTATCTTACTAATTCTTTGACCCTGGACAAACCAGTAAGTCTCCCTCAGTCTGTTTCCTTAAATATAAAATGGGGATTATAATCATTGTTGTTTATACTTCATTTCAAAGAAGATGGATGGCATTACAATATTGGAGTTGGGGTTTGATGTGTGCTAGCTAAGGCTGATCAAACAAATTTGAGTTGCGAAGGCTCTACCATGTATCCTGCACAAGGAGTCCATTAGAAGAACATAGAGTGGGAGTAGTTCTATATTTGCATAGGTCATGATTCCCTTGTGCTACAATATTCTGCTTTGCCCATAGAATGAATACAGACTTCTGTGATATTGGCCCACCATGCTGGATAGTCCTGTGTCAGCGTTTCCTATGGTTCACAGTCAGTACTACAGATTTTCAGGAATATCTTGACAATATCCTTATGCCACTTCTGACCATGGAATGAACATTTGTCTTACTGAAGTTCTCTGAAAAATTATCTTTTAGGTAAGTCTGTTACATTCTCAGTAGTTCGTTATTAAGAACAAATAACATAATTCTCACTAGAGTGCTTTGTAAACTTTAAAGCACTTTGGAAATAATTTGAAGTCTTTTATTCTAGAAACATAGGATCCTGAGCATGAATCTTAGTGAATAATCCACCCCTAAGGCTTCCTAAAAGAAACAGTGATAGTGTAATCACTGGGTCTAAAAGCAAGAAGAGCTGAGTTCAAATCTGCCCTTCAATACTTTCTAGCTTCATGACTGAGTCATTTTACCTATATCTTCTTAATTTCCTTAACTAAAAAAATGAGAAAATAATAGCACCTACCAAAAAAGAAAGAAAAAAGAAAAAACAAAATAAAAACAATTTAAATAATTTTTAAAAATTTTAGCAGCACCTACCTCTTAGAGTTTTTATGAGAATCAAATGAGATCATATTTGTAAAGCACTTAGCACAGTTCCTATCACATAGTAGGTGCTTAACAAGTACTTATAACTTTTCTCTGTTTTAACATGGGGTCAGTGACATTTTTAAAATATTTTTGATAACTGTATTTGAATATTCGATTTTTTGTAATACTATGTATTTTTTTTTGCATTTAAGCACATTATTTTAAGAAACAGTTTATAGGCTCCACTAGTCTGATCCAAAAGAAGTTAATAAGCCCTTAGTTTTAGCCCCATCACACTTTTCCAGCCCTAATTCATAACAAATCTTCCAAATACTATAATCCAACAAAACAATGTGCCATGGGCTTTCCTATCTATTTCTATATATCTACACATACACACACACACACACACACACACACACACACACACACACACACACACTCACCTATATATGTATGTATGTAAGTGAGTGTGTATGTGTGACTTCATTGACTCTCATATTCCTAGAATGTCCAATCCCATCTTCCCTATTGAATTCCAACCTGTTCTTTAATACCCTCTTCCTCCAGGAAATATGTCCTAAGCCACTTTTTATAATAATTTTCCCTCTCTACCTTAATATAGTATTGCAATATCTCTTGTAATTATCATGAAATGGTTTCCCTTAACTTGTCATGTAATATATGTAATATAGCTATTCTATTTAATCTAAACTGCAAATACCCTGAAGACAGGGGTTGGGAAGTATCTTATCTAAAACTTTTTAACTCCCTCAAAGCTAAATACAATATTGTGTAGCAGTAGCCATTTAACAAATGTTTATTGAATTTGGTGTTGAATTCTGCTTATTCACAAAAGCAGTTTACTCAAAGTCTTCTCATACTAACAGGGTATCTTTGTATATATTTATCTATTTACCTCTGGTATCTTCCTTTGGTAAGCTCCTTGAGACAGTAACTACTTTTCATTTCATCTTCTTGTACCTCAGTTTCTTCATTTTTAAGGAAATGACAAATCACTCCAATATCTTTGCCAAGAAAATTCCAAATGGGACCATGAAGAATTAGACACAATTGAAATGACTAAACAACAACTCCAGATTACAACATAATGTCAGATACATAGTAAGCACTTGATAAATCCTTGTCAAATCAGTGAATGAGAGAATAAAATTAAAAATGTTCAGTCTAAGATCTGAGCCACCTGGAACATCTCAGTTAAATTATAAACTCTATACTTTAAAACTCCTGTCAATTCTCAACCCTTCCATAATTAACTATAGACTATGAAACTCTCTTTGATTGATCAGACTCTCTTTCCTAACATTTTGGACCAGTTAGCAACATTTAGAAAGATGGTGTCATGGAAAACAAAAAATAGCTTAGACCTAGAAAACCTGAACTCTAATGCTGATTCTGACACTTGCTAGCTGTGTGCCCATAAGCAATGTTCTTGAGCCTCAGTTTCATCATCTGTAAAATGAGTATAATTATATCTGTATTAACTAACCCACAGAGTTCTTGCAAGAAAAGCACTTAGTAAAAGTGAAATCATACCAGTCTATAGAAAGTAGATTTAAGTAAATCCCTTCCCTTGCCAAGATTCAGTTTTCTCAACTATAAAATAGATTACATGGCCTCAGAATTCCTTTTAAGATTTAGATTCAAAATTCCCTATGAGTATATTCCCCTATGATGAAGATGAACCTCCAAATTCATCTCTCCCTCACTATTCCACCTTGCCTCTGCTACCTACAAACATCAAGCTCCCACACCTACCCTGAGTCAGTGCTCTATCAAATATTCTTCACTAAACTCATCATGGGGACCAGAGGATTGTTTAGGGCACAGCAAAAAATAATAATAATAATAATCTGAATTGAGTCTTGTAAAGTAGATACCTTTTCATAGATCTAAGTTATTTTTGATGACATTTTTAGTGTTTCAATTCGATCACTGATTCATGTTTTTATTATTAAATATTTGGCTCAGCATCTACAAAGGAAGAAAACAGTCACATTTGTTGCTTTTGCTTTCAGTTCTTTATAAGGTCTTAGTTGCAGATCAAACATGTCATTCAGTAAATAGTTCTTTAGCTGACAGAGATGTCAGCTGTCACAAGGTTTTTTTTTAATCCCAAACACTAGGAAGGCTGCTTTTGATGGCAATAATTTAAGTTTTGCTTCAAATATAGCACGTCGGTCCTTTTTTTCCCCTTTTAAACAGTTTTATTGGAATTCCTTGGAATAGGACTACACTATGGCTTTCAGATGACTTTATTAACAATAAGCCAGAAATGGAAGCCAAGCATTTGAAGAGCTTGTAATAAATATTATTCTGAGGCTTCCACCTCCAAAGCTCTACAATTCAGATACTAAGTGTTTCTCCTAGTGCTGTGGCAACAGTTGTATCAGCTTTGGACAACTATGCTCAAGACTTGGAGTGGAAAGAAGAGAAACCACAATAATAATCATCTCCACCCTGACCAAACTCCTTTACATCCTCATCCATCAGCTCCTTCATCCTTTGGGAATCTAAGAGGGCAGAGGGAAGAAGGCAGGAAAAGAAGAGGGGAGGAAAGCATTACAGAGAAATAAGTCTTAACTTTTCTTCCAAACTGTTGCAGTTGTTTTTCAGTCTTGTCTACCTCTTTGTGACTCCTCTTGGGGGTTTTCCTGGCAAAGATACTTGAGTAATTTGACATTTCCTCTTCCGACTCATTTTACAGATGAGGAAACTGAGACAGAGTCAAGTGACTTGCCTAGAATCACACAGGAAGTTGGGATGTCAGGGGAAAGAAAGCAGAAAAGGAAGAAGAGAAAAAAAAAAAAAACCCTGAAATGGGAGGAGTCTTAGTTTCTTTTCTAAATTGTGGAAAGAGCTGAATGTGTAATTTTGGGCAAGCCACATCCTCTTTTTCTACAGAAAGAGGGGATTGAAATATAATGGAAAGAGCACAATTTGGAAGTTAGAAAATTAGACTTCAAATCTCAGTTTTGCCACAAACAACCAGTATAACTTTGGTCTCATCATTTTACTTCTCTGAATTCAGTTTCTTCATCTGTAAAATTAGAGGATTAGATTAGAAGGTTTCTTCTAGCTCTAAATGCTTTGACTCAGTGATCTCAAAGGCTTCTTCAAACTTTAATATGCTGAGTCTTCATACCAGCAAATCATTATTAATAATAATTCTTGACAAGCTCCACCAACATTTGAGCCATATTGTTTCTGAAATTGACATCAATCCCTATCATCATCTCCAAATTTCCTGAGCATATGCATATGGGAATATATATCATGTCTCTTTATGCATGCATGTCATCTATTTGTAAGATCCAATGATTTTATTATACTGGCTGTTTCCTCCATGGATGCAGAGACCAACCTCTTCCCACTGCAGTAGATAATTTTAATGAGGAGGCATGAGGCATGAATGGGGAAAAAATTAATCATTCCCCTGGACCTATATGGTGATAAACCTCAATTAGCCTAATTAGACCTGTTTTCCAACATCTATCACAAAGTTTGTTACTAGAACCTATGGACATAATATCAAGATCAGAGAATTAAGAGCTGAAAAACATCCAGAATATTACATTATATGAGATTTTTTTCTTATGTATTTCACATCATTTACTGAATTCTAAAAAGAATGAGATTTCCTACTTATATAGCCAATGGATGGATTCAGTGCCATTGAAAAGGTGTCAGGAGTTGTAGCTAATATCCTTTAAGAATTAGGAAATCAGTTACTGATAACTCAATTGCACTTTCAATTATTTTATACTTATTTTTCTGTTTATATATTGTATCCCCATTGGAATATGACTTCCTGGATAGATCTAGGACCCAACACATAGAAAGTTGTTGATATAGTTTGTTTAATTGAATTGAACCAAAATGAGGATAACTCTGGATCAAACTATACCCTAAACAATTGAACATTAAGTAAAACATAGTATTCATCCAATTTGGTTTTATCTCTTTAAAGCAAAGGATTATTTAAAGTTGGACAGTATTGATCAATTTATAATAGAAAGTTTTTCTTAGAAGGTAAACATCCTTGGTGATGGTCATTAAAATCTCATTACCTTGATCTGAAGAATTTTCTCCATTTATAACTGCTTAAGTTTCTCCTCCAAACCAGAATATTTAGTTTTAGATTTGGATTTGGATTTTTTCATGGGAGGAGGAAAATGGACTGTTGTTAGCATCTAAGAGTGACATGGAAAGGCCTTATACAGGCAGTGATATTTGCATTAAGCTTTGAAATAAATTCTAAGAGGTTAAAAAAATGAGAAGGGAGAACATTTCAACTATCAAGGACAATTTGTCATACCTTCATTTATTTTACTAATATGAGAACACTTCACTTATCTGGCTAGAATTTGACTGACTCATCTAGGATTTTATCTTAGTATATTCCATAGTGGAATAAAGTCTAAAAGATTCCTTACCCTTCTCTCATGATCCAAAACATATCTTCCTCACTCTACAACTTACTTTCATGATTTTGGAAAGTTGATGATTGAACAGATTTGGCAGAAGGGGACAAGGAAATAGTCAAAGATATTTCTGAATTCTCCAGTCCTTGCATTCAGAGAACTTGCCAAGAGTCAGCTACATTTGGGGATTGGCAGCAAGTTCTAAGACCAAATGAGTTTTCTCAGTCAAAGAAAAAAATATTCTGTTCAAGATCCCAAGAGCTTAAACTTGAGTAAAAGGAATCACAAAATCTTTGAGGTAGTATAAACCTCAGTCATTCAGCCAGTCAATAAACATTCATGGAGCACGTACTATGTACCAGACACTGTGCAAAACTCTGGTAGCCATCTAATCCAACCCAAACCTGAAAAAGACACATCTCTACAACATATTTTTAGCCCAGGAAACTAACTCATTTTTGAGCATTTCAATTAGAATTGCAGTCCCTGATTTGAGGGTGGCTTAAGGTTCTATATGTCTATTACATATATATATTTTCTCTTGTTATTCTCCTCTTGCTCTGGCTTTTTCTCTTAATATTCTATCCAATCTAAGTTATAGTATAAAAAATGTAATGTTTGGAGTTAGGGGGGTTGTTTTGAAAGCCAGTGTCTGTTGCATACCACCTGTGTGACCTTAATCAGATAATCTATGTAGACTTCAGATTTATCCTCAATAAGACTGGGGAGACTGTACAAAAGCAAGACTCTTCATCTTTTCTGTGACATGGACCCCCTTTAGTAGTTTGTAGAAGCCTATGGAATCCTTCTCAAAATCATGCTTTTAAAAAAATGAAATGAAATAAATAGAATTAGAAAGTAGACAATTATATTGATATAACAATGTGAAAAAAATTTTTTCCCATTCACATTCATGTACCCCCTGAAATCATCCATGAATCCTTTTGGAACATTAAGAAGTTTTATAGTAGAGAGTCTGAACAGTGGCCACTGAATTGGAAAAAAACAGTTTACATCCCAATCCTAATGAAAGGCAAAATTAAGAACTGTTCGAATTACCAAACAATTGTGCTTATTTCCCCTACCAGCAAGATAACGCTCAAAATTCCGCAAGCTAGTCTTCAGCAATCTGCGGACAGAAAATAACCAGAACAGGCTTCAAGCAGACAAAAAAAAAATATAGACCAAATTGCCAACATTTGCTAGATTATAGAGAAAGCAAGGGAGTTTCAGATAAAAATCTATTTTTGCTTCATTAACTACATTAAGTCTTTGATTGAATGGATCGAAACAAAATGTGGCAAATCCTCAAAGAGATGGGAGAACCAGATCACTTACTTGTGTTCTGAGGAACTTACAGGGCAAATCAACAACCAACTGTTAGAACCAAACAGGGAATAACTGATTGGTTTAAGATTGAAAAAGGAGTACAACAAGGCTGTATGTTATCATCTTATTGATTTAACTTTCATGCAGAGTACATCATGTGAAATATTAGACTGGAAGAATCAAAAACCAGAATTAAGGTTGCCAGGGGAAACATCGATAATCAATTGTCATCAATACTCTGATGACAGAAAATAAAAAGGAATGAAGAAGCCTCTTAATGAAAGTAAAAGAAGAGAGTGTAAAAGTTGGCTTAAAGCATAACATTTAAAAAAAACTAAGATTTTGGCAACTGATGCCATTGCTTCCTGGCAAATAGAAGGAAAAGAAATGGAAGTAGTGTCAGATTTATATTTTGGACTCAAAAATCACTGCAGATGATGACTATTGCTATAAAAAATTTTTAAAATGCTTGCTCTTTGGAGGAAAAGCTATGGCAAATCTAGACAACATACTAAAAAGCAAAGACATAACCTTGCCAACAAAGACCCAGATAGTCAAAACTATGACTTTTCTAGTAGTAATATATGGCTGTGAGAGTTAGACTTCAAGAAAAGCTGGGAGCTATAGAATTGACACCTTCAGATTGTAATTCTGGAGAAGACTTTTGAGAGTCCCCTGAACAGCAAGAAGATCAAGTCAATAAATACTTAAAGAAATTAATTCAGCTGTTCAAAAGAAAGTGAAATACTAAAGCTGAAGCTTAGAATATTTTGAGCACATAATGAGAAGATGAGACTTATTGGAAAAGACCCTGATATTAGGAAAGATTGAAAGCAAAAAGACTCATGATAATACCAACACTTAACAATGAATTCTGTTATATCAGTCCTGTCTGAGTCATTGTGACCCCATCTGTGATTTTCTTGACAAGGATGCTAGAGTGATTTGCCATTTCCTTTCCAGCTCATTTTACAGATGAGAAAACTGAGGCACAGACTTATGTGACTTATACAGAGTCACAGAGACAGTAAGTTTCTGAGGCCAGATTTGAACTCAAGAAGATGAGTTGTTTTTGTTGTTGTTGTTGTTGTTGTTGTTGTTGTTGTTGTTGTTGTTGTTGTTGTTTTTTACTTCAGGTCCATCACTATATCCACTGTGCTATCTAAACAAGAACTGCTCTAAAAATCAAGTGAACCACAATAAAATACTCTGGCAAATTATAAAGAACAATCTAGGCCTTGAAGAAATGATTAGAACAAACCTCCTCTCCTCTATTTAGAGGTGGAAACTATTAGTGTGGAATAGCTATCAAATAGAGTTGCTACCCGTAATTGGCTTTGCTTGATATATATATATACATATATATATATATATATGTATATATATATATGTATATATATATATATATAAGTTTTCATGAGGATTAAGGAGAAATGCTTATTATCTAAGAGGCAAAAATAAGACTTCATTTTTTTTTAATTTTACTTGAACTACTTTCCTTTTAATGTCATTCTGAGGTTCATATTTGATGAATGTGGAATCCTTTTATTTTTTCTTAATCATTTTAAATGATAACATGAGCTCCTATTATTCTTTTTATTACATTAGAGCTACAGCCTGAGGGCTAACATCCTGGGAATTCCCATTAAGTCATCTTATAAGAGTTACATTCTAAGGTTGCAAATTAATTTTCTAGAGCTGAAGGGAATCTTGGAGATCATCTCACCTTCTCATTTTACAGATGAAGGATCTGAGACCCACATGGGGAAATGACTTACCCAAAACTATGTAGAGAACTAGGAACAGACCCAAAACTAGAACCTAGGGAAGCAATGTAATCCAGGAGAAATAATGCTGGATTTGGATATTAGATTTGAATCCTGATTATTATTTTTATCCATACAGCCTTCAGAAAAAATCACTAAATCTCCCTTAGGCCTCAATTGCCTTATCTAAAAACTGAGGATGGGGATTGAGATATCTTGAAGTCCCTTCTCATAATTCTGTATAATCCCTTGACTTCCATTCTAGAACTCCTATGTAGGCACCAGAACCCCATAATCAGATTCATGAGAGAGCAGGAGCTCCATTTCTCAAGACAAACTGGTATCAAAGTATAAACTTCTCTTAAATACTAATAGGTTGGAGCCAGCAACTGATTCTGTCATAGTAAGAAATCCACCTCCCTTTCCAGTCTCTCCATTAAAGGGTAAAATTTAGGTCAAACATCTTAGAAAAGTGGCAAATTTAGCTACCCACCAGGAATATCCTTAGACTTTTGACATCAACAATGAAGAGCAGGGTTAGAGAATTCATTCCTGGGAGGTGAGAGGCCAATTCACTTTTAAAAAATGTATATGGCTTAGGGCAGAACAAGGCCAAAATTGACATAAACACAATGGTGTTTAAAGAATTCCTGGGAAAGAAATTTTGCCATTGAGTTGAGTGGAGGAGGGGTACAGGACTCCACACTGCCCTCAGCCCTCAACCAAGACAGCCCAACCCAAGTAAAATATTTAAAGCCCCAGTACCATCTTATTGTCATTTGTTAAATTAACCAGCTTGGGGAAGGGATGCAAGTAGAGTTATGGGGTGACATCAATGAATAACCCCTTTACCAAGGGCCGTAGTATTTGAAGGGGCCAACATCCTTGTCAGTACCTTTACAAAGAGCGTTCCTTCCTCTCACTGAAGGCTGGGCTTTATGGAAAAACTGAACCTACCAGTACATTCAGAGGAAATTCCAGAGTGCAGTTACTGACAGACACGTCTTGGAAGTTAGCTGGTTACTTTGGCAAAGGCCCAAGCATTTCCTTCTCACCCCGACCCCTACACACACACACACACACACACACACACACACACACACACACTCTCTCTCTCTCTCTCTCTCTCTCTCTCTCTCTCTCTCTGTCTCTCTGTCTCTCTGTCTCTCTCTCTCTCTCTCTCTCTCTCTCTCTCTCTCTCTCTCTCTCTCTCTCTCTCTCTCTCTCTCTCTCTCTCTCTCTCTCTCTCTCTCTCTCTCTCTCTCTCTCTCTCTCTCTCTCTCTCTTAAAAAAAAAGTTTCTTAGGATCCCAAAGACCCAACTAAAGAAAAACTGGCACTTCTGTTTACAACACAATTGTGTGTTCTTGCTTCACATCAAAGAGAGCAGGGGAGAAAACATGACTTGGGCAAGAGAAATTTGGCAGACCTATAGGGTGCACGGACTTGCCAGGCAGACTGCTTGGGGCTCAGGACATGGAAATATTATGTTTTTTCCTAAGTTCACTAAGCCAAAGAATTTCTCAGAATTTCACGAACACTCAGATGAAGTCCTTAGGCCATTTCTGTATGCTTATCACCCTCCAGCAAGTTGCTCCTGCCTCAGTTTCCCTAGAAACAAGAGACTCATCCATCCTCATTCAGGCTTAATGCTGAGGACAAATTGGACGGATTTAGGAAGGCATTAGATGTATTACTGTTAAATGGCTTAGCCTCTTCTAGCTCCTTCCTTGTTGCAATGCCAGATCCTTTCCCTGCCTGCCCACACTCACTCATTCACTCAGGCAATATATGACAGCTGTATTATATGTCGTAGGGAAGTAGAGGATCTATTTTAGCCATTCGGGAAAAGACTTGTAAATCCTGTGACCAAACAGCTCTAATCTAGTGTTTAATGCAGAGCGTGATTTAGTGAGGGACTGACTGAAGTGTTATTGGAGTTTTGAAACACAATCAGTGCCAAAGGCTAGAAACGTGCATTAGACCTTCAATGAATGGATGCCAAGCATGGGTCCTAAGGAGAAACTAAGCTCAAACTAAGAGCCTTCCCAGAAGCCAGATGGCAAAGAGAGCTCAGGGAGAGGCCCTCTCTGCTTCCCCCAATTTCCATATACTGGGGTTTGGTCTAATGAGCTCCCCAGAGCATCTCAGAGGCTTGATACTTACCCTGGGCTCCATTCAATCCTAGGAGCCAAACACACTATCATAAGATCTGCAATGAGCATTAGAGGTCACCAGGTCCAAGTCCTTCATTTTAAGACCAAACAAATTGAAATCAAGAGAAAATGAAGTGACTTGTTCAAGATAACTAAGATGGGAACTATAAGAGGGAAGAGTCAGACTCACATTTTCTGACTCTAAATGCAGGGTTCTTTCTTTAGCAGGTTTCAAACTGGAGACAGGAATCTTTTTTAATATTTTTAAAACTATTTCAAAATTTCAAGTTTTTTAAATAATCCTAGATATGTTATTTTATATATCTAACGAGACACTTCAGAGAAGGGAACCATACTTCTCCCAAAATATCTTGGAGTTTACAGGATAGATTTCTTTCTTAAGGACCACGCTTTTAAAACCACTCTAACTCTCTTTACTGGCCACCAAAAGGTCCTAGGCCAAGCCCCATTTGATCATTGTTTGGGGATTGATTGAGATCGAATGTAAATAGCTGTCATTTCTACTTTGACCAGAAAACGAACTGAAGTTCTTCCCATTCCAGATTCATTTGTTTATTCATTTAGTTAGTTTCTTTTTGATTAGGTAAAAGAGGAGATTCTTTGCCTGATGTTTTATCTAGTCTTAGTCACTGAATGGGTTTCTCCTCATTCAAACTGAGACTTGTTGAAGATCTTAGCTTAAAAAGCGGAGGTTTCCCCTGGCATCCAAGGCCATCTCCAGTCACCATGATGTATATCTTGCCACTTGGACCCAGCCTCCCTAACTTAAATCCAATTTACTCGAATGTCATGGTGCCCCCTCTGTGGTGTCATGGTTCTCTTCCAGAACAAAGAACAAAGAACAATACTTCACCAAGCCAAAGGAGACCAAGATACAGTGAAATTTTTGAATAACAAGTCTGGATGAGAATATCATTGTAAGAAAGCATTGAGGAAGCTTTCCTCATTAACCAGCCAGCCACAACCTCAGAATACACATTCTATATCTGATTAAACAAATAAACAAAAAAAAAATTTTGGTGAAGCTTGATAACTTCTCCTTATTTAAAACTCTAAGTAACAAATTTCATTTATTCAATAATGTTTCATTAATGATCCAATTACTTCTTGAGAATGTGCCATTTGAAACCAATGTTAAAACAGAAAACTTAATTTATTAATTTGTGATATGTTTAGTAGAGAATAATTTCATCATGCAAGAACACATAGAGGTTATGGTTCTTGCCTCCCCCCACTCACAGCTGCTTTCTTCAAGTCACTTGATCTTTCTGGACCTCAGATTGTATTATCTATACAATGGGAACGTTCTAATATTTCATAGGAATAGTAAGAGTAATATAGTGGAGAACCTGACCATGAAGTCAGGAAAACTTACTTTAGTACTTTACTTCCATCACAGATCTGCATTATTATATCAAGTCACTTACTTCTCAATGTCCCCAACACCTTAAGACTATAAATTTCCAATAGAAAGTTATATTTATTCTGTATATTCTTAATAATATAAACTCCTTGATAAAAATAGCACCCTTAAACATCAAGGATTATTAATATTTTTATATCCCCATTACTGACACACGATAAGCATTGAATAAATGTTTAATTGACTATGTTGCCATTTGCACTGGTATAAAAAATTTCCACAATGGAAATTCCTTAAATCATTGATGACACTGATAAAATAATAGGTCTAAACCAAAAATGAAAATAAAAACTCTCTTAAAAATACGAAGATTGGGGGGTTTTGTGAGTTTATAATTCTAGAAACCTTTATTTTTAAAAAGACTGAAAGAACCTTAAAATTAAAAAGAGAGTTTTAAATAAATAAGCAATGTCATTAGCTAATTAGTAGCAGAGACATGATAAGAATCTATGGGTTCCAATTCTTTGTCTAATATTCTTTTCTTTCTGCTATATTTCCTCTCCATTCAAGTTATCAGTCAAGTTCCCTTTAGTGAGCATCAAGTTAGCTGTTATGATTCTTAGAAATAGACCAGCTGGTTCTCACTAATGTTCTCCCAGTTTTACAGATGCAATACAAACAAATAAAAAAGGTAACAAATTTCCATTCCCACAAGTCTCTAGAGTTCTATCACAACCTACCAGCCAGCATCTCCCATTAAAAGCCACTATGGACAGTGACTGATGGAGCTGTTGCTTATCTGAACATGTTTTGTCTCAAATCCCAGCATAAAGCGGAATGTCTTTGTGAGACTTCTCCTTGATTTTGACTTCCTGTAGTCTAGTCAGCCTGTAGTCAAAAGGCATCACTTTCCAGGAAACTGCCACACTAACGGAAGTTAAAACTGACACATCTTCTGACCCTTTCTTCCTTCCTGTGTCCCTCCCCAGAGGCTTTCCTTAGGAAGATGAGCATCTGCTGACATCCTCTTGCCCCTAACCCTCCCCCACACTACCTCTCCTTCTCCAAAGAGCAATTAAAATCCCCACTTTGACTAGCAATTGGGCCTTCCAAGTCCTCACAACCACTAATGATGTCATTCTGTTATAAATTCTCATTACTATACTTTGTATGGTAAATAAAAAGAAAAGCCTCAGTTTCCTCATCTATAAAAGTAAATTCCCAAGATTGTTGTCAGAAACAAATGTATAAGTTGCTTTAGAATGGTACCTGGCACATTCTTAGTGCTATATACCAATACATATAATTTAAATCTATTCTATACATCATAAATGTGTGTATTGTCTCTCCCTCATTCAAATATAAACTCCTTGAGAATAATGGATTTTTTGGTTGGCTTGCATTTTTATCCCCATTGCCTAGCACAGTGTTTGGCACATAACTGTCACTTAATAAATGCTTGTGGATTGATTGGTTAATTGTCCTTTGTCCTGTTCATACCATTTCTGAATTATTCTGTCAAGTTGAGGATCCTTTAGAAAGGACATTGATGACCTGGAGTCCATCCAGAGGGAGGTAATTAGGATGCTGGCCTCAAAGCCATGGGAGGATCAATCAAAGAAATTAGAGATATTTAACCTGAAGAAGAAAAATTTAGAGGAAATGTGATCTTGATCTTACATATTTGAAGGTTTGCATTTGAAAAGAATGTTAGACTCATTCTGTTTGCACTCCAAGGATAGAAAGGTGAATAATAGGAGGTGGCAGACTTGGGGTTCTAACTAAGGAAAGTCTTTCTAACAATTAGAATTATTAAAAAATGGAATGGGATACGTTGGGGCAGTGAGCTCCCTATCCCTGGAGATTTTCAAATGGAGACTAAATGGCCATTTGGTCAAGAATTCTGCAGGACAGGGTTCATTCTTCAGGAATGAGTTCAACTAGATGCCCCTGAAATACCTTCCATGTCTGAGAGCCTATGTTTTGAGTCTGGGAGGTGTCTAAGACTATAAAGGAGTGACACAAACTCAGAAAGGGTGTGTGTGTGTGTGTGTGTGTGTGTGTGTGTGTGTGTGTGCGTGCACATGCATGCATGTGTGTATTGTGTGGACATGTGTATGCACACATGCTATGCAAGATGTATATATGCAAATATTTGTGAATCTATGTATCTAAATAAGCATGTGTTAGGGGATATGAGGTAGAGATATTAATAGTATTTTTTCCACAAGAACTTTTGTCTAAATTATATAATTTTAAAGCAGAGCAAGACATAGAGAGAGAGAAGGAAAGAAAGGGGAAAGAGAGGAAGAGAAAATGAAAGAAAGGGAGGAAGGAAGGAAGGAAGGAAGGAAGGAAGGAAGGAAGGAAGGAAGGAAGGAAGGAAGGAAGGAAGGAAGGAAGGAAGGAAGGAAGGAAGGAAGGAAGGAAGGAAGGAAGGAAGGAAGGGAAAGGAAAGAAAGAAAGAAAGAAAGAAAGAAAAGAAAGAAAGAAAGAAAGAAAGAAAGAAAGAAAGAAAGAAAGAAAGAAAGAAAGAAAGAAAGAAAGAAAGAAAGAAAAGAAAGAAAGAAAGAGAAAGAAAGAAAGAAAGAAAGAAAGAAAGAAAGAAAGAAAGAAAGAAAGAAAGAAAGAAAGAAAGAAAGAAAAGAAAGAAAGAAGAAGAAAGAAAGAAAGAAAGAAAGAAAGAAAGGAAAGAAAGAAAAGAAAAGAAAGAAGAAAGAAAGAAAGAAAGAAAGAAAGAAAGAAAGAAAGAAAGAAAGAAAGAAAGAAAGAAAAGAAAGAAAGGAAGGAAGGAAGGAAGGAAGGAAGGAAGAAAGAAAGGAAGGAAGGAAGGAAGGAAAGGAAGGAAGGAAGGAAAGGAAGGAAGGAAGGAAGGAAGGAAGGAAGGAAGAAGGGGGAGGGAAGGAGAGAGGGAGGGAGGGAGAGAGGGAAGGGAAGAAAGAAAAGAAAGAAAGAAAGAAAGAAAGAAAGAAAGAAAGAAGAAAGGAAAGAAAGAAAGAAAGAAAGAAAGAAAGAAAGAAAGAAAGAAAGAAAGAAAGAAAGAAAGAAAGAAAGAAAGAAAGAAAGAAAGAAAGAAGAAAGAAAGAAAGAAAGAAAGAAGAAAGAAAGAGATTTGTTATTTTTGCAAGACCTTCCTGGATGAGCCATGGTTATACTGAACTATCAAAGGTCCTGCCCAGATGCAGCAGCTGTGAGGAAGAGTCCTTTTGTGTAGCCTTTTTATAACTTAAGACACCTCCAAGGTGGACATAGCCAATCAGATACTGTCCTGATCTTCTACTGTGGGGACCACCTTCAATGTTTTGGCTCCAAAGAGTCGTTTCTTTCCAATTCACTGACATGGGATATATATCTCTAAACTTGGCTGCCACCATCCATGCATGCCTTGAGGATTACATACCAATGTGAACTTTGTCAGTGTGAACCCAAGTCAGTAGGGAGGAAGAAGTAGAAAGACCTCTATTGTTCAGACTGGTCTTCTTGAAGACTCTGATTGTCAGAGAAATCTCTTCAAGTGACAGATGAAAAGAAAGTATTCTCCATGCCAAAGGTTCTCTTTTACTCTGATCAGCTTCCATCAATCAGTGTGTTCCCTGTCTCATAACAGAAATGATTTCCTGCTCACTATAATTCCCACAAAGCTACTCAGAATGGAACTGATGAGCAAGAATAGACGTGTCCCTGTGAAATTAACCTTAAAATTCAAGCCTCTTCTTAAGCAGTAATGGCCCCCACCAGATAACACAGTGCTTCACCTCATTCTGCAGCAAACCTTTTATATGGGAAAAATAAAGTTTAAATGATAGAAGAAAAGTCATCAAAGCATTCAATCAATCAGTCAACAAATATTTATTAAATTCCTACTTTGAGCCAAGCATTGTATCAAGAGCTGTTGATACAAAGCCAGAAATGAAAGCATCCCTGCCCTCAAGGAGTTCACATTCTATGGGATTAAAGAACAGAATGTACTACTTATTATCCAGATGAGTTATCAAATCTCATTTTATCTAACCTTTTCTTTTCATAGATAATGAAAGTGAGATGCAATGAGCTACTTGTCCATAGTCACACTGTTAACATGCAGAAGAGCAGGATTTGAGGCTAGATCTGACTCCAAATCCAATATTCTTTCTACTATTCAATACTACCTCCCTGAGACATTATCTTTCTGAGTCTCAGTTTTTTTTTCCCTCAGTTTCAAAATGGGAAGAGCATTAATTCATAGCATCATTGTAAAAATCAGATGACTTGCCCCATGTAAGAGTACTATGTTCACATAAAGCACAATGTAAATTTGAATTATTATTGCTTGAAAAGATGGATGGAGTAGCAGAGGGGGCTTTATGTTGGTGACAGAAGAAAAGTAATAGGCTAATAGTGTGTATGCTTCCAATCTGGAATGTCACCTTTTCCTCCCCATATATTTGCTTTCCTAAGTCATAGCCCAGTGCTTTCCACCAAGAGAAGAGTCTGAAAGTGAATATTCTAATTCCTTGATTTCCAAGGATGGCTTTACTTCCTATTGAAGAGGGTGCCATACATGCTAGAATTGAAAATGTGTAAGTCTTTTTAAGAAAGGAATTTTTCTCCAGAGGATGTAAGGTTTTGTTGGTCATTTACATACTGGGCTGTCTGGTTTCACCCTCATCACTATGATGCAATAATTGGAGAAAACATTTGTTTTGGGGGGATCTTTTGGCCATTAATTTAATCCTCACACTAGGAAGTTAGACAAAAGCAGGATTTCATTGACACCTGGAATCATTTAATCCATGCCTTCCACTTTATTTAACATTTAAAGAAACTAGCTTTTATAGCAAGAAAAAAACAAGACATTCTAACCTCTATGTTTATTACCACATTGGAGCATCTGAAGCAAGTCCATGATATTTTAAAAATCTGATCAGCCTTGCAATCTACAGCGGGAGCATAATGTGGATGAAAAATTCATGTTGCCCAGTTGGATGGACAATTTTGTGTGCTAGAACTGAAGAGTATCTTAGAATACAAAATATCAAGCAGGTAAATAAAGGTGCTAAATCTGGAGCTGGGAAGACTGGGTTCAAATTCAGCTTTAGACACTTACTTGATGTGCAACCTTTAAGTAAGTCAAAGTTATTTAACTTCTCTCTACCTCATTTCCTCATCTATAAAATGAGGATTAATAATAGCACTTGCCTCCCAAGATTATTGTAAGAATCAAATGATATCTTATCTGTAAGAACTTTACAGACTGATTCAAAAATTCTTTATAGTCAACATAACAGATCATCACTGAGTCTCTACTCAAAGCACTTTTTCATCTTGTGCATTAATAATTTTATTTACTTTCTCATAAAGTTTTCTTTTACTCTAACTGATATTTTTATCCATTTATATACATGTAAAGAAAAATTTTAGTTCGCATTTTTACAAGATTTTGAGTTCCAGATTTTTCTCTTCTCTCCCTTCTTCTCTTTCAAAGATAATAGGCATTTTTATATAAGTTTACACATGTGCTATCATGTAAAATACGTTTCCTTATTAGTCATAGCTGTAGAAAAAGAAACAGATCAAAAGAAAAAAACCATTAGGAAGAATAAAGTAAGTAAAAAATTATGCCTCAAATTACATTCAGAGTTTATCAGTTTTTTTTATCTGGATATGGGGAGTATTTTCCTTCAGGAGTCTTTTGTACTTGTCTTGGATCATTATATTGCTGAGAAGAACTAAGTTAATAACTATTGATTAACTGATGCTGTGTATCATGTTTTCCTGCTTCTATTCATTTCACCCTGTATCAGTATATACAAGTCTTTCCAGGTTTTTCTGAAATCAGGATGCTCATTATTTCTTATTGCACAAAATATTCCATCACATTCATATACTACAGCTTGTTCAATCATTCTTCAATTGATGAGCATCACCATAATTTCCAATATTTTGTCACCACTAAAAGAGCTGATATCAATATTTTTGTACATGTGAATCCTCTTCCCTTTTTTATGATGCTAAGTGAAATGAGCATAACCTTGTTTTTTGTTTGTTTGGGGTTTTTTTGCTGAGGCAATTGGGGTTAAGTGACTTGCCCAGGGTCACACAGCTAGGAAGTGTTAAATGTCCAAGGTCAGATTTGAATTCAGGACCTCCTGACTTCAGGGCTAGTGCTCTATCCACTGTGCCACCTAGCTACACCTGGATATATACCTTGTAATGGTATTGCTGGATAAAAGGTTATGGACAATTTGGTTGTCTTTTGGCTATAGTTTCAAATTTTTCTCTAAAATGATTGGATCAGTTCATAATTCCTCCAATAGCACATTAATGTCCCAATTTTCTCACATCCTCTCCAATATTTATGACTTTTCCTTTTTGTCCTTTTTATTATTTAGATAATATTATTTCCTTTTTATTATTTAGATAACAATCTAATCTGGTAGATGTATGGTTGTGTCTCGGAGTTGTTATAATTTATATTTTTCTAATCAAAAGGGATGTAGAACAATTTCTCATATGCCTTAAATTGCTTTAATTTCGGGGGGCAGCTAGGTGGCGCAGTGGATAGAGCACCAGCCTTGAATTCAGGAGAACCGGAGTTCAAATCTATCTCAGACACTTAACACTTCCTAGCTGTGTGACCCTGGGCAAGTCACTTAACCCCAGCCTCAGGGGGAAAAAAAATAGTTTTAATTTCATCATGCGAAAACTGCCTACTCATATCCATTGACCATTTGTAAGTTGGGAAATGGCATGTATTTTTATAAATTTGACTCTGCTATATATTACATAAAGCATTTCTATATGACTTTATTGCCATTACTTACATTATCATATAAAGTCATCTCCACATGATAATGAAGGGTTTAGTGGAAGATCAAGGAAAACAGCCAGAGGACTTTTGCTTAAATAAATTCTAAGCATAAATGGTGTTTCTAGATTTCTACTTGCTAATTTAGATATTAAATAACTTCTAGAAATATTTAGGCAAAATCATGTCTAAGTTGGTCTCCAATTCTAGAGCCCTCTGTCTTTCTGCCTACTATTTAAAGTATGCCCACCCTTAGCAAAGTAGGCAGTTAGCTATGGGATGAGTTAAGAGATACCAAAATCCTCCTCTGAACATTTTCCTCTATTAGTCTTACCATGAATATTTTACAATCCCCCCCAATAGAGTATTTTGCTTTTCTATCAAGAAATTGTTTCTAGAATATTTTCAGTAGTTCAAAAGATACATTATTTCATCAGTGTGTGTTTCCTGTGCTGGGACATGTTATGTCCTTCCATGTTTTACTAAATAAGATCCTAAATTCCTCTTTTGGCACTCAAACCTCTGGAAATAAGTCTTTCCAAATATAACTAAGCTCATCTGAAGATCACTGCTAGACCTATACTTGATGAATGGTAGTACCTTACAAAGCTTGTGCCCTGTTTGAATAAATATGGATAATCCACATTTACATCCATGTTCATGATGTAGTACAGAATTCAGCTTTGAATCAAGGTATAACCAAAGAGAGACCTAATTAAAAGGCAAATTAATTAACTGCATTATTGTTGTTTAAAGGATATGCTAATTATTTTACAACTAATGGAATTTACATAAATTCATTGGGTCAATTAAATTTAATTAAGTAATCATCTATTAAACTCACTATGTTCCAGGAAGTGTATTATGCTTGAGTATGCAAAGACAAAAAGGAAAGAATTTCTGTTCTCAAGAAGTTTACAATCCATTAAGAAAATTTTAAGCAAATATATAATTTGGATAAAATAAATATGAAGTCATTTCAGGAGATAAGAGGAAAAGCACTAACAACTGGGGAAATTTTGGAAGTCCACTTTAGAGGTGCTGGCCCTGAAGATGAGTCTTGAAAGAGTGAGGACATCAGAAAGGAAGAGGGAAAATAATTACAATCTAGGGAAAGGCAGGAAAAGGGAAGATGACTTGTCCAAAGTCACAAAGATAAAAGGCAAGATGTCACATGTGGGGAAATAGCAAATAGGTTGGTTTGACTGAAATATGATTCTTACTGACAAGTCTAGTAATACCCTACTTGAAGATTTCAGTTGATCCAGAAACTGGATAAAATCAAGCCA
Organism: Sminthopsis crassicaudata; assembly: GCF_048593235.1. Classification (NCBI taxonomy): domain Eukaryota; kingdom Metazoa; phylum Chordata; class Mammalia; order Dasyuromorphia; family Dasyuridae; genus Sminthopsis; species Sminthopsis crassicaudata. Next base: position 52,784,462 of record NC_133618.1, on the reverse strand, counting down.
GATAGCTGCACAGAATAAGGTGAGCAAGCTTAGTGGAAAAATTTGAGCAAATTGTTCTACCCGATGAGGAACACCTTAGAGATATAACAATGAGACACCCAGAGTCCTGAACTTTAGATATATGTTATCTCCTCTTTTCACCTGTGCCATGGTTATACTTGCTCACTGAATATGGGTGTCTTTAATTGTGATCTCTATGTGCATCCATCCTTCCTGTTCCTGTTTAGTACTTTTACAGGAGGTGAGCCCCAGGTTTATGTGGGAGATACTTTATTTTTTACTGTGTCATTATACTACTAAGTACTTTTGATTTAAGGTAGTTTTTCATCTACCTGACTATTGAATGGTTAACACATCAGTGGAGGCTCATGAACTATATAATGTTAGGATTGTGGAATAAAAGAAAACGTTGAAGCTGTGTTAGTCATTCTTTGAGGAACATAAAACTACAAATTTAAAAAGCAGGATACTATCTCTGATTCATTAAATGTATTTGAAAGGATTTCATTTTTAAAAGACAAAAATTCTAGAACTTCAAAACTTTGGAGAATATTTAAAATTAATTGCTGACTGGGGCAGCTAGGTGATAGTAGCTAGATAGTAGGAACTAGATAGTTGCACTAGATAGAGCACCAGCCCTGAAATCAGAAGGACCTGAGTTCAAATTTGACCTCAAACACTTAACACTTTCTAGCTGTGTGATCCTGAGCAAGTCACTTAAGCCCAATTGCCTCAGGAAAAAAATAAAATAATAATAATTGCTGGTCTCTACACAGCAAGGTTTGTGAAGCACTTCAGCTTTCTAATCTTAGTTCTAATCTCACAACTCCATGAGCTAAACACTACAATCAATCATATTTTTATGGCAGAAACTTGTTTTGACTAGGTTAAAAAAAAAAAAAAAAGGTATTCTTTGCCTCAATTCTTATCTAGCCTTAATCACTGAATATGCATTGCCTTCATCAAACTGAGACCTATTATAGACCTTAGCTTAAAAAGGACAAGGTCTCCCATTATGTCCAGGAATATTTCCAGTTGTTCTGATTTAATATTTTGCCACTGGACCCAGATAACTCTGGAAGAAAAAGTGAGACTGGTGACTTTGCACAGTCTTTCTAATTTACTTGCATGTCATGGCATCACTTCTCTGTTGTCATGGTCACACTTCAAGAATAAAGGACAAACAACAATCTCTATGAGTAGAGCTGCCCCACTGAGGACCCAATTGGAACTGGTTGACTAGGATAACACAGCTCTTTCTTTTTTCCTTCCTTCCTTCTTTCCTTCCTTCCTTCCTTTCCTCCTTCCTTCCTTTCTTTGTTTCCTTCTTTCTTTTTCCTTCTCTCTGTCCACATACAATAGCATATCCTCACCTGCAGGTGGCTCTGCCCAAAGGAGTATAATTTTTTTTTTTTTTTATTATATCTAACACCAGAAACAAAAATGAAGAACGAATCTCTTTTAATAAATGCTGGTTCTGCAAACAGAACACTAATATGGAGAATCCGTTCCAAGGACTACCATGTGTTTTTGGTTTTATCCACCAGATTCATCCATTAGAGACATATACAGATCCAAAGTTGGTTATTGGGGTTTTGTGGATTCATTAAATAGATAAATTGCCACCCTTCACCACCATGGAGGTCCTGCTTTTTTGGTCAAACAACTCTCAAGCCTTCGCATTTTTTCAAGCCCATCCTGCAGGGTGGCCCATTTGAAACTTCATTAGAGTAAGTGTTTGGATAGGACCTACTTTATAAAAGAAGCTCACTTGGGCCCACTGAAATGATCTTTCTCAATTCGCCAGGTTCTCTTGGACTCAGACCCAAGCAGGCAGTGCCAACAATGGTAGTCCTAACAAAATCCTTTATATGAGTGGATTTTTTCTGCTGTGTGACCACAAGAAACAGACCTTCTAGACTACCACAACTCAAAAACAGTCAAAGAGCCTGGGTTTAAGTTTACTTAACTAGATAGATAATCTGGAGTGGACCTCAGTTTCCTCATCCACTAAGTGAGGAGAATTGGACTAGATAACTGTAAAAGTCCCTTTTAGCTCAAATTCTATGATCCTATGATAAGATCAAATAAAAAAGTGAATTATTTGCCAGAGAGAGAGAATGGATTTTTCCCATTCCTCAACTCCTTACATTCACACAAACACATACACATGCAGACACACACACACACACACACACACAAACACACACACACAAACACACACACATATATACACACCTACACAGACTGCTTAAGTTGCCAACTACATTCTTTACCCAGTGCATATGACAAAGGCAAATGACCAGAAGGAGGTAATGTGACATTGTGCCTCTAAGTTCAGACAGATTTTCTTCTGAAATGTAGTCTCTAGGGAAGGCTGGCCCCGTACTGTGAAAGGTGGCTATGGGTTCATATAAATAAAAAGGCAAGGAGCCAGAGAAAAACAGACCTACACAGTTCTCCCTGCAAGACACAGAATTCTCAATGTCTTTGGTTCCTGCTGCCTCTCTCCTTCTGACCTCTGAGTTGTGTTGTTCTGAAAAATGAGAAGGCAGCCATGTTGTTCTCTCAGCTCCCCTGGCTAAAGAGCTGTTTATGCTCTTTAAAAGAGTGATCTGAATTTCAATTTCAATTTTGGAAGAAGGATTAGGCTTGTCCTCCCTGGCCCTAGGGCACAGAAAGAACATGAAGCCATATCCACAAGGTAAATTTAAGCTTAATGTAAGAAGAAAAACTTATTATAATTAGGGCTATCTACCAGTGGAATGGCTCATCAAGAGAATTACTTAGCCCCCCTTTCATTGAAGGTATTCAAACAAATACTGGGTGACCATTGGCGGGGAGGGGGATTGGCTGCATATGTAGGACTCATAGACATGCTTAAAAGGTAAACCAAGCGTATCATCATTCACAACATTTTTTGATGTGAAATAGATGGCTGAAGAGTTTCCTTCTAACTATGAAATTGTGCAATTTGGAAATACACAAGTATGAATATTCCATCTGAGTCACCTCTATGACTCTGATGAGCAAAGCTCTTACACATATTGAGTGAATCCTTCAAGAAAGCTGTCAAGATTTGACTATTCTAATGAAGAGAAATCAAACTTTTTTTAAGAGTCAAGATTATGTGTGTGTGTGTGTATGTATGTATGTATCTTGGGAGTATAAGGAGAGGAATTGAAGAAGAAAAAGTGTAAGAATCAATGAATTTCTTTGCATATTTTTCAGAAATACAAAAATCAACATTTATGCATATGTATATATATATGTGTGTATAATACATATATATTCATATATAAATGCTGATTTTGCATTTTTTAAAATGCCTATTTCATTTTTAAATGTTTTAATATATTGTTATATATCACATATATGAAGATACATAATATATACTATATGAAATTTTGAACTATTTAAAATACATATATAAGTATATATACACATAACTGTGTATTATAATATATGTATATACACATATGTACACACATAAACACATGCACAAATACACACATACATAACTTATCCTGTTCTATATGTTGCAAAGAAAAAGAAGCAAGAAAAGGAGTGAACTCCATCATGAAGACCAATGTTAGTCAATGAGCACTTATTACATATCCTTTGACACCTACTATGTGCCAAACACCATGTTCATTAATAGGGATACATAGAAAAAACTAGTTCTCCTTCAGGAGCTCAATGTATTAGGGGAGATAAAATAAGAACACCTTTGTACAAACATAATATATGCAAGATAAATTGAAAGTGATCAGTAGAATTGTTGGTGGAATTGTGAATACATCCAGCCATTCTGGAGAGCAATTTGGAACTATGCTCAAAAAGTTATCAAACTGTGCATACCCTTTGACCCAGCAGGGTTACTACTGGACTTATATCTCAAAGAGATCTTAAAGAAGGGAAAGGTACCCTGTATGGGCAAAAATGTTTGTGGCAGCCCTCTTTGTGGTAGTCAGAAACTAGAAACTACATGGATGCCCATCAATTGGAGATTGGTTGAATAAATTGTGGTACATGAATATTATGGAATATTATTGTTCTGTAAGAAATGACCAACAGGATGATTTCAGAAAGGCCTGGAGAGACTTACATGAACTGCTGCTGAGTGAAATGAGCAGGACCAGGAGATTGTTGCATACTTCAACAATAATACTATATGAGGATCAATTCTGATGGATGTGGCCCTCTCCAACAATGAGATGAACCAAATCAGTTCCAATAGAGTAGTAATGAACTGAACCAGCTACATCCAGGAAAAACACTCTAAGAGATGATTATGAACCACTACATAGAATTCCCAATCCCTCTAATTTTGTCTGCCTGCATTTTGGATTTCCTTCACAGGCTAATTGTACGCTATTTCAAAGTCTGATTCTTTTTGTACAGCAAAACAACTATGTGGACATGTATACATATATTGTATTTAATTTATACTTTAACATATTTAACATGTATCGGTCAACCTGCCATCTGGGGGGAAGGAAGGAGAGGAAAAATTAGAACAAAAGGTTTGGCAATTTCAGTGTTGTAAAATTACCTATGTATATATCTGGTAAATAAAAACTATTAAAATAAAAAAGAAAAAAGAAAGTGATCAGTAGAACAAAGGCAGTAAAATTAAAGGAAATCAGGAAATGTTTCTTATGTCTTTCAAAGTAAAAAAATTAAGGGGATAGAAATCAAGAAATAAAAATACACATAACAGAAATATCAAAGGACCCAAAAAGAAAGTATAGGATCTGAGAAAAATTACAGAAAATATATGGTTTTAGGAGGGAAAACTGGTTCCTTTAGAACCTTCCTTCCCATTTTATTCAAATCAATCAACAGTTCTTCAGGGGGTCCCACAAAAAGGCCTATTTACCCATGAACTCTATTCTCTCTTTCGAACTACATCCTTCAGAAAGCTATGTGTGTTTACATGAGAAGCACCTCCAGGAGTTTGAAGTTTTAAAAATCATGGAAGGAGGTCTTACAAAGGAGAAGATGAGAGGGTAGAGAAATGCAGAGTGTTTAGCTGTGGGAAAAGAAGAAAATAATCATTTTATCTGAACCATGATTCTAAGGTCTGTGGCTCAGAATTCCAGTTCCTTTGCCAAGAAAAAAGTACTCTGGCAGACACCAAAGTGCCTGTGATAATGTGGGCCCTGGGTTAAGAAACCCAACATTCTCTAATTGAAATTGCAGGTTCCCTATAGCAAATTTCCCTTGTTCTTTTCCATGTATCTTTCCCCTGTTGGGTTGGGGAGCAGCACAGTAACTCTTCTATCAAATTTAATAATCAAAGGTCTGGATGGTAGTTGATGGCCAAGGCCCAGAAGCAACTAGTTGATGGTCAAAGCCCAGAAGCAACTATGAAGGCTTCGGTAGTGTTTGTCAGTCTTTTTTGTCCTCTGGACCAACAAGACCCTTATTCTGCTTCTAAATCATCAAGGAAAGGTCTCTTTCATATTAGGTAGAAGGTGAAGAAGCACCCTATATAAGTACAAACACATAAGACAAAGAGATTAGACATGCCCTGCTTGACTCATTGGGCAGAACTAGTTATGCCATATGGAAGTTGGCAAGAAGAGGATATTGGCATCATATAGTAAAGGAAATTTTCATTATTATGGGATCTGTCCAGAAGTAGAATAGACAGTAAGCAGTAATGAGTTTCCAGTTACTAAGGATTCTTCAAGCAAAGTCTGGATAATTCCTACTCAGGAATAAGATGTACTAGATGAGCTTTAACATGCCTTCTAACCCTGAAGTTCTGTGAACTGATGAAGTTCATTCTTTATTCTGTAGGGTTCCATTACTCTAGAGTGGCACAATCTCCTAATTTCCTAATCATTTGGGGAAAATAGCCAAACAAATACTTACATCCCAATAGATACCTTGGCAAGTCTCATGTACTATTTAATGACCAATATTATGTACTCCTCTTTCTCCCCACTTGATTTAGGGGATTCCCACTCAATTCAGAACTGGAAGGGACCTAAAGGTCAACAGGTCCAACCTCTTCCTCTATTTTATAGAAAGGGAAAGCAAGGTCAAAAGAGCTGAACTGGCCTGACATTAAACTTGGGAACAGAACTAAGTTCTGGTCAAACAAGGTTATATATTTTGAAGATGATCAAGTTGTAATTGAAGAACATGGAAGAATTAAAGAACATGGAAGAAATACTAGGCTAAGGAAAAACGAAAGACTCTAATTCACTAACTCACTATGAGTGAGTCATTGCTCAATTTCCTACTCTTTTACAATGAGGTAGTTGGAAGAGACCAGAGTGGAGGGGGCACCATGTTGGGAGGATGGAAAGAGGAGGTGATGAAAACTCTAAGTACTCAAAGGCCTGCAGTGTGAAAGAAGGATTAACCTTGTCCTGCTCAATCTCAGAGTGGAGAACTGGGACAAGGGGTAAATAACTGCCCATTTCAATCACATTAAGGGCAACTTGGACTAAATCACCACCTGGGTCCCTTTTAGATTTGACATTTGGGGATTTGAATTTTATGACTAAATAGTCTCAAAAGGGCCCTTCCCTCCTTATCTATGATTCAAAAAAAAAAAAAAAAAAGAAGGGAAATATCATTGAATTTTACATGTAGATGCATTGATGGTGATGAGTTGTTGCTGAGAGTAACAAAAATAGTGAGATCTGTGTTCTTGCAGACATACAAACAGAACCCCCCTATACACACACAAACATACACACACACAGTGCTTCTAAATGACTTGTCCTCCTAAAAGCCACTAGGAATAACATCTCAGCCAGGGCTCTGCTCCCAAAGGTAATAAAATAGGAGCCAAATGTTTATTTAGCTCATTTGGGGTTGGGAGGGGGGGTAAATCCCAGCCTCAATCCTTGAGCATAACTCAGTCTCTGGGAAAGACCAATTCTTCATGGCCCTCCTGGTGCCATAAATGTCTGTGCGAGCCAATAACTAATGTGTGCCTCACTGCAGGCTCTCTCAAAGTTCAGCCTGAGAAGCGGCTTTCATCGTCTGTGTATTCTGACCAAGGTCAAAATTTCCACGGGAGCAATGAGAAAAGAGGCAAAATATCACTCCAGCTGCTGCCATGCTTATGGTCAAGGCCCAGAAGCAACCAGGATATCAGCAATTTTGCTAATGATGTCGCCATCCTATATAACATCTCTCATTGCTTTCTCCCCAAGAATGATTTCTGATTCTGATGTTATTCTAGTTACATTTAAAATCATGGACTTGGGGCCTAAAGAGCTCTAAATCATGTTGCTTCAAGCAATGAAAACAGCAAATCAAAAATGTCATGGTTGGCTCTTGTGAAAAGAACTCCCAGTTAAACGATAGTGGGAGGGAATGGTAGATACTGCAATGGACCTTGAGTGGAGAAAATCTGAGTTTAAATCCCATCTCAGACACTAATTTTGTGACTCTGAGTAAATCACTTAACTCTGTTTGCTTTACTTTCTTTTCTATAAAAGAAAAGTGCTTACCTCCTAGCATTATTATTAGGATAAGATGAGTTAATATTTATAAAATTAAAATTTATGAAATTTTATAAAGAGTTTGCAAATCTCTTTTTTTAAAAGAGTTTTATAAATGCTATAATAATAACAATAAATTTAGCTAACAATAAAACTAATTTAACATTTATAATAAATAATGACAATAGCAAATTTAGACCTGGAAGAACCTATCTAATCCAAATCATTAATTTTACAATGATTTAAACTGAAGTTCAATAAGGTTCAGTGCTTTATCCAAGAACATAAAGATAGTCTGGTTGGTTGATTGTTATCTTTTGTCCTCAAGGAAGACTAAAATGTCTGCTCCATGTGTTTTTGTGGACTGTGTGTCCTTGATCTGTGGTAAACCTCATAGTTGGACACATAGGTAGTAAATATCAAAGGAAGGAAGTTCTCTGACTCCAAGATCAGTGTTCTTTCCATAGTACTGAGTTTTCCCAGCACGAATTTCCTGCATGATCAAGAAAAGCTATTACCTTCTTCTGTGAAAGGGTACTTTATATATTTAATGAGTATCATCTTTCTTTCCTTATCAATGGGTGGAGGAAGGAGAAGGAAGAAGAAAAAGAATTCAAAACTGAAAACAATTAATAATAATAATAATAATAATAATAATTGAAGGGTGTTGTCATATAAAGTGATTTCTAAGCAAAATAATGAAAACTTGGGAAGAGACCTTAGAGTTACTTTAATAATAGAACAACAAGATTCTAATAGGATTTCCAGAAGACACTTTAGAGATTATCAAGTCCAAATTCTTTACAAATGAAGCATTTGATCATTCACACAGGTAGCAAAGGAAAGAGATGGAAAGAGAAGAAAGAACAGAATCCAGAGCAAGAAGTTGCTGTTGTTGTTCAGTCATTCTGTTATATACAACCCACATAATCTAATGGGAATTTTTTTGGAAAAACTCCTGAAGTGGTTTATCATTTCCTTCTCCAACTTATTTGACACATGAGGAAATTGAGGCACTTAACTTAGAACCAACCTAATTCAAATCTTGGCTCTTCCTCTTACTTTATCACTCCTTCTCCACACATTGATAAGTGACTTTAAGCAAGTCACTTTATGTTTACGAGCAAGCCTCAGTTTTCTCACTTGTAAAATGAAGGGGCTGATCTGGATGAATCACCTCTGAGGTCCTTACATCTCTAAATCTACGACACTCTAAGTCTATGATTTTTTTTTTATTTCATACAGGGGATACTTGGATAAAGAGCAAAAGCAATTAGCCCAAGATTATCTAGGTAACAAGAAGCAAAGGCCAGACTAGAATCCAAATCTCCTGTCAGTCCAGTACTCTTTCCAACTCTCTGTTTTTATTATCAGATACCCAGAGATCTAACAAAAGTTTCTACCTACATGTGCTATAGGCAAAATGCTTAGTCCTCATTAATTCAATTCTAAACTCTAAGTTTTACCTTTTTTTTCATTCTCCCTGAAGGAAATGGAGAATTTTCACCCCTGTATTCTTTCAAGACCCATTGCCTAAATGATGGGAATTCCAAACAGCAGATTATGGATGAAATGTGAGCTATTCATTTACATGTAGTGCCAATCAAGGAAACGAATTCAACCCAACCCTGACAGGATTCCATGCATGGGCAACAACATGAAAATAAAATCTCCATGTCTTCCAAGCCTTCTTTTTTGGCAAGAGGCAGCTCGCTAAAAAATGTGGTGCTAATTAACGGGTCACTTCTGATCTTCCCAAGTGTGTATGGGGAGGAGAGGAAGGAGAATTTGTACTTCACAAGGAAAATATTTAGAGCTTGCACATAAGCATAGGTGATAAAAATGATCCAAGATCTAAATAGGATGACGATATGAATTAAGATGATGTCTAGAACAGGAGTCATTCTTAAAAAGGTTTGTGGAAAACAATAAGAAATTGCTGTGAACAATCCCAAAAACATGATTGGGATCATCAGCAGGAGCAACATGCCTGTCACCACCATCACCATTCTTACCATTAACCATGTCATTACAATTGTAATTGTTTCCATAACCATCACCTTGATAGTCCTCCTAATTGTCATCATCAAAATCATCAATTATCAGCATTATCACAATAAGATCAAGGAGGTGTTCATATCAAGAACTAAAAAAAAAAAAAAAAAAACCACCAGACATACTTTGACACATAGATGAATATTTCTTTTTTTATTAATTATAGCTTTTTATTGACAGAGCATATGCATGGGTAATTTTTCAACATTGTCCCTTGCACTCACTTCTGTTCCGACTTTTCCCTTGCTTCCCTCCACCCTTTCCCCTAGATACAGGCAGTCTCATACATATTAAGCATGTTAAAGTATCAGATGAATATTTCCAATGTGTTTTATTTATAATAAATAATTAAATAGGTGAAAATTTCTTCTGTAATGTCTCATTAGTTTTAGGTACAAAATTCCAAGACAAAGTATTGCTCCATTATAAAGAGACAGCCCATATGCTCCATTGGTGCCTTCCTAGCATCAATAAAGAAGAATATTAGATGCTCAATCTATATTGCAAATGCAAATATACTGGAGGACATAGGTAAGAATGATTCCTCCATGATTGTGCAGAATACCTATGTAGATGGGAGCAGCATAGAGCTACATAAACATTCCTAAACTTTCTCCTGTCATGAACTCCTTTGGCAATCTGCTGAAACTCATGGAACCCTATTGAAAATAATGTCCTTAAATGCATAAGAGAAAAAGCATAGAATAGCAAAGGAAACCATTTATCTTGAAAGATAACTATTCAAATATGTTTACAACAAGTTCATGCACCCCAAGTTAGGAATTCTTATGCTAATGTTTTAGAGGAGTTGCTGGGATTTTACTATTTTCAAACAGTCCCATGCATCCTTTGGATATTGACAAACAATAACATGAATTCTTTTTTTTTAACCACTTAGGACTTCTGGTTGGGTACTTGTTGACTGACTGATTATGCTCTTTTCTTTCTATACACTATCTTTTATACCTTTATCAACTCTTCTGGGTTTAATTATGATCTTTATTTCAATGACTCAATTTTTTGTATTTGTAAGAATGTTGGCTCTCCCAGTATATTCAGTCCTATTCTCTCCCCTGAGTTTTACCAATTGACTGTTAGATACTTCAAACAGCATGTCCTAGATACATCTCAACATATTCTCTTGTCCCCCCACCTCAAACTCACTTTTCTTCCAAATGTATCTATTTTGGTCTAATCAATACATCTAACAGCAAACCCTGAAGGTAAGAACTTTTCTTTCTTATTCTATAATACCCCCAAAAGCAAGTCCCAAGTTGAATTTCTAGAAGGGAGTTAAGGAAACCAAGTTTCATTCAGAAAATGATGCTTGAAGGAAATTAGGTATTCTGTGAAGCAGAAGTAAAGAGGAAGAATGTTTGCTGAAAATATGAATTATAGAAGAGCAAATGTCAATGCATCAGTGAATAAATATTTATTCAGTTCTTACTATGTGACAGGCACTATGCTAAGCACTTACAAAGAAGGAAAAAATAAGTTCATGGCCTGTCAAGGAACCCACAATCTAATGGATAACAAGACAGAAAAAGGGGGAAAAGATAGAGGGAGACATTGAAAGAGAAAGGGTGAGAAAGACAGATTCTGAGAGACAGAGGGACAGAAGTGAAAGGGTGAGAGAAAGAACTAGAGCATTAAAAATAGAGAGAAAAAAGGGAAGATAGAATGAGAGTGAAAGTCAGAGATAGAGAGTAAAAGAGAGACAGGAGGATAAAGTGAAAGAGATTCAAAGATAGGGACAGAGAGATGGAGAGAGAAACAGAGGCATATACAGAGACAGAAACATACAGAAGCAGAAACACAGAGAGAGTAAGAAAAACAGTCAGAAACAGAGATAGAGAGACAGAGAGACAGAGGCAGAGATAGAGATGGAGTAGGAAACAGAGGACCAACACAAAGAGAGTAGGGGATGGAAAGGGATAGAGATAGGACATTTAGACCTGAGGATACAATGAAGTCCTACTAACTAGTGCAGAATGATGAGGACACCCTAAGTCCTCTCATTAAATGGAAGATCTGAGAGGAACTTTCCAATGTCAAGAGAAGGGAAAGGTCCCAGAGCTAGGAGGTACTAAGGTAAGAAAATTTCAAAGTTGACATGATCTTACAGGAAGATGAGTTCCTAAAAAAAATTATATATTTCAAGAGAGCAACTAGGTAGGAAATGGTGGTACACAGATGAGAGGTAATAATAATAGCCAGCATTTATGTAGTGCTTTGAAAATATTACTTCATTTGATCTTCATAGTAATCCTGGAGGTTGTTTCTGTTATTACCTCCATTGTGCCTAGTGCTTTTTTCTACCACTATCAAGCTTAGTGCTATGAATGAAAACTAAAGGGAAGCTAGTCTGTCCAGATTATAGAGTTTGGGAAGGTGAAAAATTAGGCTGGACATGTAGGATGTGGACAGATTGTGAAGGACCTTAAATCAAATGTAAATGCTTATATTTTTATCCTAGATGTGATAAGGAACCACTGTAACTTATTAAATAGAAAGATCAGACCGGGCTTGATTGCCCAAAGGTCTACATTGCCTTTTTACACTAGATTCTCCAAAAATATTTGTGGAATTTAGCTTAATTTAACTCATTGAAATTCAGTTCAACTGATTCTCCATGATCTGATCCCAGTCTCCTTATCTCCCACATCATTTCTCAGCACAAGTCTTTGCCTCTAATTATTCTCTCTTCTAGGGCTCAACTTTAGACCACTGAGTCTAGACCACTAGACTCTCTTACCTCTAGAAATAAAAAGAAATTCTTCTTCTTTTTGGATATTTAGGGCCTTTTATATCTAACCCGTCTACTTTCCAGTCTTATTCCTTTCACAAATTCTACATGCCAACCATACTGATCTATTTTTCACTCTCTATCCATATCATTCTTTCTCTTGTCTTCAAAGCCCTCCTGGGGAATAGATTATTCCCCAAATTTGCAATGGATGCCCTCTTTGTCACTTTATAATTTACTTTGTAAATATTTTCTATTTATCTATGTGCATACTGTGTCTGTACTAGACCATCCCCTAGTCTTAACTACCGATTCACCATGCACACAGACATATACATACACATACACTTAAACACACACACATACACACTCACACACTGACATACACATGCACACACACACACACACACACACACACACACACACACACACAGCTCAGAACATCTCATTTATATCTCCAGCACTTAACAATGTGCCTGGTACAAAGAAGAGATTTAATAAATTTTTGTTGACTATTGACTAATTGAATGTAAATTTCTTGAAGGCAGGAAATATTTGGATTTTTTTCTTTGTATCAATAACCAACTGATGCAATGGATAGAATACAGAAGGAATCAGGAAGATCTGTTCAACTCTGACTTCAGACACTTATAAGCTATGTGAACCTAGACAAGTTACTTAATTCTATTTGACTCAGTTCCTCATCTGTAAAATGAACTGAAAAGGAAAATAGTAAAATATTCAATAAGAATGTCAAGAAAAATATAAATGGGGTCAAGAAGAAACAGACATGATTGAAAAATGACTGAAAATTCATGCCACTTAACACAGCCTGGTATACAGTAGATTCTTAATGTTTAGTGAATAAATGAATATCTTTTTTCCTTGATAGCTCTGAGAAAAAAAAGAGACAAAACAAGTGGTGGGGAGGGAAGATTATAGAGGGAATAGAATCCTCCAATTAATCCCACATGACCATCTGTCAAATCTTCTGACAGGGAGAAAAGAGATATTTTAGTTTCTTTGTAGAATGTTTTTCTAGCCCAATATGTTAGGCTCTTGAGATATCTTTGCAATATCTGTCAATATCCATAGTTCATTTGGGGTAACTATTATAGTTATGCAATATTTTTGGTGTAGCCTAGACCAAAGCTTCTCGAACTTTTTATACTAGCAATCCTTTTTGCCCAAGAAAATTTTATGTGACCCCAAGTATATAGGTATATAGACTAGATATATAAATAAAACATTTGCTGATAATAAATCATAATTTTACAATCCCCACATTCAATTGCAATACCTTAAAATGGGTCATGAACCACAATTTAAGAAGCTAGAGTCTAGATAACAAGGCTATAGTTAAAATGGAAATAAAATATTGGATTTCAGATAAAAGACTTCATCAGATACCAGACTAGACTCCATTGTCTCAATCCTTTCACTCTCTTAAGATATAATGTAATAGGATTCAAGTCAAAATAACCAAACTTTTATTAACCATCTATTATGTGCTGGGCACTTAGGAGACAACAAATGGCAAACAACAGTCCCTGCTGGACACAAGGAGCTCACAGTCTAATGAGAATGATAACAATTGTGAGACTTTTGGCAAGTTCCTTTCAGATCTCAAGACCTCAGTTTCCTACACCAAAATATGAGGGATTTTGGCTAGATCAGAAACTCTTAACTTTTTTACATTATAGGCCACATGGGAAGTCTGGTGAAGCTTATAGATTCCTCCTTAGATTAATGTTTTTAAAAGCATAAAACAGAAAACATAGGATTTCAAAGAAACCAATTATAGTGAAAAATAGTTATGAAAATATTTTTTCTTAATTCACAGACCTAAGGTTAAGAACCCCTGCTATAAGATAATGAAAGGCTAAAATGTTGAATGTAGAGTCCCAGGACAGAATCAGCTCCTGGACCTCAAGCGTGACCACAAGGAATTTATAGGACGCTCCCCCAAATCTGTTGGAAGAACATAGAGGGCATTGAAGAATGAGAGAGAGAACAGACCTTCTCTTTCTGGTTGGAATCCAAAATTATTTATGTATCACAATCTCTAATGGCTCACCACTGCTCCCTGGGACTTTTGGCTGGAAAGAGTTCATCTTGCAAAGCCTGCAGCCAATACAGAAGTACTGTGGTTATTGGCAGCAGGGAGGCCCAGAGATCCAAGGGAGGACGTTTGTTCTCTTTCACTGATAATGTGTATGGATCATTTTAAGTAGAGAACCAGCAGCAGAAAGGCAAACCACAAGGAAATCTGAGGCCTTATATCCTGGGAGGAGTTGAAGGGCAATTGACTCATGAAGCCTGACATTAGCCACCATTAATGGTTTCCATTGTTTGCTGGGTTTTAGTCCAATTGTTTTGTCAAATCTAGCATTCCCAGATTCTTTATACAATTAGAAATGGTCTAGAAATCAGAAAACTGTGATGGATTCTGGCCCCATTTGGGCCACTTGTAACTCAGTTTTGTTCAACTCTCCATGAGCCCATTGGGGATTTTCTTGGAAAAGATAATGGAGTGGTTGTCATTTTCTTCTGTAGTTCATTGTACAGATGAGGAAATGAAGCAAATAAGGTTAAGTAATTTGTTCAGATAGGTAGTTAGTATCTGAAGTTATATTTGAACTCAGGTCTTTCTTACTCCAAACCAAGCATTCTACCCACTGCACAACTCAGCTACCACAGTCTCTTAATAGGGATGCATGTAAAGATTCCCACAGAAAATCATCTTCACATATAGAGAATAGACTCAAATTTATAAGAATATAAACCATTCTCCAAATGATAAATGGTCAAAGGATATGAACAGACAATTTTCAGATGAAGAAATTAAAATCCTTTTTAGTCATATGAAAATAATGTTCTAAATCACTATTGATTGAAGAAATGCAAATTAAGATAACTCTGAGGTACCATTTCATACCTCTTAGTTTGGCTAAGATGAAAGGAAAAGATAATGATGAATATTGGAAGGGATGTGGGAAAATTGGGACACTAATACATTGTTAATGTAGTTGGGAACTGATCCACTATTCTAGAGAGTTATTTGAATCAATGCCCAAAAAAACTATCAAACTGTGCATACCCTTTGGTCCAGCAGTGTCTCTACTGGGTCTGTATCCCAAAGAGATCTTAAAGTAGGGGAAAGGACCCACATATGCAAAAATGTTTGTAGTAGTAGCAAGGACCTGGAAAGTGAGTGGAAGCGCATCAGTTGGATAATGGCTGAATAAGTTATGGTATATGAATGTTATGGAATATTATTTTTCTATAAGAAATGATCAGCAGGATGATTTCAGAAAGGTCTAGAGAGACTTACATGAACTGATGCTAAGTGAAATGAGTAGATCCAAGAGAACATTATACACAGCAGCAACAAGATTATGTGATGATCAGTTCTGATGGATGTGGCTCTTTTCAACAGTTCCAATGGACTTGTGATGAAGAGAGCCCATCCAGGGAGAGGACAACAGGGACTGAGTGTGGATCACAACATAGTGTTTTTAGCTTTTTGTTATTGTTGGCTTGATTTTTGTTTTCTTTCTCATTTTTTTCTGATTGGATTTTTCTTGTGCAACATGCTAATTGTGGAAATATGTATAGAAGAATTGCACCTGTTTAACATATATTGGATTACTTGCCATCTAAAGGAGGGAATAGAGAGAAGGGAGGGAGAAAAATTTGGAACTAACCTTGGTTTTGCAAGGGTGAATGTTGAAAACTATCTATGCATGTGTTTTGAAAATAAAAAGCCAAAAAGAGAGAGAAAGAAAGAAAATCAGCTTCAAAGTAAAAGATAAGGGGTTGAAGATGAAGATAAGTGGTTGAAAGGAGTTTGTCTGAAAAAGAAATGCGAGTTTTAGCTAATAGCAAACTCAGTGTAAATCAACAATATGATATAGAATCTAAGAAATCCAATGTAATCTAAGAGAATGTAATGTAAGAGAATGATAAAGCCTAGAAAGAAAGAAATGATAGCCATGTTTTCCTATGCACTAATCAGACCATATATACCTTCATAATATTCTAAGGCAAAACAATTTCCCACAATGACTATGTCCAAAAATATATAAGATTTTAAATCTACAATCTGAGTCTTATCACTTTTTTGTAATGGGTTGTATAATAGGAAGGATGTAGATAGTATGTTTCATCATGAGTCACTTGAAATCATGATGGGTCATTGCATTTGATTAGAGTTTTTAAGACTTTTTTTAATTGCATAAATTGTTCTCATAGTCCTTACTTTATTTTATATCAGTTCATATGTCTTCAAGTTTCTGTGAAACTGTTCCCTTCATCACTTCTATAGCAAAATACTATTCCATCACATTTAATTTGTTCCCCCAATTCCCCCAATTGATGGCCACTCCCTCACTTTCCAGTTCTTTTCAACCACAAAAAAGAACTGGTATACTTGTTTCTTTTCTTTCTGATCTCTTTGAGGTATGAACCTAGCAATGTTATCACTGAATCAAGGAACATATACATAGTTAAGTAACTTCTGGGTGACAGTTGCAAACTGTTTTCCAAAATTACTGATCCATTTAACAGTTCCACTAACAAGGCACTGATCTACCTCTTTTCTTATAACCCCACCAATATATCACATATGTTTTTAAATAAACTTTGCCAATCTGATGAGTATGATGTAGTACTACTGAGTTGCTTGTATTTGTATCTCTCTACTTATTGGTAATTTACAGAATTGTTTTTTTTTCAATGTGGCTTTTGATAGTTTGGATTTATCCTTTCAAAAAATGTTTTCATATTCTTTGAACTTTTTGTCAACTTGGGAATGGTTATTATTCTTATAAATTTTAGGTATTTCCCTTTGTGTTTTGGAAATAATGCCTTTGTCAGAGAAACTTATTGCAAAAAAAATTTCCCATTTACTGGCTTTTCTTCTCATTTCAGTTGCATGGGAATTGTTTGTGTAAAGACTTTTTAGCTTTATGTTTTTAAAAAGTGTTCATTTTATCTTTTGTGATCTCTATTTTTTATTTTGGTTATCAATTTTTCCCTTATCAAAAATTTTAACAGAAAATTTCTCCTTGTTTCTTTCATTTGTTTTATAATATTACCTTTATTTCTAAGTCATGTTAACAGTTTGGTATTTATCTTGGTATACATTGTGAAATATTAGTCTCTACCTAGCACATTCCACACATATAAAAGTTTATTTTGCAATATCACTTAACTGGAAGCATTATTATTTTTAGAATTACTTAAGTCATCAAACTAGTAATTTTATCATCATGCTTGAAATAATCAACTGAAACAAATTCTGCAGAATTCACAGTCAGAAAACAAGGATACTTTTGTCAAAGTACAATGGAAACATTATGTTTCTTTAGTCCATTAACATATAACTTATCGGGGCAGCTAGGTGGCGCAATGGATAGAGCATCAGCCCTGAATTCAGGAGGACCAGAGTTCAAATGTAGTCTCAGACACTTAACACTTCCTAGCTGTATGACCCTGGGCAAGTCACTTAACCCCAGCCTCGGGGGGGGGGGGAATATATATATATATATATATATATATATATATATATAAACTCATGTAAGTGAAGCTAATTAAAGCATATTTTTAATCATTTATTTCAGAGCAAAGACTTGCACAATAAGATACATTTTGAACAGGAAGCAAAGCTTTTTGTGGATACACAGACTGGAGACAGCAAGTATAAATTGACTATTGCTTTGGGAGTAGTGGAATCATGCCTCTAATCCATTTGAAGTTTTTAATACACTACAAGCCCCAGGTCTTAGTCACATGAATTGCTTGAAATGCATAGATTCTATTATGCCAACTAAAGCAATCACATTAAATTAGATTCCTCTCAAATTGATGTTGTTCAAAGTTTATACATATGTATATATCTATATGCTTATGCATGTGTATATTTGTATTTAGTTTGACATATTGTTTATCCTACAGGTTGTTTTGTTGATTTGTCCAGATATCAATCAATTAACAAACATTTAGTAAGTGCTTACTATGTAACAGACATGGCAATACAAAAACAAAAATTAGTTGGTGACTAACTTCAAGGAGTTTACATTTTATTAGGGTGCAATTACAAACTCCAAAAAATGGCAGGGTAGTGGAAGGATGGAAATAACAGCTTTCTTTTAAAAATATTAAGGTGAAGCCAAAAATATAAGAATAGAAATATTTCAAAATTAATCACAATGGAAGATTATTGTATAAAAAGGAGGTTACACAAAAAAGATGGTTTCAGATATATCTCAGAAAATTTGTAAGTATTAAGAACCAAGAGAACAATGTATATATAAGGACAATTCCACAAATAATTCTGAAAGTCTGAAGTACTCTGAACCACACAATAACCAGCCATACTTCCAATGGATCAGTGCAACCTACTTCCTGACAGAAAGCTGATGAACTCAGGGTGCAAAATGAGAGATTTTTTTTGGATGTGTCTAACAGAAGAATTAGATTTGATTGATTAGGCAACTAGGTAATATAGGTAATAAAACACTGGACACAGGGTCAGAAAGATACTTACTAGCTGTGTGATTCTGGATAAATCACTTAATGTTTTTTTTTTACCTGAGTTTCCTTATCTATAGAAAGAGAATAAAAATAACAACTACCTCCCAGGATTATCTCCCAGGATTGTTATGAGGATCTGATGAGACAACATTATAAAGTACTTTTCAAGCATTAAAGAATTATTTAAATGCTAGCCATCATTATTGGCCACATACATTTATTAAAAGAATTTTGATTTTGCTTTTCTTTTTTTCAGTAGTGAGGAAGAAGAGAAAATTTTTGTTCATTAAAATAGAAAATTTAATTTTAAAAAGGAATTACTGAGGAGGATGAGTCTATCTTAGAAATCTTTCTTGCTTTATTAAATTGTTCTACAAAAGGATCATCATAATTCATTAATCATTAATCAAAAGTCATTTAAGTGTGTCTTCATAAATAAAGATATGTGTTTGCTATAAAAATTTCAGAAATTTCTGATAATACAAATGGAAGAAGGATGGAGCAAAGCTATTCTCTTGAACTCAGAAAATCATAGACAAGTATAACTGTTATTGCCCCAAATCTGCAATTCCAGAAACTTAATAAAGAGAAACTTAACCCTTACAGAGCTAACATTATTAAACCAGTATCTGGAGGTTACAGCTACACAATTGCCTTCTCTCTAGAAACAGTATGTTGTCCTTGCAGTCAGCTCCTTAGTCACCTGAGTGATCTTTGATTCTCTGAGCCTCAATTTCCTTATCTGTAAAATAGAAAATAAAATTTAAGATTATTAAAGAATTCTTTTTGAAACCCTATAATTTAAACCTTTCAACCTATGAGTTAGTCATATCCCCTAACTCCTGGTCTTGTCTCCTTTTTTTTAAGTGTTCCAATTAAATGATCTACCTATCAATACCTTAATTTTAGAAAATGTACAACACTAGTTCATCAAAGAGTGAAGTTTTCCAACTGAAGGATGAGGTTTTGGGGGAAGGGGGATTGGAGTAGAATAGAGAAGTAGAGTTTGAATCTCTATTGTTTTAATTTTTATTTTTCCTTTCATTCTGATTCTCTTACCCCATTTGAGGCTTTCCTGTTAAAGATACTAGAGTGGTTTGCCATTTCCTTTTCCAGCTCATTTTATAGATGAGGAAATTGAGGCAGGCATTATTAAGTGATTAGCCCAGGATTTCACAGTTAGTAAGTGTCTGAGGCCAGATTTGAACTCAGGAAAATGAGCCTTTCTGACTCCAGGACCAATGTTTTATCTACCGTGCCACCTAATGACCAAAATTAATGGTTTCTTTTTTACTTAACTCATGCAATCATGAGCATTTTTAAGCATCTACTATTTGCCAGGTAGTGTGCTAACCACTAAAGATAAAAATGAGACAAAAAAATTAGGCACTATTCTCAAGAAGCTTACAATCTAATGGGGGAAACAACAAGCAACAAATATAAACCAGATGAAACAGTTTCACACAGCTTGTGTCTTAAAACAGAACTTTCTGCCTTTTAAAATGAAACTGAGTAACTCTGCCCCTCAATCCCTGTGTGATGGTGGAAAAATCACTTATTCCCTTCAGGTTTCAGTTTCCTCATCTGAAGGGTTGTATTCCATAGCCTTTTAGTTAGTTACCTTCCATTTCTGAAGCTATAATCCTATCACTTTACAGATCATAAAAAAGGCTGACTCTGTTCTAAGGGAATTTAAATTCTATTTTGGATATTTACTGTAGCGAGCTGTCGTCTCCAGAAGCTGCCAGATCACTCTCTGGGAAGAGATATGCTGTGTCTACTCAAATCTTTCAGACAGATTCTTCTGCCTGTAGTGAACCCTTGTCTCCAGGCAGTTGCTGTTAACTCTTGTCCTTAGAAGTGACTTCCCTTCCTGCAGAGAGCCCCGTCAAGCCAGATGTAGTGCAGAGTCTTCTTGTATCTCTGGATGTCCTCTCTTTTATTCTCCCAGAGAATGGGCGTGGGATAATGCAAGGGCTTCTGGGAAGAACCACTTCAGCCAATGAGCTTGCTCCTTCTATCAAGTCAACCTGAGTTCTCACCTTGTAATTGTCCAACCTGAATTCTCACCTTGTCACTATCCAGACAACCTGAGTTCTCACCTAGTAATCCTAACAATTTACCTTAAACTTACTCCATTCCTAGCTACATATAAATCACTATAGAATTATCTAAAAAGGCAACTTTTCTCAAGTTCCCCAATACTAAATGCATGCAGTCATTTATTATAAATCTGGTTCTTTCTAATCAATTATCAGAATACACACAAAAAAAAGATGGGTAAATCAACTATGCCATATTTGGTTATAATAGGACATTAAAAAAAAATACATATGCCTTTTTTTCCAAATTAATTAAAAACTATTTTCTCTCCAATTTTAAAAATAGAAAAACAAAACAAAATTTTTGTCACAAATATACATAGATTAGAAAAACACATTCTCTATTGGTCATGTCCAAAAGAAGTACAACTTATTCTGTACCCTCACTTTATCATCTTTCTGTCAGAAGTACAGTACCATCCTTTATCTTCTATCTTCTGAAATCATGGCTAATCCTTACATTGATCACAGTTCTTAATGTTTTCAAAATTATTTGTCTTCGTAATGTTGTTATTTAAGGCTTAGCTCATAGTTGGCATTTAATAAATACTAGTTGATTGATTGATTGACTTATATAAATTGTTTTCCTGGCTATACTCACTTAACTTTGTATCATTTCATACAAGTCTTCTCAGGTTTCTCGGAATCTGTTGTTTTCATTATGGCTTACAGCACAATAATATTCATTATGCCATTATGTTCACATGCCATTTATTCATCCATTTTCCAATTGATGGGCACCTCTTTAGTTTCCAGATTCTTATAATAAAAAGCTGCTGTAAATACATATATATACATGTATATGCATATTTGCATATATTTAAGTATAAGTATAAAGATAGACATATGTGTATTTGGGTATATATATAGCCTTTTTTTCTTTCTTTCCTCTTTTTGGAGTATATCCCTAATAAATATATATCACTGAATCAAAAGTTACACATAGTTTAGGAATTTGGGGAACATAGTTCCTTATTGTTTTCCAGAATAGTCTAACTAGTGCATAATAAAGACTGTATTAATGTGACTATTTCCCCCATGCCCTCCAAATATTTGTTATTTTATTTTTTTATTAATTTTACCAATTTGATTGGTTTGATATAGAACATCAGGGTTGTTTACATTTCTCTCATTATTGGACTATTTGTCACTTGGATTTTCTCAAATCACTTGGATTGCCTTTTCATAAATTTTGATCATTTATCAATTGGGAATCATTCTTACTCGATTAATAGTTGATAAATAATTATCAATAGCAATATCATTAATAGCAACATATTGTGAGAAACTGCCAAATAACAATAACCTTATTACAGTTATTATTTTAAGTTATAAGCATTAAAATGATAAATAATTTTATTAATAAATATATTTACAAATAAGTTATTTAAAGCTTTAATGTACACTAAGATTTGATACCTTGTAGTATTTTAATTATGTTTAAAATTAATTTAAATTTTTATAAAATTATAACAAATTATTTATTTTATCTGACTGCAGTGTGAACTAAAAACATATCTTTATAGATTGTTTTATGAAAACAATAAAGTAAATAGGACAAAATTTTAACAGAGTAGCAGCACTACATTAACTTTTTTTAGATATCAGGGACAATGAGGGACAAAAATGAAAGCTTTCTCTCTCCCAGGGAAACTTGCATAATGAATAAGAATCAAAACTTTGGGAAGTATGAAGATCCCAGATAAAAGTTACTCTGATCATAAGGGAAGCAGTTACAATATATATAATATATATATATATATATATATATATACGTATGTATATATATATATACATATGTATATATATATATATATGTATATATATATACATATATATATATATATGTATGTATATATATATATATATATATATATATATATATATATATCACATACATACATATGTGTGTGTGCATAGAAGCTAGGAGAGATGCCTTCTTCATGTTCCTGAAATCACACAATTTTAGTAACTGGTGGGTTGTAAAGAATACCAGAATGCAAATCAACAGTCATAATACCAATACTAACTAGCTTTTTGACTTTGAAAAAGCAAATTATTAAATTTTTATGACAAACTCTGCAGGTCTCTGGATATACTCTGATGTGTACTGTGAATTGCAATAACTCTCCTTAATCCTCAATCCATCCCCATTTTCTCGTTATTCTAATGGACCCTTACAGAAAGGATCCTGGAACCATTAAGAAAGAAGGCAAAGCAGAAGGAATTAAGCAAACTTTAATGAAAGCAAATTTGAGTAGGTTTATCAAAATTTAGTTATGAAGGAACTACTTGAAGGGGAAAGATAGCTGAGTAGACATTTGAGGAGTAGAGAATAGCATAGGAGGCATGGGAGGAATTTCAGTGCTAGTGCCTGCACCCGAGTATATTTCATCATTCCACTAAAATAGAACAAGTTGTGAAGAGTGCTGGAATTACCTTGTAGCTAAACCTAGGTGTCACCCATACTAGCAAGCACAAGTTCTAGCCAGTAATAAAGAGGTGACAAAAAAGAAAAAGATATCTGAAAACTAATTTTTCTCACCCTATGGGAGACTGAGTGGACTAGCTTGGGGGCTAGTTGCTCACTTCATCATTGAGGAAACTATGAAGAAGAACTCATCTTAGCATTGAAAACACTTACTAACCCTAATATAGGGAGTGGGGGAACGAAGGACATCTCTAAGCTCCCAGTGGGAACGCCTGAGTCTAAGCACCTGAGCTGTTTTCAAGAAACTTTTGGATTTTAAGTGTGCCTATAGAATGGAAAGCAGCTATCCAAGTCTGGGAGGAGAAAAGGCAGTCTATGTGATAGTTGCTCAATATATTTAATTTTATTCATTTGACTTCTATGATAATGACTGAGATATTCAGCTGACTCATGCTGGTATGGTTCTCTCTGTTATTCCATGCTCATGTGAATCAGGTTCCATTGAACTCTGGAAAGGAAAGTCTCCAAAGAAGTAGAAACATAAGCTATGGATATATAGATAAATCCATGCGTAAAGGCCCTAACTCAGGCATTCTTAATCAGTGCATTTCAATATAACAAGTTTCCTTTTCACTCATATTTTATTTCATGTATTTAAAAAATTATTCTAAGATTTGTCCATAGATGTCACCAAATTATCAAAAGGGTCCATGATGCAAAAAAGGTTGAATTCCTGCCCTAGTCAAATGAGATGAGTACTGCCACCCACAAAAGGAGTGAAAATACAAAATAGAAATAGCCAACTCTCTGAGAGCTCTATTTTTCTGTAAAGTGTCATTGGGATTGGTAAAGCACATTATCTTTATCAACAGATAATACTGGGTAATTGAGTAGCCATACTCCCTCTGGATTAAATATTTTTCTATATAACAAATATGAATCCTATTATTATCCTTTAGCTTCTAAATAAGACTGTTCATGTTTTAGCTTCATGAAACTACATGACTATGTGGTGTTGCTTTTGACTATGTTTGGTGTTATTTTAGTAACTCTTGGTGACTCCATTTGGGATTTTCTTGGCAAAGATACTGGAGTTGTTGGCCATTTCCTTTTCTAGCTCATTTTACAGATGAGGAAACTGAGGCAAAAAGGGTGAAGTGACTTGTCCAAGGTCACACAGCTATTAAGTATCTGAGGCTGGATTTGAACTCAGAAAAATGAATCTTCCTGACTAGCAGCCCAGTGCTCTTTTCACTGCATCTATACTGAGAGCTAGTGATTAAGCATTTGAAATTCAAATATTATCTAGGTCAAAGCAACCAAGAATATGAGAAAAGCCAATAAGGATAATTGGCCCCTTCATGTCAAGAAGGAGCTTCTGGACAAAGGTGAAAAAATACCCCTTGATAAAAAAAAAAGAGAAGAAAACCATTGAGCTAAGTGACTTTATTGAAGGCTTTTCTTAAATGTTTCTGATGGTATTTGGCAAGAAACTTTCAAGCATCCCATCATCCAAAGTCACTAGGAAAGCTGGTTTGGATGGTCAACTGGTAAACCAAGTGTGACCTCTGGGGAAATAAATACAATGACAATGAAAAGCACCAGAAATGCTTTCCTCCCTCTCTCCTCCCTCAGCATCCTTTTGCTGATAACCACTCTTAAAGACAACAAGTCTCTTTGCATGACGCTGGGTTGCAGTGGCGACATGGGTTAACCAAATTTCATTCTCACCACAGTCTTGGAAGCAGCAGTGGCTCCGGCCCTGACCTACATCACCCCTTGAGATAAACTCCCCTCAGTTTCCAAAATCACTTCATACATTCTGGGAATTTGGTGAGGCCCAGTTCAGTGAATGCAACTACCCTTCCCTTTAGCTGAGGTCTCAGCAAACTCTGGGGGGAGGGGGGATTGAGAGTTTTAAGGCAAATGAGCTGGCTGGGGGTCAGGGTGGGGGAAGAGGAAGAGGAGAAATGCTTTAACTTACACAGAAGCTTTTTTTCACATGCCACACTTTCAAATGAAATGCTATTTACAGTTTTTTTTAAGCAGAACAATAAATCTCGGTCTCTAGAGAGGGATTCCATTACAGTCGAGCTGACTGTGATGTCAGTTTTTATTAGTTCTGAACTCACTCTTTTATCTTCCCCTCTCCCAGAGAATAACAATTTTAATTGAACTGAGGCTAGCCTGGTGGTCTGGCAGCAGTGACCCAATGCTATTCCCCTTCTCTGCATGGGGCATAAATTGCAGGATTGCAAAGCAGCTGGGAATCGAGGCATGGCCCAAAAGTGACATATACAAGGAAGATGGGAAGGCAAGCTGTTTATGCACTAGGCTCAAACCTGAACTGCATCATCTCCATTTGTATTTTTCTGTTTAATTGGACAAATCAAATATTTTTGGAGCAAATACTGCAATAAAATTATAATTATTCCTAATTTTTGTTGTTTTATGATTACAAAATATTACAAACTTCTCTGTGCCTCAGTTTCTCCTCTGTAAAATGACAGCTGATCATGCAATCCAAATTCACACATGAGAAGCTCTACTGTACAGGAGAAAGCACATTAAATGTAGTCCTAGGCTGAAATCTAGGTTTTGTTCCCTTGATATCTATGCCTCTGGTAGAAATGTTAAAAGGAAACAATGATACTCATGTTAGACTGCCTTCCAGGGTTGTTTTAAAGAAAATTATTTTTAAATTCTAAAACACTCTTAAGAATATAGGCTGTTGTTTTTAAGAATCATGCATAGCATGAAGTACATGTGTTACATGTTTATAATTTGTACATGTATGTACAAATGAAGAAACTGAGGCTGAAAAAACACCATGACTTTCCTGAAGACACAAAAGTAGTAAACCACAAAGCCAGACTTCAAACCAATTCTTTCAACTTAACTGCTTGGTCTTATAAGAAAATCTTCATAGCCTTTGCCCTCAGGGAAAACACAATCTGATTGGGGGAGTAGGACTACAAATGAATAAATAATTGATGATTCTAGGTAGTGATGCCATGCTATAAGAGTTCAGAGGAAGAGAAATCCCAGGGATTGGAATGGTCCCAACTTCTCAATAGAATTGGGTACTGCTGGATCACCTGAGATACAACTTCTCTTCCAATAGGAAATCTGTGGTGACAACAGTCCTAAACAATTAATTCAGGTGTGAAGTGGGTCTCAACTCCCAGAAACAATGAAATCAACCCAGAAATAAATTTCTCTTCAAAGTAACAGGGAGATAACATCAGCAGTCCCTCCAGGGTTTGGAGATTCCCTAAAAAGAAAAACTTTGAGAGATTAATACTTTAAAAAAAATCTAGGGGTGGGGTCTACATAGAATGAACTTCTGTAAAGTCTCCCTTTGGGTTCCAGAACTTAATAGATAGATAGGAATAGAAAATAGAAGGAAATGGGACTGTTAGCAGAAAAAGGCAATAGTCTAAGAATTGCAGAAATAGAATAGAGAGTCATAGACAAGAAAAAGACCTCAGAGAATATCTAATCCATTTTACAAAGGAGCAATAGAGGTTGGGAAAGAATTGGTCTTGCCAAAGGTGTCACAGATCATAAAAAATAGGGTCAAAGTTTAATCCCAACTCCAAATTCAGGATTCATGTCACTCCACTTAGTTGTTTGTATAGGGGTTGTAATCATAGTACTCTTTATTAGTCAGAATTGAAAGTTTGGGGAGTATTTACTATTTTGATCTCATTTACCTGGGAATGCTGAGTGCCCCTCCAATTACTTAGGTCTTCCTTTACTCAGTGATTATAGATATATCTGTGTGTGTGTGTGTGTGTGTCGTGTGTGTGTGTGTGTGTGTGTGTGTATTATAGGTATGTACAATTTGTGTGAATTTCTAGGTAGGCTAATTCCTAAATATTTGATGGCTTTTGTTACTATAAATTGGATTTCTTTTTATGACATGTTCTTGATCTTTATTATTAGGATATTAGACTAAACTTGATTTTTTTGTGCCTTTATCCTATATTCTGAAAATTTACTGAACTTTTGAATGCCAACCACACCTACTTTTAGCTTGTACAGATAGCTTCTGTAGAAGTATAGGCCTTTCTGAGATTGAGTGCTGTCATTTGGTAGAAAGTTTCTTATTTCTTGCTTCCTACCCAGTCCACCTAGTGGCCAGAAGATGAACCAGCATCACCTACCACAACAGTTATATAGATGGAAGACAAACAGGGAAAAGTGAGTTGTCCAGGATCACACTACTAAGTGTGTATGTAAGTAAGTGAGGCCAGATTTGAACTCCTGAAGAAGAGTTCTATTTAGTTGCCCCAAATTCTTATTGCACAGTTATTTAACAAAATGCATGAATAATTAATTAACTTACATATTGCTATGTGATGAAAATTATGTTGGTGGAGTCTTATAGGATTCAGCTCAAGGAGCCTTGATTCTACCCTGCAGGAAGGAATAGGCCAGAAGGAGTAATCCTTAGATAGATTCTTTCTGTGTTATGTTTACAAAATGGAGTTTGTGATACAGCCGAAGAATCTAACCACGGGGTTTAATATTGGTTCTATATGGTGGTAAGTTTTCAATTCAAAAATACACACACACACACACACACACACACACACACACACACACACTTTTAGTATATAACCTGTTTATAAATTGAGAATTGCCTGTATTCATATAATGTCTATCACAAAATTGCCTAGCAACTCTGAAAAAGTTCATTTCCAATATCTCTAAATCTCAAGAACCTTTTCCCCTTTTTAAATCTTACATTGTTTGAATGCTTGGTTTCTTTTCACTAGCTGAAATTTCTACTCCTTAATCCATGAGATAATTTGTTGACAAGATCATATGCCAAATGGATGATAGCAACCTATTGTCTTCTCACTTCTTTATGCTCCAAGAATCATTGATTTCATTGATGAAGCTATTTTCTCAGCTCTTACACAAAGACTGCAACAACTCAATGACTTATTACTACTCTTCCAAATCATCAAAACTGATCCTATTACGCCTCATGTTTCATCCATCATTCAGCCTGTACTTAAATTTTTTCCCTATTGCCAAATACTGCCAAAATTTTTGTTAACAACAACTAACATTTACATAGTGCTATAAAATTTACAAAGCATTTTATAAATATTAACTCATTTGAGCCTCTTACATTGTGGAGAGGGAAACAGAAGAAGAAAAGAAGTATTTGTATGTCAAGCATTTGACAAATATCTCATTTGATCCTCATAAGCAATCCTGAATGGTAGATGCTATTATTAAACCCATTTTACAGTTGAAGAAAATAAGGCACATAGAGGTTAACTGATTTGCCCAGAGTTATATAGCTAGTAATTATCTGTGGTCACATTTGAATTCAGGTCTTCCTGATGCCAGGCACAGTGCTCTATCCATAACATTATCTCACTGCTTTACTGAAACTCTGTCCTACCCCAGCAACACATCGTACTGGAAAGGTTGCTTCAAGTTCTTGAATCCTATGCTAGCAGAATAGAAACAAAGAATAAAAGCCTTGTATGCACTAATACATTAGCTAAATCAAGAAACATTCAACTGTAACAAAACTAGCCACCAAGTGATGAGTTGTTGTTTTTTTGTTTGTTTTGTTTTGTTTTGTTTTGTTTTGTTTTGTTTTGTTTTGTTTTGTTTTGTTTTTTCCTGCCATAACACATGAAACTGTTTACTGAGGGGTAGAGAAAGCTGGAACTTCCCCATTAGGATGTAAACTTCTCATTAATTTCCCTCAATAAATTGTAAGCTTCTTAAGGGCAGAAACTATCTTTCTTTCTAACTGGATTTGTATTCCCAGATCTCAGTACCCTTTCTGGCACAAAATAAACATTCAATAAATGTTTCTTGACTTGAGTAGAATCTATACAATAATGAATCAACCACAGTGATGAAATCAGGAATCGATAAAGCGTTTCTACAAATCTTTGCCATAATTGGGGAGAAGTCTGGAGAAGCTAAGGTGAGAGGTGAAATGCTCAGATCAGTTCATTTGTAGGCAATCGTTTTCTTCATTTCATCACCCCATTTGAGATAGTGCAGGAAGTCTTCCCATGGATTGTAAGGAGATTATCTTTTCCTTATCTTAACCATTTACTAAGCCAAGCCCTCTGCCCTATTTCAAGACTTAAGGGGAAGCAAGCATCCCAAAGGTCAAAGGCCAGGATTTGGTTAGCACCCCATTCTATAGAGACTTATCCCAAACCAGGCAAATTAATGGCTCATTCACATCTGGAGCTGAAGAGGAAACAGACAGAGATGTTCTCTGTCTTCCTTCAGGCTAACCATCACACCAGAGATGTTCCGTGACCCTCAGGGGAGCCTTTCTGCCAGGTGGAAGCTAGGAGCATAAAACTTTAGGAAGTTTAAAACTGCTGAAGTCACGAAGGTATTTTCTAAATTCACTAAAGTGTGTGCTTTGAATTGACTCGGGGTTGTAAGTCAAAGGTTCCTGAAGGAAAGAAGGGAAGAAAGGGAGTTTATTTTATTCTCTCTCTGCTATTTCTCTCACCTTTCTCTACCTGGGGAATAGAGAGATTAAAGAAATATGGATGTAGCCACTTGGAGTACAGAATTATTATTATTATTATTATTATTGAAATAAGTAGGAAATGTATATCTTTGGTATGCAACCCATTCACAAACTGGAAAGTGACAATATCCAAATTATATATGTATATAGATATAGATATAGATATTATCTACATGCATGTACATATAATGTATATAATTGTGATGTTATAGTTATTGTAATTATATACTATATTTATATGCATACTCATATGTTTTAGGCCTATTACAGTTTTGAAAACTTAATGTCTAAATTGCCAAGTTGGTCAAAGCATTTTTTAAAAAACAAACACTATTTAGACCTGTCTCACATCTCTGCAAAGTGATATCATTACTTTATTGAGGTCTTAATTTTTTTAATCAAAGCATATATGAATATTCATATTCAGCTCCGACTTGAGAAAAAGTTATTAGAAATTTATCCCTCTTTCCACTATGGGGATTGGGCTGCTCTTTGCAGACAATGATTCATAGGCATGAAGACGCTAAGAGCCCTCTCTTCAAGGAAATGGCTGACTGAACACTAGAACCACACAATTTATTATGCTATATATTTTCCCCTTGATACAAAAATAAATTGTGGTATACAAGGAGGCCAGGGAGCAAAGCAGGTGGTTCCCCGGCAGCAAGCTAGCACATACCAGCATTAGCAAAACCACACATTGTGGCCACCAGCTGTGATGACTCCCAGGCAGCTCTGGTGTCATATGTCTTTTGATCTTCACAATGAAGAATGTGGTAGATTCTTGAAGCTCTCAACAGAGACAGGGCTGGGAGTTTGGGAGGTGGGGGCGGGGTATTAACAGGATCTCTACAAGAGGCACTCTTAGAGTGTTCTCTAAGTGTTCTTGACTTCCAAGAGTCATAGGCTGAGTCTGTGTTCTAGCTGGATGACGTTACCTTTGCCTGGAATGTGTCCTTGTGCTATTAGGAAGAGCCTTGGGTTTATAATCAGACAGCTAGGGTTGGGAATCTTGGCTCTGATGCTGATAAGCTTTTGTGATAGGCAGCAAGTCATTTAATTTTTCAAAGCCTTTAGTTTAGTCTTTTCATTTCCAAGATAGGTATAAAAAAACTTGCACTATAGGAGATAGTGAGGTTATCGAAGGAAATGCCTGATAAACCTAAAAACAATATAGAAATATGATCTATGTTTGTATCTTTCAATTAAAATCTTCAAACTCATATATTACCTCTTCCATGTAGCCCCTTGACACTCCAAGAGAAACTAGTCCTTCTTTTTTCTGAGCTCCCAAAGCCTTGTGTACCTTATGCATTCTATACTCTTATAAAATTATCATATTCTAATTGGTATTAGAGAAATAAACTGCTAGGCTGTCAAATCCTCAAAGGCAAGAACTGTTTCTCATTGTACCTCATTCAGTGCTTAGAATGGTGTGTAAGACTTCACTAATGCTTAATAAATGGCTACTGAATTTGAATCTGATCAAAATAATGGCACATTTCTATTTTCATGGCTCTTTCTTCATGACAATCTATGGGCTAGCTACTGTTATCAATAATATTTTACAATTGAGTATGAGGCTTGGAGAGTTATCATCATAGTTCTTAGAAATGAGGTTTTGACTCCAAGACTGAGGCTAGTTAGAAGCAAATCTTTAATGATCTCAAAGGTCTCTTACAATTCTTTGACTCCATGATTCTTTCAAAGCATAACACTTGGTTACTGAAAGCCATCTTCCTCCTCCTCTTCCTCCACCCCTATCACATACTCAAAACTCCTTAAAAAATAAATACCTTTTAGTTCTAATTATTTCTCCCAAAACCTATATGAAACTTCTAAAAATCTTTGGAAAACCTCTTCTGTAAGGAAGAATGAATTGACTTTCCTTTGGTGCAGGCTAGAATCTTAAAAAGGAATTTCAACTGATTACTATCTCTGTGTCACTTTGAAACTGTCCTAAATTTCTAGAAGTTCCAGATAATCATATTACAAAATGTTAATATCAAAACAATATGGTACTAATTAAGAAATAAAGTGGTAAATCAGTGAAATAGGTTAAGCACATAGTACACTGGAGTAAACAACCACAATTATCTAGTGTTTGATAAAATCAAAGATCCAAGCTTTTGGGACAAGAACTCACTATTTGAAAAAATGCTGAGAAAGTTGAAAAGCAGCAGAAACTAGTTATAGACCAATATTATACACATACTAAAATAAGATCAAAATGGATTCATGATTTAGATATATTTAGAGGGGCATAAGGGAATGGATAAGGGAAAACTTTATGATCAAAAAAAGGCAAAAAATTAGAGGATTCGAAATGGATTGTTTTGATTACATTAAATTTTCAAATTTCTGCAGAAACCAAAAAAATGCAGCCAAAATTAAAAAAAAATACAAGAAACTGGTTGGGGGTGGGTGAGATTTTATAGCAAATTTCTCTGATAGTTTTTTGCTTTTCAAATATAGAGAACTGAAAACTGAGCCAAATTTATAAGAATAAAAGTCATTCTCCAGTTGATATATAATCAACGGATATGAACAGGCAGTTTTCAGAAGAAGAAATTAAAGCTATCCATTGTCATATAAAAATGCTCTAAATCAGTATTTAATTAGAGACTTACACATTAACACAACTCTGAATTACCACCTCACACCTATCAGATTGACTAATATGACAGGGAAGAAAAATTACAGTGTTGGAGGGGATGTGGAAAAATTGCAACATTAATACACCATTGGTGGGTTTGTGAATTGATGCAACCATTCTGGCGAGCAATTTGGAAATATGCCCAAAGGGTAAGCAATAATACTGTGCATATCCCCTGACCCAGCAATACCACTACTAAGTTTACATACCAAAAAGATCAAAGAGAAAAGGACATATTTGTACAAAAACTTTTAAAGTAACGTTTTTTGTAATGTCAAAAAAATTGGGAATTGAAGAAGGAAGTGCCCATTAATTAGGAAATGTCTGAACAAGTTGTAGTATATGATTATGATAGAAGAATAAGAAATGACAAGCAAGATTGTTTCAGAAAAATCTGAAAAGACTTAAATAAACTAATAGAAAATGAAGTAAGCAGAACTAGGAAAACACTGTACACAGCAACACCAACATTGTACAATGAAAACTATGAATGGCTATTTGGATCAGTACAATGACCCAAGATGATTGCAAAGGATTTATGATTTTAAAAATGCTATCTATACTCAGAGAAAGAACTAATAGAGTCTGAATGCTGAGCCAAGCAATATTTGCTTTTCATGACTTAACAGCAAAATGTATATTGCATTGCTTGCATTCTCAAAGATGGGGAAGAAGAAAGGGGAGAGAATTTGGAACTCAAAATTTTTTGAAGTTTTTTAAAATATATATATAATTGAGAAATATTTAATGAAATAAAAATATATTGGGGAGAATAAAATGCACTAGCCTATCAAAAAAATTAAATCAAGCTCAAAAGTTTACAGCACCCACCTTGGCAGTGGTTGGAAGTTTTTTCCAAATGTACAATGAAGATGGAACTTTGGGGAAAGCCATTTCTCTCCAGCCATTAGTCTCCTGATCAGAAAATGAGGTATCTGATTGCTAGCTAGTATTTATATAATTCTTGAAGGTATGCAAATCATTTTACCAACATCTCATTTTATTCTCAACAATCTTGGGAAGTAGATCCTATTATTTCATTATCTTTCTGGTGAGAAAACTAAGGTGAACAGAGGTTGAGTGATCTGGTCACCAATGTCACTCAGTAAGAATCTATCTCTGGATTTGAACTCAGATCTTACTGACTCCAAATCCAGTGCTTTATCCACTGCCCCACCTACTTGAAGCAGATGCTGTAGATGAGAAAGGCTCAGAAGATGAGTCCTAAACTATGAATCTAGAACCATAACCATGACAACCTATCACCAGTTCCTAGTCACATGCTGGTGACTTAAACAAGAGAAAATCATAAAATCATACTAGCTAGGTCCACTAAAAAATTTAGCTTACATAATCTCAAGTAGGCTCTCCCTGCAGTAAGATAATTCATTTATACATCCCTAATCTATCTGATATTCCATTCACCATGGAAAGTTTCTCGAACTTTTTCATCATCTTCAAACTTCCCATAGCTACTCCTTCTTCACCCTCTCAATGAAGAACCTCGCCTCCTATATTACTGGAAAAATTGAGATTATTCTTGGAGATTTCCCTCTTACCCCCTCCTTCTAATTATCACTAAGATATCTTCCCCCTCTTTTTTCTTTATTCTTATCTCACTGGAAATGGTGACTCTTTTCCAAGTCAATGCAATCCCCCTGCAAGGAAACTGTTGTGTAGAATCAGGAGAGAAACATTGGTAAACTTAACACTGCCTTTGGAATCAGGGTTCAAATGCTGCTCTGCTGTTTTCTGCCAGTTTGATCCTGGGTGTCCCTTAACTTTCTTGGGCTTTAATTTACTCAGGGATTTTGACTAAAGGGCTCAAGAACTATCTTAAGTTTTGAGTGAATCCCTCATCAAATGGTTTCATCAGTTAGAACTGTAATCTTTGGGTCATTCTGTTCAAAGAAAGCAAATTCTATTTATATTTAGAGTTAACTAATGGAAATGCAAATACTTGGAAAGTGTTTGGAAGACAGAGGAGAAAGATGCTAGACTAGGAGTCAAGGCATTCTGGGTGCAAGGGCTATGGGTCCTTGGACAAGTCATTTAGTTTCCTAAAGCTCAGTTTCCTCATCAGTGAAATGGGGTGAAGATACTTGGACTTCATCCATCAAAGGGTTCTTGTGACAAAAGTTCTTGGTAAACCTTAAAGACTTAGAGAAGTGAGAGATGGTATATTCCCTGGTGAGCTAAGTGGATGGGGAGAGAGAGACCTTTTAGGAAAGTGTGGGGAAGGGGGCACTTGGGGGAATCGCTAAATAATCAAATTGATGTTGACATTTATTACTTGTGAAGGTTGTAAAAGCATCACATGGCTTTCTCATAAAAGATCCTAAGACCTATTTACAGTCTTTGCATTATTGTTCTAGTAATTCAAGCCAGCAACTACATGCCACATTCAATGAAGTGAATATTCATTCAATTAAAAATTTTGCAACAGAAAAACTAAACACATTCTATTTGGTGGACTAAGATGGCAGCATTGGGAGGAGGGCACAAGATAGTGATGAGATTCATTCCTATTTTGATTAGGGTTCTGATGATATCAAAGGGCATTGGTTTAGAGAAAAGAATGATCTCAAAGACCATTGGATCTAGCTTCTTCATTTACAGATAAGGAAACTGAGACTTAAATTCAGTGACCTACTCTGCATAACAAGCCAATAAATGGTTGGGACAGAATTTGAACTCAGATCTTACTGACTCCAAACCCAGCAATCTATACCCTAGTTGTATCATTGTTCATTTGATCATATTGCCATTAGCCTTTTTTTTTCACAAATAGAGGAGTTATCCATTTAAATGGAGGTCCAAATAAGTCTTGCTATTTCAGAAAAGAAAGCATAAACTCGTGGGTCATCCAATAATTTATTCTAGCATCCTTATTTTACAAAAGGAGAAGCCAGGGTCCAGCGAATAACTTGCCCAATGTCACGCAGCTCATCCTCAGCACAAATGGAATTCAAACTCAGTGCTTGTTACTTTCAGCATGGAACAGAATCATGGGCTCACAATCGATTTTACATCTGGGCAAAAATCACCTTTACAGAAAACCTCTATAACCCTTCAAGACTCCCCATTAACGAGAATTTCAGTTTTTCATGAAGCAA
The DNA here is from genome assembly GCF_048593235.1 of Sminthopsis crassicaudata. Taxonomy (NCBI): domain Eukaryota; kingdom Metazoa; phylum Chordata; class Mammalia; order Dasyuromorphia; family Dasyuridae; genus Sminthopsis; species Sminthopsis crassicaudata. Next base: position 52,748,812 of record NC_133618.1, on the reverse strand, counting down.
TTCACTCCACTTTGGACAATTTTAATCACTAATTACTAAATCCTACTTCCAGAAATAAGAGTTGTGAACATTAAGGATTTCTGACCAATAAGTAATTTCTTCAATCAATAATAATACTCCCTTGTGTGTAAATGCACCTGTACATGTATGTATATATGTGTATGTGTGTGTTTACAATGTATATGTATATATGTGGGGGGGAAGAGACAAAGACAGAAACATAGAGACAAAGAGACACATACAGAGAGACACACACAGAAACAGACACAGTGGGAAAGAGAGAGATAGTGTAGGGAGGGAGAGAGAGAGACAGAAATACAGAGAAACAGAGACAGACACACACATAAAGGGAAACACACACTCACAAAGAGAGAGATAGAAAGAGAAAGAGAAAGAGAGAGAGGGAGAGAGCCAAACTGATGAAACAAAGACAGAGAAATTTTATTTTTCTAAGACCTTTTACATCTTTTGTCTCTTTTAAGCCTCAAAACAATTCTGTGAGGAAGACTAGGTCATTATTCCTGGTTGAGAACAATTGATAAAGATTATAGTAATAATAATAACTCATATTTCTAGAGTGCCTTAAAGTTTACAAAATACTTTTCCCATAATAATCCTATGAGGTAAAACAATACAAATATCTATAGATGTGGATAGATAAGGAAATAGATAAGGAAACAGAGGCTCATAAAATTTAAGGGATTTGCTCAAGTTCAAACAGTTAGCAAAAACTGAGGCTGATAGAGGAACCTAGATTATTTCTCCCCTCTATCTTTCCCTGCTTCTCTCTCTGTTTCTGACTCTTTGGATCTGTGTGTGTGTGTGTGTGTGTGTGTGTGTGTGTGTGTGTGTGTGTGTGTCTTTCTCTCTCCATCTTCTCTTCTTCTTCTTCTTCTTCTTCTTCTTCTTCTTCTTCTTCTTCTTTTTCTTCTTCTTCTTCTTCTTCTTCTTCTTCTTCTTCTCTCTTTCTCTATCCCTCTTTCTCTGTCTTTCTTTGTCTCCCTCTCTATCTCTCTCTGTCTTTCTTTGTCTCCCTCTCTATCTCTCTCTCTCTCTCTGTGTCTCTCTCTGTTTCTCTCCCTCTCCCTCTCCTTCTCCCTCCCTCTCTCCCTCTTTCCCTGTCTCCTTCCCTTCCTCCCTCCCTCCTCTCTCTCTATCTCTGTTTCTGTGTGTGTGTGCGTCTGTGTGTGTCTCTCTTTGTCTCTCTGTCTCTGTCTTTCTGTCTCTATCTGTCTTTCTATGTGTCTCCGTCTCTCTGTCTCTGTGTCTGTGTGTGTGTGTCTGTCTGTCTGTCTGTCTGTCTGTCTGTCTCTCTCTCTCTCTCTCTCTCTCTCTCTCTCTCTCTCTCTCTCTGTGTGTGTGTGTGTGTGTCTCTCTCTCTCTCTCTCTCTCTCTCTCTCTCTCTCTCTCTCTCACACACACACACACACACACACACACACACACACACTGATATTTATGTGGCATTTCCTAGCTAAAGAGATTTAGGGGAGAGAAGACTGGAACAAAGATCAAGGATGTTTACCCTTCCTTAAAGCAATTCATTCTCAGGACAGTTCTTTCTTCTGGACATCACCTACTTAAATCTCTTGGTACTCAATTGATTCATTATTTTATAGATCATCCTTGGAACATGGGCAAGTTTCCTTACCCAACCTGAATACACTAGCACTCCAGTTCATCCAATGATTTTAAAAGACCATTAAATTGATAGCAACTGGGTAGTTCAGTGGATAGAGAACCAGGATGGCAGGATGGGAGCCAGGAATACCTGTGTCCAAATCCAACCTCTGACACTTACTAGTTATGTATCCTCTGGGAAAGTCATTTAACTCCTATGTGCCTCAAGCCCTTATCTATCAAAAAGCAGACACATTGAAAAAGGAAATGGTAAGCCACTCCAGTATCTTTGCCAAGAAAATCCCATGGACAAAAGTCCACAAGGTCACATAGAGTCAGACTTGAATAAACAACTAAACAACAAATTTCTGGGTAGCTAGGTGAATGCAGCAGATAGAGTACTCAATTGGGGGTCAGTTCCTTTCTTTTTCTAGACCTTAGTTTACTTATCTGTAAGTAAAGGTGATTTAATCCAGCCTCAGACACTTACTGGCTGTGTGAACCTAGGTAGGTTACTTAATCTTTGTCTGCTTCAGTTTCTTCAATTGTAAAATGGAATTAAAAATAGCACATTCCTCCCAGGATTGTTGTGAGGATCAAATATAATAATATATAATTGTTAACATAGTGCTAGGTGGCTCAATGAAAAGAGTGTCAAACCCAGAATTAGGGAAGACTCATCTTCTTGAATCCAAATCTGGTCTCAGACATTTTCTAGATCTTTGATTCTGGGCAAGTCATTTAACTCTGTTTGACTCAGTTTCTGCATTGGTAAAATGAGATGGAGAAGAAATTGGTAAACCTGTACAGTAGCTTTACCTAGAAAATACCAAATGGAATCATAGAGTTGAAACAAAGCAAAAATAATTGAACAGCAACATATACTACCAACAAAACCCAGTAGAAAGAAATAGAAAAAGAAATTCCACATAAAATAATTGTAGACAATATAAAATAGCTGAGACTCTCCCTGCCAAGACAAATTTAAATGAAAACAATTATAAAATGCTTTTCACAAAAATAAAAACAGATTTTAGCAACTGGAGAAATATTCCTTTTTCATGGGTAGATGAAGACAATTTAATACAAATGGCAATTCTATCTAAGTTAATTTACCATTCAATGCCACATCCATCAAACTACCAAAAAGTATTTTATAGAGCTAGGGAAAAAAATAAGTAACAAAATTTATTTGGAAAACAAAAAGTCAATAATATCAAGGGAATCCAAAAAAACAAACAAAAAAAATGTTATGGAAAGAGGCTTAGAAGATACAGGATTTCAAACATTGTCATTGTTATTGTTCTGTTGTTTCAGTCATGTTCAACTTGTTATAACCTCATTTGGCATTTTCTTGGAAGAGATACTAGAACAGTTCATCATTTCCTTCTCCAGCCCCTTTTACAGATGAGGAAACTGAGTCAAACAGGTTAAGCAACTTGCTCAGATTCACACAGCTAGTATCAGAAACCAACTATGAATACAAGAGGATGAATCTTTCTGCCTGTAGGGCCACCATTTTATCCACTATTCCCCTAACTGCTTTTTCAAACTATATTACAAGGCATAATTAACAAAACAATCTGACACTGGCTAAGAATTAAAGTGGTGGATCAATAGAATAGGTTAGGTACACAAATAGAATAGTAAATCATCATCTAGAGTTTAATAAATCCAAAGCTCTGAGCCTTGAGATAAGAAATCAACATTTGACAAAAACTGCTGGAAAAAAATGAAAAGCAGATTGACAGAAATCAAGCATACACCAACATCTCACACTATATAACATAAGGTCAAAATAGATACATGATTTTGACATAAATGGTAGTATCCTAAGTAAGAGGATGAAGAAATGTTCCTGTTAAATTTATAGATAAGGGAAAAACTTATAAACAAATAAAAGGTAGAGATGATTACAGTAAGTAAAATAGTTAATTTTGATTACAGAAAACTAAATAGCTTTTACACAAACAAATCAATGAAGATAACCTTAGAAAGCAAACATGGAACTGGGGGGAAATTTTAGCAGTTTTTTTCTGATAAGGCACTCATTTCTCAAATATAAAGAAAGAACTGAGCCAAATTTGTAAAAAAAAAAAAAAAAAAACAAGAGCCATATTCTAGTTGACTAATGGTCAAGAGATATAAACATGCAATTTTCAGAAGAAGAAATAAAAGCTATCAAAGAATTTTTAAAGTTTTTTTAAAATACTCTAAATCACTACTGATTAGAGAAATGCAAATTAAAACAAGTCTGAGATATCATCTCACACTTATCAGATTGGCTAAAATGATAGAAAAGGAAAAATGACAAATGCTAGAGGCAATGTGGAAAAATAGTGGAATTATTGATGGAATTAGGAACTAGTCCAACCCTTCTGGAGAGTGATTTAAAATTAGACCCAAAGGGCCATAGCACTATGCATACTCCTTGACTCAAAAATACCCCTAATGGGTCTGTATCCTAAAGAAATCAAACAAAAATGGGAAAGGACCTATCTGTACAAAAAAAAAATCTACAACAGCTCTTTTTGTGGTGGCAAAAAATTGGAAATTATAGGATGCCCATCAACTGGGGAATGGCTGAACAAGTCATAACATAATAATGTAATGGAAGACTATTATGCTATAAGAAATGATGAATAGGATAGTATCAGAAAAATCTGGGAAGACTTATATTTTCTCATGCAAAATGAAGTGAGCAGAACCAGGAGAACATTGTATAGAGTAACTTGGAGGAATAACAAATCAAGAATCTCAAAAAATACAAGAAAAAATAAGATTGAAAGGACTTTTGCATTGCCAGTTCTTAAATTATATTTTAAAGTAGTCATTATCAAAACTCCTTGGTAATAATTACAAATTTGAAAAGTTGGCTAATAAATTGGTCATAAAAGCAAAGTTTAGGGGTAATGGTAGCAAAGAGTTCAGTAAACCAAGGAACACAAACTACTAGCGTAAAGAAAGGTTCCTTATTCAACAAGTACTACTTGGAAAACTGGAAAGCAACTTCACAGAAATTGTGTTTTGACCATGACCTTACATCATATACCACATAATAAGTTTTAAATGAATATGTGTCCTAAATATAAAATGTTATATTATTTTTTTAAAAAATAAAGGAAAATGGAAGAAAGTGTCTTGTACAGCTATGACTAACAGGAAAATTCTTTACCAAAAATGGGATGAAGTAGTCATAAACCATCATAGGATCAAAAAGTAAAAACTAGAAAGGACTTCAAAGTTTTGTCCCCTCATTTTACAGATGAGGAAATTGAGTTCTAAAAAGGTAAGTTACTTATCCTACCTTATTTAGGTAAGTAACAGGAACAGAATAATATAGTCCATCTAACATAAAATTTAAAAGCTTTTGGAGAAACAAAATCAAGACAACTTAAAAATACTGTTATTAAATAAGGGGAAAAATGTGTGCAAAACATATTTCTGATAAAGTTCTTGTATCCAAACTATGTAAGGAACTAATTTTAAGAAATCATATAAATAAAAAGTACTCTCCAATAAAGAAATAATCAAAGGATATGTTTGATTATCAGTTTTCAATAATCAATTGATTATTGAAATTGATCAGTTTTAATCTGATTTTGATTGAAATCAAATCAATTCTCAAAAGAAGAAATAAAAATAATCACAAGAATGTGAATCACTTCTCCAGATCAATAGTAATCAGAGAAATGCAAACTAAATCTAACATTTCACCTCATACACTAGAAGTTGACAGAGGAAAATGGTAAATGTTGGTATAATGAATGGTAAGAAAATAGTTATACTAATACAATATTGATAGAGCTGTGAATTGATTAAACTGTTTATGGAAAAAATGGAATATGCTAGAAAAATTACTTAAATGTTAAATTACTTGTTGCTTCTGAGACATTACTACTAGGCACATATCTCAAAGAAGGCAAAGACAGAAGGAAAAGCACCAAATGTCATCCCCAAGATTTATAGAAATACTTTTTGTAGTAGAAAACAAATAGAGGCAAAGTAGGAACTTGTTAATGGGGAAAATGCTAACATTGTCTACTAAGTAAATGTATTTTGTTTTAAGAAACAGAAAATACAAAGAATTCAAAGAAACTTGGGACAACTTTCATGAACTGATCCACAGTGAACTCATCTGAACCAGGATAATCTATATGGCCACAATGTAGACAATATTTTAAAAGAAACAACTGTTGCAGAGTTTCAAGCCTTTGCTTCCAGAAGAATGACTATGAAGTGAGACTCCATCTTAGTAGAGGGGTAAAGCACTATAATAGCTGAGAAAAGGTAATATCTGAGAAACAAAGTTGCTCTTCTTTGTTATATGAAAGGGCTACACTGATGAGGCAGTTGGAATCAATGAGAACTGACAGCAATGTAATGCATTTTCTGTACTTATTATTCTCTCAACCACCTACTAGCCTAGCAGTCTAGTTCCCAGAGGGCAGCTATTTATTTCATGAATCTAGGATGACTTCTTCCTTCCTTCCACTCACAGCCACTTTTTTGTCAAAAAAAATTTTATGGGAATCCTAGTATACAGGTATATAAAATAGGTATATCAAACATTTACTGATAATAAATCATAATTTATGACCCCCATATCAAATTACACGACCCCATATGGGATCTCAAACTACAGTTTAAGAAGCTTTGGTCTAGAGGAACTCCCACTCTTAACAGCAATAACATCAAGATTGCTTGATTTTTTTAAAAAAAGAATCAATACAATATTTCTTGTAGAAAGACAACAAAAAATTTAAGAAGAGAAATGGAAGAGAAATGGGGAAGAAATAAGGAGGAAAGGAGAAAAGGAAGGAAGGAAGGAAGGAAGGAAGGAAGGAAGGAAGGAAGGAAGGAAGGAAGGAAGGAAGGAAGGAAGGAAGGAAGGAAGGAAGGAAGGAAGGAAGGAAGGAAGGAAGAGAGGGAGGGATGGAGGGAAGGAGAGAGGGGTGGAGGGAGAGACGGAGGGAGGAAGAAAGAAAGAAAGGAAGAGAGGGAGGAGAGAAAAGACAATCAGGTTAATTGCTCAAGATTATAACTCTTCCTAATTTCAATGATAGCTCTCTAATTATTTTGAAGGAGTGAAAAGGACAATGGGTTAGAGCTCAGGACAGTGGCAAAGAAAGGAGGGGGGAAATGAGGAGAAATGATGGAAAGAGAAAGGAGAACAGAAAGTACAGGAAGGAAGGGAGAGATATGAGGGGGTAATCATTCGATCTAGAGATGTAGTAAAAAGAGTGGGCAAACCTAGAGAGTAAAAGGGGGCTAATTTCACAGGCCAAAAGCATTAGTTAATGAATATGCAACAATAACAGTAGAGAACTTCTAGTCCTTATAAAAATGCATCAGTTGGGATTTTTTCCAATAAAGAAACTGAGGAAAGCAGTAGAGAGATAGGGAGGGAGAGGGAGGAGGGAGAAAAGGGGAAGGGAAGGAAGGGAAGGAATGAGAGGGGAGAGGAAGGGAGAAAGAGGGAGAAGGAGAGGGAGAGAGAGAAGGAGAAGGAGAGAGGGAGAGGAAGAGAGAGAGGAGGAATGGAGAACAGAGGGGGAAAGAGACAGAGACCCAGAAAAGATCAAGAGAGAGAATTTTTACAGAAAACATTAGTTCAGCCAAAGTAAAATGCAAGAAACAGTGGGGAAATTAGAGCAAAAAGCAAAGGTATCTAAAGAATTTAAATATTATTGAAAAATTAAAGGAACATTCACAGAAAAATTACTAACACTGGTGCCAACTCTCTGGAACAAGCATGATTGATTGATATATTATTTTGAGAAAGAGAGAAAGCAGGAGAGAGTAGCAGAGGGTTTTATGGCTGGCCTGTTCCCCATTAAGACTTTACCAGCCTAACACACAAAAGCTAATTACTGTTTTGTATGTCATGTTATTTTGATTCATATTTCCTGTCTGGAAAACAGACGGGAGTTTTAGGCTCCGTGCCAGGGCTGGGGCCATGGAGATGCTTGGGCGGGAACTTGCCCCCAGTAGCGGAACAGAGCAGACGGAGGAAATGGGAACTTTCCATTTAGGAGGAGTTTACTCCTCCCCTCTAACCTCCCCTTCCCCTCCCCCTTAAAAAAAAGTTTGTTGTCCAGAAAATTATTGGTGGGGGGGAGTCATTCCTCCCAGAGGGCAGAGGCTCTGCTCCTCTTACTAATAATAGTGTTGGGACTATTGATCCCGTGATATGAGACAGGTTTGGAAGTTTGGGGCTGAGGTGGGGGTGGGGTCACAGAATCTAGTTCAGTTTTAAAACAATCTGAATTCTCCTGGGATCAATATGCTCTTCCTGTCTTATTCACAAAACGCAGCCCCAAGAGGACTGTCTCAGTTAGAGCTCAGATAGGAGAAAAGTGAAAACAGACAGCTACTGTGGGGACTAGTAAGGGAAATCCTCATTATTGCAAAGTGAGGATCCTGTGAGCATTAAAAAGGACTTCCCCTGCCCTATACGTCAAATCCTAAAACTATTGTTTAATGAAAGGAAACCAAAAAAGAGATGAGCTTCTCTACGAGAAAGGAAAGAGACAAAAAGCCAGTCATCCCATTGCAATTTAACAAAAATTACAAAGTCACTACTGTGTGCCAGAAATTATACTGGATACAAAGTCAAAAATCTCCTCTTTAATAAGACAATATATGTATGGGTAAGTAAAAAAAAAAAACATATATTACATACATATATATGTATATGTATATATACATGTATAGTTATATATATATATACTTCTAGTCCTTATAAAAATGCATCAATTGGGATTTTTTCCAATAAAGAAACTGAGGGAAGGAATGGGGAGATAGGGAGTGGGAGAGAAAGAGAGGGAGATGGAAGGAGGAGAAGGAGGAGGAATGAGAGAGAGAGAGAGAGAGAGAGAGAGAGAGAGAGAGAGAGAGAGAGAGAGAGAGAGAGAGAGAGAGAGAGAGAGAGAGAGAGAGAGAATACCGTTATTGTATCTTCTTTTTTTTTTTTCCCAAAGCAATTGGGGTTAAGTGACTTGCCTAGGATCACACATATAGGAAGTGTGAAGTGACTGAGGCCAGATTTGAGCTCACATCCTCCTGACTTCAGGACTGGTGCTCTATCCACTGTGCCACCCAGCTGTCCTCCATTATTATATCTTTAAGAATGAAAAGGAATGCTGTGGGAAAAGATCATTTATGCTAACACTGGGGATAAATGAAAAATATCTTGCCATGAGGTACTTCTCCCAATGAAATCAAAAAGTGAATATGTGTGTATATGCATATGAGTATGTTTATATGTAACTTTTTCTCTGTGAGGGTCTATGAGAACTATGGAAGGAGACTATTAAAATAACAGCTTGAGGAAAAAGTGAAAAGATTGCTTTCTGTCATGAGTGGGGAGAAGCTGGAGAAAACAGAGAGAAAGGAGGGAGAAAGGGAAATATTTTCTGAGGAATTTATTTTCACCATCATCTTGAAAAGTAGATTTTTGGGGAAGATAATATCATGACAGAAATTGAACGGTATAAAACTGAGTTTTTACAAATGGAGATAAGTAAATGTATGTTTTCATGAATTTTTGAGGTGATTCTGGGTATGGTCTTTCATATATCCAAAACATTGCAAATAATTGTCTCATTATTTATTTCATTTGCTAAAAGATATATTTATTTAGTGATTTTAATGTGTGTGATCATGAGAAATTGTCATTTATTTTATTTTAAAGTATTTACTTTGGAGAATAGAGATTTCTATAGTTTATTAAATAATGAATATTTAACTGGGAAGGGGAACTGAGTTAATTAACAATTAACAACCCTATTATAAATTTTTAATAAGATAGTACACAAAATATCCCTGGATTGGGAAGACTTCAAGAAAAAATTAAATATGATAAAATTAAATATAAAGCAAAAACTTAAATGGAAAGCTGAGGAATGATCTTCAAGTGAGTCAGCTCTAGCCATGGGAGCTTATCCTGATACCTGCTACACATGCAAAAGAGATACAAAGTAGTTTGGGGAGTTTGGAGAGCAGAAGAGCACTAATAAAAAAGTGAGGTGGAAGGGGAAATCAAGGAAAGGCAGAAGTAATACTTTATTGAGACTTGAAGGGAACTAGAGATTTTAAGTGGGGGCAGTAAGGAGGGAAAGCATGGAAGATAGTAAATTTTAGGTAGAACATAAGAGTTTGTGATGAAAAGTACACCCATCTAAATCCTAGAGCTAACTTTCTGGCCACAAGGGTACCATTTGGTCAATTACTCATTTAACAGACACTAATTACAAGTATGGTACTGTTAAAGGCATTTTAGAACATATGGTGAACTACATGACATGGTTTCCCTACCCACATATTCCTAAGGAGCTTTAAATGGAAGAATCAATATATAGTCATAGACATAAACATAGACATGGACATAGACATAGACACAGGTATATATATATATATATGTATATATATATATATATATGAATAGACACAAACTCAAACACATACATGGGCACATATATAGACATAGATATCCTATAGGTATAAACATCAACATACAGATAGATATGGACACAGATACAAACATAAACAAAAATGTAGGGATAAGCACAGACATAGACACAAAATAATGGCCAAATTTCTAAAATATTTTAAGGTTTAGAATTTTCTTCACAATGAAAAAAAATCAGTAGTACAAGATTTATGATGACGCTTAAGTTTCAACCCTGGATGACAGGGAAAATGGTAATAGAAAAGTTAGAAAGAGAGAAGAATTTGAATTTGAACTTTCCTTGAGTTTAAGATGTTTATAAGATATTCAGTTTAAGGTGCCCAATAGACAATTGGAGATATGAGATTGGAGGTTAGGAGAAAGGTTAGGGATAGAAAAGTAGATTTGAGAATTTGAGAATTGAATCCATATTTGCTGATGAGATCACTAAGGGAGAAGAGAAAATGACTCAGGAAAAAGGCATATAATGGGTCTAAACCCCAGAAGAGTTCAAAGGAGGAAGACATGACTGGGAGGGGCAGATAAACGATGAAGGCCAACAATATGATGTCTTAGAAAAGAAGACCAAGAAAGAAATGATCAGGACAACTATCACTGACTTTAATGAATTCATTACATTACAATAGTGTCTGCCTCTCCCAATCCTCCCTCCAATCCATCTTCCATTCAGCCATCAGAGTGATCTTCCTAAAGGAGGTCACTTCTCCACTCCCTACTCAACCTTCCCCTCAATAAACTCTAGTGGCTCTTAATCAGTTCCAGGATAAAATACAACATTCTCTTCTTAGCTTTCAAAACATCATAACTTCTCCCCTTTCCTTCCTTTTACATCTTTTCTAAATTTATATTCTTCTATCCAGTTATACTGGCCTCCTGGCTGTGCCACAAACAAAACATTCTCTGTCTTAACTCTGGGCACAAGCATAGTCTCCTATGCCTAAAATGCTCTCCTTCCTCATCTACTGTTCCTGGCTTCCTTCATGTCCCAGCTGAAATCCCATCTTTATTCTTTCAAATTCCTCTTAATTCTAGTATTTTCCCTCTGTTCATTTACTCCAGTTTCTTCTTTCTATAGCTTGTTTGTGCATATATGCTTGCATCTTATCTTCATCATTCAACTCTGAGCTCCTTAAAATCAGGTACCGTCTTTTGTTTTTCTTTGTATCCACAACACTTAGCACAATGCCTGGCACATAGATGGTGTGCAAATGCTTATTGACAAACTAAAAGGAGGGAATTGAAATAGGTAATGTTTAATATCCTTTTTAGCATTAAATCTTATGATCATAAGTACACTGAAAGGTCCGAGGAGATAGACAAAGACATGGTCCATGCTTTCCAGATCCTTACAGTCTATAACAAGAAATTAGACACAAACAGAAATAAATACAATTTATATAAGAATATGATACATGTATAAGAGGAGCACAAAATACTTTGAAATCATATAAAGAATGAATCATTTGCTTTGGGGATTGGAGAGAAGAGACTGAGGAGTATCATGGAAGGCTTCATAGAAGAGGTAACAATTAAAGTGGTCTTGGTATGTGTCAATGGAGAATGAAGGGATTCCTGACAGAGGGAACACAGAGAGAGAATAGAGAAGCATGACATGCCCTCTGAGAATAGGGAAAAGTCCAGTTTGGACAAGCTGCACAGAATGAGACACAGAATGAGTGAAGGCTGGAAAGTGTGAAGAGGCAGGAGGGGAAGTTCTATGTTAGAATTAGAGCCATATGTGAATTGAATATTGGAAGCAAAATAGGTAATTCTGACTAAAATACAACTTTCCTCTCAAATAGAAAGAATAGGGATAGAGCACTGGGCCTGGAATAAAGAATATGTGAGTTCAAATTCTTCCTCAGACACTTAATTGGTTTTGTGATCCTGGGCAAATCACTTATGTGCTATCTGCCTTGATTTCATTATATGTAAAATGGGATTAAATAGCAGCATCTCACTCCCAGGGTTTTTGTGAGCATCAAATATAACATGTAAAATGCTTTACAAACCTTAAGTGATATGTGTGTGTTCACATATGTATGTATGTATAGATATAGATACATAAATTTATATATTAGATATCATTACTTTTGATAGACCACTTTGGAGAAGATTTTTCTTTTTTTCTTTTATTTAATTTTTTTTAATTTAATAGAAAATAGACAGAAAATAAAAATAAAACAAAACAAAATAAAGCAGAACATTTTCATGTGCCCAGCAGAATGGTAGAATATCAGGGAGAATTCAAAATATAACAATGAATTTCCAGTTCAAGAAAGGATATATAACAGTAAGAGAAATTATATTCATGAATGTCCATCTTTTCTTTACTTCTTTGTAGGTTGTTCTTTTGTTTTCTGCTGTGCATTTTTTTTTGTTCTTTTTGTCCCCTTTCAACCCTCCCACCTTCCCACACACATGCTACTGTTAAGCACCGCTATATTTAATAGATATGCATACACACATACACACAGCCCCACATACCTGCCTATACACAAGCATACACACAATATACATATATATTCACACTCCTCCACAGATACCCACACATATGTATATATGTACATATACACATACACTTCATAGAGCAACATGCTTATATATCTCTATATATTCAAACACACACATATACACACACACTCATATGTAAACATGCATCTAAAACAATATTAGTATGGCTGATATACATTGTAAATTTCTTTCTTAATTGAATATTCAAACTGGACTATGTCTAAGATCAGTGACTACTAGCCATATTTTCTTTCCCAATAAATTCATCTCCTGGTCTATGTCATAGTGTTTATGCACATCTCTTCTTTCCTTTTTCTGCTAAGTCTTCTACTTTCATTGTGCTCAACTTTCCTTGCTATTACATAACCACCCCCCAACCATGGATCCCTCCTTTATCGTTTTCTCCTCCCTTTGCATCACTCTCTGCCTTTCCCTCCCCCCTTATTTCTTTATGGATTTTAGAGGGTACTATACTTTTCATAGTATATATGTGATGTTGCCTATTTAACCCATTCCCAATATGAGCTGGTTTCAGAACTATGAGCCCTCCTTCACCTTCTAATGCCTCCTGTGTGGCTATTCTTCTACTGCACCTCTGCACCTGTGTAAATCTTTCTTCTGAGCTACCTAATTCCTGGTGTAAATCATAAATGTATGGCATACATTTCCATGTAGGAAACACAAACAATTTGTTCACATTAAGTTCCTTAAGTTTAATCTTGGATATTAGCTGTAATATGTTAAATTGTCTACCAAGTTCTGGTTTGGTTGAAGAAAGTCCTGAAAATCTACAAGTTCTTTGAATGTCCATTTTTTTCATTGAATATTATAGATGATTTTGCTGGATTTGATATATTTGGCCTCAGGCCTAGTTATTTTGTTTCTGGCATATATGATTCCAGGACCTCTGGTCTTTTATCATGGCTGCTGTTAAGTCCTGTACAATTCTAATTGTAGCTCCAACATAATTGAATTGCTTTTTTGCTGTTTCTTGCAAAATTTTCTCTTCGATCTGAGGTTTTTGAAATCTGGCAAAAATATTCCTATGTCTTTTCCACAAAAAAAAATCTCTTTGAGTTGGTAACAGATGGATTTTTTTTTCTATTTCTACTTTTCCCTCAGGTTCTATCATTCTAGGACAAATTTTGTTGGATTATGTCTTGCATTATTGTATCAAGGTTCTTTTTTTGGTCATATGGTGCTTCTGCGTTCACTTCAGCTCTCCCCTCTCACTTGGAACTCTAAACCAAGACCTCTACTCTCCTACAAGTGCCCCTATCCAGAGGTGTCCCTGGCCCCTGATTCTGCACTCCCGATGTGCTAATTCTTTCTCTCTCAGGGCCCAGGACTCAGCAGCATAAGTAGACTGGTATCCTTGAACAGTTGAGATTCCCTCAATCTTTCCCAAGTCAGACTACCAAATCCTCAAAGTGGGAGGTGAAAGTTTCTCTGGTTCCTGCTGAGGGTTCCCTCAATATTTCCAAACTCAGACTATCAAATCCTCTAGATGAGAGGTGAAAGTTTCTGAGGTTCCTGCTGAGGGTCCAGTCAAGCCTAGCTTGCTCTAGGGTTCCTCATTTGGTGTTTCTGTGGAGCTAGGTGTTTGCACTTCACTTGGGTTAATCCCCAGCCTGAGGGCTTTCTTCTGATCTTGAGCTGTACCTGGAGGCCTCAATTTTGCCCCAGAGTCTTCTTGATTTTTCACCAGTTTATGTTCACCCTGAGGTCCAAATTTGTTGTTTGTGGGGGAAATCTGGAGAGCATGAAATTTACTGAGCAATTCCAACATCTTTCAAGAATCTTCCCTGAAGAAAAATTTTCATTCTCTTGTTCCTTTACTTTAAAAATCTCAGTTTCCTTTAAATTTATATTAAATTTTATTATTTAATTATATTTTTATATTAAAGACTATAAAACATTTTGATTTGATACTCTGCTAAATGTAGGATCTCATTATTAATGCTCAGATCACAACCCATCCTTGCCTACCTCTACCAGTGGGACTCTTGTCCATGTCTTCCTATAAATCCACCATAAGAAAGTCATTCAATTAAATGGAGGTGTTACATAATGTTACATTATCTGATGTTACATAAGTGCTAAAGAAGCACATGGGCATATTGATTATCTTCCCCTCTCACTACAAAAAATAAGTCTTTTTTTTTCTCAATCATTCTTTTCCTGATGACATCATTTAAGTAACATCTATTGCATACTTCTTTTTTTTTTTAATGCATTGCAACCTTTTCAACCTTATTTTGAACTTCCCTTGTTATTGTTGTGATTCAGTCATTTCAGTCAGGTATGATTCTTTGTGACACCATTTGGAGTTTTCTTGATAGAGATACTGATGTGATTTGTCATTTCCTTTTTCAGCTTATTTTGCAAATAAGTAAACAAATAGGGCTAAGTGCCTTGCCCAGGGTCACACCATTAGTAAGTATCCGATACTGGATTTGAACTCAGATCTTCCTGATTCTGTTCAGTGCTTTGTTCATTGCACCTCCAAATTGCCAATATCAATGTTTAAAATATGAGTTTTTGTTTCAGTGAGAAGCTTTGGGTCATGATGAGAATTTCCTAAAGGCAATCCAACCTATTGTTCTCATCCTGATAATCCTTACCAATCCTGACCTCCTTTAGACTTCTTTCCATATCTAAGATACATATATAGAAGTATAAATATATAGATGTAGATATTGATGGTGCAATCTATGGTTATCCAGGTCATAGTCATGACAACCTCCCAAATAGATCAGAAAATGTTACAGTGCTTTCCATATAGTAAGTATCAAAACAATGTTTATTTATTCATTAGGGCAGGAAAGTATCTTAAAATGGAAAGTATGAGAATGTTAGAAGACAGAATTTCAGATTTGCTAGAGTAAATTTCTTCCCCCATTTTATAGATTGAGGAAACTTGAGTCCCAAATATAGGAATTACCTTCCCAAGTGGCAGAGTCAATTCTAGAACTCAGGTATTCAAATTCCCCGTTCTGTCTCTATACTCCACTCCACTCTAACTGAAAAAAAAAAAGAGTACCCTTTATACAATATTGAAAGATAGACAAAGAAATTTACACAGATTAATTTATCTGATAGGGTATTATAGGTAGAGTGACAACCCTGGAATCAGAAAGACTGAGTTCAAATCTAGCCTCACACACAGACTAATTGTGAGAACCTGGGCAAGTCACTTAGCATGGTTTGCCTCAATTCTTTATCTGTACAAGAAAATGGGAAACCACTCCAGTACTTTTACAAAGAAAAACCCAAATGAACTTGCAAAGTCAGACACATTTAAACCAACTAAACAAGTTATCTGATCCTCATACAAATCTCTGAAAGTAGGTATTATCATTATCATACCATTTTAAAGTCCAGGAAACTGAGGCTCAGAGAAATTATAAGATTTGTGCATAAGCTCTTTGAGATCCCCAAGGGACATATTTGGCCTCTCTGTTTTGATGCATCCAAATAGTAAGTGTCAGGTTTAATCTTCACATCCAGATTTCTGCTGAATCCAGATCACTGCCATGTATTCTAGGGAGCTGAAAGTTATGGATATCATTTCTTTTTTCTTTTTATCTGATAGGACCTTTATATAAAGGATATGTTCATCCAATTTAAGAGCTGGCAATTATCTGGGTAATTGAAATTACCTTCTTTCTTTTAAGGGAAAACAAAGTCATTTTCTGAGGAAAAACAGGTACTATGTAGATCAAACCACTTCCTAACAGTATACTCCTTGCAACATCTCCAACAATTGATCATTGAGCATCCAATTATAAGATCACTGGCAATTTATTTCCTATAATAGATGCCCATTCCACTGCTGTCTAACCTCCAAAGTATTCCTCTAAAGATTAATGGTGATGCTGAGGTGCTCCTGGATTTTCTAATTCAATGGCATCAAATTCAGATAAAAAGGGGGTCACTAAACTCTACATAAGAATCCCATGAGTTCATGTTAACTTAGAAAAATCACACACAAGCCATTAGCATCAAGTTTTATCAGATTTTATAAAGCTAGAAAAATTAAAAGGCTGATGGTGGATTACATATATGAAGCCAAAGGTCAACTGTGCTAAGTGCAGGGCAGGCTCATCAGCAGATTAAGTGAAGGAGGATATATTTTCCAACAACTCTTAAGAAGCAGTGCAAGTAGAAGAAAGTGTTTGAAATTTGGTATCAGAGAACTTAGGATCAAATCCTAAACTATTTCTTATTCTTTATGTGACAGTAGGCAAATCATTTCCCATTTCCAGGATTTGGTTTCCTCATCTTTAAAATAAAGGGATTGGACTCATTTATTTCCAAGATTCCTTTTAGTTAATACTTATACATCATTACCCAAATCTCCATTTTATATTGAGTGGATAGCAACTGTTGTTTAGGAAGAGCTCTACTAGGAAAGTTCAACAAAATTCAAGATGGCAGGTAATGTAAAAAAAAAAAAAATTCCCTGCCTCTGTCTTCCATATTTCCACCCAACACCTGGGCCCAGTCAGAATCTTTGTCAGCCATACTCAACATTCTCTAGTATAATCAGCAGAGGGAGTCCATCTTTACAAGCCAGCTTGAACACAACAAACAGGGATCTGGAGAGAGCAAAAACTCTGGTTAACTTTAATTAAGTTTGCATTGCTTTTCCCAGTAGGACCTCAAATTTAATGGTATTATGTTTTAAGCTGTTTGGCAGGCCTTGAGAAAACAGTTTGGGCTTATTCCACTAACAAAAACAAATGCTTTACTGGGAAAACACTCCATTGTGGGGCTTATGTGATTGGGAGGGATAACTAAACTAAATGGGGAAGCAATTGTTCTTTGCAAGGATGCTGACATTTTCTTTTAAATAAAATACTGGGTTTAATTATCTCCCTCTGAGGAGGACCAAGAAATGCCAACCAGAATACTAAATAAGTTATCTGCAGATAAGAATGATGTCAGGGGAATGATGGATATACTACTATTGTACACCAATAGAAGCCTGTTCCCTCCCTTCCCATTAAGTTGTGCATAGGAGATTTACAGAGAGTAAAGAGGGATGAGAGAAATTATTATTTCTCTCTATAATAATAGCCAATTATTAAATTAGAACTTAGAATGTAGAAGTTAGAATTAGAAATTAGAATTTAGAAATCAAACTCTGTAAGCTATTCAGTCAGCCTTTGAGAGGCAGAGCTGATAAGGTGCTAAAATTTTTATTTAGGCTCCACTGGGTCGGAAAAACTAGTTTAAGTGAATTGGTGGATTCTATTCCATTGTGTTCTATTCAGAAAGTTCTGCATAAAAATAGATTTTTTCTTTTGTCTAGATTATCCTAAATAGGATGACATGGATATAGATACCTATTGACCAAGACTGAGTTGTCATAGTCACATGCCCCAGATCCTCTTTAGAACAAGCCCATCTATTATTATAATATTCATTCTTTCCTTACTTGTTAACTAATTAGAATCGATTGATATCCTCAGGAAGAATAATCCACTCTTCCAAGGGCATATAAGCATTGAGTAGGTTTTGGCGTTCAAGAATGCCACTGACCCTTTTATTAATTATATGCTAGCATGATTAAGAAAATGTTTAATTGCCCAGAAGCTAGATCTCTCAAACATTTTTTATATGTCACAAGGACACAAAATGTATAAGACTTTATATATAAATAGATGTATGAATGTCAACTGGATAATCAGGTGAATAATACAGACAATAATAATTACTTTTATTACATTACTTTTAATATTTATTATATTATCCGTTACAGTGGCATTTGAACCACACTTTAAATGTCCCAAAATGTTTTACACAAATTATTTTGTTCAAACTTCACAACACCCTATGAAATACTATAGACATATAGACATAGATATTCATATTTGCGTAGTTGATACACACCCATTATATATATATGTACAAAGATGAGCAAGTGTTTATATTATATATGTTCATAAACAGATTTTATTTATACATATTTATACATCTTTGTGTATGTATACACATGCACATATCTGCAGGATAATCCAAAAGTCTTAGTGACTTTTTAAGCTATTAAAACTTTGCACTGCTCTAAAAACTTTTTGGATTCCTTTTATACATACATACATATTGTTTGTGATTTTATCACTATAGGAAACTTCTCATCAATCAATAAGTCAATAGACATGTAGCCTATATGCCAGGCACCATGCTAGGCACTGAGGATACAAAGACAAAAGCAAAAATCCCTGCTCTCCTGGAACTTATATTCTCTTAAGAGAGAAAACATGCACACATATATAGCTAAAAATACACACAAAGAAACTTTGGAGGGAAAGTAACTAATGGAGCTAGAGGGGCTGGGAAAGCTGGTTTTTGACCTGAATCTTTAAGGAAATTGGGACTGCAAGCTGAGGAGAGAGTGACTTCAAGGAGAAAGACAGATCCAAGGCACAGAGACAGGAGATGGAGTCAATGAGAAGGCAAATTTAGAGTTTGTTAAAATAACTAGTAAGATAAAAAGTTGGATGGGGCCAAGTAATAAAGAGGTAATTGTCAAACAGAATTTATATGTAATCTCATTCCTAGCTTCACTCATTCTCTGACTCAGTTCCCATGAGGAGCCTTCTCACCTTGGGAAGCCTCTGTCCCAAGACCCACTTTTCAGGTAATGAATCCCTAATCAGAACTACCATCTCATGAACCGTCTATCTCATACTGTCCTCATTGCTGGCAGCACTCATTATCTGGACCTTTCCTCCTCACTAGTAATCTTATCCCTCATTGGTAGCCTTTTTTCCCCTTTTTTAGCTCACCTTTTTGTAGAAAGAATGGTAGGGAAGACAGCCTAGCCATGGGGATCTATATAAGGTGACAATAAGAAATAAGGCTAGAAAGACATTGCAGTTTGAGGCCAGAGTATATTATATTATAGCCTTGAGGATATAGTGGGGTTCACTTAAAAGAACATTGGGTTTTGAGGCAGAAGACTTGGTCCAATAAAACCCCTGACTGTGATCTTGGGAAGTTTTCTAAGTCAATCGAGTCAAACTCAAATAGAAATATGGGTCTCAAAAGGTCTAGAAAGACTTACATGAACTGATGCTAAGTATTTAGAGAGAGACAGACAGACAGACAGAGACAGAGAGAGAAGGAGACAGAGATAGGTACAAAGAGAAATAAATATACATATATATGTATATATAAACAAATAGTTGATATAAACAGAAAGTAGATGGAAGGTAGCCTTTTAGGGAAAGGTATAAGGAGCTGAGCTGGACTTAGCATCAATTCATTTAAGTCTCTCCAGACATTTTGAGGCCCATATTTCTAACTGAATTTGACATGATTGACTTAGAAAACTTCCCAAGAACACACACTGAAGGGCTTTGTGGTTTTATAAAGAAGGGAATGTTTTCAAGACATGTAGAAAAAGAAATTATAACTGATTGAATATATGGGATGAGTTTAAAAAAAGAGAAATGATAGATAACACCAAGTTTTTAAGCCCGGGTGTCTTGAAGAGTAGTTGTACCTTTGACAGTGATTAGGAAAGTTGTGGCAAAGTAATGGCTTAAAGGGAAAAAATGAATTGTTTGGGACATATTAAGTTTGCATTTGAGATACTTATATGACATCTACTTCAGTAAAGCAAGGTGGTAATACAGAACTGGAGTTTAGAAAAGAATTCTATATTATCTCTTCTCTCAAGTATCTTGCACCCTTATTCTATTGCCAGTCTTTCCCCTCCAAGACTCAGACATGGATTTCTACCACCAGCTGCTGCTTTTATTACTACTCATATGATACTGATTGAAGCAGAAGAAAAATCACAAAAGCATTCTGAGTGAATATGCTTTTATACTTCCTACTCTTTATAGACTTTTATACCTTTTTAATTAGCACATCATGGCAGCTCTTTCAAACATTTTCATCCCTATTCAAACCTCCAAGACTCTTCTTTCCAACTTCTCAGCTGAGAACTTTTTCTCATGTCATTGAAAAATATGTCATTTGTGAAGAGCTCCCTCATATCCCTTCTTTCTCATTTCACATCATTCGTGTGGTTTTTCCACTTTCCTCTCCTCCAGCCCTATCTCACATGAAAAGGTGATCCTTCTCCTTGTCAAGACAAACATTACTATAAGCACAAGTCATCTCAGTGCATCCCATCTTCTCTAGCAGACTTGCCTCTTAGAGCATCACTACTCTTACTAATCTTCAGTTACTCCCACCAACTGTCTGCTTCCCTACTGCCTACAAACACACCCAGATCTCCCCAGTCCTCAGAAAGCCTTCCCTTGATCTATCCATCCTCATTAGCTATCATTCCATAACTTTCTTCCCTTCAATGGCTAAACTCTGAAAAGTCTAGATAGTACAGTGGATAGAGTACTGGCCTTGTCAGGAGAAGCAGAAATCAAGTCCAGCTTCAGACACAATTAATACCTGTGTGAGCCTGGGCAATTTCCTTGAAAAAAAAGTAAAATGTTAAAAAAGAAAGATAATCTATCAATAATAGAAGGATGCACTTTTTTCTTAACTCTCTATAGTCTGGCTTCCAGTCTCATCTTAACTGAAACTGATCTTTCCCAACTTACCAGTGATCTCTTAATTGCCAAATCCAATGGCTTTTTCTCAATCCTTAACCTGTTAGATCTTTGTCCAGGTTAAACCTATGAATAGTGGGTGTTCCTCCAGCTCTCTTCTGGACCCTCTTTTCTTCCCCCTCAATATTTGATCTCCTTCACTCCCATAGATTCAGTTATCATCTCTTTGCTATCATTATCAATATTATTTATCTTTAATATTTCTGCTGACCTTCAGATTGGCAGCTCCAATTGTCTATTATATATCTTGAACTGGGTTACCATGACACCTTAAACCCAACATGTCCCAAACTGATCTCATTATCTTTTCCCCTAACTCTCTCCTCTTCCAAAATTCCAAAAATAGTCAAGAGAACAAAATGTGAAAGTCAATGCCAATTTTCACAAAAAACAACTCCTTACCTTATAGGTTTTTCAGTCATGTCCAACTTTTCATGATCCCATTTGAGTTTCTTCACAGAGATACTGGAGAGGTTTTACATTTCATTCTCCAGCTCATTTTAGAAACTGAGGGAAACATGATGAAGTGGACTTCCCAAGATCACATAGCTAGTTCAAATTCTAATTTGAACTCAGAAAGATGAGTCTTCCTGACTCCAGACCTGACACTCTATCCATTGTACCATTTAATTGTACCACTTAATTGTACCAGTAAACTCTAGTGACTCCCTATCACCTCCAGGATCCAATATAAACTCCTTTATATGGTATTCAAAGCCTTTCATAATGGTCTCACCTACCTTTCCATTCTCCCTGTACCTTATTCCTTACTATGCACTCTGCAATTCATTGATACTGCTCTCCTAGAGCCTTTTTGCACAAGACAATCCATACATATCTTAACTCCATGCATTTTCACTCCCTCATTGATGAAATCAAAAATTCATCTTGTTTTGAGGGGTTTTGCTTTGTTTTGTTTTTCAAAGAATTGCTTTCTTATGACATGACAATTCTCTTCCTCTTATAATCTACTCTTAAAATTTTCAACCAGCTAAGATCCTCCTGTCCTTCAGCTTCAGGGCTGATCCACACCACCAATCCCAGCAGCCCCAATAGACAGAATACTTGACTTGAGGATAATAAATGGATTCTCAATGAGTACATCATTTGCCAACAATCAACCAGCACCATGCCTGTTGATCGATAGAGCCAAGAAGCTAGATGAAAACAAAAGCTTTAAGATAACTCAACACTTGGTTACTTGAATCCCAACTGATATTAAAGCTTGAAGCATTAATTAAGTTCCTGTATTAAATTACCAGGAACACTGTGGGGTCAGAGAAATTGCAACAATTCTAAAATAGCCAAACCCTCACTGGCATTTTGGGTTTGGGATTTTTTTAATGGAGTTGATGCTTTTCTCTCCAACCCCCAAGCCTAGGTCACTGCAAAGATCCTTATTTAAACTATAAATTGAATTAAAAACTCACATTTAATATTTAGTTATGATGTGGTTAACAATTTTATGTGTCCGTCTGTTCCTCCACTATTTGCTTACAATGTTGTCTTTCACGTTTGCCAAAACCATGCTTCTCAGATGAAGAAGCAAATGCCAAGTTATTAACAATTATTACCTTTTACAGTCATTTTTGGCCAAGGCTCACTTTTTTGGTGGTCTAATAATTTCAAAATGGGGAACTTTGAAATATTACACCAAAACTGTGGATTCGTCCACTTCCTCTTCTCTGACTTTGGCCAACCTGGTTCCCATTGTGAGATGTTTTTCCACACCACTTTTAGCCAACTGAATCTCACCCCTGTAGCTTCAAATCATCTTCTGAATGCAAAAGGTCCCTTTTGGAAGTCTACACTGCCTGCCTGACTGCCTACCTACATGCCTAGCTTTTTGAGAAAAGCTTCATAGAGATAACACAAATTAAATTCCAGTGCTAATATTGAAAGGAGACATCCAGGCCCACATGGCAAATAGCCTGAAACATCTGTATCTGACCTTTATTTTCATCAAGACTGTCATTTGATTGCTAAGGAGAACAGACTAGCCCAGCATAGGTGACTGAGGCGAGATTTGAAGTTGGGAAGATAAGTCTCCCTAACTCCAGGATAGGAACTCTATCCACTGTACTATCTAGCACTATGTTAATAATTGTCTGTTAGCCCATTTGATGCTCACAACAATTCTGGAAAGAAGGTGCCATTATTATCCTATTTTGCAGTTGAATAAACTAAGGCAACAAGGCTTAAGGAACCTACCCAGAATCCCATAGCTAGTAAGTATCTGAGGCTGAATTTAATCATGTTCACTTTACAGATGAGTAAACTGAGGTCCAGAAAGAGGAAAGAATTTTCCCCAGAGCTCAAACCTACTAGACATCAGAGCCAAGATTCAAACTCAGATCTCTGGAGACTCCAAGTCCAGAGTTCTTTCTTCTAGACCATATTACCTTTAAAATTTGACTCCAAAATAACTCCAAAAGTAAGACATTACTTGAACCCAAAAAAGTTTCATAATAATAACTTGCATGTAAAACCTTTTCTAAATGTAATCTATGAATATATTCTTTTATCTTCACAACCCTGAAAGGCAAGGAAGAATGGGGTAGTTAATCAGCCTCATTTCACATACAAGAAATTAGAGATCCATCATCTTGTGAGTTTTAAAAAGTGGGTATAATAATTCACCTATGGTCTAGGGATCCAGAAGAAGAGTGCTAGATATTCAGCAGGTCTACCATTGATGCCCTGAGGTTTAAAGAGTAAGCTTTACCTTCTGGAGCTACCAACAGCCACTGAGATAAGAAGTCATCCAGCAGGGATGCCCATTTGGACATGAACTTGTTTTGTTGAGAAAACAGTGGGAAAAGAATGGTTTGGGGAAAGAGAATAGTCTTGTGGCTTGTAAGATATATGATTGGGGTAGGGGAGCAATGCATATAACCTCTTGGGGCCTCTGAGTCCTTTGGTCATTCCACTGCAGCAATACTTTTAGGACACAGATCAGGAATCGGAGACCCTGAGAGAAAATCTCTCTACTGAATCTCACTTTGAGTAGTCAATCCTTAAATTAATATTGTCACCTGTGTCCCAGGAAGTGCCTAGTGTGTGCCAAGCAAAATTAAGCATGCTACAAATGTCTCATTTGGTGATAATATGCAAATAACTGTGATCAAACAAAATCTATGCAAAATCAAGTGAAGATGGTTGTTATTGTTGTGGTTGTGGTTATCTTTGTTGGTAGTCCATTTTTGAAGAGGATCAAAGTAGATATAATCAATAGAGGGAAGGCACTAGCATATTTGTGTAACTTTTTAAAAGTGACAATTTCCGTTTTCTCAGTTTCTTTGTCTGTAAAATTAAGAGGTGGTGATTGCTACTGATCAAAGAAATGCAAATTAAGACAACTCTGAGATACTACTACACACCTGTCAGATTGGCTAAGATGACAGGAACAAATAATGATGAATGTTGGAGGGGATGTGGGAAAACTGGGACACTGATGCATTGTTGGTGGAGTTGTGAAAGAATCTGGCCATTCTGGAGAGCAATCTGGAACTATGCCCAAAAAGTTATCAAACTGTGCATATCCTTTGATCCAGCAGTGCTACTACTAGGCTTATATCCCAAAGAAATACTAGAGAGGGGAAAGGGACCTGTAGGTGCCAAAATGTTTGTGGCAGCTCTTTTCGTAGTGGCTAGAAACTTGAAGATGAATGGATGTCCATCAATTGGAGAATGGTTGGGTAAATTATGGTATATGAAGGCTATGGAATATTATTGTTCTGTAAGAAATGACCAGCAGGATGAATTCAGAAAGGCTTGAAGAGACTTACATCAACTGATGTTGAGTGAAATGAGCAGAACCAGAAGATCATTATACACTTCAATAACAATACTGCATGAAGATATATTCTGATGGAAGTGGATATCTTCAACATAAAGAAGATCCAACTCACTTCCAGCTGATCAATGATGGACAGAAACAACTACACCCAGAGAAGGAACACTGGGAATTGAATGTAAAATATTAGCACTACTGTCTATCTACCCAGGTTACTTATACCTTCAGAATCCAATACTTAACATGCAACAAGAAAATTGGATTTACACACATATATTGTATCTAGGTTATACTGTAACACATGTAAAATGTAAGAGATTGCCTGTCATCTGGGGGAGGGAGTAGAGGGAGGGAGGGGAAAATCTGGAAAAATGAATACAAGGGATAATGTTATAAAAAAATTTACTCATGCATATATACTGCCAAAAAATGTATAATTATAAAATTAATTTTAATTTTTTTAATAAAAAAAAAGAGTTGATGATTGGGCTTTGGTGGCCGCTGAGACTCCTTCCTAGTTCTAAATTTTGGAAATTTTTCTGAGCTTCAGTTGCTCTGCTGTGAAATGAGAGATTTGACTTGACTGATTTCTGAGGTCCTTCAGTTTTAAATCTGGGAAACTTCTACCTTCAGTGGTCTCCTCTATACAATTATAGGGCAGAATTGGATGACCTTTGTGATCTGTTCCACTTGTATAACTCTGTGTGATTTTGTTACAGTCTTAGATTTATTCCTATCCCTTACATTCCCAGAAGGCCATTAAATTGTGACCTCCTTGTGGGCAGGGATTGTTTTTGCCTTTCTTTGTAACCCTATTTATTAGTCCAGAGCCTTAATAACTGTTTGTTGACTGACTGATTGGCAGCACAGGAATTAGAACACAGTCTTTGGATCCAGTCCCAACATTATTTGTGTTCTTTGCCATTATAATGTTCTAACATTAGATAACTATTATATCCTCAGCCCTGGAATAATTAAGTGGTACAATAGATAGAGTACCCCAGGCCCAAAATCAGGAAGTCCAGAGTTCAAATTTAGCCTCAAACATTGACTAGCTATGTGACTTACCCTGTTTGCCTCAGTTTCCTCATCTGCAAAATAAGCTGGAGAAGAAAATGGCAAACCACTCCAATATTTTGCCAAGAAAATCCCATACAAGATTATGAAGAATTGGACACAATACAGTAAAATAATACAATTTCCCCATCTGATTCATCTTGCCCAAATCCCACATTTTGTAGATGGAAGGGAAAAAAGAGAGAAATACTATGTGGTTAGGATTTTGCTTGGGGAATGTAGATCAAGAACCTTAAAGAAACATCAGGTGGGTTTCAGCTATTTGGAAATGAACACAATGTAATAAAGAGAAGGAAAAAAATCAGGAGATGGCCATCTCAACAGAGAATCCCAGCTCAGCAAAGGATTTTCAAGAGGCAAACAGGATAGTGGAGGAAATTCTTTATGAGACAGATGTGAGGAAGGCAGCATCTAGTGCCTCTTGCCAATCTGGACCCCCAATTTCCAGAGATCTCTTAGGGCAGAAGAAAATACACCATCCTGCTGATCTTCCTCCAACCCACACCACCCCTCCCACCTTCCCCAACCACTCTTTAAACACAGCTTTGGAAAGTTTGAAAGACAAAAGGAAACTAAGAACAAAAGAAAATCCAAAGGACATGACTGAAGACTTCATTGTTTGAGTTCTGGACATACTTTCTGGAAATATTAGTCATGTTTGTCTAAGTTCCCAGGGATTAGTGGGATGAGCAGGGATACTGGGAACATTAGTCTGCAGCCAGGCAGGCTGAGGTCCAATGGCCCCAGGGGCTCTCCCCTCCACAGTCATCCCTTTGAATAAGCAAGGTCTTCAGTTTCCACTTTGAACAGCAATTAACTGAACAAAAGATCTGGAAGCCATTCTGCTTCCCTGAAATACCCACATAAAAACCCTAAAGTCCTAATTTAGAGTCACAGACCTTGGGTTCAAATCCTGATTCTGAGACTAAGTAGCCTTGTGATCATGCTCAAATTTCCTAAATTTCCATTTCCTCAGTTGTAAAATGTGGATTATATCTTTTAAAAATATATATCATGTGTAATGGCATGTATATTATATGTAAAAAAAAAAAAGCATTGATATCACCTATCTCGGTGGTTAGGATGAGGACAGAGAGTAGTTTATGAACTTTCAAATGCTTGAGAAATGGGTATTATGACTGTTATATGAAGCTGAAAATCATTGTGGGCTGAAGAGGGGAAAATGAATATTACCTTTTTTCCTGATGGCTGTCTAGCTTTGAAATTTATTTCATCTCTACAAATAGTTCTGTGATCCTTCACTCAAGATAAGAATCGTATGTTTAATAATTTCGATAGTCACATGTTTATCCAGGAAATGAAGTGTTCCACAGAAGTGAATTTTTTCCATGCCAAAGCTTTCTGCATTTTAGGCATTTCAAGTTACAGTTAAGAGAAATCCGGGTTTAAATTAAGGCTCCATCACTTCAGGGATGGGCCATCAACTCTCATCACTGAGAAGCAGCTGATGGTACAGTGGGGAGTATACTGGGCCTGGAGTTGGAAACATGGGAGTTCAAATGTGGCCTCAAATCCTTATTAGTTGTGTGACACTGGAAAAGCCAACTAACTTCTATCTGCCTCAGTTTCCTCAATGTAAAATGGAAATAATAATAGCATCCTCTAATTGAGATTCTGAGGGTTAAATGAGACAGTATTTGTAAAAACACTTTAGGATAGTGTCTGGTAAATACTTAATACTTTTTTCTTCCTTCCCTTATCCTGAGTTTCTTCAATATTAAAATGAAGATACTACTTGCAATAGGTATTTCACAAGAGTTTTCAAATGAGACCAGGTATGAAAAGCACTTTGTAAACCCTTAAATGCTATATGAAGGTCAATTATCATTAATAATAATAATATTTCTAAAAGATTCTATAGTCTAAATTGTCTTATTCATCAGAACCTGGGAAATATCATTTAACCTTTTCTTGATGACTTGAGGCAGAAACAAACTGGTAAATGTTTAACAACCGGTTCCTTGAGGGGAAAAAATTGTCATTGTTCTAAGGTCCCTCATTGCTCTGATATTCTCTGTTCTAATTTCTCTCCCAGTTCTGACATTCTGTGTTCTAAGGTCCTTCCTAGCTCTGACATTCTGTGTTCTAAGAGCCCTCCCATCTCTACCACTGTGTGTTATAAGGCCTCTCTACCAGCTCTGCCATCCTGTGTTCTAAGATCTCTCCACCTCTGATATTCTGTATTCTAAGGTCCCTCCTAGCTCTGACATTCTATATTCTAAGGACCTCCTAGCTCTGACATTCTATGTTCTAAGGACTCTGCTACCTCTGACATTCTATGTGACACTGTGTGCTAAGGCCTCTGCCAGTTCTGACATGTCTATGATTCGATAATGATCCTTGCAATTATTGCATTCCTCTTGTAGAAGGTTATTTTCTGCAGAACTCCAGGTGATTATTGCACCTGTGAAATACAGAAATGTTAACACACACACACACGCACACACACACATACACACACACACATACACACACACATACTTGCATGCTTCATATCCTTCCTCAGCACTTGATGAAGTCAAAAGTTTTCCTTCTGTTGGACCCTTGAACGGAGTAAGGGGGAAAAAAGGTTTCTCCAGCTACCAAATAAAAAGCACCATTTTAGCCTCACCAATACTGAAAAAAAAAAAAAGCCACAGCAGATTAATGCTCCAGGACACATACAGTAAGGTCATTTCTAAAAAATAGAGCTTTTCAGCCTTCGAATAAAAAGTGTCCTTTTACAGGCGATAATTATATAGCGATAATTATATACAGGAAAGTGATTAAAGTTTTAATAATTTAATTGGCTTTCCTGCAAACCCGTCAAGAGAAAATATGGAGCAAAAACATTTCAGAGGGCCCTGGGCCATGAGCTGGGGGGATGAAAGGGCTCTGAGATAGCTCAGGCCTCAGGCAGGTGACACATTGGTTTTTATGGGCTGACCACTGTTATTAATAGAAGAAGCTAGATGGAAGTATTTTTCCACTGAGGGACCTCACCATCATTGGTTTCTGATGTTACAGTAAACATGGTTTTGGCTTCTTTGGGGAAATAAATCTTGTTTTCTTTGACCCTTCCACTGGACTTGAGGTGAGCCCAAGCTTTGATACTAGGCTTTCCATATAGATGCTTAAAGATCTGGTCTGGCATTTCTGGATGTGGATGAGGAAGCTTTTCAAAGAGATCAAACAGTTCTCAGCAATAAACCAAAAGCCAAGTTTATACTATAGAGGAGGACAGAAAGGCAGTCTGGTGCGGTGAGCACAGTACTGACTATAAGAAGAGCTGAAATCTAATCCTTCCCTGATACTTAACTTTTTTACAGTGGTACAATTGATAGAACTTTGAGCTGGGAACGAAGAGATCTGGGAGTTTGTCTCTACCACAAACTCAATGTGGGAGATTCAATTACTTCATTCTCTGGACCTCAATTTCTTTATCTGTAGAATGGAGATGATAGACTTTTGCATTTATATGAACTGACTGCTTCACAAGGCTGTTGGGAGGGTCAAATGAGAAAGCATTTGGTGAACTTCTTTTTAAGGTCATGTTATTATAATGTAGCCCAACCCTTTTCAAAAATTGATTTTTACAAAGCCAGAAACCTTACCCAAAAGAAAAAATTCCATAGAATGGATTGTGAAACTGAGCACCATGAAATTCTAAAATCATTTAATCTGAAAATTCTTTTCTTGCTCATTGAGTAAACATTAGAACTATTAAAAATGACCATCAGGCCTGTGGGCAAAAGAGGAAGCAGGAGGAGACAGACTGTTAGACCTGGAAGAAAACTTTCAGATTGTTGGCCTGTCCCCTTATTTTACAGATTTGGAACCTGAGGATCTGAAACTCATAGTGACTTATTCAGTTATAGAGCATATAGAGAAGGGGGGCAAAAATGTTGTCTGTATGTTTTCTTTGACTTGAGGAGTGAAAATCCACTGGCCTTAACTACTTGGCTGGGAGAAGCCCTGTCTTCTCACCCACCCTATTCAGTCTCTGGAGAGAAGTCTTATATATGCAAGTCTTTGCTGGGAGGGAAGGGGAGAAAGTTGCCAGTGTAGGGATAGGAATGGGCTGATGAGGTAAGCTATGGGGTTCGTTCAGGAGAAAAAAATCAGATTGACAGATGAGCAGAGACTCCTCTCAACAACCAAACTATATGAAAGCATTAAAGGGTGAATAATTGAGGCATAGAAACCACACCAGGGATCACAATTCAAACCCTGAAGGGATGTCTTATTAAAACCTGGAAATGTTTCTGATTAGCCGGCCTAGGGCTCTACCCACTGCATCCCACTATCTCAGATGGATGGGATATGACACCTCTCCCAAAAGAATGTCAGGTTATTTTTTTCCTTCCCCCACCTCCCTTCACCAATACAACACCAACCTATTTTATACACAGGCCGCTCTGTCCCTCCCCACCTCCCTTGAAGAAGAAGAAGAAGAAGAAGAAGAAGAAGAAGAAGAAGAAGAAGAAGAAGAAGAAGAAGAAGAAGAAGAAGAAGAAGAAGAAGAAGAAGAAGAAGAAGAAGAAGAAGAAGAAGAAGAAGAAGAAGAAGAAGAAGAAGAAGAAGAAGAAGAAGAAGAAGAAGAAGAAGAAGAAGAAGAAGAAGAAGAAGAAGAAGGAGAGGAAGAAAAAGAAGAGGAAGAAGGAGAAAGAGAGGAAGAAAAAGAAGAGGAAGAAGGAGAAAGAGAAGAAGAAGAAGAAGAAGAAGAAGAAGAAGAAGAAGAAGAAGAAGAAGAGGATGAAGGAGAGGAAGAAAAAGAAGAGGAAGAAGGAGAAAGAGAGGAAGAAAAAGAAGAGGAAGAAGGAGAAAGAGAAGAAGAAGAAGAAGAAGAAGAAGAAGAAGAAGAAGAAGAAGAAGAAGAAGAAGAAGAAAGAAGAAGAAGAAGAAGAGAGAAGAAGAAGAAGAAGAAGAAGAAGAAGAAGAAGAAGAAGAAGAAGAAGAAGAAGAAGAAGAAGAAGAAGAAGAAGAAGAAGAAGAAGAAGAAGGAGAGGAAGAAGAAGAGGATGAAGGAGAGGAAGAAAAAGAAGAGGAAGAAGGAGAAGGAGAAAGAGAAGAAGAAGAAGAAGAAGAAGAAGAAGAAGAAGAAGAAGAAGAAGAAGAAGAAGAAGAAGAAGAAGAAGAAGAAGAAGAAGAAGAAGAAGAAGAAGAAGAAGAAGAAGAAAGAAAGAAAGAAAGAAAGAAAGAAAGAAAGAAAGAAAGAAAGAAAGAAAGAAAGAAAGAAAGAAAGAAAGAAAGAAAGAAAGAAAGAAAGAAAGAAAGAAAGAACCAGCTTTAGACCAACCAATCGATCGATAAATATTTGTTAAGTAAGTATAGTAATAGGTACTATAGATACTATACATTATATGAGAGTGTGGAAGAGAGTGTGGAAATGCAAAGAGAAAAATGAATGAGAACCTGACCTCAAGAGGCTTATATTCTACTCTATAAAACATGAACATAGATACAAAATATTTTAGTTACAAAGTGTTTGTATTTGGAAGTATAAAGTATATCCAGGAAGAAGGCAAAAGAATCAGATATAGACCAGCCATTCAATAAATAAATATTTATTAAGTAACTATAGTAATAAGTAGATACTCTATATTGTATGAGTGTAGAAATACAAAGAGAAAATGAATGAGAACCTGACCTCAAGAGGCTTACATTCTACTATTTAAAACATGAAGATAGATACAAAGTATTTTAGTTACAAAGTATTTGTATTTGGAAATACAAAATATGTCCAAAAACGATACAAGGCAATTAAGTGGAATGGAGCAGGGGAATTTTTCAAAAAAAAGAAAATGTTGGAGGTGAATTTGGAAGGAGGATAGAGATTCTAAGGGAAAAGAGGTAAGGAGGAAGCACATCCCACACATGTAAAACAGACTGTGGAAAAGTACAAAGACAGGAGGTATAATGTTCAGGATAGCAAATGGCCAAACAGGATAGTTTCTTTAAAATGCAATGTAGGAAATAAGTCTTGAAAGGCAAAGTGGAGGAAGATTGTAAAAGGCTTTGCATGTCAAGCAGAGAAGTTTGTATCTCATCCGAAAGCAATAGGAAGCCATTGAATTTTCTTGAATAGGGCAATAAGATGGTCAGACTTGTGGTTTAGGAATATACATACACATGGCAACTGGATGGAAGACAAGGAGAGCAGAGAGGAATAAGGCAGGGAGGCCCCTCAGGAGACAATAGGTAATCCAGGAGTGAGGTGCTGAGGTTCCCAGATAGATTTGTGGTTCTCTGGCTAGAGAGAAGGAGACAGATGTGAGAGATTGACCTAAGACTTAGCACTTGATTGGCACCTGGGAATCCCAGGACATTAAAACAAGAGGACTGCAGTTCAGGAAAGATGGTTACTAGTCCTCAGGAGAGCCATGGTCTAGGGCTATCCCCTGCAAATTGCCCTGTGCAATTTCTATAGGCTGGGCCTCAGTTCCACTTTTCCCAGAGAGGGGCCCCTGTGAGGTGAAAGGTCATTTTTAGCAGTCTGTCAAGCATCTCTCATATGCAAGGAGAAAAATGCTTGAAAATATGAAATTTGAAAAAAAAATAAACAAAAACCACCTTTCACCAGCAAGAAAGCCCAGGGCTGAGGTGGTTATTTTTTTCCATTGGCTCTGCCAAGAATGAGATTATTTTTTTTTGTTTAATTCTAAGGGTGTTTTGGTGTTTCTTTTTATGGGCTTTTATTCTACTAATAAAGCCTCAATGGCCGGAGCCTCCAAAAGGTGATCTGAATAGACTTTTTACATTCTTGAATTAAAAAAAGGAGTGGGGGCAGAGGGAGGGTGCAGAGCAGCAAAGATCCAGGGGCCAAAAGCAGGGAAGGCCATTTAAAGGCTTCCTCAGCCCTCTCTAGGAAAAGTCACTGGACATATTATCTGAGCCTGTGACGCCCCTTTGGGAGAACATCACAAAATTGTAGACCAATGGTTTGCTTGGAGGGATACAATGATCCAAAAAAGGAAGAAGAACTCAAAGGTGGGACCCAGGCCTGTCAAGTCAGAAGAGAGTCTGATACCAGAACAGTATACTATATCCCTCCTTTGCCCTCCATTATATTCTTCCTTGTATTATGTTTATTTGCATACAAGCAGTGTCTCCCTAGTAAATTTCCTTTAAACTCCTTCACAGATGATTCTGTTACAGATAACTATAATTGTCTTTGAAGTGGGAGGAAAAATACCCACTGGATTTTAAGTCAGAGAACCAAGGGTTCCAGGTCTAGACTCATTGCTAACAAGTTCTGCAACTCC
Source organism: Sminthopsis crassicaudata (assembly GCF_048593235.1). Classification (NCBI taxonomy): domain Eukaryota; kingdom Metazoa; phylum Chordata; class Mammalia; order Dasyuromorphia; family Dasyuridae; genus Sminthopsis; species Sminthopsis crassicaudata. The sequence goes on along the minus strand of NC_133618.1, from coordinate 52,715,479 downwards.
TTTCACCTTGCCTTGCTATGCTTTGCTCATCTCTACAATGGGAATAATAACATATCTCACAGGCTAGTTGGGAACATAAAACTTTTTACCATGGGTAAAAAGGATTTTTAATCATGTCTTCTTAAATGTTAATTGATGGTATTATACCATTCCCCTGTTCCATGTTAGGTCACAGGCTTCCAGTCTGATCAATTAACCCAATAGAATATATTGGCTACAGCACCTGTTACCTGTTCTATCTCTCCATGTCAGTTGAGGTCTTTGTGGTTCATGTCTTATCACAAAGTGGTGACTCAAAAGATGTTATATCAGGCATAGTCACAAGAGGGAAGAAGTTTGAGGATAGAGACTTCTGGGAACGAGTAGACCTTTGGGTGTTCTTCAATCCACACCATGGAGTTGATTGCTGGATGTGTTTGCGCAATGGGTTAGTTCTGGCTCTACATTAGACCCTTGCCTAAGGATGGCAAAAGGCAGAGTCCCATGAACATTGTCCTGAGGTTATATGAGAAAATTTAGGTACTAGCTGGTTACAGCTGATCCTCAAATTTGTTTTCTTAGGACCAATGGCAATCCCTAGTCATTCTCTCCTATTTATTTTTCCCCTTATCTCCCAACCCAGCTACCACTTTACATCAGACCCACATCACCTCTCATGTGAACTATTGCAGCAGCCTCCTCATTCATTTCCCTTCCTCCAGTCTGCCCCTTCTCCCATCTTTCTACCACACTTTGGCACCCAAAGGGTTTTTTTATTGTTTACTTTATTTTATTTTTATTGGGGAGCATTGTTTTTTTTCCAAAGGAGTTTTTCTAAAGCACAATTCTGACTTCATCAATTTGCTGTGCAATAAACTCCAGTGGACCTCTAAGTACAATTATAAAATCCATTATTTGTCATTGAAAGTCCTTCACAATCTCATTCCCTCCTCTACCCTCACCCCAAACCCTCCTCACCTACTAGCTACCTTTCTAGGCTTAGTATAGACCCTTTCAGTCCTAGCAAACTGTCCTAATATATCCAACATTTCATCTCTGGTCTTGCTACCTTTGCACAGGTTAGGGATATGAGAAGGGAATGCACTTCAGGGATGGGAGACAGTCTATGTAAAAGTAAAAGTAGAGGCTCAAGAAATGGAATATTATGTGTTTGAGGGATAGAAAATAGATCAGCTTATCTGAGGCAGCTGGTGGCACAGTGGCCCTGGAATCAAAAGGACCTGAATTCAAATCCAGCTTCAGACACTATCTGTGTGGCCCTGAACAAGTACACTTAATCCTTTTTGCCTCAGTTTCCTCATCTTTAAAATGATCTGGAGAAGGTAATGGGAACCTATTATTTGGCAAGAAAACCCCAAATGGGATCACAAAGAGTTGGACATGACTGATAAGTGACCACAACAAAGCACATAATAGTGTCAGGTATATAGGAAATTCTTAGTAAATGTTTGTTAAATTTATAAATATGTTAATACCTAGCTGGCATAGGGAATCCCATGATACATGGACCCATGTATCTTACCAGTTTTCCATATGGAGGGAGGGAAGTTTCACAGATAAATCTCCAGTGCTTAAGTATGAAAATAATCCTGTGTTTGTTATCACAGGAACTAGACTCAAATCTCAGTTCTGTTGATTGTGTGACCTTACACAAGTCACTTCTACCTTACAGGCCTCAATTTCCTTGTTATTAAAATTAAGGAGTTGGTCTGGTTGACCCATAAAGCCCCTTCAAAGTGTTGTGATGCTCTTCTCTCTTGCCAATTCTGTAATAGTTTTTTCACACTGAAATGAAAATCAACCGCATTATGGAATCTGGCCTCTTTTTCAGACTTTGCAGCAGGGGACGTAAGAACTGCCAGGAACTGCCTCCCACCCCACTCTATTCCACCCCAGACCAGTTCCATGCAAATAACAAGGTCTGACCTTCAGCCACAGGAACCAGGGTGTTTTGAGTTAAAGCTGAAAGGTTTCACCCTTTCCCCCCACTGTGTTCTCAGAGTGTGGAAGGTGTGGTTGGGAGGATCACATATTCCAAAAGCCCCAAAGCGATGATAAGGCTCCATGTTATGTCAACAATCAGATGTGACCCTGACCCTGACTCCAGCTGGTTTGGGGATCAACCTACCTTTGCACAGGCTTTGTGGGTATCACCCATTCCAGGAATGGACTCTCTTAACCCCAAGATCTTCCATCCAGTTTGCAAGTCAAAATGCTAAATGTAGCAGTAAGAAAAGAGGGTCAAGTCTGAATCACAGCTCTGCTACTGACAACTTGTGTGATCTTGGTTGAGTACTTTTCCTACCTTGCGCCTTGGTTTCTTTATCTGTAAAATGAAGGGGGTTCAACTAGATAACCTCTGAGGAAGGAGTTCTTAGCAAGGTTCAGGAACTTGACTTTTAAAATTTTGGGGAGGGTGTAATTGTATTTCAGTATAGTTGAACCTCTAAGGAAGGAGTTCTTAACAAAGTGCAGGAACTTGACTTTTAAAATTGGGGAGAAGTGTAATTGTATTTCAGTATAATTGGTTTCTTTTGTAATCCTAGTACTTTATATATTTAAAAAAACATCATTCTGAGAAAGGGTCCATAAGGCTTCCTAAGACTGCCAACTCTGTTCAAGACACAGAAAAGGTTTAAAAATAAAATCCTGCTCTAAGATCTCTCCTGCTATCAATACTGTTTCTCAAGCACTCCCTTTACCTAAGACACAGTCTTAAAAATGTCTCCTCAAGGATGCCTTCTCTACCAAACCCTACCCAGCCTGGGAGGCTAAAAGCTAACTCAGACATCCTCACCCTAATCAAACTTTTCTCAGGACTTTGGGTGAATTTCTTTTTTGCATGTATCTCACATTTCCTCCAGAGGACCAATATGTAGCATCATAAACATCAATCCCAATCAATGAGAATAAGGATTCCCCTAGAATGGTCTCATGTATTTGAATTCTTACTTTTGAATCATTTAAAATTGAAATCAAATCAAATCAACCAAATCATTTCAAATCATGCAAAAATCATTTGAATCAAATTTCAAATGAATCAAATCATCGATTTCAACCCAATGGAAATATGTGATGTGTATTAAAATAATACAAACATTTCAGGTTTCATTATCCCCCTTGTTGTTGTTTGTCCTTCCTTCTCAAAGATAGCCATGTTGATTGCCTGGCAGCTTTTGTCTTAATTATTTTTTGCATAGATCCCAATCATAGGGACTGTGATTGGTCAAGTGTATAGTCATGTGACCCATTGGAAGGGCCCATGTTCAACCTTATCATCTTTGTTACACATTTTTTTAGCTTTTATAATGTGCAGTGTGGTACAGAATCTAGCTTTAGTGCTAGGGAGTGAATTTGATTGAAACAAGGAAGGCCTGTGCAAAGTCACCAAACTCACTTTCTCCTCCAGAACCAGTGGCTCAAGATGACTGGGAAGTTGTCCTGGATGCAATGGGAGACTTTGGCCTTTTTAAGCTAAGGTCTTTAACGAGTCTCAATTTGGCTGAGGCAAATTCCTAACCAGCATTTAAGGCTAGGAAAGAAATGAACAAGAGAATAGGATCCAGGAGTACTAATATTTTAGCTCAGGGATTTTCATATGGTTGATTGGTTGGTTGATTTTTGTTCTTCATGTCTGAAGAGACTCAAAATGACATCACTAGTCAATGTACAGCATTTCCAATTGTGGCTGATCAGACTGACACAGCTCAGAAGGCTCTACCACAGGTTGGCACAAATAGTCCATATAAATATTTGGAGTGGAGCTGTCTAAATTTGCCCATCTCATATTTCTTTTGAACTACTTCAATTCTGCTTTGTTCATAGAACATAGCACTTTCTTTGATGTAGATATGTCAAATTGAGCAGTCTTATGCCAGTGTTTTCTAAAGTGTAGAATAGGAGAATGTGATGGGTACCAGCTCTTAGCATGGGACCTGACACAAAGTAGGTACTTAATAAATGTTTTTGATTGATTTGATTAAACCTATGATTTCGTTGTTTTCAAGAATTTTCAAATGAAGAGATTCCCTCCATCAATATGGGTTGACATCTTCTCTACAGTTTATAATCTTAAAAAATTGCTTAGAATATCAAAAGGTTAAATCAGCTGTGTGGATCACAGGTCTTCCAGCTTTAAGACTAACTTCTGTGCCACACTGCACATTATAAAAGGTAAATAAATGTATAACAGAGCTGATAAGGTTGAACATGGGCCCTTCCAATGGGCCATATGCTTATACAGTCCCTGTAATTGAGGTCTATGTGAAAGATAATTGAAACAACAAGAGCTGCCCAATCAATCAACAAGTTATAAGGATTCCTAGCAATCTAACCCCCAATGTTGGTTAGGTAATTACCAAGCATTTATGAAGTGCTTACTATGTGTCAGACATTGATAAAAAGGCAAGAACACTCTCCTGCTCTCAAGCAATTAATTATTCTAAAATTAAAAGATCTGACTTTGAACTTTGGCTCATCTGCTTATTTTTGCTGCTCTTTTTGTTTTTTAATTTTTTAAGTATTTTTTTATAGTTTAAATCTTATCATCAATAAGAGAAAAAAATGTGATGTAATGTCAGGACTAGAAGGAATCATGAGGACTCTCTTGCTTAATGTCCTCATTTTACAAAGGAATTATCCAAGACGCAAGAGAAGGGAAGCCCTTCCCAAATAGACTGGGGGAGTTGGAAGTGATTTGGTTTCATTTGTTTTTTATCAAGAAAAGTTCTATTCATCAGTTGACAGAGTATAAGACTCAAGAGTCAAAGTAGTTTTGGTTCAAAAATGCCTCTGATAATAACAATGGACCAAGTCAATTACCTTTCCTGAGCCTCAGTTGCCTCATCACCAAACTGTAATAATACCCATTGTCAACATCTATCTCTAACACAGGTTTGTTGTGAGATTCAAATGAGGTAATAAACATAGAGCCCTTTCCAAACTTTAAAACACTAAATAAACTAGCTACAATTATATATCTCCATGGTACAGTGGATAGAGCTCTGGGCCTGGAATCAGGAAGACATTTCTTCATGAATTAGAATCTGGCCTCTGATACTTACTAGCAATTTAACCCTGAACAAGACTTTTAATTCTGTTTGCCTCATATTTCCTCATCTATAAAATGTGCTAATGAGACTATTCTAGTATTTCTGCCAAGAAAACTCAAAATGAGGTCACAAAGACTTAGATACACCTGAAAAACAATTGAATTATAATCACATTCTTCACCAGCTCTAGACCTTTAAAAAATAGAGGGAAAAACAGGACCCCCAAATGAGAGGAGAAATTCTATGGCTGAGTAAAATCTTCCAAAAAATAAACAACAATTGTTTATTATTTATTATTACAAACAAAAAACAAAAACAGCCCCTGTCCTCAAGGAACTTACATTCTAAAAAGAAAAACAACACATATATCAATAAATATATACAGAATAGAAAAAAGGAAAAGCTTCTCTTAACATTATAAGACTATTATCCTTTCCCAAAGGACACATTCCTCAAGTCTCAGAGGTTTGGAACAGTCAACTTTTTTTTTACATATTGGACATGTTTATTTTTTCCCACATATGTATTTTATTTTATTTTTCATGCATATTAACTTTTTAAATGCACATTTCTTTTTGGGGGGATTTTTTAAATTAATTTTTATAATTATAACATTTTTAACAGTACATATGCATAGGTAATTTTTTTTACATTATCCCTTGTACTCCCTTCTGTTCCAAATTTTTCCCCTCCTTCCCTCCACCCCCTCCCCTAGATGGTAGGCATTCCCATACATATTAAATATCTTATAGTATATCCTAGGTACAATATATATGTGCAGAACTGAATTTTGTTGTTGTTGTTGCAAAGGAAGAATTAAGTATACATTTCTTTATGAATCATGTTGGGAGAAAAAAAATCAGAACAAAAGGAAAAAGTAAACATAGTATGTGTTAATTTACATTCAGTCTCCATAGTTCTCTTTCTGGATGCAGATGGTGTTTTCTATCCAAAGTTTATTGGGATTGCCTTGGATCACTGAACCACTGAGAAGAACCAAGTCTTTCATAGTTGAACATTGCACAATCTTGCTGTTACTATGTACAATGTATTCCTGGTTCATCTTGCTTCATTCAGCACCAGTTAATGTAAATCTTTCTAGATCTTTCTAAAATCAGCTTGTTTATCATTTTTTATAGAACAATAATATTCCATTAGTTTCACATTCCATAAACTTATTCAGCCATTCCTCAATTGATGGGCATCTATTCAGTTTCCAATTCTTTGTCACCACAAAAAGAGCTGCTAGAAACATTTTTGCATATGTGGGTTCTTTTCCCTCCTTTACGATTTCCTTGGGATACAGATCCAGTAGCTCTTCAGAATAATTGGATCATTTCACAACTCTAGCAACAATGCATTAGCATCCCAGATTTCCCACATCCCCTACAACATTTGTCATTATTTTTTTCTGTCATTTTAGCCAATTTGAAAGGTGTGAGGTAGTAACTAAGTTGTTTTAGTTTGTGTTTCTCTAATCTACAGTGATTTGGAGCATTTTCTTCATATAACTAGAAATGGTTTTAATTTTTTCATATGAAAACTGCCTCTTTATATTTTTTGACCAGTTATCAATTAAAGAATGATTATAAATTTGAATCAGTTCTGGAGTTTGGGGATTTCTCAACTATAGTAATTGATTTTAGTGTCATTTGTATCTAACCTATTCTACTCTATTTCTTAGCCAGTGCCAAATAGTTTTGATGACTCCTAATAGAGTTTTAAGTCTGGTTGCTAGACTACAATCCTTTGTACTTTTTCCAATTAATTCTTTTGATATTCTTGCCCTTTCTTCCAGATGAATTTTATCATTTTTTCTAGCTATATAAAATAATTTTGGGCAGTTTGATTGGCATGATACTGAACAAGTAGACCAATTTATGTAGAATTGTCACTTTTATTATATTAGCCCAGCCTACCCATGAGCAATTAACATTTTTCCAATTGTTCAGATATGATTTTATTGTGTAAGAAGTCTTTTGTAATTGTGTTCATATAGTCCCTGGGTTTGTCTTGGAAAGTAGACACCTAAATATTTTATTTTGTCTACAGTTATTTTAAATGGAATTTCTCTTTCTATATGTTGTTGCTGAATTTTGTTAATATTATATAGAAATGTTGATGATTTGTGTGGGTTTATTTTACATCCTGCAACTTTGCTAAAGCTGTTAATTGTTTCAAGTAGGTTTTTTATGATTTTTTAGGATTCTCTAAATATATAGTCATATTATCTGCAAGGAACAGTCAAGTACCTATCAAATCACTGGTAATATAGTGGATCAATAAACATTTATTAAGTGCCTATTATATGTCATGCCCTATGCTAAATGCTAAAAAAAAAATGGAAAGGCAAAAAATAGTCCCTGCTCTTGAGGAGCTCACAATCTAATGAATCTCATACTAAGTTTCCTTTCAGCCATTAAGCATGTCTCCCCAATGTGAAATAACTACTCCTTTCACTTACCTAAAACTCACCTCTTTTTTTAAAAATAATAATAGTTTTTATTTACCAGATATATGCATGGGTAATTTTACAACATTGACAATTGCCAAACCTTTTGTTCTAATTTTTCCCCTCCTCCCCCCCCAAGATGGCAGGTTGACCAATACATGTTAAATACGTTAAAGTATAAATTAAATACAATATATGTATACATGTCCAGATAGTTGTTTTGCTGTACAAAAAGAATCAGACTTTGAAATAGTGTACAATTAGCCTGTGAAGGAAATCCAAAATGCAGGCAGACAAAAATAGAGGCACTGGAAATTCTGTGTAGTGGTTCATAGCCATATTTCAGAGTTCTTTTGCTGAGTATAGGTGGTTCAGTTCATTACTGCTCTATTGGAACTGATTTGGTTCATCTCATTGTTGAAAAATGGCCACATCCATCAGAATTGATCATCTATAGTATTGTTGTTGAAATATACAACGATCTCTTGGTCCTGCTCATTTCACTCAGCATCAGTTCAAGTAAGTCTCTCCAGGCCTTTCTGAAATCATCCTGTTGGTCATTTCTTACAAAACAATAATATTCCATAATATTCATATATATTCATATACCACAATTTATTCAGCCATTCTCCAATTGATGGGCATCCATGTAGTTTCCAGTTTCTGGCCACTACAAAAAAGGATTGCCATAAACATTATTGCACATACAGGTCCCTTTCCCTTCTTTAAGATCTCTTTGGGATATAAGCCCAGTAGTAACACTGCTGGGTCAAAGGGTATACACAGTTTCATAAATTTTTGAGCATAGTTCCAAATTACTCTCCAGAATGGCTAGATGTCTTCACAATGCCATCAACAATGTATCAGTGTTCCTGTTTTCCCACATCCCCTCCAACATTCTGCATTATCTTTCTCTGTCATTCTAACCAATGTGACATGTATGTAATGATATCTCAGAGTGGTCTTAATTTGCATTTCTCTGGTTGATAATGAGTATAACTAGAAATAGTTTCAATTTCTTCATCTGAGAACTGTCTGTTCATATCCTTTGACCATTTATCAATTGGAGAATGGCTTGATTTCTTATAAATTAGAGTCAATTCTCTATATATTTTGGAAATGAGACCTTCATCAGAACCTTTGACTGTAAAAATATTTTCCCAGTTTATTGTTTCCCTTCTAATCTTATCTGCATTAGTTTTGTTTATACAAAATCTTTTCAACTTGATATAATCAAAGTTTTCTACTTTGTGATCAATAATGATCTCTAGTTCTTCTTTGGACATAAATTCATTCCTCTTCCATAGGTCTGAAACTCACCTTTCTTTGACCCCCAAAAGGTTGGGTTTAAACAAATACATTTTCAGCCTTCTAGTTTTCATTGATTTCCATCTCTACTAAGCTGTCAATACCAGACCCCAATTGTCCTGGAACAGCATGGGAGGAGTCAGACTTTTATCTAAACTCCTTCCTAGCTGTATAGCTGTATAGCTCATATGAGCAAATCCCTTTCCCTCCCTAAGCTTTAATTTCTTCATCTGTAAAATGTGGACTGTTATCCTTGGAAGCTGTGTTGGGTAGTGGATAGAAAGAAATACCCAAAGCAAGGAAAATGACTGACACATCTTGGCTATGTGATCTTGGTCACAAGTCCCTTAAGCTCTCATTGGCAGAGGCACCTTTTTAAGAACTCCAGAGGAGACACAATTCACTTGGTGGAGGGTGGTCAAAAGAGTCCCCTCATTCAAAAGGTCCCTATCCCAATGGAAGCCTAAGACTAGGCCCTATCCCAAATTTTCAGACTGCCTACTGTGAAGAAAGAACTATAGAAATGAGGTCTACTGTTATGATAACTGAAACTCATTTCACCATGTCTTTACAAAACAGATTGTACCTAGGAAAATAGAAAAAAGACTCATCCCTGCTTGTCAGCACTCCAAGGAAGGCCACCTAGTTACTTTGGCAGATTTCCATCCATGACTGCTGGCTGACATTCCAGGCCTTTCTTAATGTTAAAAATCACAATGTTTAGAACATCACAGGGATCCTCAGAAGAAGATACTGTTTAGTATAAAGGAATATTTTAGATCATAATATTTGAATGGGAGGTCAGGTATACCCTTTTCACAAAGGATACCCTTGGAATTCATTAACCAGTTAATTAATTGATAAGTGAAGAAATGAATAAAAATATGTATTAATCATTTATTGCTAAGTTCTAGGAGGTACAAAAAGAGAAGACAGCTTTTGATTTCATAGAGCCTTATTCTAATAGGAAGAGAGAAAAATAAGAGTTTTTAGCTGCAAATCAGAAAGGTACATATTAGATTACCTTACAAATCAACTTCAGTTCAAAATTCAAATTCAGCTTGAATGACAAACAATAAATGTTTCTCTGCTTGTATTTTATATACTTATTCTGGCTTGGGAATTCCTGACATGGGATTATATCATAGTTTATACAGTGACTTGAAGATATCTCCCTTTCTCAGAACCTTTCAATGGTTCCTCGTGGTCTACAGTAAAGACTGAACTTCCTAGGCTTGCCGTCAAGGTTCTCCATGATGTAGTCAAGCTTTGGCATGGTAGATAAAGTTCTAGACTTGGAGTTGAAAAATTCTGAGCTTAAATCCAACCTCAGACACTACTAACCTTCATTTTTTCAAATCTATAAATTGGGAATAAAAATAACACTTAAGCAAAAAATACTAACCATCTTCATAAAATTGTCTTGATGAAATATTTCAAATTAATTTTCCTAAAGAGAAAGCCTAACTATATCAAACACACAAATCCATTCAATAAATTCCAGTGGCTCCTGATCAACTCAAGGATCAAATATTGAAGGGATCTCTGGAGAAATTTCGACTGCCTATGTGTTTCATGGAAAGCTTTTACCACTATCCCTGAAATAACTGAGCCTATTCTATGCATACAAGTCCAGAGCAGAGGAGCCTTTTAGTAGGAAAGGAGAGAAAACAAGGATCATAACTCTCCAGATCCTAACTGGTTTGTTGAGATCAGAGTACATGGGCTTCTTGGTAGGAGAATAAGAGGGTGAATGTCCCAGTCTCCAAAGGACCCAATAGGTCTCTACTAGTAAGTACCAAGACAAAAATGACTGAATTCCTCACTTGAAGGTGAGGAGGTGATTCCTCTCCTAATAGCAATTTCCTAATTCCCAAAGTGAATTCCCATGTTCTGACATCTATTTGCAAAAAGATTGATTTGCTGTGGTCTGCACATCTTTTGTGCAAGGTATTAGCTGAGCATGAGAAGGAGAGAAATTTGGTGCTCAGTCCTATTCTATTCAGTTTATAGTAGTCACAGGATATAACAAAAAGTGATGAGTTATGTGTTAACTAGATGAATGTTCTTTCTGATTGAGTCAGAAAGGACAAGAATCAATCATACATAAGAGATTTTAACCACACATGGCTGCAGGCACAATCACTGAAAAACAGAAGCATCTTCAAGGACTGAGACTTCTCTGGAAGCAGAGAAGAGAGCCAGCTATGGAATCAAAAGAGCATTACTCTTGGCAACTGAGTAGCTCAACAGAGAGGAACATTTGGGAGTCCAAATGAAAATTCTCTCCAGCAAAGATGCTTCATCTCAGGAGAACTTCACAAGAAAAAAAAGGACTTCCAGCCTCAACAATATTGGAGAAGTGAGTAATCTTGGCTACTTATGCCCCATATTTGTGTCTAACAACCCTAACACTCTTTTTGTGCCACTCTTCCCACAAGTGCCATTTCTATCTATTGGAGTATGAGCTCCAGATTTGAAGGAGGAAGCATGTTTTAGCTATTTTTAAAGTATTACATCCTCACTGTATGACTTTGTAATCATACAAAAGATTACAAAGGATTTTGCAACTATAGAATTACCTATTAAGACTACTAAGTTATTGAATACTTCAAGTATAAGCACTACAAACTAATAAAGCTATCTTTTTCCCTTTTCCTGGCTGAGCAAAAAGACTAGGAAAATGTACAGATTCAAAAGGTTATTTGTTGAATCTTTCTGTGATTGAAAAGACCTAAAGAAATTTCAAAACTACCCTCAGAGTTAGTTATCAACTGTTAATCCCAAAAAGAAATCTGCTACATAGAACATTAGAAAGAAAAGGAACCTAAGAACATAGTGAGGAATGGAAGCTACTTTATGTCTTCTGAGACACAAAAGCTTAGTGATTAAAGGAACCCTACAACACAGAAAATTAAAGTTAGAAAGAATTTTAGAATATTGATTATCAGATCTAGAAGGTTTCTTAGAGTCATGGGTACCTGGCACACAATAAGCTCTACATAATAGGTAGCTCTCATTGTTATTAATTATATCAAAGTATGTAGCACAGGGCTTGGGACATAATAAGCATCATAAAAATGTTAACCCCTTTTCTCCTAAAGCCAATTGTTAAGTATATACCAACATAATTCTGTATAGAGTACAGAATACCAGAGCTTGAAAAAAAAACTTAGAAAACAGAACATCCCAGGACACAAAGCATAGTTAGGCTGTGAGACTTAGGAAAGATCTTAAAATTAGTCATTTGGGCCAATCTTCTCAATTTCCTCTCTTTTTGCAAAGAATGAGCTGCCATAGAATTAAGAGTTTGCCCTTCACTTAAAGCTTTTCAAGTGAAGGCTAGATGGCCACTTATGAAAAAATTCAGAGGGAAATTAGATAAGGTTAGGTTATATCAAGAGTTTTTGATCTCGGATCTATAAATTTGTGAGGTTTTGTTTTGTTTTTAATAATTTGATCATTGCATTTCAATCTAATTTCTTTCCTTTGTATACATATCACTTTATTTGTGCATTTAAAAATTTCTTTGGTAGATGATCCCTGATGCTCTTTCCAGTTCTCAACTGAGAGCCCTTGATTCATCATGAACTGAAAATTTTAGGAGTCTTTTTCTCAGAAAAGAAATTTCCTCATGAACTAACTTCAACTAGTCATGACCTTCCACTATTTTCTCTCCTAAAAAATGTCCCTATGGTTTGTGCCTTATGTACCAGACACTGGAAAATATTTTCAGAGAAGGGAACTGATGTTGGCTCAGTCTTAATCCAATTCATTCTCACAAGAGGGAGGTCTCATAAGAATGAACTCCCAAATTCTGGCTCTGTTGAGTCTTTATTGAACCTCAGGATGAGGAAATAATTATACAGGATGAGGAATCTTAACAGCACCAAGAGGAAACCCAAGCTGGGCAGAAGCCACTGTGTGATAAGTCTTCCAGGAATAGGAAATTTGAGCCAGGCCAAAAGGTCTGATTGCTGCTGCTTCCCCTCTCAAGAGTGGAAGCTTTTGGCCATGGAAAAAGAGCCATTAAATGCCCTGCTACTGGCTGGGGCCTTTAAGTCTGGAACATCTACCCCTAAGAGGCAGATGTTGTACATAAATCTTGGGGGGTTGGGAGAGGAAGAGGCACAGAAGTGGCCTGAGGGTCAGCCAGCCAGATAAAGATGGGGTGTTGGAGGAAACTGCCTCCTTGTGGCCCCAAGGGAATTGTCAGGAAGGAGTCTCATAGATCAAGGAAACTCTGGGGCCTCAGAACTTTGAATACTGATGATCCTTGTTGAGTTTCACTAAATAGAATCAGAGAAGGCTAAAACTGGAACAGAGTTAAGTGTGTTGAGTCTCATGAGAAAGAGAGTGCCAAAGGAGAAAATAGAATTCACTTGTAGCTCAAAAGAGAAAGTAGGATTTGAACTGAACTATTAAGGATGGTAGGATTTTAATAAATAAAGTTTGGAGAGAGGGAGAGAGGCCATTCCAGGCAGAGGGACTGGAAGCAAGGGAGCCTAGCTTAAATTGAAAGTTCTAACTTGGCTGAAAAGTAGAATTGATAAGAGTGGGGAAATAGGTTGGGACCAGATGGTAGATCACCTCCAATGCCTCCCACAGCTAGAGTGGGGCAGACTCTTTGCAAGGGGAAGACTATACAAATGGCTCCTGCCCACCCAGAAGGGGAAAAAAAATCTTTTCATTTGCATGAAGGCACTTTAAAAATGCAAAAGCGTGCCGGATACTTACAAAAGCCAGGAAGGAAGAATGAACCCAGATGCCTTTCAGGTTCACTGAACAGAACTATTTCTTGAGTCTCAGCAAAATCCCCACCTGTAACATATGCACTTTCTGACCCCTGGAGACTGACTTGGAACAGTAGAATGAGAACAAACCCATCTGGGCTCCCATTGGAGTCCCCCAATGTCTTACGATGATTTTTGGTCTAGTATGAAACTTTGCTTCCATTTTAGTCCAAAAGGAAAATTCAATGCAAACATTGCTTTTGGAGGCATTTGAAAAGCTTTATGCATCAGGATGAAAATCAAAGTGATGATGATAATTTTTAAAAGGCACAAGACTCAGGAGTCAGAAAGCCAATGTTTTGAGCCTGGCTAGGCCTTTAGCCCAATGATCTGAAGCCAGTGTGTTCCCTTCTAAAGAAGTAAAATTATCATAATAATGCCAGCCCTTACCACTTCTCAGAGTTCAAACATGCCCAAATGATGTTCAATAGTTCAATTCAATTTCATACATTAAATACCTACTATGTTCCCAGGCAGAAGAATGAGAAGGAGAGAGAAGAGACAAGAATTACTAGAATGAGCTGCTCCTTGCTAGAATAGAGGTACTTAACTACTTTTTTGTCATGGGCCACTTCTGAGAGTAATGTTAAGTAGAAAGAAAAAAAAATACAGGATTTTGCAAAGGAAACCAATTCTGTTGAAATACAATAATCGAAATATATTTTTATACTAAGCTAAGACACCATGTTAAGAATTTTTAAAACTAGAGAGATACAAGATGTCCATGTAGCCCCAGTCCCAAAATCCATTGATAAGGATCCCTCTCCTTAGTGGGAAAGATGAAGGCTCTATTCTGAGTGAGGGGTTGGGCTGGGAAGTACTAAGGAGCCCCCTCTGCTTGTCCTCTAGCTTATTTGAATCATTGTCTCTTTGGATTCTGATGCTTTTGACTTCCAGCTTTGAGAGGGAAGATGGGCAAGATCTTTAGATTGCAAAAGGGAAAAACTCTGGGCAGGAAATGACTGTCTACATCATGTCCTTATCTTCAGTTTGCTAATCTAGAGACAGTAGGATGAGCTGTCTCTTGACTGACCTGAGTTTTCTCATCCCAATGGGAGATCTCCATTATTCTGCATTGTTTGATATATGTTCTCCTATGTATGCTTTCTCTGATTTCTGTTTTGTAATGATTTGAATAAATGCATCTCTTTGCTATTTTCTATATATGTTCATTGTGGGCCTGGTATCATTTGGTGGGAAAGAGGTCGATAAAGCTTGGGGTGCTTTTTTTCCTCCAACAATAAAGGCAATCAGAAGTTAGCTTTTATCTGATTACATCTCCTACACTTAAGGAATATGAGTAAGTAGATACAGATAGATTTAATTCTAATCTGTTATCCCTTCTCTCTGAGGAGAGCAGAGTGCTTTGGCTGCAACTTCCTGCTTCCCCTCTTGGCAGGAATTAAACTGTGCCTTTGGTGAAAAGGGGATAGTGGAGAAAACAGAGCAAGAGAAGCTAGAGCCTCGTGTTGGGGCCACACACAATGACAAACCTGGGCTGTATATGGGAACAACTCCTATTACATGTGGGCATGTAGATGCATATATACGCATGTGTGTATAGACATATGCACATGCACACATATATTTGTGTATAATACATATGTGTGTGGTGTGTACATATATATGCATTTACACACATATGTGCATATATAGATATACATGTTTATAAATATGCCAGTGGGTATTTATGGATGAGAGAAAGAATAGTAACTAGAGGAAACAGAAGCAACTTTACATGACAACTAATCTGTATTTCAGAGAAAATGAATAGTTGAGGTAATAATAGATTTGAAAGTCCTTTGAAAATGGGACTATTCAATATAAATGAAAGTGAGTATTATTAATAAATATTTATAAACTAATTTATTATTTATTTTGTTATGATTCATGTTACAATTATATTATGATCTGCTACACCACAATTTATTGTATTATGATTTGTTATTTTCGTTGCAATATGTCTATATGATTTATATTACTTATGCTAATAGAAATGTTTAAAATCTGTATACTACAACATAATAATATTATCTACTTATATGTATTATAACAATATTATAATGATTTTTATAGTTTAACATTTTTAACACAACTTTCATTTATATGCTGCTTTAAAGTTTACAAAGTGCTTTACAAATGCAATTTCACTTATACTTGTACAAAAAAACAAACATTTTACAGAAGCAAACACTGAGACAGATAGCAGTTAAGTGGCTTGCCCAGTATCACACAACTAACAAGTATCTGAGGCCAAATTTGAATTCAAGACTTCCCTAATTCAGGGCTAATATTTGATCTATTTGAGCAGTAATGAACTGAACTAGCTACACTCAGCAAAGAATTCTAGGAGATGATTATGAACCACTACATAGAATTCCCAATCCCTCTAATTTTGTCTGCCTGCATTTTGGATTTCATTCACAGGCTAATTGTACACTATTTCAAAGTCTGATTCTTTTTGAACAGCAAAACAACTGTTTGGACATATATACATATATTGTATTTAATTTATACTCTAACATATTTAACATGTGTTGGTCAACCTGCCATTTGGGGGGGAGAAGGAGGGGAAAAATTAGAACAAAAGGTTTGGCAATTGTCAATGTTGTAAAATTACCCATGCATATATCTGGTAAATAAAAACTATTAATAAAAATATATATTTGATCTATTTGCTTCTTTCTTATTTAAAAAAAATAGAAATAAAAACTTTTTTATAAACCTAGTGGGTAATAAAGCTGGTAAATATAAGCCAAAATGATTTCAAAGAGACAGCAGTTGCTTAAACAATAAATAGAGAAGTTATTTCAACATGATTCCCATCCAACCATCATTAACTAAATGCTGGATTTCATTTTCTATAAGACAGTATGCTTTCATCAAGAACACATCTAAATAGCAGAGATACCTAAACGGATAGCTAGTTTAATTGTTTTGGCTGTCTTTAAAGACAGAATTGAATTAATGTTATGACAGTTCCAATTGACTGAGAAATTTGGTTGAATCCAAACACAAAAAAGAGGATCATATGGTCCTATAGATATTAATCAAATGATTCCCTACAGCTCCAAAAACACTGACCTCATTCTTAAGTCTCAAGCTCAAGAGCTAAAGATATATAGATATACTCATTTAGATGAATGCATATATATATGTATCTAATATATTATTTGTATGTATATGTTATAAACAATATATACTCATATACATACATATACAAATAACAGTCAGTCATTCAATAAGCACTTATTAAGTGCCTATTAAATGCCAGACACTGTGGTAGGCAATGGGGGATTCAAAAAAAGACAAAAGACAGAATTTGCTTTCAAATTTGAAACAACATGCAAAAAATGTCCAGACAAGCTATAGATAGCATAAATTGGAGATGATTAATAAAAGGGAGTTACTAGAATTCAGGAGGATCAGGAACAGCTTCCTGTAGAAGCTTCATTTTTAACTGGGACTTGTAGGAAGGATGCAATGATAAGGAAGGACAGCATTCCAATCATGAGAACTGCCTTTGAAAATATTTGTGTATATACAAATAAGTATATGTGTATTTATGTCTAAATGGATGTACACACACACACACACACACACACACACACCATTTAGCAATTACAAGTGATGTAAAAATTATTCAAATAAGCCTTCAATCTTGTAAAACCTTTCCATATCACGTTTTCTTCCTGGACATTCTCAATACTGTGTCAACCCCACTTCCCAAATGGGAGAACAGCTCAGAAAAATGAAGAAATTTTACCCAGAATCATCAAGCTATGGATCAGCAATGGCAAGGCTCAAAGAATCATACATGTTGAGCTGAAAGGGCTCTCACAGGCCAACCAGACCAACTGCCTCATTTTATATGAGCCACCTCATCCAGACAGGTTCAGTCACTTGCCAAAGGTTGTGTAGATATTAAGTATCTAGGCAGGCTTTGAATCCGTGCCTTCTGACTCTATTTCCTGCAATCTAGGTCTTCTGACTGGTTGTTCAGTATTGTTTCTACTGCTGCCAACCATATTACATGTTATTATAGACTATTAACAATTGCAGACTAATTTGAATCAATTCACAAATGCCTGGTTTTCAATAGCAAAGCAAGAGCAATCCAAATAAGAAAATATTACATTTAAGCCTTTGTACAGCAGTGTTATTTCCAATCTCAAGCCAAATATGACCTCAAAACTGTTAACAAGGAAGATCTATGTTTCAGTCACTTTAATTCAGTGCCTGTGGTGAAGACTCAGCTCATTTCCTGCTGTTTATTAGTTAAAATTGCCTATCCTCATCCTTCCATAAAGGTTTTCATTTTACTGACCTATTCAGCAATTTCACAATAAAGTGACTCTTAAATATCTTCTGATTTATGCTCCAGATTTATTCATTCCTTCCACTAATATCTACCAAGCAGTCATTATGTTTAAGAACCTGCACTAAGAGATAAGATATAATGTATTAAGACTCAGTTCTTATTCTTAAAAAACTTAAAATATTTTCCCCTTGAGGCAGTTGGGGTTAAGTGACTTGCTTAGGGTCACACAGCCAGAAAGTATTACGTATCTATGGCTAGATTTGAATTCAGGTCCTCCTGACTTCAGGGCTGGTGCTCTATCCACTACACCGAAGTTTAAAGTTTTAAAAGAGGTGTAATACTATCATACAAAGAGAGCTAGGTGGCACAGTAAATAGAGCATCAGTTCTGGAATCTGGAAAACCTGCTTTCAAATCTAATCTCAGCTACATGACCATGGACAAATTTCCTGCTTCCCTTAATTTCCTCATCTATAAAATGAGCTGGACAAGGAATCACTCGTATCTTTGCCAAGAAAACCCCAAATGGTGGTTACAAAGAGTCAGAAATGATTGAACAACAAAATACTATCATATATACAAATGAGTTCTAGCACAAGCCAAGTGGAAAATGATGGAATTTTGAGAGAAGTTCCAATTGCTATCCAACAACCAACCATTCAATCCAACGTGTATTTATTAAACACACAGTATATATAAAGCAATGTACTAGAAACAGAAAATACCAACAGAAATTAACAAAATAGTTCCTGTTCTCAAGACACTGATTTTACTGGGAGGATATGGTAGGTCTACAGATAGATGATGAAAGACAAAGACAGAGAGAGAGAGAGAGAGACTGAGACAGAGAGAGACAAAGACAGAGAGAAACAGAGAGAAAAAGAGAGACATAAAGAGAGATGATATTTTCTGGATGATAGAAAGAGAGATGGTAGATGATAGAGATAGAGATAGATAGATGATAGAGAGAGATAAAGAGGTGATAGAGAAAGATAAATGATAGAGACAGATGATAAATAGATGAATAGGTAGAAGAAAGATGATAGAGATAGAAAAATATAGATAAATACAATATAGACATATTATATATGATACATGTGTATATGTTTATATGTGTATATGCATATATGTGCTATCTATATCTCTGGATCTACCATGTATCTACATGTGATAATTTGAGGGTGAAGAAACAGCAGCAACTAGAGAGATGGGAAGATGGGAAAAGCTTCCCATAGGAGATGGCAAATGAGTTGAATAATTTTTTAAAAAGCTAAAAGTACTAAGAAGAAAAGATGACAGAGGATATGCATTCTAGGAGTGAGAGAAAGCCTGTCCAAAGACATGGAAGTGAGAGAAAACTGAAGTTAGGGAACAGGAAATAAGTCAGATTCACTTTAATGTAGAGTCAAGTCAACAAACATTTAAGTGCCTTTTGTTGTTATTGAGTCATTTTAGTCATGCCTGGGTTTTCGTATGAGAGATATTGGAGTTGTTACTCATGTGACAGATGAGAATACCGATGCAAACAGGGTTAAGTGATGTGCTCAGGGTCTAACAGCTGGAAATTGTCTGAGGTCAGATTTGAACTCCCAAAGATGAACTTTCCTGGTTCCAAGCCCAGTGCTCTATCCATTGGGCCATCTTTGCTGCCCCTGTTAAGTAGCTACTGTATGTCAAGCACTGTGCTCAGCCCTAGGGATATAAAGAAAGGCCAAACTAGTTCTTGTCCTCAGAGAGTTCAGTAGAAAATGGGTACCTGAGTAGATGAAGAAAATGGTTCTACAATACACCTAAAGAAGTCCACTGGAACCAGATTGTGAAGGTGAATAGGAGGCAGATGTGATCTGCCCAGGGAGACTATGGAAGGCTTTGTGGGAAAGGTGAGATTTGATTTGACCCTGGAGGGATGGGTAGGGATTGCTTAAGTAGAGATAGGAGGGAAGGGCTACACATTCCAAGTTTAAAAAGGAGGAAGACAACTGCAGATGAGTGTTATTAGAGAATTTTGATTGGAGATAGATTGTTGTTTGTCCTTCATCCTTGAAGAGGACCCTAACATCAGGGAGATGATGCCGTAACATGCAAGTGAACTGGATTTAAAAGAGGGAGGACTGGGCAAGGTCAGCTGCCTCACTTTCCCCTTCAGAACCATTTGGGTCCAGTAGCCAGATAATAGATCAGGATGACTGGAGATGGCTCTGGATACAGGGGGAGACCTTGGCCTTTTGAAGCTAGTCTTCAACAGGTCTCCATTTGACTGAGGCAAAGTCCATTCAGTGATTAAGACTAGGTAAAAAATGAGGCAGAGAATGGCCATGAGTGTGTATCTTGTGTCCATACATGCATCTATATGTGTGTATATGGGTACATTGTGCATATACCTGTATTTTTGTATGTACATGTGTGTATGCATGTGTATTGTGTGCAGATTTTAGTTTGCATTTGCCTACATGTGTGCCTATGTGTGCCTATGTGTATGTATGCACTGTGTGTGTGGATATATATGTGTATATCTATATATCTATATATCTGGGAGGGAAAGACTCTCAAGGTTTCTAACTTAAATCAGGACTCCCAAAGGGAGCTGTGGGAGATAAGTTGGGAAGATGACTCTCTTATAGAGATTATGAAGACAGGAGATTATAGACATGTCATTCACTCACTCATTTATGCAACAAATATTCATTAAGCATCTACCATATATCACACAAATAAAAAGACTGAAAAAGAAATAGCTCCTCCCTTGAGCTTGGAGGGAAATAACATTTGTTTAGCTAACTCAATACATTAACATAAGTTACTATATAGTAATTTCTGTTAGGGACAGAAGGTATTAGCAATTAAGGCAATCAGCAAAGATTCCCATAAAGATGTCTCTTGAGCTGAGCCTTTCTGAAAGGAGCAGAATTTCAAGAGGAACAGATGGGATGGGAATACAGGCCAGACGTGGATCACAGACTGTTCTGAGCAAAGGCATAAGGCAAGAGAGGAAATGTTCTGTACAAGGAACATCACATTCCTAATTTGGCTGGATGGCGGAGTACGAGAAGTTAATATCCAATAAACCTGCAAAGGTAAACTGTAGGCAGATTGTGATGGTGCTTTAAATGTCAAAGAGAGAAGTTTGCATATGCTCCAATGGGCAATAGGAAACTAGTAAAGTTTATTGAGCAAAGGAGTAACCCAGTCAGACCTGTGTTCCAGGAACATAAATTTGGTGGCTGTTCTAAAGGTAGATTGGAAAGGGGAGAGACTACAGAAAAGAAATTGATTTGGAGGTTGTAGCAATACTTCAGGTAAGAGGTGAAAGGCCTTGAAGGAAGGTAATGACAGCATGATGGAAAGAAGATGATAAATGGGAGAAATTTTATAGTGACATAATTGATGAGACTTGACAATTAAGTGGACAAAAGGGGGTAAAATAGAGATAAGAACTGAGGATAACTGATAATTGCTGACTACATGCCTAATTATGGTATGCAAAAAAAGAAATAAAGTTAGGAAGAAAAGATAAGGTTTTATTTTGAGGGATTAAAAGAGAAGAGGTAGAATGAATGTTGGACATGTTGAGTATGACATGTCTCTGGGACATCACCAATAGGCAATTAGTGAAATTCAGGAGAGTCTAGGGTTGTATCTATGGATCTAAAACTTGTCTGCATAAAATAGTAGTTGAAATTTTAGGAACTAATGAAGTTATTGAGAGAAGAGACAGAAAGAAAAAGACAAGAGAGAGAACAGAGTCCAAGATATACGCATGAGGTACATTCACACATTGAACATGGCTGATGATTCAGCAAAGGAGACTGAGAAAGAACAATCAGATATATAGGCAAACCAACATGAAGAATTGTTATGAAAATCCAGTGTTTAGGGAGAGCCATTTAAGACTCCTGATCCTTCCCCAATTATTAGAAGATGAAAGCCATCTTCAGATCAATGACCCCATGCTTTTTTTACCCTGAAAGCAAAGCCTCACTTTACCAAAGAGTTAGAAATCCAGAAATAGATTGAAAAAGGAGTAAATAATGGGAAACATCCTGACCATAGAAAATTCCTATGGTGACAAGGAAGCTACAAGCATATACTCAGAAGAAGATAAAATTAAAATTCCTACATCCAAAGCCTCCAAGAAAAATATGAACTGCTCTCAGGCCATGAGAAAGGTTGAAAAAGATTATGAAAATTAAGTAAGAGAGGCAGGAAAAAATTGGAAAGAGAAATGAAAGTGATTAAAGAAAGTCATAAAACAAGACTTCAGGATTTGATAAAGGAGATACAAAAAAAAATACTGAAGAAAAACTAATACCTTAAAAAAAACAGACTATGCCAAATGGAAAAAGAGGCACAAAAATTTGCTAAAGAAAAAAAACTCCTTAAATAGCAGAATTAGACAAACAGAAAATAAGGTACAAAGGCTCCCTGAAGAAAATAATTCCTCAAAATTAATATTAAGCAATGACAAAGCTAATGACTTTATGGGAAATCAAAAAGCAATGAAAACAAAACCAAAAGAATGAAAAAATAGAAGACAGTGTGAAATCTCACTGGGAAAAAAACTGACCTGGAAAATAGATCCAACAAGAATAATTTTTAAATTATTGAACTATCTGAAAGCCAAGCTCTTTTTGAGCCTATATATTATCTTCCAAGAAATTATGAAGGAAAACTGTCATAATATTCTAGAATCAAAGTGAAAAGAATTCACCAATCACTTCTTAAAAGAGATGCCAAAATGAAAACTTCCAGAATAGTATAGCCAAATTCCAGAACCCTGGATCAAGGAGAAAATAATGGAAGCATCTAGAGAAATAATTCAATTATCATTCAGCCCCCAGACAGGACAACACAAGATTTAAAAGTTTCTACATTAAGTGATTGAAGGGCTTAAAATATGATATTCTGGGGACAAAGAAACTAGGATTACAACCAAGAATTACCTATATAGCAAAACTAAATGTAATCCTTCAAAGAAAAAAATAGATATTCAATGAAATAAGGGACTTTCAAATATTCTTGATTAAAAAAAAGACCAGAGCTAAATAGAAAGTTTGACTTTCAAATACAAGATTCAAGAAAATCATAAAAAGGCTGGTTGGTTGCTGTCCTTCATTTTCAAAGAAGACCAAAATGACCTCACTGTGTTAGAGTCAAGTAACAAAGTGCCTGTGCTTGATCTGACCAATACAAGCTTAGAAGGCTCTGGCACCAATCAGGTACAAATAGTCCAAGTGAACATTTGGGATGGATTCTCTAAGTTCATGCATCTTGCATTTCTTCTGCGCTTTTTAAATTCTGCTTTGCTCACAGACCACAGTACCTTGTTTGAGGAGGGCATGCCATGCTGAATGGTCCTATGCCAGTGGGTCCCAGCCATGTAATCAATTGTAAAACTCTTAAGACAAACCTTGAGAGTGTCCTGGTATTGGTTTTTATGAGCACCACATGAGCACTTGCCCTATGTGAGTCCTCCATAAAATAGTCTTTTTGGCATTCAAACAATGTGGCCATTCCAATGGAGTTTCACTCTCTTCAGTTGAGTTTAAATGTTTGGCAATTTAGCTTGAAAAAGGATCTCAGTATCTGGTATCTTAGCCTTCCAGCTAAACTTTAGAATCTTCCTATGATGCTATGTTTGTTCTCATTGAAGGCATTTGACAACATTGCAGAAAGAATCATGCTAAAAAGCATGGGAACAAGCACACAGCCCTTCTTTACTCTATTGGTGACTGGGGAAGTGTGGGAGTATTGTCCATTGGCCAAAATCCAGGTAAGCATGCCATCATGAAATTGATATATAATACTGATGAACTTTTGGGGGGCCACATAATTTTGATATAATTTTCCATAAGCCCTTGTAAAGGGCTGAAACTCTGAGTTGATGCACTGGGATGGGACAACCGAGCACTTAAGGCTAATTACCAATTGGACAATACTCTGTTAGCATATGCTTGGAAAATGGCCCTTCCCACTACTCTGTTCTGGTTCAATCTTTTGGTCTATACAGAGAATTGTGGGAAGGATTAGGGGATGGAGTAAGACAAGCCAGAATCACTTTGGTGGTGGAGGTGAAAAAGGAAGGTCGTGGAAATCCTGCGTCCATTCCCTTCACTTCTACCCCTAAAGACCAAGAATAAAGATCAAGGACTTTTGCTTATCCTGACTCCAGCTGATTCTAAGGTGTCCAGGGTGCTAACTTGGTCTTCACAAGCCCTCATGACTGGTAGTATCAAAGGCCTTAGTCAGATCTACAAATATTGTGGTGTACAGACCTCTGTTTTACTCCTGGCATTTCTCTTGGAGTTGTTGGGCAACAAACACCATATTAACTGTTCCTCAGTCTCTTTCAAAGCCACATAAACTCTCATATAAATGACTTTCTTCCAGGTGTAACATCAATCTATTAAGAAGGACTCTGGCAAGAATCTTGGCAGCAATGACTAAGAAAGAGATTCTCTATGATTGTCATAGGACAATCTATTCCATTTATCTTTATACAGATGGACAATAGAGGCATTCTTGAACTCCTGGGACATAACCTCCTTTGAAATTAACAGTCAGGTTTTGTTTAAGTAATGTATATCCCCTCTTGTAAATATAAGCTGGAGTAGAATCAGCACCAGGTGCTTTGTCACACAAAAGGAGTTTAATGGCATTCAAAACCTATTCTCCAATTTTAACTTTAGCTAGAGAGGGATTGATTTCAACCTGAGGTAATTGATCAATGACTTCAGCATCACTTGATGATGATCTGTTGAGAACAGTATAGAAATGTCCATCCCATTTCTCTAGGATCATCTTTATCACTCATCAATGTGTCTCCATAAGCACTGAGCAGTTGAAATGCATCATAGCTCTTTGGCCCATAAATAGCTTTCAATGCATCATTAAAAATGCTTTGGATCGTTACTATCAGCATAAAACTAAAGTTACTCTGCCTTTATACTGAGCCAAGAATCCTGCATCTAAGTTTAGCTTGTATTTTACTTTTGATCGAATTAATGCTATCTTCTTAGAGATGAATGAACTATCCTGATTGTATGCCCCATGGTATTCTCATTTTTCATTTACAAACTTCTGAATTTCCCCATCATTTTTGTCCAACCAGTCTTGATGTTTGCAAATCTTCTAACCCACATGAATAAATTCAGTGTTGTACACCAAATCTCTGGAAGCTGCCCACTCATTTTTTGCTCCACTGTCATCAACTGAGTGTTGGCTCAACTTACCCTCCAAGTGAGCAATAAATTGTTCCCTCTCAGAGAAGTTTTATTCCATTTAGCTAAGCAAAAGAAATTGATGGTTATTGCCCCAAAATCTATCAAACTGTACCTTCCCTTTGACCTAGCTGTGTCATTACTGGATCTATATTTCAAAGAAATCATAAATGAGGGAAAAATTTCTACATGTGTTAAAATGTATGTAGCACCTCTTTTGTGGTACCAATGAATTGGAAAATGAATAGATGCCAATCAATTGGGGAATGACTGACCAAGTTGTAGTATAGGAAGATAATGGAATATTATGTTTCTCTAAAAATGATGAAATAGCTGATTTCATAACAGTCTAAAAAGATTTCCATGAATTGATGTTGAGTGAAACAAGCAGAATCCTGACTACCTTGTACAAATAAAAGCAAGGATGTGCAATAATCAACTATGAAAGAACTTTTTCTTCTCAGTGATTCAGTGATATAAGGCAATCCCAATAGATTTTTTTTTTACAGAAAATGTCATCTCCATCCAGAAAAATAACTATGGAAATTGAATGTAAATCAACACATGCTATATTCACTTCTTTTTTCTGCTTTTTTCCCCACTCCTATGGTTTTTCAATTTTGTTCTGATTTTTCCCTCCCAACATAATTTATAAAGGAAGATTTCTTTAAAATAAATAAATAAATAAACTTTTAAAAAATAAACTGATATGTCAGATGTTAAAAAAAAAAAAAAAAGGAATTTATGGTTATGAGATGCACGAGCCTTCAGTAGTACGCAACCATTGCTGTTGCTGCTTCCAACTCCACTCCTCCCAAGGATTCCCTGCCATGTCTAGTCATCTGAGTCTACTCAGGTATTAAAGTCACAAAGAATTATAAGCTTGTCCTCTTTTGGCATATTGATGATAAGAGTCTCCAAGTCTGCACAAAATATTTCTTTAATCTCATCAGGGTTCATCATGATTGGAACATACGCACTTATGTGGCATGGCATTTTCCTGAAGTGGCAATAGCATTGCCATGAGCCCATTATTCATTACAGCTCCCATTGTATCTGTACCAACGCTTCATCACTCATCCATTACCACAGGTCTTTGAGATAAATAGAAAGAGTAAAATAGTATGGGGAGTGTCTGCTGATTCATGCATAAATTAGATTTAAGTGAGGCAGAATTGCACAGTTGTCAGCCTCACTTTCTTTTCCAGAGTCATCACTGTCCAATGGCAGTACAAAGTCAAAATGGCTGGGGTTAGCTTGAGATACAGTGAATTACCTTGGTGTTTTTTATGTCTGGCCAAGTTGTATGCACTCCACTGTGTCTGCTTCAGTCACCTTGATGATCATTGGAACAAATTGTTCTTATTCATCCACTCTACTTGAGGAAGTCTTTACATGGTTGAGATAGACACCCTCTAACTCACATTGGGTTTAAAATCCCTCAATTAGCCTCTAATTGTTTAGCCCATTTGTTGAAACAGTTTACCAAAGTGTGATCGCTCTGCATGTTACAGCTTCTTGGAGCTATATGTGAGAGCTAGGTGAATCAGGTAGACACCAAAGGCGGAAAACAGCTTTAAGAAGGGTTTACCCACACACTAGAGGTAGTAGTCTTTCCTGAAAACACCCTATACCCCATAAACTTTTGAAGAAAAGCATAAAAAGGTAAACAGGAAAGAGAAGTCATAAGGTACTTACATTAAATAGTTTCCACTTCTACATGGGAAAACAATATTTGTAACTCATAAAAACTGTCTCATTATCAGGGCAGTTAGAAAGAGTCTATATAGACAAAGGGAATAGTGTGAGTTGAATTCAGGGATGATATCTTAAAAAATAAAATTAAGGGGTGAGAAAGAAGAATGTACTTGGAGAAATGGAAAAGGAGAAGTAGAATGGGATAAATTATCTCTTACAAAAAAGCTAGAAAAATCTTTTACATTGGAGGGAAAGATAAGGAAGATAATTCTTATCAGAACTGGCTCAAAGATAAAATAACATACATACTCAATTGGGTTTAGAAATCTATATTACCACCACAGGAAAACAGGAAGAAAAGGAGATAAGAAGAGAGAGTGAGGAATTGTTAGAAGAGAAGAGAGATTAGAGGAGGCAACAGAACAAAACACTTTTGAGGAGAGACAGAGTGAAAGGAAAGAGAATGGAATAAACAGAAATAGGATTAGCAATGATAAATGTGAAAAAAAATTTCAAGTAAGTTTCTCTGAGAAAGGCTTCATTTTTCAGATATATAGAAAAATGAACCAGATTTATAAAAATAAGAGCCATTCCTCAATTGATAAATGATCAAAAGATATGACGTTTTCAAATGAAGCAATCGAAACTATCTATATTCATATGAAAAAAATGTTCTGAATCATTATTGATTGGAGAAATTCAAGTCAAAATAATTCTGAGTTACTACCTCAATGCTTATTAGATTAGCTAATAGGAAAGAAAAGGAAAGTAGCAAGTGTTGACCCATGAATTGGGGAATGACTAAAGAATGTGGTATGTGATTGTGATGAAATACTATTTTGACATAAGAAATGATGAGCAAGATCCTCTCTGAAAAATATTGAAAGACTTAGATGAGCTGAAGCAAAGTTATATATTCTGTATAAAAATTAACAGTAGTATTCTAAGATAATCAGCTGTGAATGACTTGTCTCTTCTCAGCAATACAATGATGCAAGACAACTCTGAAGGACTTATGATGAAAAATGCTATCCATCCCTATAGAAAGAACTGATGTCTGAAAACAAATTGAAGCATACTTTTTAAAAACTTTATTTTTCTTGAGTGTTTTTTTTCTTGGTCTTTGCTTTCTTTCACAATATGATTGATATAGTAATATGTTTTGCATGACTGCACATGTGTAACCTACATTGAATTGCTTACCTTCTCACTGAGGGGATAAGGAGGGAGGAAGGGAAAGAATCTAAAACTGAAAGTTTTTTAAATGAATGCTTAAGATTGTTTTTACATGAAATTGAAAGAAAATAAAATTCTATTTTAAAAAAAAGAAGAAAAGAAAACTTTTTGTAGTTCTTTTTTTTTTTTTTTAGTTTGGATGGGAATTCTGCATCCCCCCCAAAAAAATCAATTTTAGAGATTCTGCCAAAAAAAATTAAAAACAGGTGCTTCAAGAAGGCTGAAGTAAAAAAAAAAAAAAAAAAAAAAGCCTCGGCCTACTTTGACTGACATACATATGAAATTTAATAAGATAAAAGCTAAGTGAGGATAGTAAGGTCATTTGCCTTCCACCTTCTTAGTCTGAATTCCTGACCTTATTTTGTATATTCACCAGAAATAGCAACAACCAGAGGAGGGGGGAAAAAAGACAAAAACTAATTTTTTTTAATTCTGACCAACCCAAAACCTCATTAACTTGATCCACTGGCTACTAGCATCCCACATTCTCTCCAGCAGTCCTCAGTCCTCCCTGCTCTTTCCTACCTCACACATGCCAGGTGAACCATAGTCTCTGTCAGGAAGGAGACACTTCTTCTGTTAGTTTCTCCTTTACAAGATTAACAATGACAAAATAAATCTATCCTATTTGAAAAGGCCAAGGCCCACCCAAGACTATTGGATGTTCCATTAAAGAGTAGAAAATACCGGGTGGCCTGAGGTTCAAGGTATGTTAGGGGTGGTAATCTTTTACTAATGAAGGGTTGAACCTAACACCAGCAAATTGTTTTGGTCAAAGTTTGGCCCCTCAGAGAGATTTTGGGTTGAATTCATTCTTCCCAACTGATATCATAAGGCACCTCCTAGAGAAGGAAGTAAGTAATTTTGCCCAAGAAGGTGTTTGGGGATTATTTACAGGCTGTTTTTGTTGTGACTATATCAACCACAGGACCTGGGATTAAGGAAGTGTTTGTGTGTATGTATGTGTGAGTCTGTTTGTGCACGTGCATGTTTGTATGTCCATGTGCATGAATGAGAAATGGGTTGCTCATTTGGTAGCATTTCAACTTATCTTTACAAGTAGTCTATTGAGGGGCTAAACTCTTTGATTCAACAAGTATTTACTAGACGCCTAGCATTATGCCAAAAGCACAAGTATATAAATAGCAAAAACAAAACAATCCCTGTCTTCTTTGAATTTGCAAACCACTGGAGAATACAACCATGAGACAAATAAGCAATTTAAAGATAATTAGAGGAATGCCCTTTTGGGCCTTGACAGATGAAGGAATAGGGAGATTTGACACAGAGGGCAGCACCTGACTGAGCCTCAGAGAAAGCTAAAGACCCTAAGAAGCCTCATTGATAAGGCATGGCAGACTGCTTGTCCTCAGCCCAGTGCATGACAGAGCAAAAGATAAAACATCAAGTTCAGAGAATAGTGAATAAGCCATTTTGGCTAAAATGGAGAGTATATAAAAGTAAATAATATGAAATAGCTAGAAAGGTACATGGAAGCCAGATGAAGGAAAGACCTAAATGCAAGCTGATGGATTTGGTTTTTCTCTAAAGGCAAGTGGGAACCAATAGAGACTTAGGAGCAATGCCTGTTCCTTAATAGGGAGAGTATTTTGGCAGTTGTATAGAGAATGTATTAGACATAGGAGAGGTTGGAAATAGGATACCAATCAGGAGCCTTTGCTATAGTCTTTGCAAAGGGTGATGAAGGCCAAAATTAAGCTATAGAAAATATGTGTAGAGAGAAAAGTACAAAAATGTAAACAAGAAAACATGTATAAAGTGCTTTGTAAAGCTTAAAATACTATGAAGATGCCAGTAATTGTTGCTATTATCATTACTTAAGAGCTATTATTATTATATGAGATTCAACAATTATTCAGTAGTTCTAAAGTCACTTGAGAAAGATCATGGTATAGTGTATATGACTTTGACCTTGGAAGACCCAGGAAGTCCTGAATTCAAACCTCATTTCAAATATTTACTGGCAATGTGACCCTGAACAAATCCAACAAATGAAAGATTTGAATTCAATGGCCTCTGATATCTCTTCTAATTCTAAATCTATGATATTATGATATGAAAGATTAAATTAATCAATCAATAAACTTTTATTAAGCACCTACCATACGCCAAGTATTGTGCCCTCATTTACTCATTTACATAGCTATATAAGAAATTGAATGTCAGAGTTGAAAAGACTTTAGAGCTTAGAAAATTAGATAATAGGGGCAGCTAGGTGGCGCAGTGGATGGAGCACCAGCCCTGAATACAGGAGGACCTGAGTTCAAATCTGGTCTCAGACACTTAACACTTACTTCCTAGCTGTGTGACCCTGGGCAAGTCACTTAACCCCAGCCTCAAAAAAAAAAAAAAAAGAAAGAAAGAAAGAAAGAAAGAAAAGAAAAGAAAAAAGAAAGAAAATTAGATAATAAAAAAAAGAAAATTAGATAATAAAACACAACATGTAGAACTAGGAAGAAAACATATATTGAGGCTAGTACTGTTACCTCAAAAAGCTGTGATAAATTTTTCACCACCACCATCTCCCAAAACCCCACTATTTTGTTTTGATGTTGTTGTTTTGCTATGGCAGTTGGGTTAAGTAACTTGCCCAGGGTCACACAACTAGGAAATGTTAAGTATCTGAGACCAGATTTGAACTCAGGTCCTCCTGACTTCAGAGCTGGTGCTCTATCCACTGTGCCACCTAGCTGCCTCAAACCCCACTATTTTGGCAACAACTAAAATACTATTGGAGAATACTCATCGAGTTGGGAATATATCAATTTGTGTTGATTCTTTTTCTTTTAAATGTCATTTTCATGTATGATCCTGTAAAGTGAGAGACTTTAATATTCCAAGGCAGAGGTCAAGAATAAATCTGTCATTAAATCTTGCTGACCATCTCTTTCAGTGACACTTTTCTCAGATGTAGCAGTGAAGGCTTCATCCTTTTATCCATATATGGCCATGGAGCCAAAAGTCCAATCTATTGACCCATGCATTCAATTCTTGAAAGATCTCAATCAGCTTACTTTCTCTCAGTTTCCTCATTTATAAAAGATAATTAGACTTGATGGTTCTAATTTCCATCCCTTCATTATATGCTCTAATATCCTTTCCAGTGCTAAGTCTACTTCCAAGATCCTTTCCAAGCTTTAGAACTCAATATAGTCTTATTCTAAGACCCTTCCAAATCTTCTTTTGTAATGGAATTAAAATAAGAGCTTAATAACTGTACACTATCTCAAAGTCCTATTCTTTTTGTACGGCAAAACAACTGTTTGGACAAGTATACATATATTGTACTTAATTTATACTTTAACATATTTAACATGTATTGGTCAACCTGCTATCTGGGGGGGAGGGAGGAGGAGGGGAAAAATTGGAACAAAAAGTTTGACAATTGTCAGTGCTGAAAAATTACCCGTGCATATATCTAGTAAATAAAAACTATAATTAATTTTTTTAAAAAATAAGAGCTTAAGTCTCCCCCATTATCTGAATGTCAATTCTGCTCTAAAGCAAATCATATGAAAACAAAAAATATAAGTACTCTGATCATCTACTGGATGTGGGATTTCATTAGTTTAGGGAAGATTAAAGAAACTCCCTCTATTAATGCAGGCTGGTACCTTCTTTGCAACCTAGTGTTAAAGAGTTTTCTGGGGCACTGAGAAATCAAGGGAGTTGCCCAGAATCACATACTCATGTAGATCAGTGGGGGGACCTGAACTTGGATCTTACTTGCTTTAAGACTGACTCTCTATCCACCAAAGCATTGTTGTTTCTCAGAGACTTTCTGAGTTTTGGAATCACAGTTGAATGTCAGAGACTCATGTTCATTTCCCCAGTTGAAAAGAAAAATCTCTAGAAAATTTGAAAAATATACGGAGTCATTTCCCAGCTTCATTTGGCTTCATGCAAAAACCAGGATTTTTCATTCTCCTGCCAGATTTTTTTAAATTAAGAATTATTTGCAACCTTGAAACTATGACACTAACTACCAAATAACAAATTTAAAAGCTTTCTAAAGAGTTTAAAAAGAGAACAAATATGATGTTAGCTATCTCACATTCTCTCACTCAAAGTCACAAGTACTGCTTTATCAACAAATCTCTCTTTCTTTCATAGCTAAGAACTATTGTGTTTGGTTTTGTTTTTAAACTTGTTAAACTACTCAATGAAAGCCTAGCATAAAAGGTCTTTAACTTCATCCTGCACTTTGGCTCCATGATTGAAGGATGCTGCCATTGAAGTCCCAGATGGCTATTGAAAATCTCCAGTGTCCAGAGCTTGATTGGCAGGACCATTGTCTGCTTGGAATGGCCTAGAATGGCAAGTGGCAGTGAGCACCTGAACCCACCTGCATGAGGTGCTGAGTGACAGTTCCAGCCCTATTAAGAAGAAAGGGATCACTAAAGGGATCTGTTGGCTTGCACCCACCATGACCATGTTGGAAAGGGGTCATCCAACTCGAGAGAATGTGCAAACCGACATTCCAGACATAATGAAGAGGCTCCCGCATCCATTGTGCAGCTAATACCCAGCACAGCTCAGTAAAGGCATTTTAGCTAATGGAAAATGGAAATGTATCAAGCACACCCACAGAGTCTAATTCTGGCCTTCACTGTTCCCTTTTGTTTCAGCTGGGAGAACCAGGAGGAAAGGTGACATTCAAGGTTGTACGCTAATTTACCCAAGAATGCCAAGAGCAAACATCTTAAAATGCCGGCCAAGTCCCTCTGGAAACTGATTAGAACCATTTGTGTGGTCAGCAAAGATCAGAGCTGCATAAAATGGAACTGAGAGACAATATCTGTTCTGTTCTGAGTCACAGAACACATGCCAGGGTGCCGTCTGACTTTACAACTTTTTCTTGGCCTATTGGGGTGAAAGAGACTGATTAAAAATGGAGCTGGGAATGCCTGGTGAAAAGCCTCCCAGATTGTAGTGAATAGCAGAACTGAGTGTTGGAGCAAATGACTCCTGGCTCTGTGTCTCTGCCTGGTGAATGCAATGGGCGAGAGATCCCAGAATTCACATCTGTTGAACAACAGAGCTGTCTATGCACAATTATCATTATTTTTTTCTAAATGGCCGCTGATCCTCCATTTGTCCTTAGCTTGGCTTGGATGAGCAATAGGAAAGGGGAAAACATCAAAGTCTGAATATTAGGTTTAGGGCTCAAGATACTTGTGTGCACACGTGCATGTGAGCACACACACCTATCTATGTCTAATGTTCAATAAACTATTAAAAACCCCTCTGAAATGGATGGAAAGAGATTTATCTCTTCCAAAACCATTTTTCCTTCACTGGTGTCTTAGGTAAAAACCGAATAAACCCAGAGCATTGAATTTCACTCGGAGAATCACTGTGTGGTCTGCTGTGCTAGCCAGACTTTCCAACCATACATTTATACAGCGGTTACTCAAGTTTGGGTAAAAAAACACTTACCCAATTTCCGAGCAGTCTGTGAATCGTGAAGTCTGTAACAGATACAGAGGAACAGAAAGCGTATTTACCAGCAAAGTTAATCTCTGGCCACAGGGGAGGGAAGAGAGGGTGAGACTGACACATTGATGGTGTCATGCTGTGAATTCCCCTCTTGCCCTTTCAATGGGCGATGGATGGTGGATGGGATTTACCCCCGCACCTCCACCCCTGTGCATGACAAGGAATTTCAGAGAGCACCCAGTTCTCTGCCAGAGGTCGTGGTTCATGGGAGGAAATTGGAATGCGAGCTGAAAAAATAAAATGTCCCTTAATGAGGAATCCACAAGTGTACATGTTAATAGCAGTTAATCCAAATGCCTCTCTGAAGATGGGCTCTCCCTGGTGATCTTCTGCACTTCCCCGGGACTGTTTATCTACCTGAAGTCGAAACCATGATGTCTCCAACAGGTCTTTGCAAAGTCAAGAAGTATGTGACGCTTTGGTAGAACCATTGCTGCTATCATTGCTGTGACACAAGCTCAAAAAGGAGCCTGTTGGATAGAAAATCTCACAGACCATATATCACAGTAAGAAGCCATACTCTAACAATTCAACAATTATCAAGTATCTAAGAGGTGCAAAGCACTCAGTGCTGGGAAAACAAAGAGAAAGACATGCTATATCCCTGTCCTCAAGTGACTTAAGTTGTCCTGGGAAGTAGGGTTATTTAATACACCCCATCAGGTCATCTCATGTTTGGAGTTAGGAAGATCCAAGTTCAAGTCTGATTTACTAGCTGTGTGACCCTGGGCAAGGCTCTCCCAGCATCAGTTTTCTTATCTGTAAAATGGGGTGATAATAATATTTACTTCATGGGGTTTGTTTGGGGGTTTTGGTGGAATATATGTAAATATATACATAAATATATATATATGTAAGTATGCATTTATATATATAATATACATACATGTGTATCATTCCTCAACTCTTAAAGCATTATATAAATGCCAGCTATTATTTTACATAAATAGCTAAGTAAAATGTGATGGGATAAAGGAGAGAGCTCAACAAACTACTCAATGGAAATTTAAGCCAGAGTTTGGTCCCCAAATCGCTAGACTTTAAGCCTGTTTTTAATTGTGTAAAAAGAGGGAGTGAAACTTGTAGTAAAGAGCTAACATTCAATGATCATTTGTCTGATGTTCACAGAACTTCTACCACTAGCCAGACTATTTTAGGCAAAGCCCAAATAACCTCAATGGTAAAATATGGCTGCTGATACCTTCCCTATCTACCTCAAGAGATCTTTGGTGAGGGTCATAGGAGATATGTCTGAAAGCATTTTGCAAACATGAAATGCCATATGAGATCAGATGTTTTATTGTGATGATCCTCAGAGGTTAATATTATAGTTCTGATTCCCTTGGTTTATATATTGTAATATGTATTGTTCTACACTATACTATAATACAATGTAACATAATACTGTTTATATATATCACTATATTATACTATAATGTAACATAACATAACAATATAATATATTATAATGGAAAAGCACTGGATATGGAGTAAGAACACCCCTCCAAACTGTGTAATGCTCATGGCCAGAACTCTGCAATTCTTCTCCCCAGGCAGAGACTATACTTCCTTTTTTCCCATTGCTTTTTACGTCTTAGACCTGTTCTACGTTCTCAATAACCTCTCCAGTCCTTCTAAACTTGCTGTTCTCTAGCCCATCACTTCTACTCTGTTCTGAATTCATTTTCTTTCAGTTTCAACCCTGTTGTTGACCAGTTCAACCACATGCTGTCATCTATCACTGTCCAACTGTACTTTAGTTCCACTGCCTACCTGCTCTTTTCCTAAGCTTGTACTGCTGAACTACGGTAAGTCACTTAGCAGGCCAAGTGGGTTACATTTATGTGACCTAATGTAATATATCCTCTGAGGTATTGATCCTAACTCCCACACCCACTGTTTCCCTAGTAAGACACTACTTGTCCCTTCAAGAATCTAAGGATAATCCTAAGAGATTGGGGATGGAGATGGTGTCTTTCTAGTGGTATAGATCAGGTCTTCTTAAACTTCTTCTACTTGGGCAGCTAGATGGTTAGATAGGAAAGTAAATAGAGCACCAGCCCTAGAGTCAAGAAAACCTGAATTCAAATCCAGGCTCAGACACTTAATAATGTGTGATCCTCGTCAAGTCACTTAACTCCAATTGCCTTGCAGAAAAAAAAAAAGGTAGTGACTCTCCCAGACTTACATAGCCAATTAAGCTTTTTCCACTCATGAACCTTTTTCATCCAAGAAATTTTATTCCAGCTTAGATATATAACTATGTAAAATAGGTATACAAATCAAGCATTTACCGATAATAAATAATAATTTTGTGATCCCCAAGTTCAGTTAGACAACCTCATATGAAGTCCCAATCCATAGTTTAAGAAGCTTTGCATGATCACAGGACTCTCTCTACCAATCTACTCCAGATATGATCAATTGATATCAATAAATCAGATGGACTTAATTACCTTTTAGAAAAGTTATTTACTAAGGTAATATAGTAAGAATAGTTGCTACAAAATAATACCTCAAAAGTCTGCAATATATTTCTACAAGCATATATAAAATGTATGAATGTACCATTTACTTTTCTTGCTGGTATTATTTAGTTATTATATCTATGTTTGCCTCTTTGTGACCCCAGCTGGGGCTTTCTTGACAAAGATATTGGAGTGGTTTGCCATTTCCTTCTCCAGCTTATTTTACATATAAGGAAACTGAGCCAAATAGGGATAAATGACTTGCCCAGGATTACACAGCTAGTAAATGTGTGATTGCTTGCTTAGTTCCAAATATCTCTCAGACTCAAGTTGATTTGATATTTTATACCTAATCCCTAGGATGTGACTAAATATCAATAGGTCATCAGAAACAAGGACTTTTTTCCAGTTTGTTGGAATGCCTTTAATTTGATCCAAACGAGACAAGTTTCCACCTGTTTGAGGCACCTAGACATAGAGGAAGGAGAAATTTTAAGGACATAGTCCTGAGAGAAGAGACTAGATACTTTAGACCTTTAGTGTTTAGTTTCTCCTGCCCACCCCCAATGTGGTAGAGTCTGCTATTCTGCACTCTGTATGGCAGTTAAGCAATGAAATCACCAAAATTCCCAAAAAGCAGCAATGTACCAATCTGGATGCATCAGAGAGCCTCTGTCATGGCAGCCAGAAGCATCTATAAAGGTTGACAGCCTAACTTCCAATCCAAGGCAGGCATTCATCCCATTTTCCTCTCCAATGGAAACAAGACACTCAAACAAAGAAAGGCTCTGAACAGCCGTCTTTCTTTTTTTATAAATTCTTAACTTGATGGAAAATCTTGAAGGCCTTTAATTGAAGAGGAAACCCACGGCTATTAAATATCAAATATCACACAGATTTAAACAATGCCAGTATTATTTTTCTGCCCTGATATTAACCTTGTTATTATACATGGGAAAGATGAGAGAATTGAAGCAAAAGCTGTGAATGTCTGGTTTATTTGTGCTCCAGCCCACCCCTGACACCACAAGGAGGGCTTTTTTTATTTGATGTTGGGTAGGTAGATATTCCACACGTCTGAGACAATAAGCTCCCAGGGGTCAGAAATCAGGGCTATTTGACTTGGTACAACACTCAGCATAGCACAAGGTGCCCCATGGAATTTCCTAAACAATCCAAGCAATCTCACCAATATTGATAAAGCACATTTACTACATGCAAGACATCATGCTGATTGACAAAGACAAAGCCAGCAGACAGATTAAAAAACACTCCCTACTTTCAAAGAGATTACATTCTCCTATGAGGAAAAAAATCTCTGCACAGATAGTAAAGATATGATCATTTGAGAAAGAACAAAGCAGGAAAGCAGCACTTATACCTAAGGTCAGAAAAGGTGTTCAGGAGGAGGTAGCCCTGAGATAAGCCTTAAAGGAAGCTCAGAGTTCTAATCAACTGCCAAATATTATTGATTCTACCTTCAAAATAGTATCCTCATCCATCTCCCCTCTACTCACACAGCTACCACACTACTACAGACCCTCATCACCTAATGAAAATAATGCCATGGGGTTTTTTTTGTATGAAAATCTATTAACATTGTTCCTGAGTCACCTAAGAGATAAGCCTTCCAGGATGTACCTCCCTCCATAAATTGTGATCCTAGAATGTCAGAACTGGAAGTGACCTTAGAACATAGAATAATCATGAATGTGGAGGATCATCAGGGAAGTCTTTATCAACTTAATAAGTTCCCTATGTGTATACCTTTTGATCCAGCAGTGCCATTATTGAGTCTGTATCCCAAAGAAATCATAAAAGAGGGAAAAGGACCCACATGTACAAAAATGTCTGTATTAGCTCTATTTGTGGTAACAAAGAATTGGAAAATGAATAAATAGATGCCCATCAATTGGGGAATGACTGAATAAGTTATGGCATATGAACTTAATGGAATATCATTGTTCTATAAGAAATTATGAACAAGCTGATTTTAGAAAAACCTGGAAAGATTGATATGAACTGATGCTGAGTGAAGCGAGCAGAACCAAGAAAACATTATATACAGCAGCAGCAAGATTATGTGATGATCAACAATGAGAGACTTAACTCTTTTCAGCAATTCAATGATCTAAGGCAATTCCAATAAACTTTAGATGGAAAATGTCATCTGTATCCAGAGATACAACTATGGAAACCCAATGCATTATTTTCACCTTTTTTTCTTCTGTTTTCCTTTCTTGTGATTTTTCCCTTTTGTTCTGATTTTTCTTTCCCAACATGACTCATACTGAAATATATAAAAAATGCATGTACATATATAAACTTAAAAAATAAATAAATAAGTTCCCAAGTAACTTATTGAGACTACAGGACATAGACTTTTGTTTGAACATATTTGAAGGGGACCACTGAGCAGTTGCTAATAGGACTTTTCTCATTGGTTTCATGGACTGGCATTGATCCATTATACTCTGTGACTAAGGCACAGGACTATGGTCAAAAGAACAAAAACAAACTGGTCATAATTTTTTTCTTTCTAGGAGCTGTAATTCAAAGCATATAAAAGCAGACTTTCATTTGTGAGAAGCATTGGTGAAGGGGATGTAGAAGCTTTTTCTCTCCTTCCTCCCTCTAAAGTACATCCTGCAGGAGACAGAGATGATTTCCAGGAGAGGAACACAGTGAATTCCATGTATTTGTTAAGTTGAACTGGACTGCCTTCTCTAAAGTTACCAATGATTTTTTAGTTGCTAAATCCAGGGCTCTTTTCTCCGTCTTCATTCTCCCTGATCTTCCTGTAGCCTTTAACACTGTTAACCACTGTCTTCTCTCTAAGTTTCTAAGACACCCCTCTCTCCTGGATCTCCTCTTACCTCTCTGACCCTCTCTCCTCAGTCT
Source organism: Sminthopsis crassicaudata (assembly GCF_048593235.1). Lineage (NCBI taxonomy): Eukaryota > Metazoa > Chordata > Mammalia > Dasyuromorphia > Dasyuridae > Sminthopsis > Sminthopsis crassicaudata. The sequence goes on along the minus strand of NC_133618.1, from coordinate 52,676,515 downwards.
TCTTCACTAACCCTTGATCCAAATCACTCCCATTAATCCTAGGTGTGCCACAGGGCTCAGTCTCAAGCCTTTTTTCCTCTCTCCTTATACTACTCCACTTCAATAACCTCATCAGCTCCCTTAGGTTGAATTATCCTCTCTCTACTGATGGTTTAGATATCCTTATTCATCCCTAACCACTTCATGGATTCCAGAGTCATATCTCTAGTTTCCTTTCAGGTATTTTAAATTGGAAGTCCAGTAGACAACTTAAACTAAATATATCCAAAATTGAGCTCATTGTTTATCCCTAAATGCCAAACTTCCTTATTAATATTGTGGGTACCACCATCACCTCAGTTCCCCAGGCTCACAATCTAGGAGTCGTCCTGAACTCCTCAATATTTCCCACCACCACCTCAACATGCAAGCTGTTGCCAAAACCTATCACTTTCACCTTTGCAATTCTCTCTGCCCTGACACTGCCTTCACTCAGGACAGGTTCTCACCCCCTCACACCACACACCAAACACAAAGGGGGACCAAGAACTCTTTACACTTTGCTGTGGCTATTGCGGTGAGGTCCTCAGATGGTATCAACCCAGGAGACAGAGATTGCTGGTGCAAAAGCCACTCGAATTGTGTTTTCTTTCAGGAAAAATATAATAATTGATATGGAACAATTAGTGAACTGTCATTTTTTTTGCAGCTTGTGCTTTTTTTAAAGTAATGAAATGAAAGCCATTTTATATCCGATACCATAATTTTCATTTTCCCTCTTGTGGGAATTGGGGGTCCTCCTGATTTATATTTTGCCTCTGCTCCCACATGCCTCCAGAAGAGAAAATGAGAGTGGTGACTTTGCACCTCTCTCACTCAAATCCAATTCACTCTCATGTCAAACCATCACCTATCTGATATTATAGTCCTCTTTAAGAATGAAGAATAAAAAAAAAAAACTCTAATATGAGGAGATGTAGATATTTAAAGATTTTCCCACCTACATATGCAAAAATGTTTGTGGCAGCCTGTTAACGACAATGCCTGGGTGAAGGGGCAGGTCAATTCTCCGAGAGCCTCCACAGCTGTGGATTGTGACACTTGAGGGAGTTGCAGGGCAGCCTTTACTGGCACAGGTGTTGCTTGTGTATAGGGAATGAGATAAACTGGAGGCAGAAAGAAGAGGAGAGAGGTCAGACAATGAAGAGGAGAGAGGTCAGACAATGAAACGCCCTCTCAGTCAGAGAGGTCAGAGAACAACAACTGCCTCTCAATTTCCTTGTATCATCCTCTCACCCCGAGGAGAGCCATTCTGGGTTGGATCTCCAGCAGCCACTGTCAGGTGGCTCACACATTACAACAGCAGAGCTTTTTGAAACTGGAAACTGAATGGATGCCCATCAGTTGGAGAATGGTTGAATGGGTTCTGGTATATGAATGTTATAAAATATTATTGTTCTATAAGAAATGACCAGAAGGATGATTTCAGAGAGGCCTGAGGAGACTTACATGAACTGATGCTGAGTGAAATGAGCAGGACCAGGATATCATTATACATAGTACCAATAAGACTATATGATGATCAATTCTGATGGACATGGCTCTCTTCAACAATGTGATGATTCAAACTAGTTCCAATTGTTCATCTACAGCCAGAGAGAGGACTGTGGGAACTGAGTGTGGTTCACAACACAGCATTTCCACTCTTTTTGTTGTTGCTTGTTTGCATTTTATTTTTCTTCTTTTTTTGTTTGTTTGATTTGATTTTTTCTTGTGCAGCACGATAATTGTAATTACATATACACATTAGATTTAACATATATTTCTACCATGTTTAACATATTAGACTACTTGCCATCTAGGGGAGGCATGGAGGAAGGGAAGGAAAATTGGAGCACAATGTCTTGCAAGGGCTGATGTTGAAGAATGTTCCATGCATATATTTAGAAAAATAAAAATCTTTAATAAAAAAATGAAGAAGCTTATCTATGGAAATAAACTATAAAGTAGATAAGCCAAAGGAAAATTTTACATGAACATTTTGAAAAGATTTTTAAAATTCCTAAAGCTGTTCAGATGAGTGAAAAAAGAGAAAATGATCTTTTGGAGAATCATCTCCTGGTACAATCAATCCACCTGGGAGGTCCTAAGTCACAGGTTACATGAGAATTAAAAGGGTTTTTAGAATACAGAATATTCTTGCTAGAGGAAACCTTAGAAATTCTCTAGTCCAGTCTTTTAATTTAGGGTTCTTTCCACTATACTCCATAAGTTCTTATAACATAGCTGTGGACCAAGACAGCAAACCCACAATTGTAGAAACATCTGAAATTTCCCCAAAAGTAACCTATGGTATGTGCACATTAGTCCAAAGCCTTTCATCTAGCAAATCAAGTAAGTTCCCTGGGTTGGGAGGTGAGTGGATGAAGATGAAGGAATACCCCACATTTGTAAGGAAATGCTGTTTTTGCAGGTGGGAAATGACTACATTTTGACCAGGATCAAATTCATGAGTTATTGCCAGGGCTTGCAAATATTCACATGGTGAAAATCCCCAGCTTGGCCAATTTTGCATTCACTAACTTTGCCACATGCTTATTGCTATAAGTCTGAGAAAATTAAAAAAATATATAAGATGAACTCGATTAAAACCCAAATGGATGGCTTCTTTCCCACTCTCATGCCATTTGAGGGCGTTTTGCAGCCTACCCACTCTATCTTTTATACATCTATTTTTAAATCCTGTGAGCTTAATAATCATGATAAAACACATTAAATCCTTTATGAAATTCCAGCTACAGAAAATTACAGGGAAATCTGGGAGGTAGGGTATGGATGTGGCCGTGCCAATGATTAAGAAGTGTTGGGTTGGCTCTAAAAGTTAAGGTTCTTCTGGGTAGAGGCAATGAGCCCCAACATATGTGTTCTCTCTGGTGTGGTCACTCCAATTCTAAACTCTCTAAGAAAATTCCATAGACATAGTACACAGGAAGTCAAATGAATTTCTTAACAATGATGGAATAAAAAGAATATGGAATTTGGGAGTCAGGAGACTTGGATTCAAATCAACTAGGGGTAGCATAGAGTGCTGAGCCTCAAAGTAGGATGATTCAAGTACAAATCCAGTCTCAAACAAGCTTTGTGATCCTGGGAAAAATCACTTTCCACTGCTTGCCTCCATTTCCTCAATTGTAAAATGGAGATAATGATTATAATAAAAACAAACTGCCCTGGTTGTTTTGAGAATCAAATAAGATACTACTTGTTAAGCATTTAGCAAAGTGCCCTGACACAGTAGATATTTAATAAATGCCTGTTTCATTTCTTCCTTCTTCCTCAGAGTCTAGCACTGTGTAAAAATCTCTGTTTAATACATGAATGAATGAATAAAACAATAAGGGATTGTAACAATGTCAGCTGTATGCTATAAAGCTATATGGACAATTTGATGAATTGTAGAACTTAAGGAGCTATACAAATAAGTGACATCAGTAAGAATGACCATATATTCCTAAATATACTCATACTCACTTACTTATAGAAGGGACTCCAATAAGTCTTTCTATTTATTTTTAACACATTATTTAAATGCTTTCTAAAAAGCAATGCAATAATTTTCTGAAATACCAGGTTTTTAAGGCAAAAAAATATTTATTTTTTGGGGGGGAACCCAAACATTTGCAAAAGGGGTTCTGCAAATTCTAATTAAAATACATGATCCTGGAAATGCCTGAGGTATGGTTTCATGAGGGGCAAAGCTAGGATAAGCTGTTAAAATAGGGAATAGCTCATATTTCTGAGACCACACTCATGTAGTCACAATTGAACAGATTTTGAAATTCAGTGATAACTGAGTAAAGGCAGCTTGGGACTTAATGGAAAAAGCCCTAGACTAACAGTCTCTATTCTAGCAATAATCAGCTGTATGATCTTGGACATTCATTCCAAGTCCCTTCCAGCACAGACATTCTGTGTTCTAAGGTCCCTTCCAGCTCTTACATGTTCTATTCTAAGATCTCTTCCAGTGCTAACATTCTATGTTCTAAATACTTCAAGAGTAATTACAGGTACTTTCAAGGGTTTTAATGAATGAAGAAGATAGATGGTAAAAGTTTTTAATTAGTGAAAGTTAAAATATCAAAGGCAGAAATTCTGCAGGAAGCATAAGGATACATTTCTTATATATATAATTGGACATATATATACATATAATTTATTATATAAGGAATATATATATTACATATATATATATAAATTTATTATATTTCAAAGAATTATATTATATTTGATAAGAAAAGAAGGGAACAGTAACAAAACCAGGGCAAGAGATAATAGAAAGATAATCCTGAGTGTTATATCACCATCTGAGATTTGTTAAGGAATTAGAAGAAAAACTCCAGAGCATGATCCACAGAAGATCTGTGGAAAGACATGGTTAAGAAACACAGGAGGTGAGATAGGATGGAAGAATATTGATCTGCACAAGGAGATGGAGATTAGAAGCTTCAGTGAATAAAGTGCTAGACCTATAATGAGGATTATCTGCATTTGAATCATACCTCAAATAATTATTATGTAAGTACTTAGTATTCTTTTGAGTAGGGGTAATGAGCATCAGCACGGATATTCTTTCTGGTGTGATCACATAAATAATAATGGCATCCATTTCTATAGAATTTGAGGGCATACAAAATGTTAACCAAGAAGAAGAAAAAAATGTTTTATTTTGCTGAGCAACCAGAAAGGGGAAATGATAGGGAGAAAGTTTATAACATTTGATTTATCTAATATGGAAGACCATGCAATTCCAATAGACTTGTGATGGAAAGTTGGAAAGTGCCATCCACATCTAGACTAAATGTGGATCACAGCATAGTATTTTCACCTTTGATATTGTTGTTGTTGTTTGCTTAGTTGTTGTTGTTGTTTTCTTTTGGGTTTTTTTGCCTTTTGATCTGTTGGGGTTTTTTGCTTTGGTTTGGTTTGGTTTGGTTTTGCGCAGCATGCCAAATATGGAAATGTGTTTAGAAGAATTGCGCATGTTTAACCTATTCTGGATTACTTGCTGTCTAGGGGAAGAAGGAGATAGAAGAAAAGAAAGAGAAAAAATGGAATATAAGATTTTGCAAAGGTGAGTGTTAAAAATTATCTTGCATGTATCTGGAAAAATAAAATACTATTAACATAAAAATAAGGAAGACCATGTGAAAGAGGCTCAAAATAATGCATTATCATTTCCAGACAAAAGCAAGAAATATAAATTTTACCTCTCTAATGCATAACCTATGGCTCCCAAAATTCTGAATTCATGTAGACCAGATTTGATCTTAGGGCTGATCCTTAAAAATCATATTTCCCTTAATCTATTGATGCCATCACCAATAACCCCCTATCTGAGAAATCTCCAAATATGTTCATGTCTAGATAGCCACAAATGTGAGTAATAAGAAACTCAGATCTGTATAGGTCATCAAAGTAACAAATGGATATTGAGTAGAAGACAGCTTTGATCTCACTCCACTGGAAATGAAGTAGGCACCAAGTATTTTGAGGAGCCCATGAACAGATATCATAAAACATAAAGTTTTCATAGAAATTTACAAATTCTCTTCTGAAGAATACTGAATTTGGAGCTCTCTGTGGAACAATACTTTTATATTCTTATGTAATCCCTCTCTCCTAGCTTTCTAGATGGTCTCTATCAAACTCATAGTGCTGGTCAGTGGTTTGGTTTCCCCAAGAATGTAAATACAGTTTGGATAAACTACCCCTTCACATCAGACTGGAGTTGCCCAAGTAATTCTTGGTAATAATGGAGAAAAGAATACAAGACTTCTGTTCCCATCTCTTAGATTTAGTCTTTTACTCTTCTTTTGCTAGGAATACTTTCCCACCAAATCATCTTAGGAACAGATCTAGCCATTGAAAACCAATGGACATAGCCACACTTTCTATGATAAAGTTCTTTCCCAATTTTAGAATAACTGAACTCCAGAGAGCTCATGAATTTGATTGGAGAATTTTGCCAATCAATACCTTTCATATGCAACAGACAACAAGCAATTATTAAATATCCATTGTGTGCCAGGTACTGTGCTAAAACAACATGCTATTCATTTTGATATTTTATATTTTAATTTTTAGAGGCAAGGAAGGGAGGATAAATATAGCCCTTGAATACAATCATTTTAATTCAGTTGGTTAATTTTATCTCTGAGTGTTCCTGGATGAATTTATTTCCCAGACATAAAGACAAAGAGAAGACACTTTCTGGACCTTTTATGATCTAAGTGGCAGTTAAGTGGCACAAGAGGTGATCCTAAAGACATGAGTTCAAATCTCCCCTCAGACGCTTATTATATGTGACCTAGAACAAATGACTTAATCATTCTCCAGTTTAGTTACCTCATCTAATAACATCTACCTGCCAGGGTTGTTCAGAAAAATAAAATGACATAATGTTAATAAAATTTGTAAAGTGCTTTACAACTTTAAAATCAGACATAAATACTTGTTATTATTATCATTAAAGTATATGAGAACTGTGATTCATTTCTGAGGATATTCCAACACTTTCTAAATATAGAATTGGCCAGATATGGCCTTAAAAAAAAAACTGAAAACTCATAGAGTTAGAAGGAACTTTGAAATATAGAATTTCAGAGCTGGAAGGGACTGCCAAACATATAATGTCAAAGTTGAGACAGTCCTTAAAGATTATTGATCCAATTTTCTAATTTAAAAAATGAGAAAACTGAGTTCCAAATCTGTCCAAAGTCACCTAGCTAGTTATTGATAGGTCTAGGATCAGAACTTTCTCATTCTCACGCCAGAGTTTCTTAGATTCCACAGGACAGTCAAGATGCCTCTCTGGTGTTTCTGCAATTTCAAAAGGAGAGGTGCCTTGTGGTGAGACGCTTTATGATTTTCAAATCCTCTGGGTTAGTCAGGGAAACACCAAAAACACTCAAATGAAATTACTCATAGATCACAGACTTAGCAATATTCCCTTTCCTTGGATTTTGCCTAACATTAGAAAAAAGCTTCAAAACAAAAGCTAAGGCAATAAAAAGAAATCAAAGAAACATAATATAATCCAAAATAATTCTTTCTAACATAAAAATCAAGATGTAAAGTAATTAAATAATTCAGGTTTGAAATTACCCCAGAATTAAAGATGTTGCTAAATCCTCTGACATTCAATTCAAGAAATATTTATTTAGCCCTTACTATGTGCAAATATATGTGCTTGGTGCCAAGCATACAAAGCTGGAAAATCACCAAGTCCTTGCCTCAGAAAAGCTTATGGTGGGATACAGTAGGTACCCTGAAAAATATGATATAAAGTTGAGTATGGTGGGAGCAAAGGACTTCAAGGTATAGCACTCTAGGAAAGTTTGAGGAAGGAGGTTTTGTGGGTGTTGGCTGAATCATAACTGCCATTACGACCAATCTATTAGTCATCTTACTTTGAACTTCAAGAATTCATAATTGTGTTATTGTGGGTACTCCCTCGCTGAGGCAGATTTCAGTCTCTCTATGATTTAATAGACCATATTTGAGTGCTCCTGAGGGAGGGGAAAAGAGGAAGAATGGGCAAGGGGATGAGAGAGGAAAAGAACAAACATTTATTAAGCAAACAAGTATATTTTTTCTCTTTCTCTTTCTAGCTCTTTTTTTATTTTTTGGAACATGGCTAATGCATAAATTTGGTTTTTATGATAATACATATTTATTATGAGTTTTCTTTTTCTAGGTTTTTTGGGTGTAATGTTTTTTGCTTTCTCAAAGGTGGGGAAAGGGTATAGTAAGAGAGAATTTGGAACTGAAAATTAAACTAATTTTTTTAAAAAGAAATTGTGGAGGGGGCTGGTTTAGAGAAACCTGGAAGAATTGAATGAGCTGATGCAAAATAAAGTGAACAGAAGCAAGAGAACTAATCATACAATAATAACATTGTAAAAATGAATTATTGAACACTTAAAAACTCTGATCAATGACTAACCACAAATGCCAAAAACCAGTGATGAATGCTGCCCCCAAAGATGTAATGGACTAATATGCAGAATAAGACACAATTTTGGACTTCATCAATATGAGAATTTGTTTGATTTAATTGTATATTGGTTGCAAGAGCTTTATTTTTCTTTTTTGTTGTTTGTTACAGAAAAAATGAAATCAGAAGGAAAGAAAACTAATATTCATTAAGTTTAAAAGTAAAATTCAATTTAAAAGAAAGCTGCTTGGGAGCCTGAGCTATGTTACTTTTGTATATACATCCTCAGTATTTACTGTGGTGTTTGGTACATAATAAGTACTTAATGAATGCTTACTCATTCATTCAGACCTGATATGTGTGTATACATATATCATTTCTATATTATAAACATTTCAAGTTAGATACAGCCTTCAAGAGCCCAGGGAAACATTTGAGTCACCATAAAGCCCTGGTTTAGGGCCCTAGTAGAGATTTTAGTCATAAATGAAAGAAATCATGATACAAACAGAATCTTGATAAGGCATTATCTATTGGGAATCTCTCTTCTTAATGGCCATCTTCTCATCCAACTTTCTCAACACAACTGGAGATAACCTTCTTGCCAAGAAACCAAGACATCATTTTCTTTGGATGGATCATCAGTCTAGCTCTAGGACACTTCCCTTGGGAACCTGTGAAGTTCTATCAATCATGTCAGGAAAGTCTCCTTAAAAGATCCCATTCTTGTGACCTTCCCAAAGGAGCTCCTACTCACCTCTTTCCAAATTCTAGATGCATTACCCTGATGGATCCAAGAGTTTCTCTCCTTTGATATTTTCTGTCATCTTTCTTAACTGGAGGTTAAGATGAATAGTCTTCAAACAACCACCATTCTCCTTTTCCTGAAGTTGACCCATATAAGTCAAGGCATCTGTTTTCCTATTAACAAACTGTGCTCTTTGAGAGAATGGTCAGAGAAGCCACGTGGAGCTGCTTTGCACTCACATGAGATCCATGGATATAACTAGTCCCAATCTCAAGGAAATTATCTTGGAGCTGGGAGAACTTCATGAATCTCCTCAGAGATGAGCTATGTATTCTGGAAACAGCATCCTAAGGACCCCCAGACACTTCTCCTTTTATTCTGGGCTCCCTTAAAGAAAAAAGGGGAGACCTGCAACTTTTGGCTGCCGAACTCCCTTAAGTCTTCACTCATAGCATAGCATGGAGAGCTGGCAATTCTCTTAACGCCCACATCTGCTACATCGGCCACAACTGATTTATGTTTAATATCTCAAAGGCCTGTGGTGCCAGTCCCATGTTGAGCTCTGGATGGTGGTGGTCTGTCTGTGTTTGTTTGAAATTGGGCCCGGAGAAGCTGACTTGGAGTAAAGACTCCTTGGAATGTAAGCCAGAGAGTTGTCCAGACGGCTCTGTCAGCAAGCTCAGGAAACTGGCTGAAAAATATTGGGAAGAGGCCCAGTTTCTCAAACAACCTGTGGAGCTCTCATGAGAACACACTGTTTGAAAAGAGAAAACTAAATGATAATCTTAATTACAGGCATTTTTAAAATAAAGAACCATTAATGATATTCCCTTCCCCTTATAATTTGAAGCATATCTCCATAATTGACTTAACCAAAAAAAATAGGTCTGGAAAATACTAGAAAGGTTTGATTTTCATGTTTGAATCCCAATTTATTTTTCCTGAGAGAGATGAGAATTGAGTTCCTTAAAATGCCAGATTTCTAGTAAACTTCCAACACCAGTCCCCTATTCTGTATAGTCACAGTCTCCGGACCTTAGCTTTCAAAGTGGATCCATTCTTTACAAGCATGACCTTTAAATTCCTCCCACCCCAACTCTAGACAATGGTGAATTGTTGTCTCAAGACAACATCCCCAGGGGACACGGCAGCTTGTATCTGTGACAGTTCCAACATTTCTCCTTTTACTTAAGTTAAGAGAGCTAAGCTTCTCCTTGGGTCACTGGAGGAGCCACATCACCTCACATGTCACAAGAAATTGGGAGCCTGAGCAAACAGCCAACACATCCTTCACGTGAGAGCTCACTTTGCAACTTGTTAGAGGGCACAGCCAGAGTGCTGGGTTTATGTGGGAAAGATGTCTTCATCGTCCTGTCATTTGACCTTCCCTTTGGGTACATTTAGATAATGTGATGTTACTCAAGATGGTATTTTTGTTCCTGGATCTCCACCCAATATGCATGTGGAACAGTCATTAGACATATTTTTCTCTCTTCTCCATACAGTTAACTTCATTAGCATCCTTGGGGAAAGTTGAACACATTGAAGAGAGACATTTATGCTCTTTATTTCTCTAAATGCCCATGCTGTGGGAAATCCTTTCATTGTTCCTTCCTAAAGCTGATTATAGAAAGGGTTTTTTAAAGTTTTTTTTTTACTTTTTCCTAAATCTCCTCTGTGACATTGTTAGTTATCACAGAAAATATATATATTGCTGAAGTCAGAAGCATCAGAATACAAGGATTTTTATTACTCCTAGATAATCATTCCTTAATTATTTATATTCTTTCCTTAACTCTGAAAAGGATACCAAATATATACTCTCCTTGGCAGAAAATGGAGAGGTATTTTTTTCTGTTTGTCACCATCTCCCTTACTTCCATTTACATCCCACTCTCCCATTATTCTATTCTCTCCACTATCACTTATGTAATTCCTACCTATTCTTTAAGACCCAGTTCCAATACCAGTTCCTCAGAGAAGTCTTCCCTGGGCAACATTGCTATAATGTTTTCTTTCTTATAGGAATCCATTTAAGACTCATTTAGCTCTTGATGAAGTACAAAGAGTGCATACATTTGGTGAAGGAAAGAGCATCTAAACTGGAGTCAGAAAGCTGTGTTTGAATCTGGCTGTGTAGTTCATCTGGGTCTAATGATTCTTAACTGTAAAATGAAGAGTTTAAAAGTTCCTTCTGGCTATAAATCCTATGGTTTTACATGATACTTTATATTTTTAGCATTTTTTTCTTTTATCTCCCCCAGCTAAATAGTATCCTAGCAGTCTAGAGAACACCTCATCTGATTTCATATATTCCCTACAGAAATAAAGAAATAAGATCTGAGTTCAAATTTAGCCTCAGACAGTTACTAACTGTGTGATCCTGGGCAAGTCACTTAACTGTTGCCTACCTTAATTTCTTCAATTATTAAAAAAGAGGATTTAATAGCATCTATCTCAGGTTTGTTATGAAAATTAAATGAGATATTTGCAAAGTGCCTCACAAAATACCTGGAATAAAGTAGAAGTTTAATAAATGCTTATTCCATTCCAGGCAGAAAAAATGCATTCTCAGTAAATACTTAATGGATTGGCCCCCCACTCCACCCCTTCCAGGCCTTGCAAAGCTATCAGAAAATGTGAAGAAATCAGGGGTATCTTGCAGCTACCTCATATTGCCAGACAAGAATAGAATGTTCTGTTTTTCAGTGAGCATTTGCACCTTGAAAATTAGCAAACTCACATCTTGATTTATTGTTTTTGATTGTCTAGACTGAAGAAAATGAAGAAAATATTAATAGTGTAAATTAAACTTTAAAGCAAATTGTAGTCACATTGAGTTTTCTATTTATTTTATTTTTAATTTATGAGATAAAAAACCATTTCCATAACATAGCACAATTTTTTAAAATAATTACATTAGTCTTTTATTGCCGCCCCAGAGAACTGATTATTAAACATTTATCAGCACACTCTTAAGAAAAAAAACTCAGTTTCCACTTCTGTAAGGCTAAAGGCAAGAAGTTGTGAGTGGGAAATTAGTATGGCAGAAATGGAAATTAGTATGGCAGAAATTAGATATGGATCCACACTTAACACCATATACCAAGATAAGATCAAAATGGATCCAGGATTTAGGCATAAAGAGGGAGATAATAAATAGATTAGAGGAACAGAGGATAATCTACCTCTCAGACTTGTGGAGGAGGAAGGAATTTATGACCAGAGGAGAACTAGAGATCATTATTGATCACAAAATAGAAGATTTTGATCACATCAAACTAAAAAGTTTCTGTACAAATAATACTAATGCAAACAAGATTAGAAGGAAAGTAACAAATTGGGAAAATATTTTTAAAAACAAAGGTTCTGACAAAGGTCTCATTTCCAAAATATATAGAGAACTGACCATAATTTATAAGAAACCGAACCATTCTCCAATTGATAAATGGTCAAAGGATATGAACAGACAATTCTCAGAGGAAGAAATTGAAACTATATCCACTCACATGAAAGAGTGTTCCAAATCACTACTGATCAGAGAAATGCAAATTAAGACCACTCTGAGATACCACTACACACCTGTCAGATTGGCTAAGATGACAGGAACAAATAATGATGAATGTTGGAGGGGATGTGGGGAAACTGGGACACTAATACATTGCTGGTGGAGTTGCGAAAGAATCCAGCCATTCTGGAGAGCAATCTGGAATTATGCCCAAAAAGTTATCAAACTGTGCATACCCTTTGACCCAGCAGCGCTACTACTGGGATTATATCCCAAAGAAATACTAAAGAGCGGAAAGAGACATATATGTGCCAAAATGTTTGTGGCAGCTCTTTTTGTTGTAGCTAGAAACTGGAAGATGAATGGATGTCCATCAGTTGGAGAATGGTTGGGTAAATTGTGGTATATGAAGGTTATGGAATATTATTGCTCTGTAAGAAATGACCAGCAGGAGGAATACAGAGAGGCCTGGAGAGACTTAGGTCAACTGATGCTGAGTGAAATGAGCAGAACCAGAAGATCACTGTACACTTCAACAACAATACTGTATGAGGATGTATTCTGATGGAAGTGGAAATCTTCAACATAAAGAAGATCCAACTCACTTCCAGTTGATCAATGATGGACAGAGGTAGCTACACCCATAGAAGAAACACTGGGAAGTGAATGTAAATTGTTAGCACTAATATCTGTCTGCCCAGGTTGCATGTACCTTCGGATTCTAATGTTTATTGTGTAACAAGAAAATGATATTCACACACATGTATTGTACCTAGACTATATTGTAACACATGTAAAATGTATGGGATTGCCTGTCATCGGGGGGAGGGAATAGAGGGAGGGGGGGGTAATTTGGAAAAATGAATACAAGGGATAATATTATAAAATATATATATATATAATAAAAAAAAAGAAATAGAAAAAAAAAAAAAAGAAGTTGTGAGTGGTTCAGGGAATCTGCTTTGCTCTTCTCTCTCCATAGTTCTAGCCCAGTAAGACTCTAGCTACATCCAATCTTAAGCTTATGAGTCTCATTATGTCTATCAATGGCCATAGTGGCTAATTTTCTATTCTCTGGAGATATGAGCAACATACATCCAGGAAGCTTTAGCTTTGGAATCAAAGGACCTGGGTTCAAATACTGGTCCTATTATCTACTTACCTGTCTGACTTGAGGCAGACCTATATCCTCAACCATAAATTAAGAGTTGTCATGTAGAATTCTTCACAAATCTAAAGCACTACATAAATGCTAATTACTATTACTGTTATTGTATTTCAATTCCTCTCCCCTTGCTGCCATCACAGGGATCAAGAAATTGCCATTTGATCCCAAAGCACCAAGTTTTTCAGTGCCATGCCAGAGCATGTATGGCTCACCAGAATGTCCCAGGGAGCTCAGTTCAGTTCCTTGAACCCTCCATGCATCATATTCTAACAATTACATTATTAACTATTACCTTCCTCTAGTTCTGGACAAGAGAAATTTCATTAGTCACAGAGAGAGGAAATCCTTTCCACTCCCCTCCTAGACCTAGTACTCAAGTCTAATTTCCTTAGTCATTCATTATCACAAATGCTAATAAATGTAACTTTAAGGAGGTCAAATATATGAAGTGAGAACCCCTTCACACACCCCAAAACATGATTAGGTATTCTTCCTGAAATTCTGCTCCTCCACCATTTACAAAAATGAAGTAGCAGATTGGAAATCAACAGCATTTTCCTCTAAAGAGTGGAAACTCTCAGAAGACATCATTCTAAAGGTCAAAACTCTACAGATAGAAATTTGGGCTGATGAGCAGAGTTGTTTTCCCAATAAAGTTTTATATCCTACATTAATGAATCAACAAATCAGTACTTGCTGAACATCTTTTATGTGTCCAGAATTGCCCTTGACTTTTAAATTGAGAGATCCGTGTTATTTTTCTTAGCTGGCAATGCCAGCTTATACCCTGTCTTGGTTGAGTTCTGAATTTTTTGCCCTTTCATGGAAAGAAAACAGGCAGAAAAGGCTAGAGATGAAAGGACCCATTGAATTGATATGGGACTAAAGCGAAAACTCAACTAGCTGTGGTGGCTCACACCACCTATAATCCCTGCTACCGGGGAATTGGAGGATGGCCAATATTGAGTTCAGGAATTCTGAGATTCAATGGACCAATTTCTTACCGAGTTTGACATCAATTTGTGGAGCCCTTAGGATTGGGGTTGGGGTTTGGAGGGGGAAGAACCACCAGGTTTTTAAGAAGGGCCAAACCAGGGAAGGAGAAGGAAGGGGAAGGGAAAGGAAGAGGAGAAAAAGAGGGAAAGAGAAAGAGAGAGGAGAGGAAGAAGAAGAAAGGAGAAGGAGGGAGGAAAGAGAGAGCAGAAGAGAAGGAAGGGAAGGAAAAGGGGAGGGGAGAGAAGGAGAAAGGGAAGGAGAAGGGGAGGGGAGAGGAAAATCAGAAGGAAAGAGGTGGGGAGGAGAAGGGAAAGGAAGAGTTGGAAAGAAGGGGAAAGAAGGGGAAGGGAGGGAAGAGGAGAAGAGGGGAGGGAAAGGAAAGGAAGAAAAAGAAAGGGAAAGAGGAGGACAGAAGAAGGGAAAGAAAGGAAAGGGAGTGAAAAGAAGGTGAAGGGAGGGGAAGGAAGGGGATGGGAGAAGTTAAGCTATTTGCCTCAGTTTCCATGTTTGTAAAAATGAGCTGGAGAAAGAAATGACAAACCATGCAGTATCTTTGCCAAGAAAACCCTACATGGGGTCACAAATATGACTGAAGGACAATGGAACAAACACAACAAAGAGTAGAATAGGTTACTCTAGGAGATGGTGAGTTACCCCCAGGGGTGTGCTAGTAAATATTAAACAATTATCTCTCAGTAGGAGAAAAATGCATGTACAGCCCACTTTTTAAGTTTTGTCTGCATTCATATTTTCTCTATCACTCTCTTAACTCTTAACAATCAATAAAAAAGTCAATCTAGCCCCCTATATTTGATGATTTCAGATGTGTAAATGTTCCCACTAAAAGCAAGAATAAAGCCTAGGTAAAGAAATTCAGGCAATCAGAGCTTAGAGGGTCCTTGGGATATAGAATATCAATATCTTTGGCCAACAAGATTTTGGCAGATAAGTGCAGCTAAGTGACACAATGGATAAAATTCAAATCTAGCTTCAGACATTACTGTGTGACCCTGGGCAAGTCAATTAATCCTGTTTGCCTCAGTTTTCTCATTTGTAAAATAAACTGGAAAAGTCAATGCAAACTACTCTTGTGTCTTTGTCAAGAAAACCCCAAATGTGGTCACAGAGAGATGGCCATGACTGAAACAACTTTAAAAAAACTGCAATAACAACAATTTGGCAAAAAGGAAAATGGTGGCTATTGGACCACAACCTGTAGACTTGTTGATCTTAACCAAAACCAGTGGTTGAGGAGCAGTAGGATAGCATTATCTTTAACAGTCTCATTCATCCACTAACTGCTGCTGTTGTGTCACTACTCCAGGAATAGATATAAGGAGAGAGAAAATAGCCACCCTCACAGACACTGCCCCCAGTGACTGGCATAGGGACAAACCATGGATGAAGGATGCTCTGGGCTGTGGAGACCAATAGCTTTTCTCAATCCCAACCCCACATCCAGATGGCAGCAGGAATGAGGCAAGGGTGAGGACAGAGGGAGGTTAGAAAGAGGGCTACCAGCTGGTGCCGATCAGCTCATCCCACTTCCAAGGAAGAGCCTTGAAATAATAGCAAACCTCCTGCTCAGATATTTGTTCTACAAAAACAGATCTAACTCCGAACCCGCCCAACACCTGTTGAGCAACACTGACCCTCTTACGGGATTTGGATTTACACTGGCTCCATCTAACACCCCATAAAGGAGGCCACCGATGCAAAAGATTAAAGAATGCTATTAAGTAAGTTGTTTTACTTCTTTTGAGACAGAAAGAAATCTGCAAAGTGAGAGAGAACTTTCCCTGGTTATTTACTCTCCATTCCTGAGAATTTACTCCATTACTTGAATAGCCTTATATAAGCCGCCTAAGTCCGGTCATGACAGAGCTTTATAAGGTGCAAATGTTGAGGCAGAGCCAATACTGTATTTGGGGGGTAGGGGGGAAGGGGAAAAGGCAATGGAACAACCATCCTGGCCGAAATGGAAAGTTAGCACTAATAAAAACTCCTGCTGTTGGCATGATTTCCAGATCCCAGGGGACAGATGAACAAGGTTTCACACCAGTTCCATGAAGTCCCCAGCAAAGTGCCTGGATGTGATAGACATTAAGACCCAACACAATACAGTTGCTACCTCTCCTGGGTTCTCCCTTTATGAAAGTCTGTAAAGTCCTCTCTGGGTCTGAAAACATCTGTTCTGGAGTAAAAGAGCTCTCTTGCCTTCTTAACTTCCACAGAGTGTGTCCCTGGTGTTGGGGAAGTGTGAAGTGTCACAGTACAAAGGAAGGTGCACTTCTCCAGCCTTCCTTTTTTTAATCATTTCTTGGGTATTACTTGCCAATTTATTAAGTCCCTTGGATATATTATCTTTGGGGATAGCCATAGTGCTTTAGTTTGGGGGAATAATGAATAGTCCAAGGATAATCTGTCTTCCATATTCAATTAACCACATAACATTGGATGGCAATTTTCTGTACTGGAGCTTCTTAAACTTTTTCTACTTGTGACCCTTTTTTTATCTGAGAAATTCCTCCATGACACCAGATAGACATGTATATAAAGTAGGTGTATGAAGCAAATATTTACTAATAATAAATCACAATTTCATGACCCCCACATTCAATTAAGAGATGCCATACAGGGTCATGAACCACAGTTTAAGAAGCTATATAGGATCCTCTCCTTTCTTTCCTTCATTCCAAAGAAATAAATGATCCTCCCTAAAATATGATCCACATTTCTTTGCTACTAAAGAGTCATTTGTGTCATCTAAATCTTAAAATATCCCTTCACTTTGCCCATATAGACCTAGCCATGAAATCTAGTTCTTTGTCGGAAAGGTACTCTAATAAATCCATATGAGGAATAATAGCATCTCAGAATTGGAAGGAATCTGGGGGCTATCTACTCCACATACTCCCTGTATGTGACGAAGAATCTTCTCTACAATTAATAAATATAAAAGAATCCTTGAACCAGTTACAAGTATTCATTCATACACCAAACATTAAGTATTCAACTTAAGTTAATGATTTTAACACTCCTATAATAACTCAACAATCCTTCTGACAGTCCTGTGGGATAGCTGGAATAAAACAAAAAATTTTGGTGGGGATGGAAGGTTTTGAGGGGGAAGATAATTTGAAGAACTTCTTGATGTGAAAAAATGGACACTAATACGAAATCACCTGGGATCATGAGAGGTTAAATCAATTTCCTATGAACACATAGTATGTTTCATAGGCAGGACTTAAATTCAGGTCTTCCTTATTCTAAGCTTGGCCTTCCATCCATCATGTCACACATAAAATATTATTATCCCCATTTTACCTATGTATAAACTGAGAGGGGAAATGTTTACCCATCACATGGATGGAAAGGTGTAGAGACTGAACTAGACTACTGATTCCAAGCGCAGTGTTTTTCCTACACAGATTGTATACAAACCTATACAGCAAATGCAGTAGGTCAGTGCTATCCTCCCATTTAAGGACTAAAGTTATTTTCCTCTGAAGCCATGAGCCAATTAATGATAGCATTTATACTTTCCAGAAATCTTCTGTCTATATTGTTTCATTTGGTCCTCAGATATTTCTGCAATTAAGGAGGAGAGAATTGTTGTTCCATTTGACCAAGGAGAAAACTCAGATTCTAAGAATTGACTTGTTCTGAGTCACACAGTGTAGCAGCTAGGCTCACTGTGTATGATCTGGAGCCCAGGTTTCCTAACTACCAGTCCAAGATTCACCCCACTCCACCCTGCTACATTCCTTCATAATATGGGAGAAAGTAAGGAAATAAGAAGCCCTGGAAAAATCCTTAAATCTTGAGGTAAAAAAGATACAAGTTTGAATTTGTAATCTCCCAGAATATAAATTCCTTAAAGGCATGGGTGGTTTAATTTTTTGTTTAAATTTTTATTTCTGAGCTTTACAAACATTATATTTGGTGGCATTTCCATATATGTAATAGAATAGAAAAAAAAGAAATTAGACATGCAACTGCAGGTCTCTATTTTGAACAGCTTACTTTTCTTTTTAAATATAGAACAAATTCAATAACTAACTTTCAAAACTATTCAGCTCCTCACTAATTCTTTCTAGTTTCAACTATTTTCTTCTGTGAATATTTTTAAATATTCCACTGATTCTATTTTCTTTTTTTTCTGCATTAGTCAGAGTTCTTAACTACTTTAGTCATTCTTTATGCTGTGGTTATTGTATAAATCAATCTCCTGATTCTACTCACTTCCCTTTACATCAGTCCATACAGGTAGTCTCAAGTTCCTTTAAAATAAGCCTTCCATCATTTCCTATTCTTACTACTTAATCATAATCATAACCATAATGGCTAGTATTTATAGAATGCTTTAAGATTTCCAAAGAGCTTTATAAAATTTATTTCATTTAATTCTCACAACCTTAGGAAATAGGTGCTATCATTATACCCATTTTACAGATAATAATTTTATATAGTTATGTGCCAGACACTGTACTAAGCTCTTTAAAATTATTATCTTATTTGATCCTTACAACAACTATGTGAGATAGGTATTACTATTATTCACATTTTACAGATAAGAAAACTAAAGTAATTAAAGGTTAAATGATTTTCCCACAATCATACAGATAGTAAGTATATAAGCCTGGGTTTGAATTCAGATCATCTTGATTCCAGATCCAGTGAACTACCCATTTCATCATCTAATTGCCTTTACTAGGAAAGTGAAGCAACAGAAATTGTGACTTTTCCAAAATCACATAGCTAAAAAGTGTCTAGATTGGATTTGAATTCAGGTCTTACTTATACTAGGTCCAGAATTCTATCTACCTACCTACCTTCCATTATAGCCATATATCATAATTTGTTCAGCTACTCCCCGACTGATGGGCAATCCCTTAGTTTCCAGTTCTTTGATATATCAAAAAGATCTGTTATAAATATTATTATGCACATGAGTAACTTTCCTCTTTCTTTGACATCTTCAGAATGTAGACATAGTAATAGTATTTCATAATCAAAGAATATGGGCAGTTTAGTATAAAATTCTTGAATTGTGAGGATCTGGTCCTCTGCTCAATTATAATCCTTCTCTGGGAGGAGATCTGTAAAATCTTTTCCTCTGTGCGCAGGTTTCTTGGGAGCTCTGAATCTCCTCCAACTCTTGTCCTTCCTCAAATCAGACTGGTCTCCTCTCAGCCTGCCTGGCGTCAAAACTTTATCCCAGAGTCGATTCTCTCAGACCCAATGCTGCCCTTCTTTTATCCTCCCAGAGAATAGGCAGGTGAGAACTCATTGGGGCGTGGGGCAATACTTCCACCAATTAACTTGCTCCTCTTAGAATTCCTAAGGTGTAAACTCCCTTTAAAGGCCTGAACCAAAGGTCTGAGCCAGAGAACTGGCAAGACAACCTGAATTCTCACCTTGTCACTGTCCAGACAACCTGAGTTCTCATCTGGTAATCCTAACAATTTAGTAATTTGGTGGGCAAAATTCAAATTGTCTGCTAGCTTTGCTATTCCAATTGACAGCTCGATCAACAGTCCTGTTTCAGCTTAGCCCCTCCCAACATCCACCATTTTCTTTTTACGATAACTAATCTGTGTGATTGTGGATATAAGGTGTAAACTCAGAGTTGTGCTGATTTGTAATTCCCTCATTATTGATGATTTGAAGCTTTTTTCCATATTGCTATTAAAATCTTAAATTTCTTTTCTTAGGAACTACATTCTAGATATTTGGATTATATGTCAATTAGAGAATGGCTCTTATTCCTATTGATTTAAATAAACTCTTTATGTCCCAAAAAAGAGACTTTTATCTTGCTACAAAGATTTTTTCCTCCCAATTAACTGCATTTTGATAGAAAATCTTATGTAATAAAAATTGTCTATTTCTTCTATCTTTTTTATAGTCATGAACTTTTCTCTTATCCCTAGATCTAAAAAAGCAATTTCTTCCACAATCCTTGAATTTATTTATAATGTGACCTTTACATAAATAAGTTGTTTATATAGTATGAAATATTAGTCTTCACCTAATTTCTTCCAGGCTGCTTTTCAATATTCCTAAGAGTTTTTGATTAAGCATTTACTATATGCTAAACACTATACTAATGCTACAAAAAGTAAAGAAGAGTGACCCAGCTCTCAAAGAACTCATACTGTACTCAGAGGAAAATAAATATGACAGGATCCAGCTACAGGGTCTATGGAAAGGGCTTAAGGGTAATTGGTGTAATGAATTTCAAGATCTATGGTGGGCCTAAGAATGGAAGTGGGTCAAGGATCCCATTCCACTAAGCATGGGTATTCAGTAATCAGTGTCTAGGTAAGGGGGGAAAGGGGAAAAGAAGGCTCTGGAAGAAAGATTGGGAGTGAACTCTATGATAGCCTAAGATGGATAAAAGGAAGAATCCCAGTTGGAGCTAACTCTGATTAGGAACCAGTCAGATGCCACAGGAGTGGCCTGAAGCCTAAGAAGAACAAAGGGATACCCACTTGGAGGCCCACTTGTGGCCCTCCAATCAACTCTGGATATGATTTAAAGTGATCTGTGATAGTCAAAGATCAAGAGGATACCAGATGAACATAACTTCAGGGATCTTGGATAGCCCACAGTGAGGGGGAAAGGGGTCTCTTTGGCACAAGCTCTGGATGGGGTGCCCATGGGTTCGATGCTACTTGTAACTGGAATTAAATAAGAATGCTAAAACTTGTACTACATATATCCCAGGGTTGTATATATTTAACTGATATAGAGATGGGATGATATTTGTTAGGTAACATGCCTATAAGTAGGACTTTTTATTAAAGAAAAATTTGGAAAAATAATACCCTTCTTCATCTACTCATATGTTATAGTCTTTAAATGATAAAGGCATAGATATAGATATAAGCTAGATATAATGCCCAATATCATAGGTGCTTAATAAATGTTTATTGATTAATTGATATATAGATTCAGATAAAGATAATACAGATGGATAGAAATAGAGGTAGAAATAAGGATAAATAAATGAATGCAAAAAATGATTTCCTTTTCTTGAAGATATTGGGCCTTATGAGCAGGAGGATAAAAATATGCAGTATCCTGAACATGAAGCTAACAGGATTTTATATACACCTATATCCGCATACACAATTAACACATATAAGTGTGTATTTGCATATATATATATATAAAATATATATAAATTAGAGACAGAAATATGATATAATGAACCTAAAATAGTCCAAAAGCACTAGAATTGAAGGCTTTGGGTTCAAATCTTGACTATTAAGTGACATCAACTTCCTGAGTCTCAGTTTTTTATATGCAAAATAGGAATAATATTTATACATTTCCCACAGAGTCGGAATGCAAATAAAATGAGACAAAATGTATAAAGTTCTTGTTACCAAAAAGATATACAAATGTATAAGTTGTTCTCAATGAAAATCTCTTCTCTACCTGGGTCTAGAGGTAGAAAAAAATCTAGTACAACAATGAATAATTCAGAAAGCATTGATTGAGTATTATTTATGTTAATAGCCTGGTTTTTAATGGGACATGCCAAAAATTCTAAACATGAGGCTTACCATCAAGACGTTTGCAATCTAACTAGAGAGACAAGACATGGAATGAGAGTATCCACTGACATATTAATTAGAAGTCAAATAGTCTTCTGATAAATAGTTATATGACTTTGGATAAATAACTTCCCTTCCTTAGATCTCAGTTTCCCCATCAAATAAATGGGTTAGACCAGATGATGTCTACAATCCCATTCCAATTCTAAATCTTAGGAAAGCTATGAATGGTATCTTTCAGAGTAATGAGTGACCCCAAGTGTTTTGCCTTGACTTGTTCATTAAACATTTAACTAAGAACTTTACGTTACAGATGGGATAGATTTATTTAATAGATTAACTAATATCATTTTTAAAAGACAGAATTTTTCCTTACCTATCAAAACATTCAACAAATCACATAGCCCAGAGATTTCCCATTCCTAAGAATGTTAAGTATTTACAACAATATGTTAAGTATTTTTTTTTCAGTTTGGGCATTTCTTCCACTGATGTAAATGATGAGCCCTCTTTTCTTTATTATATGATCTTTAAATGTTGTAATGGGTGAAAAATTCATTTCTGTATAGCCAAATGATGAACTGTTGGACTCAAATGATGAACACATAACCCATTATCAATCCAGCTGGATAGGACCTGCTAGATCTGATTTTTCTATAGAGAAGTACAATGGCAAAGTGATTAGAGAACTGGCTTTGAATCAGGAGGAAATCAGTTCAGATTATGTCTGACACTTCCTAGATAAGGGGATTTCATCTTGTAATGAGAGCCTGTGAAGTTGATCTTTCATTTAATATATTGATAATTGTATTTCAGTATTGGTGATTTATTTTATAATCTGTTGGATTTGATTTTATGCATTTGAAAATATGATTCTGAGAACTCCAGTCTTCACCAGACTGCCAAAGGGTCCATGATACAAAAATGGCCAAGGAATCCACCCAAACTAATTTTCCAAACAAATCTTCATATTCTTTGAACTTTCATCTTGTGATATGCTCCCCCTTTCTTTCTGTCCATGTTTCAAGGACTTAAGATCCTAGATATAGAACTAGAAATGACTTTGAGGTCATCTCTTTCTATCCTTTGATTTTAAAGATGAAGAAATTTATCAAAAGCTGGCAAAGCCTATGGTGTCCTTTTCCAAATTGTGTTTTCAAATGCATAAAAGAAAATGTACCAGATTAAAAGGAAACCAGCAACACTGAAATATAGTTATCAATACATCAAAAGAAAAATCAAGTTCATAGACTCTCATTGCAAGATAAAGTTCACTTGTCTAGGAAACATCAGACAGGATTGAATCCTGCCTAGTTTTCAATCCCTTTTGCATCCTATTTCTCTACAGAATATAATTTCAATAATAATTATTTCATCTTTCTAAAAGACAGTTTCCTCATCCACAAAATAAGGGCAATAATAATTGGTATGGTGTTTTTAGACAAACAGCACAAACAGCATAATACAGTAAATTGTGACGCCAGAAAGAAATGGGTTCAAATCCCTTTTCAAATACAAACTAGGTGACTTCAGATACAATCACCTCAACTCTCTGAAAGTCAGTTTTCTCATCTATAAGATGGAGGTAATGCCATTTGTTTCACAAAATTGTTGTGAGAATATAGGAATTAGTCTATTAAATACTTTACAACAGCCTAATGTATCCAAAACTGCTATGATGAGTTTTAATTAAGTATTGCACAAGAATTGTCAGACACAGACAAGTTTGGCTAGAACTAGATTAAAATGGAATTGGGAAGTAGTTGACAAAATTCAATAAAACTTAGATACATACAGCCATGGGATCCATAACTATAGTTTAGTAGCCCCCCATTTCTGAGATTGACACACTATTGTAAATTGAACTTCAGTGGTGTCTGTTAATTGCAGTTTTAACAAACCAAGACTTTGGTGACTGAGCTCAAAGTGAATGCTTTGATTGGTCAGAGTCAGTAAGTGAGAGTTTGCCTATTAAGTTTAGAATGCAAAAGAAAAAGAAGAGATTAGAAAGCCTTGAGCATGAAGACAAGGATTCATCTGTAGAATTTAGGTTCTACAGAAAATTAGACAACAGAGCTCCTTTTTTTGTCTGCAATTTTTTGGAGATATCAGTCTACAAATGAAATAACTAAAATGTACTGAGGTCAAACTGGGAAAAACAACACTCAAGACAGTCTCTATGTTCAGGGATTTTATAGCTTCCTTGAAAAGACCAAATAGAAACAGATGAAAAAAAAATTTACAAAATAAGGTTGTGTTGCCCAAAGGAATAGTATGAATCCTGCAAATGGTGGCCATAGGCAAGAGATCATTGTGAGACTGGGCTATAGGGAAGACATCATGGAAAAGGCTGGTTTCAGAGAATTCTCTTAATACCTATATAACATCGGTCAAGTAATTTAACCTCTTAGCCTCAGTTTGAGATGACCTCTAAGGTCATTTCAGTTTTATATCTAGAATCTTAGGTCCTTGAAGCATGGGATGGAATGGAAAAGAGAGCACATCACAGGAAGGCAAAATGAAAGTACAGAGATAGGATCATAAACATTTGTTGGCATTTTTGTATCATAAACCATTCAGCCGTCTTGCAAAGTCCATCAAGTTGTCAGGATCAGGTTTTTAAATGCACAAAATAAAATATATCAGATTACAAAGGAAACCAGCAATGTTGAAGTGCACTGGATATATTTTAAAAATCAAGCTCATGGACCTTCCATACTAGATGGAGTTTACATAAGGGAGTATTTGGAAAAGACCTAAAATGCTAAGTTCAGGAGTTTGGGATTTATCCCAAGCAATGTAATGAACATTGTGAGTAAAAAAATTCATTTAAAATTATGGACTTCTCTATTTGCTTAGTTTCCCTTAGTAATGAAACAGCTATGGTCCTTCCATCTGAACACAAGTAGTACATGTAGACCTGAATATAGAATGTCACCAGACAAAGAATTAGGAGCTTTGTAAAGGCTCTACTCCCAGGTGAATGAAGGAGGGGAGAGGAATCCAGAATATCCAGGGAGTCAGGTCTGACTATTTTATTAGTGAGCATGTTAGGAAGCAGGAGCCGGAAAGGAGAAATGTGATTTGGAAATAGTTTGGAAGTCAATTGGGCATGGAGAGACAGGGAGGTTATTCCAGATGTGGAAGGACAGGGTTAGAGGAGGAAGTGAGGGGGAGAGGGTAGGGAACTATGGGGAAGGGTCAATTATTCCCTCCACAGAAATCAGCCCAGAAGAGAAAAAATGAAAAACTCAGATGGGAGGGCACAATGCCCCTTGCAAGAAAGAGCTGCCGGGCATGTGGATGCAGCAGAAAAAACTTGAAAGCTTAAGAAGAAGAAAAATACAAAAAAGAGCAAGCTAGTTGTGGGAGGAATATTTTTTTCTTTTTAATATAAAGTTGTTATTCTCAAATCTCAGCAATGACATGTCTTTTTAAAGAATGATCAGATAAGGAAGCAAAAGGAGACTTGTTTTAAACTTCACAGAACCCATGGTAGGACAATATTTACATTAAATTTAAAAGCAAATGAAATAACAGGTCAGTGAACATTGAGAAGTTTTGCCAGTTAATGTGCATTTATTACTGACAGATAACCAACAGGCTAGGTTTTGAATGATAATAGGATGATAGGAATCGGGGAAGAAAGGCCTGAGCAGGCAGTCTTATGAACTTTCATGAAAAAATAGTTTCTTCAACTGTCTTTCTAATGCTAAAAGTACTTTAATGAAGAGGAATAAGAATTTAAAAGTTTAGGTTTTTTTTGTTCCCTTTGGATATGGAATGTGCTCAGATTTTAGATGATGAATATGAGTGAGGGAGATTTGGGACTCTTACAAAATAGAAAATTTGACCACATAAGGAAGCAGAATAATCTAAATACATTAAGTTCATTAATTGGAATGGTTTTGTCAAAACACTTTTAATTTTGTTGAGAATAAATGTCCCTCTTTTTATTGCAATGATTTGTTAAAAAAAAAAAAAAAAAAAACTATAAGCCCACATTCAAGATTTGGAAAGACCTTAAGTGATTATCTAGTCTAGAGGTTCTTAAACCTAAGAGTCTGTGAATCTGATTTTTTTTTCAATATGTTGATAATGGTTTTTCAATATAACTGGTTTCCTTTGTAATCTGATGTATTTTGTGTTATACATTTAAGAACCTGATCTAGAGAAAGATATTGGGCTGTGAAAGGAGCACTCTCTCTCTCTCTCTCTCTCTCTCTCTCTCTCTCTCTCTCTCTCTCTCTCTCTCTCTCTCTCTCTCTCTCTCTCTCTGTCTCTCTCTCTCTCTCACTCACACACACACAGACTCAAGAAATACTAGTTAAGTATAACATCCTCATTTTATAAAGAAGAAACTGAGGACCACAGAAAAGAAGGGGTTTGCCCAAGTTAATGCAAGAGCTGGATCTAAACTCATTCTCTAACTTTAGATCTATTACCCTTTCCACTGTATTATGTGATGACCTCTAAAGACAAGTGATGGCCCACTTAAATCCAATTCACATACAAGTCAAGACATTGGAGAATGAAGGACCAATGACTATAGAATGTTAGGATGTGAAAACTAGAAAAGAGTATGAAAAGTGGTAATTCTTCATCCTTGGATCAGACAATCAAGGAGTATTGTCTGAATACCCACTGCATGTCAGACATTGTGCTAAGTCCTAGATACTCATTCTTTAGACTCTTGAGTTGACTGCTAAAATACACATATATGAACTCTCAATCTACTTTTCCCCCATGTAATTTTTTTTCCTGAGACAATTGGAGTTAAGTGACTTGCCCAGGGTCACACAGCTAGGAAGTGTTTAATGTGATCTCAGGATCACATGTGATCTCAGGTCCTCCTGACTTTGGGGCTGGTGCTCTATTCACTGCACTACCTAGCTGCCCCCACGTGTAAATTTAAAGAAAGGTAGTAGCCATAGAGCAGAATATTTACGATGTTGGAAATGAGCAAACACTTTCTCTGTCCCTCAATCTCAGTTTGCTCATCTCTAAAAAAGAAACAGTGAAAAAAGATACCTTCAAAGGTCCCTTCTCACCTCAACTCCTAGCACCTTATAAACAGGAGTGACAGAGAACAGAAAGGATCGTGTCTATGGTTAACTCACTCATTCGGCAAATTGGTTATTGCCAAGGAAGTGGTAGTAGGTCAGAGTAATTGGATCCGAGGGATGACTTTATCTATGGTAAATGAAGTCCTTCAGAGCACCAAGGCTAACCCTTGCTGAGTGACACCCTCCTAATGGTCTCAGGATGCCCCAAAGGGTTAGAACACGGGATTTGGTTACAGAAAACCTTGAGCAAGTCATACGTGATGTGGCTCGCCTCCTGGTCGCTTTAAAGCGTCTCAGTTTCACTATGCGGGAGAGTTCCCCCCGAGTTGTTTTATTACAAAATAAAATGCCTATTAAGAAGTCAAACCCATGCCCAGGCCTACAGAGTGGTCATTGTAAGATATGCAAAGGGTGACTCTCAGCAGGGGTGACCTGAGCACAGCCTTTACTTGTTTTGCCCACTGCAGCCACCAGGGGGTGGGGGGTGGGGAGAACCAATTAATTCATCGAATTGGGCAGGGTGTCCAGCATTCCTTTACTCACTGGCAAAAGCAGCATCTATGCAAATAGAATTTTCCATTTTTTCAGGAAGAGGCTGGAGGCGGAGAGTAAGAATAAGGGGCAATAGAGAAAAAAAGCGAGTGGGAAAGCAAAGTCAGGTTCAATGATTTTATTGAGGTCGAGGCAATCCCCATGGGCCTTTCCCAGGTAAATGCTCCCCAGTTTCCACGGGCATCCTGCCTGCATTCGTATCAGGAGGAGTCGGGCCCGGTGTCTGGTGATTTGAACATGAAGAAGTCCCCAACTGGCAATATTGGGGCGTGTAAATTATTCTTCTGCGTCAAGATTTGGCATGACCAGGGTCAGTGCTGCAGAGGGAACAGAAAAACCTTTCATTAGCCTCTCAGGAGATATTAAAAAAAGAAAATAAAAAGTAAAGCCTTTCAAAGAAGAAATTTCAGCCCTCAGCAAAACTGGTGAAAAATCAAGTTTTTGTGGTTTCAATAAAAGCAAAGGATTCTGTGGTTTTCCCTCAAATTTTTCACCGTTTTCCATAAAAACAAAAGCCAATATTTGAAACCGTTTTTCCTATGAAAGTGGCAACATTTTGCCTGGGGACAAATGTTTGGGAGAGGAAAAAAAAATCTCTACCTCGTTCCAGGCCTGTGAAATTTCCCGTTTTGTTCCTTCAGAAACCACTGACTTGCCTGGCAGTCGTCAAATTTCACCTGTAGCCAAATTTATATACCCTGGATCATATAAATGTGCTTTGGTAGGAGAAACTCCACACCATGAAGAAAAGATTCATTCCTTGGAGTTATGGAGCTAAAAATAAGGGAAAGCATTTTACGTTCTGGAGAGTGGCTCAGGAAGGTGGGGGCATGACTCATGACCATCACTGAGGTGACTTCTGACGCATAAGTTTGGGTTTGACTGAAACCCAGCTCCACGAGGTCCAAAAATTGCTCCTACCTAAAGAAAACCCATTTTTTTGTGTTTTTTGCAATTAGAAGGGACCCTAACGGTCTTTTTACCAGAAGTCCCTGCTCGGTAACTAAGGCTTAGATCAAGGAAGTAGCTTGTCCCAGATTAGCGGTATAATTGGAACTAGAACACAAAGGTTCCCAATTCAATGCCCTTTTCACAACAGCATTTCACTTCTCTGATAATTCCATTCTTTAAGCTGATATATTTCATAATCCTAGAAATAATACATACTTTGCTCCTAGAGCAAAAGAATTAAGACTATTGGTAGTAGTAAGTGATTTGTACCCATTTTTGTTCTGAAGTAATGAACAGAATTAAAGGGGGAAACAAGCAAAACAGTTTTCTTTTTTCCCCTGGGGCAATTGGGGTTAAATGACTTGCCCAAAGTCACACAGCTCCAAAGTATTGTGTCTGAGGCCACATTTGAACTCAGAGTACTGGCCCTGAAGTCAGGAGGACCTATCTACTGTACCATCTAGCTACCCTGTGAAACATTTTTCTATTTTCTAGAAGTAAGATTGTTTTGTTTTGAGGATTATCCTCAAGCCTTCTAGAGAATATATCACATTTTTTCAGGTTTTGGTAGGAGAAATTAGAAATACCCCAGTCCTACCGCTCTTTGAGTATATGGAGCCTCTAGTGTCCAGACTACTAATCCCTGAGATCACCATATCTTAGAGCTGCAAGGAAATTTCAAAAATATCCAGTCCTGTCATCTTTACTCCAAAAAAATACCCCTTTCCAGAGTTTCCAGAAGAAAGTCAACTATCCTCTGTGTGAATCCTTTGGGACTCAGTCCCTTGAGAGACAAGGTAACATTGAAAAGTTAGCATTCTATTTAAGTCATTCACCAATTGATAAATAGTAAAAGGATATGAACAATTTTTCAGATGAAGAAATTAAAACCATTTGTAGTTATATGAAAAAAATGCTCTAAATCATTTTTGCTTAGAGAAATGCAAATTAAGACAACTCTGAGGTACCACTTCAAACCTCTCATATTGGCTAAAATGACAGGAAAAGAGACCAATAAATGTTCGAGGGGATATGGGAAAACTGGGACACTGATACATTGTTGGTGGAGTTGTGAAATGATCCAACCAAATTGCTGAAGAGCAATTTGGAACTATGCCCAAAGGGCTATAGAACTCTACATACCCTTTGATCCAGTTGGCACTATTGGGTCTGAATCCCAAAGAGATCATAAAAGAGGGAAAAGGACCCACATATACAAAAATGTTTGTAACAGCTCTTTTTGTAGTGACAAAGAACTGGAAAGTGGATGAGGATGCTCAGCAATTGAGGAAGGGCTGAATACGTTATGGCATATGAATGTAATGAAATATTGTTTTATAAAAAATGATGAGCAGCCTGATTTCAGAAAAGCCGGAAAGACTTATATGAATTGATGTTGAATAAAGTGAGCAGAACTAGGAGAACATTGTACATAGTAACAAGAAGATTAAGTGATGATCAGTTGTGAAGAACTTGGCTTTTCTCTGCAATGTGATGATTCAAAACAATTCCAATAGACTTGGGATGGAAAATGCCATCAACACCCAGAGAAAAACCTGAGGAGACTGAATGTAAATCAAAGCATAGTATTTCACCTTTTTTGTTTGCTTGCTTGCTTTCTTTTCCTTTCTCATGAGTTTTTTTTTTCTTTTTGGTTTGATTTTTCTTACACGATATGAAAAATAATGGAAACATGTTTAGAAGGATTGCATATATTTAACCTATATCAGATTGTTTGCTGTCTTGGGGTAGGGGAGAGGAAAGGAAGGGAAGAAGAAAAACTTGGACACAAAATCTTACAGAAATAAATCTATTTCTGTAACTAGCTTTACATGTATATTTGGAAAAACAAAATACTATTGAGGAAGAAATGTTGGCATTCTAAACTTGCAGCCATAAATATTTTGACGTGAATTATATCTTGGACTCTTAGTAGTTATGTGATTGTGGGCAATCATTCTGCAAAGTGCTTTGCAATTCCTAAAACATGAAATTCATGTCTTCTGCCACTGGCCCTTCAGTCTCATGAAATACCCTGTTCTGTTTTCAGACAACTCCAACTATTAGAAAGCTCTCCTTTATGATTTACATGAATTGATACAAAGTGAAGTGAACACAACTGGGAGACCATTGTACATAGTAACAGCAATATGGTGTGATAAATAAATGTGAATGATTTAGTCATACAATGATCCAAGACAATTCCAAAGGACTCATAAGGAAAAATGTCATCCACTTCCAGAGAAAAAACTGAAATCTGAATAGAGAACAAAGTATAATAATATTTTTCATTTTTTTCTTCCTTTCTCTTTTTGTTTTTGTTTGAGTTTTCTTGTACAAAATGACTACTAGAGAAATGTTTTACATGATTGATATATATGACCTATGTCAGATTGTTTACTGCCTCAGAGAGAGAAGGGAAGGGCTAGAATTTGAAATTCAAAACTTTTTAATGTTAAAAATTGTTTTAATATGTAGTGGAAAGAAAAAGAGGGGAAGCTAGGTGGTGCAGTGGATAGAGCACTAGCCTGAAATCAGGAGGACCTGAGTTCAAATGTGACCTCAGACACTTAACACTTCCTGGCTATGTGACCTTGGGCGAGTCATTTAATCCCAATTGCCTCAGCAAAAAGAAAAAAAAAGAAAAGAAAAAAAAGAAAGCTTCCCCTTATGCTGAGCTTATCCTTCTCTTGTAGACACAGAAAACAAATCTGCTTCTTCTTACTCAAAGTCTTCAAATATTTTAAAACAGTTAAAATAATTAGAGCCAATTTTTTTTATTTTTAACATTATTTAATATTATTTTATTTTTCCAAATACATGCAAAGATAGTTTTCAACATTCATTTTTATAAATCATTATGTTCTAAATTTTTCTTTCTCCCTCCCTCACTTTCTCTCTCCCCAAGATAGCAAGCAAGCTGATATAGGTTAAATATGTTCAGTCCTTTTAAACATGTTTCCAAATTTGTCATGTTGTACAAGAAAAAAACAAAAGGGGAAAAAATCATAAGAAAGAAAACAACAAAGAAAAAGGTAAAAATATGATGCTTCAATTCACATTTACTGTCCATAGTTCTCTCTCTGGATGCAATTGTATAGCTAACATTTGTTAGCCTTTAAGATTGCCAAAGAGCTTTGCAAATATAATCTTTTCCTATTTTCACAACAGTCCTGGGAGATAGGTGCTATTATGATCTCCATTTTATGCTATAAGGAAATTGAGGCAGGCAGAGGTTAAAAGACTTGCCCATGGTCATATATAGTTAGTACAGTGTCTCATAAGATTCTTTCTGACTTCGAATCTAACACTGTCCACTAAGCCATGCAGCTGTCTCTATCATGTTGTGCCTTAGTCTTTTCTGGGCTAACTGTTCCCAATTCCTTCAATTGGTCCTCATACGACATGGTTTCCAGTCTCTTCCTCATCCTTGTCTGAATAAGACCCAATTGTCAGTGTCTTTCATTCATTTATTTTTTCCCTATGGTCTCCCTTTTCTGAGTATGGCCCAGATAGTCAATGTCTCTCTTTCACTTAATTATTCACCGAAGAAATACATGTTAAGCACTTCCCATATACAAAGCCATGTGCTAACAAGAGTCTCTTCTCTCAGTGTTTTAACTGGACATGATTCTGTAATCCTCCCTCAAATTTTTCACTATTTTCCATAAAACAAAAGCCAAAATTTGAAATTCTTTTCCTCTAAAAATGGCAACATTTTGCCTGGGGACAAATTTTTGAGAGAAAAAAATAATCAGATGTATTCTGATTGGTGTAGAGCAGCCGTTCTCAAAATGTGATCCAGGGACCAATAAATATTCAGGAGATCATTGAAGTCAAAATTATATTCAAAATAATGCTGACTTTTAATTTCTAAATGGGGAAATATCAATAAATATAGCCCACATAAACAAAATCTCTTTGGAGAGTTCTCCATAATTTTAAGAGTATAAAGGCATCATGAAACCAAAAAGTGTGAAAATTATTGGTATAGAGAACAATGTCAGTGTAGACTATAACACCATTGTGTAGCACAGGGCCAGTGTAGAGGGAATAATATCAGTCTAGATTACCATACTGATATAGAATACAATGCCAGTGTAGACTACAGTACCAGTACAGCAACAATATAGGGGAAAATGCTGATGTAGAACACAGCATTGGTATAGACTATAAGGCAATTCTCAGCTTTTTTATGGTGAATAATACTTCACTCTGTCACTTCTCATATTACTAGACCCTCATTCAAATTAAAAAAAAATCCATGCTTAATCCCAGTAACCTCTTGCACAAAACCAGATAGTAATAAATAAACATGCCATCAAAGACAATTTTCTAAACATTGTAAAATTTTGTTATGGCTTGAAGTCAGAAGGCAATGTTTTTATAATCATCATTCTTTAATACCAATATCAGCTTTCTGTCAGTTAAAGGTTGTGCTGTGTTCTGATCATTAGCAGACATAATGATTTAAATTAGTGAATCATAAGATGAGAGAAACAATGAAAAAGAAATAGAGAAAAGAGGAATAATAAGACAAAAGAGACTGAGAAAAAAAGAGTGCAGTAAGAGACAAAGAGAAAGAGTAGGAGGGTTAGAGAAGGGAAAGAAAGAATGAGAAAGATACAGAAAGAGGAAGAAAGAAAAATAATGAGAAAGATGGAATAAGCAAAAAAAAGAAGAGAGAGCATGCACACACACAAGAAAAAAGAGCATAGTTTTTTAAATCATTGGACCTTGGATTATAGACACAATTCTATGGTCAACCCATTGTGTTATCTTTGACAAGCTACTTTTCCTCACTTAGACAAGAGACTGGACTGACTGGTCTCTAAGGTACTTTGCTGGTTATTCTACACCCTAAAGTCTCTAACAGGACATCTTAAACTTTTTCCCCTGTATGCAGCTTTTTTTTTGCCTGAGAAATTTTTACATGACCCCAGATAGATAGGTATATAAAATCAGTTTGCAAATCAAACATTTATTGATAATAAATCATAATTTCACAACCCTCACATTCAGTTATGAGGTCATGACCCACATTTTAAGAAACTTTGCTCTAACATGCCAGGATGTCTAATTCTAATAATTTACGATCATACCTTCTGATATGATCACTACTTCCATATGAATAGACTTAAGAGGAAAAGATCCCATTCAACTAAGTAAGATATTGAATAGAAGAATTTGATGTTAGAGATACAAGAAAATAAAAAAATCCTAGAAAAGAATCAGATTTCTAATTATATTTTAAGTTATCTGTAAATATTTCTGAGTTGAATCAAATATACTCTGTCTAGTTATATGAGTTAAATGAACCACTTTCTTTTTCTGATCCTCATTTTTCATCTGTTTAAATAGGAGTATTAGACCAGATGAAATCAAAGGTACTTGACAACCTCCAAAAGCTAAAATCTTGAATTTCTTACTTCCCCACTGGGTGCTATTTTAAAATAATTATACAGATTATCTCCAATTTATCTTGAATCTATCTTGTTTGTAATTTGCATTGTCTCACCCTTTAGATTGTGATCTCCTTGAGGGCAAGAATCTTTTGCCTTTCTTTGTATCCCCTAGCACTTAACAGAATGTCTGGAATAGAGTAGGAGTTTAATAAATGCTTATTGACTGACTTAAATTAATTCCAAACCAAAAGACAGATTCATTAAATTTCCAATTATGCATTCCCATTGAATCTTTGCTTTTATTTCTGGCTGAAAAGTAAATGTCAATTAAAATGGTTTCTCTTTACATTGGCCTCTCCAAAGAGAGGTTTGGGAATCTGGATGTTAGTTTTGTGTGTGTTAGTGGAGAGAGACTGACTTAAATATGTTGGGAATTTCCTAGTGGTAAAAGTGAGTGGATTTTTTAAGGAAAATTTTATTGGGAATAATTTTTTTTCCTTAGGTGTGAAAATTGGCAGGTAACTGCATTCTCTGACAGACTGCTGAAGACTAGGTTAATTAGAAATGAGGTCTGATTCCAAGACAAACATATTGAGCCTGCTAAGTCTTCTTAGGATGTTTGTCTGAAATGCTTCTGAAAATAGTATAGCTTTCTATAAAGAAATATTAGTCCATGTTCATAAATGGAATTGAATATATGTACTAACCAAACCTATGCTAACTCCATATGAGATGAGGGATTAGTCTCTGCTTTTATTTAAACAACCACATAGATTTTTTTATCCTTTTTTAATAAATTAAGCTGAGAAAGTGAATATGGACTCCATAATTTCTCCTCTAATCAGAATATAGAAATATTTTTAATTTGATTCCCCAGTGTTTTGGTTCAAGAAATATGATCCAATTAATTGTACAACATATGTTGATACAATTGAGCAAGCAATAGGATTTATAGAACTGGAAGGGGTCTTCAAGGTCATTTTAGAGTTGAAACTGAAATGCAAAAACAACATTTCACACTATATGCAAAGATAAACTCAAAATAGGTACATGGTTTAGACACAGAGTGACAATATAAACACATTAGGGAAGCACAGAAAACATTACCTGTCAGATTTATGGAGGGGGGAACAGATCATGATTAAATTAGAGACAGGAAGAATCATGGAAGGTAAAACGGATAATTTTGATTACATTAAATTTAAAAGGGTTTGTACAAACAAAACCAAAGTAAGCAAAATTAGAAGGAAAGCAAGAAGCAAAATTTTCTTATAGAGGTCTTATTTCTCAAATATATAAAGAGTGGAGCCAAATTTATAAATATAAGAGCCATTCCTCAGTTGATAAATGGTCAAAGGATTTAAATAGATAGTTTTCCAAAAAAAAGAAATTAAAGTTATCAGTAGTCATGTTAAAAAAAATTATCCCGAATCACTAATAACTAGAGAAATGAAAATAAAAATAACTCTGAGGAGCCATCTCCCACCCATCAAATTGGCTAAGATGACAAAATAGGAAAATAATAAATGCTGAAGGGAATATGGAAAAATAAGGACACTGATGCATTGTTAGTGGGGTTGTGAACTGATCCAACCACTCTAGAGAATAATTTGGAACTATGCCCAAAGGAGTAAAAACTATGCAGACCTTTTGACTTAGCAATATCACTATTAGATCTATATTCCAAAGAGATCAAAGGAAAAGGGCCTATTTGTACAAAAATATTTATGGCAATTTTTCTTATACTAGAAAAGACCTGGAAACTGAGGGGATGTCCCTCATTTGGAGAATGTCTGGAGAAGCTGAAGTATATGATTGTGATGGAATATGATTATGTTATGAGAAATCATAAGGTAGACAGTTTTAGAAAAACTTAGGAAGATTTATATGAATTGATAAAGATGAAAAAAGCAGAACCTAGAGAAAACTGTATACAGTAATAGCAATACTGTATAATGATTAACTATACACTTATTCTCAGCAATACAATCATCCAAGGACTTAGAATGAAAAATTCTATATACCTCCAGAGAAAGAATTGGTGAACACTGAATGTAGAATTGAAGGATATTTTTTTGCCTTTGTTTTTTTTTGCCATTTTTCCCAACATGGCTAATATAGAAATATGTTTTGTATGACTTTATATGTATTATAATAATATAACCTCAATATATAAATATATAATAAAATTGATGATATAATATACATTATAAAATAAATGTTAAATATAACAAATAGTAATTTAACATAATTTTTTTGCTTTCTTGAAGGGTAGGGGAGGGAAAGAGAAAGGGAGAAAACTTGAACTGAAAATAAAAATAACATTTTTTAAAAAGAAACTAAGATGCAGATAAGGGAAATAATAAATTATGCAAGGTCATACAGACAACAAAGAATAGAGCTGAGTTTCAGTCCCAGATCACCTGAATTCAAATCCAGTGATCTTTCTATAATAATATATATCATATTATATGATAATGTTATAGTGACATCATAATATTATAATAATATATGATAATTGATCATATTTATATGATATTTTTAGATCTTCAAAGTATTTTACAAGCATTTTCATGCAATCCTCACTAAAACCCTATGAGGCAGGTGTCATTATTATGTTGTTCTGTTGTTTTCAGTTGTGTCCAACTCTTTGTGGTTTTATTTTTTTGGCAAAGATACTAGAATAGTTTGTCATTTTCTTCTTCAACTCATTTGACAGATGAGGAAACTGAGGCAAACAGAGTGAAGTGACTTGACCACTAATAAGTGTTAAGGGCTCACATTTGAACTCAGGTGGATGAATCTTCCTGGCTCTAAGCTCAGTACTCTATGCACTAAGGGGCTCCCTAATCACCCTATATAATTTTTTTGAAATGAGTACCATTTTACATTCATTCATCTCCATCACTCTTACTTTCACTTACGTGATCCTACACAGTGGATGTTGTTGTGAATAACAATAAGTAGAAGAGGCACAAAATCTCCCTGAACTCTTAGTCCAAGAGTTCATAGAAACTATACATAGAAAAGGATTTCAAACTCTCTTCCTGAAGGTCCCATCCCCTGACCATTTTCTTATGCCTGTTTTCTCCT
The DNA here is from genome assembly GCF_048593235.1 of Sminthopsis crassicaudata. NCBI lineage: Eukaryota > Metazoa > Chordata > Mammalia > Dasyuromorphia > Dasyuridae > Sminthopsis > Sminthopsis crassicaudata. Next base: position 52,639,485 of record NC_133618.1, on the reverse strand, counting down.
TCTATTAGAATGTAAAGTTTAACATGTTTTGGATTATTTGCCATCTAGGCAAGGGGAATTAGAACACAAGGTTTTGCAAGGCTCAAGGTTGAAAAATTATCCTTGCACACGTTTTGAAAATAAAAGCTTCAATTAAAAAAAATGTAAGCCCATTAAGGTCAAGAATTGCCTGGCTTTTAAATTTATGATTCCAGGGTACATAGCACAGTCTTTGGCACACGTTAAGCATTTAATAACTGCTTTTTCATTTATTCATCCAAGACGATGCTCCAAGATAAAACAATATAAATCTGAAATTTGTATACATATAACATATATAGTACTTAGTTACTTTGTATAAAGCAATAAAGATCTATAAAGGTAGCCACTGTTGCCATTAAAAGAAAAAAAAAGAGAGATTTACTTAATGAGTATTTCTTGAACACCAAAGGATGAATAGCTCCTTCTTTGGTACTATGGGATATACAAAAAAATTAAATATGTCATGTTTACATATCCAGCACCCCTTCTCAACAACCAGAGTTCATTTCTTTCATAGTTATCTCCTCTCCTGGAATCACTATTTAGAGAATATATATTGACTTTAAAAGGACATTAAGAGACATGAGTCCCTCCTGGATCACTGCCTTGTCATGGCAGAGGGACTTGAATAGTTCATGGGAACAATGAGTAATGCCATGCAGAATTCCCCAAAAGAACCAGATCCTAGTGGAGAGCTGTGACAAAAGGTGATCCACTGAAGAAGGAAAAGGCAAACCACTGCAGTATCTTTGCCACGAAAATCCCGTGGACAATATTCTGGAGGACAGAAGAGCCTGGCTTGACATGGCACACGAGATCACAAAGGGTTGGACGCTACTGAACAAAAAAGAGGCATGACTCACCTTTCAGCCAGTCAATGATAAACTCCATAAATTTGATGAACCAAAATATGAATATTTCTTTGAAGTTTATTAAAATTTTAACACCTCCCTGTTTCTGTTATATTCTATAATTTTATTAACTGGGTTAGGAGAAAAATCAATGAAACCAGGTAACTTTCAGATCACCTTCTCTATCATCCCTTTTCACTTAAGTAACCATAATCTCTATCAATGTCAGTGAACAAGCATTAGGCATTAAGTGGGTCAAGAAGACCTGAATTCAAATCCCAGGCTCTGATATTTAATGTATGTGTAACTTCTGTCTTCCTCAGTTTTCTCATCTGTAAAATGGGAATAATCATAGCACCTACCTCACCGGGTCATTATGAACATCAAATGAGATAATTTTTGTAAAGCACTTTACAAATCTTAAGGTACTTTATAAATGCTAGCTATTAATTGCTGACTGTGTACCAAATAATCATTGAGTATATAAAGAAAGTAAGGCAAAAATGGTCCCTGCCTTCAAGAATCTTCTGTTCTAATGTGGGAAACAAGTAAATAAAAAGATACATACTAGATCTATATATGGGAGATGAAAGGTATATTGAAAGGTAGCCTTTAGCAGATGTAGGAATTTGGAAAAAGACCTTTTAAGAAGGTGAGATTTGAGCTGAGTCTTGAAGGAAGCCATCCCTAAAATCCTGTGAGCCTATAATAATATTAGCCAGATTCACTCGAAAATCATTTGACTCCCTATTAGACTTTGCCCATGTCAACCAGCATTTTAAAACATATCCCACCAACCTCTGCTTTCAAATTCTTCTCACCCCAGGAACTAAAGCTGGTGCTGTTCCAAGAGTTAGAAAAAGAAAGAAAAGAGGCCCATCCTTCACTGAGTTGGCTGGTGGCTAGCTTGTAGTACACACTGTTCTGTGTTCAGTTGAAATTTTAGTTATGAAAACCCAGAGGCATCCAGCTGATCTTAGAAAAGGGAAAAAAATATCTCAGTGGGATGCTCCCCTATCCTGTGTTTACATGAAGAGAACACTGTAATAGGACAAGAACAGAGAAGTACTTCCAGCCATCGAGTGAGAGTGAAAATAAATTGCAAAAGGAAACTCAGGTCCCACTGGCCAAGCAGCCTGCATGGATGAGCTGCAGGAGAGGATTTAGGCAACATCAAAATGGAGAGGTGGGAAAGAATAATTCAGTCACATCTCATTTCTTTTTCCCCCCCACTGTAGATTGGCAGAAACCCTAGATATAAAAAAAAGCCATTGGAGGCCCAGAAGAATTCTCTCTCACACACATGGTTAATGGTGAAATTGGGAAGTGAACCTCTTAATTCCCACTTTCTACTACATCAAGCTTGCCCTGAGCTGAAGAATCAAGATACTCTAATGTCATCACTGATCGATAATGTCTTCTGGGATGCTTTGAGACAATAAGGAGGGAAGAATGCCTCACTTTTCATGGGCCCCCTAGAGGGAGATAGCCATAGGTTATAGGATGTCAACCTTCTGATTAATACTCTCAAGTGTTCCCTGAGCTGAAGAATCAAGATACTTTAATGTCATCTCACTCACTGCATAATATTGTCCCCTTGGATGCTCTGAGACAACACGGAGGGAAGACTTTCCCACTTTTCAAGGATCCCTAGAGGGAACTGGTCATAAGATATGGGATGCCAGTTTCTGATCAATTGTCTTGTTGATTCTACAAGTTAGCTTCTTGTTGAATAAACTAGAAAATATACATAAATCATTTCATTAGCTCTTTTTCTCTCTCATTTCCCAAATATGTTCATCTGAGTATGATCAAAAGATCTTGGAATTAAATTACCTAAGTGCATCCTGGGTCAGAAGTTTCCTAGGTATATGGTCTTAGACAATTTCTTGCTCACTGTGTACCTCAGCCTCTCATCTATAAAACACAGGTTAGAAATGTGTTTATCATATATGTGTTTATCAGAATACTGATATCACATGCTGTAAAGGGCCATTGTGAGGAAGGCATTTGACAAACTTATTTAAAGTCATCATTTGGAGGCAACAGGGAACATCGTAATATTTGCTTGAAATCATCCATTCCTGAATGTTTTGAGTTTTTCAAGATTCCCTGAAAAGAATACTCATTTCTAACTATGCTTTTTATGTGCAAGGCCCAGTATTAATTGCTGAAAATACAAAAATAGAAAGAATAATGTCTGCCTTCAAAGAGCTTATGTTCCTCTCATGAGAATACAAGATGTACACAAAGAAGTAAATGTACACACAGAAGAACACAGAGAAGTAAAACTCTAACAACTGGCAAGGGTCAAGGAAGACTCATGTCTAATCCTTGACTGAAGCAAAGAAAGACAGAGATGAAACCAAAATGAAGAGGGTCTGTATTGTACTCAAGATGGATTAAAGGCAAAGAGCTGGTGATTTTCCCCCAGTTTTAAGTTCAATGTAAAGGGGAGAAAGGGAAGTTCTGCCATTGGATGGAGCCTATGTGGGATGCCTTCTGCTGCCTAGACTTCCTCCCTAATGGAAGAGAGGCCATCGTGGTCTCAGAAGTCTCCTGGGAAGTTGAATAAAAGGAGAAGTAGGGCATAATGAAAAACCAAGGGATCCCATGCACCTGTGGGATTTTTAATCCAAGAGCCAGATCTCCTATGTAAACCTAAGCAATCACTACTGTCTGGACCTCAGTTTCCTCATCTATAGAACAAGGAGTATAGACTAAATAGATTTTAAGGACCTTTCCAGTTGTAAATTCTAGGAATTTAAGACATTTTCAAAATGTATTTCTATATTCAAGATTCACCTGCCTGCTATAAATTTCTACTGACTATTGAAAATGCACCAATGAAAATAATCTTTCATCAACTAGAGATAGATCTTTTCCTAACTATTTCATCTCTGATTCCTAGGATTTAATTAATATCCTGATGTTAAATGGTGAGATTTCAAGTTGTGCTTGAATTCATACTCAGATGATAATCACTCATATGTAACAATTCCATGAGGACTAATCAGCCTTGTAATAGGATCTGCATCTTAGAAACCAAAAACACTTTGCTCCACTTTTGAAATCCCTAAATCCAATCACATGAATATCGGAAGCAGAATCATTAGTGATGTAGAGATATACTTTTTTTGCTGAGGCAATTGGGGTTTAGTGTCTTGCCCAGTCACACAGCCAAGAAGTGTTAAGTGCCTGAGGTCAAATTTGAGCTCAGGTCCTCCTGACTTCTGGACTAGTGCTCTATCCACTATGCTACCTAGTTGCCCCAGAGATACTCTTCTTAAAATCATATTTGCTTGGTCTCAACTAACCAAAAAGTAAAGACACACTAACAAAATGGAACAAGAAAAGTTCTAGTTTCTTTGAAATTGACTGTTGAATAGCAAAAAAAATCCAACTAATTTGTGGTATCATCACAACCTCCAAAGTGCAATATCCTATTTCTATCTCAGAGCTCCAGGGAAATAAGCTCATGATCCCCAGTAGAGTTTCCAAATTAGCCATCCTCAGACTTCACTTAATTTGCCTATTTTGCTATTCCTTCTTTTCCTCATTCTACACATTTATAAATTCCCCTATCTTTATACAGCTGAGCCATTCTTGTTTCTGACTCTTTTCGTCCGTGAAATGTTTTCATCAAAGAAAAATTATACAGTGTAAATATTTATTCCAAAAAATTATTTGCAGTATTACCTCCCTGGAGTGCTTGGCCACTCATGAAAGCCAGGAATGTATTCGTTCTTGGGGAGTCCAGGAAATGGGATCCTTTGCTCAATATATTTCTAGCTTTTATGAGACAGGTTTAGTGGAAAGGGTGTCAACATTTTACCTGAAAAATAAACTGAAAAAAAGCAATATGTACAGGATGCCAACTGAATGGCCAAAGACACGGAAATGGGTTCAGTGGGTTGACTTAGTGTCCAAATCAAAATCACAGTTGAAGTTTCATGAACTTTGACTTGAGATAGTGAAAATAGATAATTTAAATAATATTCCATACTCCCATCATCCCCCAGGCCAGATTCAGAGCCTATCATGACTGCTAAACCAGTTCTACCATTTTACTCTCATTTCTATTTTCAGACTCTTGTAGGCTCAGAATTATCAGTCAATCGACAAGTTATGTGCTTGTTGCTATGGGCAACATGTCAGGAACTGTGCTAAGTATAAAAGTATGAGTATAAATAAATATATCATATTAATAAATAAAAGTACAAATAAAAATATAAATATTTTTAAAAGATAGTTCCTACCCTCAAGGAGCTTATATTTTAATAAAGACAACATTTAGCAGGAAGTTGAAAAGGAAGAAGACATGGTAGAAAAATCAGAGAGGTCTCATGGTGATTTTGCCAAGGCTAATTTTGCCAATCAGATATTAACACCTACTAGATGGTTGTTATCTTCAAACCATGAAGACTGGCACTAAGACCCAGGCCCTGGGCTCATTCTTCTAGCTGGAGACCAGCTGAAATCACCTCTTTCCACATATTATCTTAATTCTTGATCATTCCCCACACTCCATAAAAGGGGGTCTATTCAAAGAGACACCCCAAAACCTCTACAAATCCTTGAGGACAATTTCCAATCATCCTTAGTGCCAAAATCAGAAGAATACTGATATTCCCTTATGTGATGGCCACTTCAGTCAATAAATAGTGAATCAGCCTTTATTTATTGAGCAGTTAAATGGCACAGTGGATAGAATGTTAAACCTGGAGTCAAAAAGATCTAAGTTCAAATCTGACCACAAATATTTACTATATGACCTTGAACAAGTCATTTACCTCTGTTTGCCTCAGTATTCTCATCTGTCAAAAGAGCTAGGGAAGGAAATGGCAAACTACTCCAGTATCTTTGCCAAGAAAGCCTTAAATGAGGTCACAAAGAATCAGACATGATTGAATACAACAACTGAATACCTGCCTACTCTGTGCCAGGCACTGTGCTAAGTACTAGGGAAGAAGGAGGAGGAGGAAGACAAGGAGAAGAATAGGAAAATAAAGAAGCAGAGGAAGAAAAGACAGACTCTGCCTTCAAGGAGCTCACAATCTAATGGACAAGACATCAAGCAAATAAATATGTTCAAATAAGCTACAGACAGAATAGATCGAAAATAAATAAGAGAGGAAAGACAGAATTCAGTGAGGTTCTGAAAGACTTTCTGTAAAAGTTGGGCTTTTATTTGGGACTTAAAGGGAGCCAGGGAAGCCAGTAGGTAGAGTTGAGAAGGGAGATTGTTCCAGGCATGGCGGACTGCCAGAGAAAATGCCTGGAGGCTCTGTCCTCCACATATTCAAACTCCATCACAAGATACTACAGTATACAACCTCCAGGGGCCAGCTTCCAATTACAACTCCTCCACCAATTCCCAGCCTCAGGAAAACAGTCAGAAGCTCTCTTATTGAGGGCAAGGGAATGTTTTCACTCCCAAGGGCAGTTTTGGACCCTCTTTGCCTTAGCAACTGCTATTTTCTTAAAGTTCATCAAATTTTAAAGATATTCATCCTAAAAATTGGAAGTATCCAAAAAAGGGCTGAGCTGCCATGTTTATTAATGGATTCCTATTACCGGAGGCATTTGTGAAGATGCTGGGTCACCACTTCTCAGGAATGTCAAAGGAGGGATTCCTGCTAAGGAGGAGTCTGGACTACATGTCTCCTAGTTTGAACTCTCTCCTCTGTGACTCTGTGATTCTGTGATTTCTCTTTAAGCTATGTTATGGTCTGTTTGGAGAGCTCTCCAGAAGAATAGAAATTATTTGGGAAGAACAAAAAGGTAAAAGGCCGGGACCAACCAGGAAACAGTCCATTCTTGGATCAGCGATAGCTTTGGCTCATAGGCCAGAACTGGACAAACAGTCTGCTCTGCACGACTAAGTCGCAATGGTTGATTTTGACCTGGCACAGGGCCTGCCCAAAAAGGTCAGTATTTCTATGTGACTTTGCCCTCATAAGGAGTGAGAGCAAAACAACCAGCAGAGAATGGGGAAGTCACAGTCTGACAACATCAAAGAATTTGTTGTGTTGATTCTCACTGAAAAGACATCACCGGGACCCCTGAGCTTGCCAACCCACGGGCAGTTGGGGATCAGCCACTGAACATGATCTCGTTCCATAAAGTTGATGCAAAAAAGCCCAGTGGGAGGAAAGCATGTAGGCTGGATAGGAGGGCCTACAAGGCCCAGTTCAGCATCTTAACTCTTCCATGGAGTTTTCTCTGATATTTTTTTTCTTTTAAAAATAAACTGTTAACATGGGAGAAACACACATTCAAGAGGAAAAGAATGCATGTGTACACACACACACACACACACACACACACACACACAAGAAATCATCACATAATGAGTTTATAGCTGGAAAGAACCAGAGGCCATCCAGTCCAACCCTCTCAGGTTAAAGATGAGAATACTGAGCCTAGGGACAATGAAAGGCCCATAATTATATGGCTGTCAGGCAGAATTTGAACCTGGGTCTTTGGATTTTAGATGATGTTATTTTTATCCTGCCATTTTGACCTAGAGCTAAATGTTGACATTCATCCCCATCCTCACAGTCCTTGGCTTTGAATTGCTTTAGATTTTTCTTTATAAGTTGGTTTATAGATTTGGTCAAAATCATGTTTGCCATCCAGTAGTTATTTTAAGACATCCTTTTTTTTTAATCCATAAAGATTCTTTAGTCTGAACATAAAATCAGTATTTTAATTTGATGGGTCAAAACATTTAAATACAAACACAGATGAAAAAGTTGGGAGAGGAGAATGGAAATCATGTCCAGGCTTTGGGTTATATTAGTTTAGGGAATTCCCATTGTGGGAACTTCCTATACCCATATATATATATGACCAACTTCTCCAAAACCCGTAGTCTCAGAGATGTACTTTGGGCAGCTAGTGTTGTGCCACCATTCTTCCAATCATCCAAAATTCATAGCTTTGGGATTATCCTCAAGTTCTCACTTTCCTGAGAGAGACAGAGACAAAGACAGAGAAAGACAAACAGAGAGAAAGACAGAGACAGAGATAAGAGACAGCAAGGAACAGACAGAGAGACAAAGAGACAGAGGCAGAGAGAGAGAGAATGGAGAGACAGACAGAACGAGACAGAGACAGAGAGAAACAGAGAGAGGGATGGAGAAAAAGGGAGAGAGAAAGGGAGGAGAGGAGGGAGAGAGAAAGGGCCGAGAGAGAAAAAGGGAGGGAGAGAGTCAAACAGAAGGAAAGAGAAAGGGTGAGAGAGAGAGAGAAAGAAGGAGAAAGAGAGAATGGAGCGACAGAGAGACAGACAAACAGAAAGTGACAGAGAGGGAGAGGGAGAGGGAGGGAGGGAGACAGAGAGAAAGAGAAAGAGAGAGAGAGAAGGAGAGAGGGGGAGAGGAAGAGGGAGAAGAAAAGGGAGGAGAAGGAAAAGGAAAAGAGGGGGAAAGAAAGGGAAAGGGAGATGGAAAAGGAGAGGGAGAAGGAAAGGGAGGGGAGAGGGAGAGGGAGAGGGAGAAGGAGAGACTTTATAAGTGACCAGTCTCTGGCAATTCCTTTGCTCTATGTGCTAAAAATTATTTTTTCAGTTCTTTCAATAGTAAAGAGAAAAATTTGAGTAATTAAATTCCTTCCCCAAAGCTTTTTTTTTGCATAAAAGGACTCATTTATTTTTAAGTGATTAAAGAGAAATATACAACATCACAGACTAAGCCCCAGTCTAACAGCCTTAGCCCAAGATCATAAACCTCAGAGTTATGAGCTCTCACCTTGGCTCAGACTTTCGACTCCTTCTGTGGTCTTGGCCAAGTTTCTTCAGGCCTCAGTTTCCATGTCTCTACACTGAAGATTCAAAACCCCTCAGGGCTTTGTAATTCAATTCCATTCATTTTCTCAGATGTTTATTGAGTGGCTAACATGTGCAAGGCTAGGAATACCAGGATGAAAATATAGCAGGCACTGCTTTTAGCATTAGAACACTATATTAATGTTCATTATCATTATCATTATTTTCCTGGAGAATAGAAAAAGTATACAAATAAATAGAAAACAAGATAAGGATAATCACTGGGAGTTTATATAGATAATCCTTGAGCCAAAGAAAGTATTCAGCTTTGTCCCATGACCTCTTCTGACCAACACCAAGGTCATTTTCTAAGGAAACGATGGTCAGGATCTATTACCCAGTCAATTCATAGAATCCCAGAATTTTTGAGCTAATTGGAACCTTTGAAGACCATAGTGTACAACCTCTTTAAAAAAAAAAAGCGTAGGCTTACCAAGAGGCAGGGATTTGCCAAAGTTCTCATGGTTCATTAGTAAAAGAAGTATATATTGAGCACAAGTCTTCTGACTCCATCTTTGTTTCCAGTATACCACAGTAATCAAGCTCAATCATTGGAGATAGAGCCAAAAGGGACCCTAGAAATCACATAGCCCCAGTCTCAACATAATATATAATAAAAAGTGGGACCCAAAGATGGAAAGGCGTTTGTCTAAGTTTATATAAGTGACATTAAGACCAGAGTTAATACTTTGAACTATTCAAGAAGGAGATCTGTCTAAAATGTACTGTCCTCTTCTCAGCTTTCTTAAGCAGAGGACACTAAATATAAGGAATAAAATTATTATCATTATTATTATTGCTAGAATTTGTATAATGTTACAAGGTTTACAAGGCACTTCAATAAATATCATTTTTATCCTAACAAAACTAGGAAATAGGTATTATTATTATTATTATTATTATTATTATTATTATTATTATCCCTACTTTACCCAGCAAAACACAGTTGAATGACTGAGGCCAAATGTGAGCATAAATGTTCCTGATTTCAAGTCCAGTGCTTCATCCACTATGCTACCTGCCTCCAAATATATATAGTATTTTCTTGATGTGTCAATTAGCATTAAAAATCAATTATAACAATGTTCCATTGTGCTTTGTTGTCCTCAGTGACCATTAGGCTATATGGAGTTGTTAATCATAGATTCTAAATGGCTAAATGTTAATTATTATTATTATGTCAGAAAGATCCTCAGAGTCCACTATTTATCCAACTCATACCTGATCAAGAATCCCCTCTAAAACATGCCCAAAGTAATCATCCAGCTCTGATTGAAGACCTCCAATGGGGGAAAACTCACTACCTCCCAAAATGGCTCAGTTGACAGGAGAGCTATGCTAATTACTAGGGGAAAGTAAAAGAGAGAATAAGCATTTGTAGATGTGCCAGACACTATGCTAAATATATATATATATATATATATGCATGTAAATATATATGTATTGTTTATATAAATATTTTATTTCATCTTCACAATATTAAGAAGTAGGATTAATTTATTATTATGATGATGAGGTTAAGTGACTTGCCCAAGATCACACAGCTAGTCAATGTCTAATGCTTAATTTAAATTCAAGTCTTCCTGACTATTCCTTGTACTATCCATTATGTCACTGTTAGTTAAGCCTATATTTTGCTATTTTCAATTTCCACCTGTGGCTCTTAGTTTTGTTTCAAGCAAGGGAGAACAAATCTAATTCCTCTTTCTTAGGATAGTCCATGTTGACTTGGAAGAACCCCAAATCATTCTCTTCATTAAACTAAGTATCCCCTTTTCCTTCCTCTGGTCTGCTTTTGACATAAACCTATGGCCCTTCCTGGCCTCTTTCCTTTGGATTCTGCCCAGCTTATCGTTGTCCTTTCTAAAATTTAGTGCCCAGAACTGAATAGTCTTCATAGTCTTACCAGGAAGAAGTATGGCGAGGGCTATCACCTGCCTGTTTCTGATTGGATACCAGGCATCTCTTGACTTAACACAACCTAATATTGCATTAGTTTTTATTTGATGGGGCATCTAGGTGGCGCAGTGGATAGAGCACCAGCCCTGAATTCAGGAGGACCGAGTTCAAATTTGATCTCAGACACAACACTTCCTAGCTGTGCCACCCTGGGCAAGTCACTTAACCCCAGCCCCAGAGGAAAAAAAAAGATCAACTATAGTTTTTATTTGATTTTAGGTTTTTTTTTAAGTTATCTTATAATATTATTGACTCATGCTGAGTTTGCTATAATCCACCAAGACTCATGTAGTTTTTTAAAGGAACTAATTTCTACTCATATCATATTAATAAAGTAACTTTTATTTGTAAAGTTTATTTTTGGACCTAAGTATAAGATTTTATAGGTTTATAGTTATTACATTTCAACTTTTTAGATTCTGTAGGTCACTGATCCAAGATACTAGAGTCAGAGATAAAAGGGAATCAGGCTTCTACACATGTAACATACGCACACAAGAAAAATGTCTAGAAACAAAAAGAAAATGAAAACCAAATAAAATAAACAAAGAGCATTGATACAACCATAAAATACTACCAAGCAATCAATCATCCTAAGTACCAAAAACATGGGAGAGGGCAAAAGAAGCCCTGCAAACTGTACCAAGAAATGTCTTAGGATGTTTAACACCACAATCAAAGAAACCAATGAAACAAAATTGGAAGTGTTAAGAAAATCTCAATATTAAATTTTTAAAAAGAGTTTAAACAAAAAGTTTTGAGTCACATTTAGAAATCAAGTGAAACTACACATCTGTCAGATTGGCTAAAATGACAGGAACTAATAACTATGAATGTTGGAGGGGCTGTGGGAAAACTGGGACACTAATACATTGCTGGTGGAGTTGTGAAAGAATCCAACTATTCTGGAGAGAAATCTGGAATTATGCCCAAAAAATTATCAAACTGTGCATACCCTTTGATCCAGCAGTGTTACTACTGGGCTTATATCCCAAGGAAATACTAAAGAAGGGAAAGGGACCTGTATGTGCCAAAATGTTTGTGGCAGCCCTTTTTGTAGCTAGAAACAGGAAAAGGAATGGATGCCCATCAATTGGAGATTGGTTGGGTAAATTATGGCATATGAATGTTATGGAATATTATTGCTCTGTAAGAAATGACCAGCAGGATGAATACAGAGAGGTTTGGAGAGACTCACATGAACTGATGCTGAGTGAAATGAGCAGAACTAGGGGATCATTATACACTTCAACAACAATACTACATGAGGATGTATTCTGATGGAAGTGGATATCTTCAACAAAGAGAAGATCTAACTCAGATCCAATTGATCAATGATGGACAGAATCAGCTACACCCAGAGAAGGAACACTGGAAAATGAGTGTAAACTGTGAGCATTTTTGTTTTTCTTCCCAGGTTATTTTTACCTTCTAAATCCAATTCTTCCTTTGCAACAACAAAAAAAAATTCGGTTCTGCACATATATATTGTATCTAGGATATGCTATAACATATTTAATATGTATGGAAATGCCTGCCATCTAGGGGAGGGGGTGGAGGGAAGTTGGGGAAAATTCGGAACAGAAGGGAGTGCAAGGGATAATGTGTAAAAAATTACCCATGCATATGTACTGTCAAAAAAAATTTTATAATTATAAAACTGATAAAAAAAAGAAACTTCCAGATACATAAAAAAGAAATCAAGTGAAAATGAAAACTTCATGCCACTATCCACATCACCCCAAAATTAATGTGAAGAATATAATTTAAAAAAAAAAAGAAAATCTCAGCAAATACACAGAAACAACCTACAGCAGATTCATTAACAACAAAAAGTGAAATCTGCTCAATGTAGAACTGCTGGCTGTAGACCATCTCAAAAATCATTAAATTTTCCAGACAATTGGGAAAATGACCAACTGGAAGATAGATCACAACATAGTCATCTAAGGATTGTTGACATCCCAGAGAAGTTAGAAAAACAAATGAATTTTAACATTATATTTAAGGAAATTTTCAAAGAAAACCAGAACTAGCAAAAATAAACAATGAAATAAAAACCAAAAGAATCTATAGCATGCCAACATAGAAAAACTCAAGATCTGACATGCTTGCAGACATCATAGTTAAACCCTAAAGCTATAACAATAAGGGAAAAAACTACAAATTACCAGAAATGCAGAAATCACTTCCAAAGTACAATAGTTATTGCAGAAATTGGGGTGCTTGCTTAAGTAAACTGAAAACACCATGAAGTTAGAATTACTATCTAAGGAGATGACATAGTGGACAGAGTGCTGAGCCTAGTATCAGGAAGACTTGAGTTCAAATCCAGCTCATCGCTTAGTAGCTGTGTGATTTAAGCTCTGTTTGCCTCAGTTTTTTTCAATGGTAAAATGAGAATATAATAGAATTTACCATGAAGGATTGTTGTGAGGATCAAATAAGATATTTGTAAAGTACATAGTAGGTGCTTATAAATACTTCAGGGAAGTAATCTAACAACCAAAGATATAAGGTTGATATATCTTTAAAAAGATAAACATTTGAAACAATCAAGATAAAAGAGTCGCTAACAAATTTTGAGAACCTTCATAGCATTATATTGGCTGAATAACTGAAGGTTTACAAGGGTATTTCAGGGAAATATAAAAAAAATTAAAGGAAAAATTAGAATGGTACATAATGTTAGTATGGTACTAACAAAAGGAAGCTCATTTCTTTAAAAAAGATGAAATGCTCATTAAAGTAACCTAAGTATGACAGTACTCTGTTTAGACCAATTCTGTTCATTTGGAACAAATGGTAGAAATAAGAATAAAGAATTTTTTATTTCCAATAGAATGACTAGAAAATATAAGCCTAACAACTGTGATTATTAATTATGACAGTACTTTGTTCAGAGAGAGTCTGTTCATTTGGATTAAAAGAAATAAGAAGAAAGCATGTTTTATTTCCAATAAAATGACTATAAAAAATATAAACCCAACAGCTGTAAGACTAAATTAAAATGGGTTAAATCCCCAAGAAATTAAAGAAGAAAAAGAAATATGGAATCTAATAAATTATTCTTTATAGGAATCACATTTAATCCAGAAAAATCTAGATAGATCCAAAATCTAAGAATGGTCTAAAAGATACCCTGCTACTGCCAAATCATTAAATCAAGAGTTCAGTAATAAGAGAAGAAACAATGAAGAAAAATACATTGTGCTAAAATAGGCCACCAAAATGAAATCATAACTATTCTAGAAAAATTTATAAAGGAAAACCTTACAGCCTTATAAGAAGAAATCATTTTAAGCCCACAAAAATCACCCCATTCTCAAGATATGATAAATCCAACAAAAATACAAATTGAAAAATTATGGAGATAAATGGAGAACATATATATGCATAAATATAAACATAGACATATAATGTAGAGAAAGAAGGAATTTAATGAAAACAAAACAAAACAAGCTCTTTGGTTGCATTCATAGACCTCACAGAAAAACTGATCATGATCAGGGCTTCTTAAATTTTTTTACTCATGATCCTTTTTTGCCCAAGAAATTTTATATGCCCAGTATATATGTATAAAGAATAATTATACATTTATAAGTATACAATATATATGTATCTACAATAAGTATATATATATATATATATATATATATATATATATATATATATATAGTATGTATACATTCTTCCCATGTCTCCCTTTAGGCAGCTAGGTTGTGCCATAGTGCACAGAGTGTTGGGCCTGGAGTCAGGAAGACTCATCTTCATGAGTTCAAATACGGCCTCAGACACTTACTAACTGTGATACTGGGCAAGTCACTTAACTCTGTTTGCCTCAGTTTCCTCATCTGAAAGAAATGGCCAACCACTCCAGTATTTTTGCCACGAAAATCCCAAATGGGGACACAGCTGAAAAACAACAAATGTCTTCCTTACAACTTGTCCTCAAATATTAGTAATAACACACCTTATATTTCTGGGAAATTTCCTACTGGGATCTCAAAATACTTTATTTGTGGCCTCTGTGATCCTGGATAGGTCATTTATCTTTATGAATCCAAATTTCCTTACCTATAAAATGAGCCCCACCCAGTGCAGGTCCTTAATAAATGGTTATTAAATTGAACCTTCTGCTTTTTTCCAAGTTCAAATGAGGTCCTAATTTCTCTATGAAGCTTTCCTTGACCCCTCTCAATTGCTAGCCTTCTATCCCTCCCCAAATCACTGAGCATTTCTTTGCACATCCCCCAGTAGAAAGGAAATTATTTAGAGGTTTTTGTCTTATTTCCCAGAACTTTGCTTAAAGTGTATATATGCTTAATACATTTGAATTGAATTAAGTTAGATTAAATTAGTGATAGAACTAGAAATATTTCAAGAACAAGTTCCCTTTTTTTCGCTGAGGCAATTGGGGTAAGTGACTTGCCCAGGGTCACATAGCTAGGTGTTAAGTTAAGTGTCTGAGATCAGATTTGAATTCAGGTCCTCCTGACTTCAGGGCTGGTACTTTATCCACTGTGCCATCTAACTGCCTCCATAAGCTCCCATTTTACAGATAAGAAAATTAAGAGTCAGAAAAATGGAATCACATCTAATCATTCTCAGTACCCTTAATCAAACTCGCCTTCTTGTTCAGTGTCCTTTCCATTGTAACAGAGGGGGGGAAATGTCCAGATAAGCAATTAAGCACACTAAAGGTAAATATCCATATTTGTAAAGGGAAAAACTGAAATGTAAATTCTGATATTGGCAATTGGTTCTGATCAGAGAAGACGACCAGTGATTTTTCTCTCCTCTTAGGCAAGAGCTTCTTGCCTAAATCATCTGTCTCAATTCTCTGCTTCCCTTGAGCAGTGACAAGACCTCAAGGATTAAATGCACTACATTTAGTGACAGGTAAATTGCTACAAAGATGTCCCACTAGAAAAAGAAAACAGAGCATTTCTGTATGTGATATTTGGGGAGGGGGAGGGAAGAGTAGACTAGATTAAATCCTGAAAACTGAGAGGTGAAGAAATAAGTGCTCAAAAATCCAGCCCCATGACAGATTGAGGGAATGAAAGAACTAAGATTTTAAGAACTATGGAGTAAGAAAATTTGAAGGAAAAAGAGGGGGCAAATGAGAGAGGGGAAGGGGCTGAAATGTGTAAGGGAGAGCCCTGTGATTTGAAAGCTAAGTTCATTTGTTTTGTTTTTTGCAGATGGGGAGGTCAAGAGGAAGAGGTGGGGGCAGAAGAAAAAAGAAGGCAAAAAAAATGGAAACGTTTGGAAGTAATTATTCCAACATCTTGCACCTTTTGACACAGTTGACGGGAATTTGAAATGCCAGATTTCTTTGCATCTCCTAGCTGCGGATTTCTTTGGATTCTGGATCTGTCTAAAGAAGCACTGAGCTTTCACAGAGCTGGGAAAACATATTGCAGCCCAAGTCTAAAGAGAGGAACTAAGGTTCAGCTGCTTGGTGGCCACGGGTCACCGGCCTCCCAGTCAGAGTATGAGCAGCAAAAGACACAGGATGTCCCAAATTCTGCAGAGAATGACTTGGAACCAAATGGAGCCACTACACAATGGTCTCCAGCTGGTAAAGGAAGAGGGTCAAGAGATGCCCTTGAACTGTGTCTTTGAGCATCTGAACTGCTTCTTCAGGAGACAGTAATAAGCCAAAATAACTGTCTGAGAGGTCTCTCATAGAATCATCTGATTTAGAACTAGAAGCAACTTCAGAGGCTATTGTTCGATCATGGCAAAGATAGTGGTTTGCTATTTGCTTTTTAAAAGCTTATTTTACAAATAAGGAAACTGAGACAAACAGGGTAAAGGGACTTACCCAGAGTCATACAGCTAGCAAGGGCTTGAGGCTGAATTTGAATTCAGATCTTCCTAACTCCAGGCCTACCACACTACCCACTATGTCAGAGCTTCTCAAACATTTTCCATTTGTAATCCCTTTTCACCCAAGAAATTTTTACATGACTCCGGGTATATAAATGTATAACCTAGGTATACAAATCAAAAATTTACTGCTAATAAATCATAATTTCACAACCCCCACCTTGAGTTACAAGACCCTCTCGGGAGTCACAAACCACAGTTTAAGAAGCTGGACACTATATCACCTAACTACACTACATATGTCAGACTTTTTTCAAAAATTTTATTGATATCTTTTTATAATTCACCTACATTCCCTTCCTGTATCCCTACTGCTTGCTTTCAACAAAGATTTTTTTTAAAGAAAATTAGGGAAAATTCTGTAAAAAAAAAATCTTAATGTCAGATTTTTTTAGATGTATCGGTTGATTTTGTAGTCTTTTTTTTCTTACTCTTTGTTACAGGAAATGGCTCTATGGGAGGAAGAAGAGGAAGGGATCCTTTGGGAAATATCAGTGATGCACAAACAAAAAAAAATCCATCTTTGTTTCAGGGGAACAAAAAAGTTAAAGGATCTGCCTTGGCAAAGACAGATTAGTATGGTGTCTGTTTAGCTACTCAGTTCCCAAACTCTCCTGGGAAAAATATCCTTGGAAAGATTAGAATATAGAGAGCTCATTCCTGGGAGTACAATGCAAGGTGGGAACTTATGTCACCTCTGTGTTAACTGGAAGTTCCTCGCCCTGTCATGTAGGTGGTCCTGGCCAGGTTTGCTAACAAAATCCGGGTGAGGTGAGGGACAAGAAGAGTGGTTTTCCCTTTATAGGGAGGGATTATGTCCTGAAAGCCCTTTTTTAACCTCAAATTAAGAAAGAAAAAGAAAACTCTGCAAACTCCCCAGATTGTATTTAATTTTTCTTTTTAAAAAGCAGCACATGCCGAGCTGAGCTGAATGTTCATTCATGTTCCTTATTTTTGAAAAATGTCAGCCTTCCAAAAAAATAATATGAAACAAGTGACATGTGCTTGACAGTCTAATTCAAGGGAGGAATTTTTTTCCTGCTATTGAATGTTCTTACATCTACATACAGTATTATGAATTTGGGGGAAAGTTTATGACTGACATTTGGAAATTGTTTACAGTTCAGTATCACTTGCCAAGGTATTTGCAGCCTGACACTACAGGCAGGCATCCAGGCTGTTGGAAGTTGTCATTGTGTTCAAAAAAATCAATAATCAAAGAAAGAATAAGGGGAAAAAAGCTTCCCAAGTGTGATAACAATGGAGACTTATTTTTTTGTTTGTTTTTCAAAATGTAACGTAAACAATGCCCCAGTGGAATGAGAAGATTCAACCCCGAAATGAGGTTAATAACCTCAATAAACAGCCAAGAAATGAGCGCATTTGTTCCCATGGATGAATCACTTGTTCTCAGTAAGGTTAAGGCTTAGATGATGAAAATCTTTTTTTTCTGAATAGTTTTACTCGAGATCAGAGCTATAACCAGAAATTCTGGTGCCTGGGGCAAATTCATAAAAAAGGGAAAGTTCTGCTCTGTATTACTGGTCATTTATGATAAAAACAGTAAAAAGGTAAGAATTATATAGTGCACTAAGGTTTGTAAAAGCTCCTTACACTCTCCAACCTCTACACTGTCTTTCTTTACAACCTCATCAGCTCCCATAGTGTTAATTATTATTTCTCTGCAGGTGAATCAAAGGTTTATTATCCAGTCCAAGTCTTTCCCCTGACCTTCAATCACCCAATTTATTAAGTACCTACTATGCACCACCAGCTATGCTACGCTTCAGTCACATATCACTAATTGTCAATCAAACTAGATGCCCCAAAGACACCTTCAGTTTAATATGTTTAAAAATGAACTAAATGGGGCTAAGTGACTTGCCCAGCATCTGAAGCTGAATTTGAATTCAGGTCCTCCTGATTCCAGCCTTGGCATTCTATCCACTGAGCCACCTATCTTAAATATAGGTATATATACATACACATTTTTTATTTTATTTTTATTTTTTATTATTTTTTTATTTATTATAGCTTTTTATTTACCAGATATATGCATGGGTAATTTTACAGCATTGACAATTGCCAAACCTTTTGTTCCAATTTTTCCCCTCCTTCCACCCGCCCCAATCCCCCAGATGGCAGATTGACCAATACATGTTAAATATGTTAAAGTATATATTAAATACAATATTAGTATATAATACATACACTTATTTACACACATATGTGTATATACACATATATATACCCACATACATGTTTTGTATATGTGTGTATGTAATTTTCTGCCCCATTAGAATGAAAATTTCTTAAGAATAAGGATTTTTCTTTCTAACTTATATCTCCAGTAGCTGTGTGACCCTGGGCAAGTCATGTAACCCCAATTGCCTCAACAACAACAACAACAAAAGTCTTTGGTGATTGATTGACTTGCATATATCTTTACATCTCTTAATCTTCAAAACAACCCAATGGTAAAACTGATGGGACCTTAGAAATCATTCTAACACAACTACCTCATTTTATAGATGAGGAAAGTGGGACATAGAGTAGAATGCCTTGCCTAGGATTCCACAGGGAGTTTATAAATCTTGATTTTAGATTAGAAAGACTCTCTGAATTCATGAGCTGTCTGAATCTGTAAGTTAGATCATATGTAAATGGATAGCATTAGGAATAGAATCACTGAAGATCCAGGATTTGAAATCAAAATAAGCAAAGCCTGGTAAGCTAGTAGGGTTGTGTTTATCTAGCCAGCACTACATTGCCTGAGATGGCTGTTTGTTCTTCATGCTTAAAAAGGGCCAGAATGACATCCCTACATGAGACGAGTGGAAGCATTATGAATAATTTTAGAAAATCAGAAAGTGTCCTAAATGAAAATTCCATAAACTAATGAGAGTGATCGTGAGTATGATGACAATGACCACATCTAGCTTTATATGTCAGTGCTTTATGGTCAGCAACGCACTTTGCAATAGTTCTATTATTGGATATTAAATATCCATTATGTGCATAGCCAGCCCTGCAGTCAGCAGTGAAGGCAAAGGACAAAAATCAAAGCATCCTCTGTTCTCAAGAAGACTATAATCTATAATTACAGAGATGCAATGTGTTCATGAATACATATGCTACAAGGAAGAGAGTGATAGAGGTAAAGGAGAAATACAGACAAATGTTGGTATATGAAATATAGAGGAAGAAAGAATACTGAGATTAAGAAATAAAGTGTAGCATGAGCCCTGGAGTCAGGAGGACCTGAATTCAAATCCAATTTCAGACGCTTGACATTTACTAGCTATGTGATGAAGGAAGGAAGGAAGGAAGGAAGGAAGGAAGGAAGGAAGGAAGGAAGGAAGGAAGGAAGGAAGGAAGGAAGGAAGGAAGGAAGGAAGGGAAGGAAGGAAGGAAGGAAGGAAGGGAAGGAAGGAAAGGAAGGAAGGGAAGGAAGGAAAGGAAGGAAGGGAAGGAAGGAAGGAAAGGAAAGGAAGGAAGGAAAGGAAAGGAAGGAAGGGAAGGAAGGAAGGAAGGAAGGAAAGGAAGGAAGGAAGGAAGGAAGGAAGGAAGGAAGGAAGGAAGGAAGGAAGGAAGGAAGGAAGGAAGGAAAGGAAGGAAGGAAGGAAGGAAGGAAGGAAGGAAGGAAGGAAGGAAGGAAGGAAAGGAAGGAAGGAAGGAAGGAAGGAAGGAAGGAAGGAAGGAAGGAAGGAAGGAAGGAAGGAAGGAAGGAAGGAAGGAAGGAAGGAAGGAAGGAAGGAAGGAAAGGAAGGAAGGAAGGAAGGAAGGAAGGAAGGAAGGAAGGAAGGAAGGAAGGAAGGAAAGGAAGGAAGGAAGGAAGGAAGGAAGGAAGGAAGGAAGGAAGGAAGGAAGGAAGGAAGGAAGGAAAGGAAGGAAGGAAGGAAGGAAGGAAGGAAGGAAGGAAGGAAGGGAAGAAGGAAGGAAGGAAGGAAGGAAGGAAGGAAGGAAGGAAGGAAGGAAGGAAGGAAGGAAGGAAGGAAGGAAGGAAGGAAGGAAGGAAGGAGATAGGCAGAGAGAAAAGGAAGACATGCATTACTATGTTACTGGAAAACCAGAAGCAGTCAAATGATTCTTCCCTTTATTTGCTGACAACCTGGATGAAGGAGAAATGACAGAAAATGAAAAAGATACTTCATTCCCTGTACTATCTGAGACTGGCTGCCTGCTGGTTAGAGAACCAAGTTGAAAAACATGTAGTGTAAAAGATAAGACATTCTTCCTAGAGGTCCAAAATGAAAGATGGAGATGGGACACAGAGAGAGAAGAGAAGAAGAGAGGAGGGGAGACTTCAGAGAGAAACAGAGACAAAAAGGAGAGAAAGAGAGACTAGTATTATATCTGACAGTTAACAGCAGCTATGGAACTTCCAAAACAAATTAATCACAAAATTAAGGGTTAGGAAGAAATCCCCCCTCAGGACACAAATCTTGTTTGAAGTGGGATTTCTTTTTGTTTGTTTTTATGACTGTTTCTTCATCTGTAAAATGAGGGGGA
The DNA here is from genome assembly GCF_048593235.1 of Sminthopsis crassicaudata. Lineage (NCBI taxonomy): Eukaryota > Metazoa > Chordata > Mammalia > Dasyuromorphia > Dasyuridae > Sminthopsis > Sminthopsis crassicaudata. The sequence continues at coordinate 52,618,413 of NC_133618.1, read as the reverse complement.
TTGGCCTAGATACTATCTAAGGTCCCTGCTAGCTCTGACATTCTCTGTTCTGAGGCTCCTTCAAAATCTGACATTTTATATTCTGAAAAGTCTTTCAGCTCTGACAAACGAGATTCACTAATATTGTCTCTTGCATGGATAGTAAAACAATCTTGAAGGAACCACATGGGGGTGGTAAGCATAATTAGAAAGCAAATTATGAAATTATGGTTGTGAGAGGATCGGTCTCTAAGTTCATTGTTTATTTAGTTGATCGATAAGCATTTATTAAGCACTTACTGTGCTAAACACTGAAGATACAAAAAAAAAAAGCAAATTTAATCCTTAAAAACACTCACATTCTTGGAAAGTGGAGAAAAACATGCAAATTACTATATACATGGAAGAGATAGACAAAGTTAGATGAAAGGCAATCAGAGAAATGAAGGCTTCAGTACCTGAGGAGACTAAAGAAAGCCTCTTGCAGAAGTTATGATCTGGGTTCAGTCTTAAAGGAAGTCATTGGGATAGGTGAGGGAAGAGTATGGGGGAAATAGCCAATGTAAAGGCAAGAAGGTGGAAAACAGCATTCTGTTCAAGGAATTCCAAGAGGCTGGCTCATAGAGTGCATGAAGGGTACTAAAGTGGGGAAGATTGGAAAGATAAAAAGGAGCCAGGTTAGGAAGAGCTTAAATGTCAGACTAGGGGAATTCATGATCTTTCTATATAAACATAGTAAAGTATGTGTGTAATTAATTTGATCATAGAGGCTTGCCAAATTCTACTATCAACAAATAGATTGAATTGAATTATCATCCAAATTATCAAGATTCTATTTTTTATAACTTCAAATCATTGATTCAACTTTGCGGATTTATGGAATGAACCATGATGGGATCTAGAGAGATAAAGATTAAACAAAACAATCTCTGCCCTCAAGGAGCTTACATTCTAGTAGGGATGGAAGATAATGGAAGATAATTACATAAATAACAAATATAAATCATGCCAAGTGGATTGCTGGCAAGTCTTGAGAAGTAAAGTAACAATTGGAAGATAAAAATCAGGGATGGAAGCCAATTTCTTATATTACAGGAAACTGAGGCCCAGATTGGGGGAAATGATATGTCCAAGTCAGAAAAATAATAAAAGCCCAGGTCTTCTAACTCCAAATCCAGCCTGGTGTCCCACTACTCCATGCTTCCTCTCTCTGTTGTCTTCATAATTGATATGCCTCTCTTTGGAACCTGATAAGCAAATATGTGGACAACTACATATGTACCATAGTGCGTGGAGCACCAGGCCTAGAGTTAGAACTGAGTTCAAACCTGACCTCAGACACTAACTAGCTGTGTGGCTCTGGGCAAACCACCCTGTTGCCTCAGTTTCCTCATCTGTAAAATGAGCTAGTGAAGGCAGACCACTCCAGTATTTTAGCCCCAAAAAAACCAAATGGGGACACAAAGAGTCAAATATGACTGAAAAATTCAACAAGAAAATGTCCTTTAAAAAATGAAAACAGCATTTGTTTCTACTATCTTTAGTTAAATAAAATACATCATTTTAGGAGATATCATATTAAGAGGATTGACTTTTAAGTCAGAGGTCTCAAGTTCTATCACTTAAAACCATATTGTTTGTTTCCTAAGGTGTAATATCAGATTAAATGAATTTGCTAATGCTTCTCCCAGCTCTACGGAGATGATGGGGACTAGGGTACCTACATTTATAAACAAAATAGCTGGTGAAATTATAAGGGAGATAACCAGAGAGAAATAAAGCATTCCCATGATTATTCATAAAATAATGATCCAGGAGAGGTGGTCAGCAATCAGGAGAATGGATCCAAAAGCAAAGGTTCTCCAGAGCAGAAAGTGGATATGGCAAAGACTTTGCCAGGGCAGTCAAATATTAAAACTCTCCTGGATTGTGTTGTGTTTCAAGACAGTTGCAGCACAAATGATAAGAACTAGAACAATAATGTCTTCTTTGTACAGACAGTCTTGGACAAAGACTGCTACAATGATCCAACGACAAAGTTGCTGTTGATTAATCATCTGGCATAATTACATCCGAAATAACCTGGTACTCCTCAGTGGATAAATTCCTCATAGAATATGAATAGACAGTTTTCAGAGGAAGCAATTCAAACCATCAATAACCACATAAAATGCCCTAGATTACTAATAATTAAAGAAATGTACATTAAAATAGCTGTGAGGCCAAAAAAGTTAACTAAAAATTGACGTGCAGGAGAGCCTAGGGGGAAAACAGGCGTATTAATGCATTCTTGGTAGAATTGTCAACTAATCCAGCCATATAGAAAGCAATTTAGGACTATGACTAAAAAGCTATTAAACTCTGTACACTCTTTGATACTAGGTCTGCACCCCAAATAGATGTACAAAATATATATCTAATAAACATGAGGTAAATTTTGTGGAATTCATTTTGCCCTCAAGGAGCTTCCAATCTAATGGGAGAAGACAACACATAAAAGGAAGCTGAAGAATGGAAGGAGGGATAGTCAGAGGATACCCAGTATGATGATTATAACGGTGAAGCAGAGCAGTTGCTGACAAATGTCTTTATCCTGTTTATCCTGTGACATATTCTGGATAATTATTCAAGTTTCTATTTCATTTTCCATGTGTAGAAGCAGGATTTTAGGAGATCATTAACTGTAACCTTCTTATATGGAAGGAAAGAAAGTCATTCAAAGTCATGCTTCTCTTGCTTATGGCCAAACTGGAATTTGAGCTCTGGTGTTCTGATTCCCAGACCCATACCCCACTGGGTTTCTTAATGATCTCTCTTGAACCCATTCAATTGCCATGTTTCAACATGAAGATGGAAAGCTCTGGATGGTCACCAGCTGGATCTCATTCAATAGCTGTGCTCTAGGATTTCTTTGAGTAACTCCCTCCCTATCCCTTTCATCCTGAGCCTGCTGCTCCTCAACATTTCTCCAGGTGCCCGATCTCTATCTCTGAAATCTCTAAAATAAATCCCGTGTGTCTTTCACAATGCTGATGAATTCTGCCAACTGCTCCATGCCTCCTTGAGCGTAGTAAGGTGTTAAAAATAACTGACATTTAAAGTTGGCGAAGGGCTTCACATATATTCATCTCATGTGACTGTCCCAAAGACCCACATTTCAAAGATGTGGAAACTAAAGCTCAGAAGGGTCTACTGCTAGTCAATGTAAGAGGAGATATTGGAGCCCAGTTTTTCCAGAGTCCAACCCTAAAATTCTTCAGGAGGGGAAATGCACATGCAAAATGTACAAGGGCAAAAGAAGCAAGGACAAGATTGGGGTCCAGTTTCATCCACTGTATTCTAGTCAGAGTATTGCTTCCCAAACTCAGAACTACATCTCCTTATTCAATGGTCTTAGGAGGGCTTTCTCTGCTACCTAGAATGGCTAAGAATACCCAGCTGCCTCCAGGTCCAGCTCATATGCCAGGTCCTACAAAAAGCCTTTCCTCATCCCTTTAGCTGTTCATACTTTTTTCATCCTTCTCAAAGTATCAGTCATACGCTTCCCTGTTAACATTTAACATTTCTTCCACAATTACCATATCCAATAGCATGTGGGCTCTTGAGGGAAAGAACTGTGTATCTGATCTTTAATTCTGCTTTTGCATCTCTAGCACCTAGACTAGTATTTGCACTTACTAAATGCTTATTAAGTGGAATCCAACCAAATCCCTTCATTTTACAAAGGAGAAAACGGAGGTCCAATAAAAATTGAATTGGCTTTTCCATGGTTACACCCAGCAAATCAATAACATTATTAGAACGAGATCCTTCAGGGGCAGCTAGATGGCGCAGTGAGTAGAGCACCAGCCTTGAATTCAGGAGGAACCAAGTTTAAATCTGGTTTCAGACACTTAACACGTCCTAGCTGTGTGACCTTGGGCAAGTCACTTAACCCCAGCCTCAAAAAAAAAAAAAAAAAAGAATCAGATCCTTCTTGATTATTTCAGATTCTCTGTAACCCCTGTTTAGAATTTTCTTGGCAAAGATAATTGTGTAATTAATTCCTTCTCCAGCTCATTTTTACAGATGAGGAAACTGAGACTCATCCAGGATCACACAGCTACTAAATATCTAAGACCAGATTTGAACTCAGGTTTTCATGACTTCAGATCTAGTGCTTCACTGTGCCACCTGATTATCTTTAAGTTACCCTAAGAAAGACCTAAATTAAAGTACTATCTATGGCAGATATGACAGTGGGTCACTCACATAACCTCTTAGTGCTCCCAGGCAATTCTCAATGATTGGAAGTATTTACAAGTTGTATGACCTTTGATAAATAATTTTACTTATAAATAAACTTATAAATAACACTGTAGAACTCAGTTTCCTCAGCTGGTTAATAAAGGAGTTGAACCAGATGTCCTTTGAGTTTCCTTCCAGCTCTAAAGCTATAATTTTATGTTACATTCTACATTATAAATGAATCACCAATCTGCATTAATGAAATAAATTTCTGCACCAGGAATTCCATACATTGAAGAAATCATAGGTGCAAACCATTTCCTCCACTTTATCCCCCAAAGATTATGTTTTACATACATATATGATCTACATATGTGCATGTTTGCCCATCACAAAACCTTGGTGAATTTAGGTACAGCAAGTATTATTGTACTCCTTTTCCAAATGAATAAACAGTCTCAGAGAGATTAAAGATTATAGTAGTTAGAAAATCTTTTTATTTATAGAGTTTATCTAATCTAATCCTTTCATTTTCCAAGGGTAGCTAGATGGATGATACTCCAAGCTGGAGTCAGGAAGGCCTGAGTTCCAATTTAGCCTCAGACACTTACTTAGCTGTGAGACCCTGAGCAAATCACTTAACCTCTATTACACGGGTCCTCAAACTTTTTAAATAGGGAGCCAGTTCACTGTCCCTCAGACTGCTGGAGGACGGGACTATAGCAAAAACAAAAGCAATGAACAAATTCCTATGCACACTGCATATATCTCATTTTGAAGTGAAGAAACAAAATGGGAACAAATCCAATATTTAAAATGAAGTAAAATTAAATCAACAAACTTACCATTATTTCAATGGGAACTATGGGCCTGCTTTTGGCTAATGAGATGGTCAATGTCTGGTTCCATATTTGTCGCTGCTAGTTGTAACAAGTGATGCAAGCGTGCATCCGTTAGTCTTGATCTGGTTGGAGATTCCAAATGTTTCATTCTAGAAAAAGTCTGTCACAGACATAAGTGCTGCCAAAGATGGTTGCCATTTTGAGTGCATGGTTCCTGAGATGAGGATATGTCTCAGAGGGGAGAGATGCATAGAAATTATGAAGGCTGCTTGACTTGAATGTGTCTTTCAGAGAGTCACAATTCTGCAGTTCAGCCAGTTCCATTTGGTAAATTGTATCCACATTTTCAATGTCACTAGAAAATGGGTTATGGAAAAGCTGTATGTCCTGTTCATGGAGATGAAGCTCTTCAAATCTAAGTTGGAACTCCTTTTGCAATTTTTCCAATGAATCCACATGTTTTGTTTGGGAATGCAATCAGCAGTTTTTCTGCTAACAGATTTTGAGTTGTGGGGAGATGGCAGAAGTTTTCCTCCTTCACTTGTCTGATGAGGAGACCTAATTTTACTTCAAATGCTATGACATGTGATTGCATATCACAGATGAGCTTCCCCTTTCTTTGAAGTTGCATATTGAAATTGTTGAGTAGCTCTGTTACATCTGTCAGAAAGGCAAGGTGCCATTTCCATTCTGCATCATTGAGCTCTGGTACTTTGTTTTTTGAAAGCAGAAAAGTTGTAATCTGTGGAAGTAAGTTTCAAAACTCTCCCTCGACTCAGCCAACGGACTTCTGTGTGATATAGAACATCTTCACACTCAACATTTAGCTCAGACAGAAATTCCTGAAATTGTGATTTATTGCATTAGCTCTAATGAAGTTAACACAAGATACCACAATTTTCCTAACAGAGTCCCACTTCAGTGATTTACTACACAGCGCTTGTTGGTGGATGAGGCAGTGTATGGCTATTGGATGAGAATGGTTATGTTTGTCCATCTCTTGGTTAATGCGAGCAATTACTCCTTTCTTAGATCCCACCATGCTAGGGGCACCATCAGTTGTCACACTGGCTAGTTAGCCCAGTCCAGCTCCAAACCATTCATAGTTTGGCAAACCTTTTCATAGATACCCTCTCCTGTAGTTGTTGCTTTGATGCTTTGCAGTACAGCAAGCTCTTCTATGACTTCAAAATAATCATTCATCCCACAAATAAAAATTAGAAATTGTGAAGAATCACAAACTTCATTGCTTTCATCAAGTGCCAAGGAAAAATATGAAAAATTTTTTGTGGAGTTTTTGCAAATGCTGATACAGATTGTCTCCTATTTCTCCAATCCTCCGTGTAATTGTAGGTCCTGAAAGACTCACTGTACTAAATAAATCAGCCTTCTCTGGACACATCTCTTTGGCAACAGAAAAAAAGACATTCTTTAACAAATTCTCCCTCCACGAACGGTCTGCCAGTGCGTGCTATTAGCTTGGCAACTTGAAAACTTGCTCTCGTGATGAAATATTTAGCTGTTTCTGCTTCACAAAAATATTTTGCTGAGTTGTCAATGTATTTTTTAGTTTTAATAGTTTATCTTTTCTCACTTCTCCAACCAAACAATCATATTTATCTTTATGCTAAGTTTCATAGTGTCGACGCAAATTATATTCTTTGAACACAGACACTATATTCTGGCATATCAGACATACAGCTCTTTCCTTGTACTGCATGAAAAAGTGATCATAAATGCACTGTTCTTTGAATATCCTACACTCCAAGTCAATTTTTTTCTTGACATCATTATTTCTAAGGGATTCCAAATTGCTATTAGTAAAATACCAATGTATATATACAGCGCTACAAAAACAATATACCAGCAATAATATTGGCCACACAGAGACATATAGACTGCAAGGCCCAACTTCCTCCAAGCTGCCTCTGCGCTGTGATGCCTCCGTTTCCCACACTCTCTCCCACTTCAGACCCTCACTGCACACAAGTCACTGCTCAGGCGGCCCTCCCAAACACCCTGGCTTCCTCTGAATCCTGGGGTCGATTCTCATGATCCAGCACTTCATGATCGTATATGTTGCACTTGTAATTTATTATAATCACAGGCAAGATTGTGCATATATGTCTATAACTGCACAATATATTGTATGTGCAGAATGAGCTTCAGTGACAAATCATACATTGGGGCTTCTGGGGGAGGTCATCATGTGACTTGAAGCTGCACAAGTGTATGAGACCTTAAGAATATGGAGGGGGATGAAGCAGTACACCAGCTCGGCACCCTCTCATACTCAGGATAAGTGGGGGGGCACTAAGGTCAGATCCCCAGTGATTATAAGGTGATGACATATGTTAGCAATATTCCATCTCTTTATGAAACTACAGAACATACACAAAATGATAAAATTGATGACCACAACAGCCAGACATGAGGTCACTATGGATACAGGGCCACGGCCTGGTATCAGGAGCCTCACTCTGGGAGACAATAGCAGTCAGTACTGCAACATGTGCTAGAGAGGAAGCCATTACATTGTCATTATAGCATAATGACAATGATAGAATCAAACTGGGACTTGTAGTACTAACTGTTACTATACTCACGCACCAGACACAGCCCATATATTCCCCCTGCAGCGGCTATGACATGCGCAGCATGCACTGTATATCCCTCACATCTGTCTGTTGTATTTACTTTACATTACTTTACAAGGCTGTGGGCCATCAGTTCTCTGTCTTCTGCATTTCTCTTCCTTCCCCACACCATACACCCCAGCCTGAGAACTCACCTCACCTCAGTATTATTGCCTCACACTCTGTCTCTGCCACCTCAGCCCAGAGCCGGAAGTATGCATTGCTAATGCAAATTTAGGCCGAACATCACTTAAGGTCTGATTTTGCCATAACCCGGCAGGCGGCATAAACGTCCTCAGTGGCTGCATCTGGCCCACGGGCCATAGTTTGAGGACCCCTGACCTGGAGAATGGACTCTTTGAATTGTAGACATTAAGGATTGTTTCTATTCTATCCCTCTAGATAACAAGGACATGAAAAGATTTGCCTTTTCAGTGCCCAGTGTTAACTTAGCTGAGCTTTATAAAAGATATGAATGGACAATTTTGCCACAGGGAATGAAAAACAGCCCTACTATGTGTCAAATGTATGTTGCTGCTGCTCTTACTCCAGTAAGAAAAGCATTTCCAAAAGTAGTGTTATTACATTACATGGATGATATATTGGGATGTGCACCTGAGGAACAAATGTTAGAAGCATGTCTACAAAAGACCATGGAAACACTAAGGGACTACAAATTGCACATAGCTCCAGAAAAAAATTCAAAGATATGCTCCTTTTCAATATTTAGGATATCAAGTATACCCTAAGGTACTTACAGTACAAAAATTCTCCTTAAGAACAGAGAAGCTAAACACCTTAAATGACTTCCAGAAATTGATAGGAGATATCCAATGGATGCATCCAGTGTTAGGCTTGACTATCTATCAATTGCAACCATTATATGACATTTTAAGGGGAGACAATGCTTTAAACTCACCACGTCAGCTTACAAAAGAAACTCAAGAGGCTTTGAGACAAGTTGAACTGGCTCTATCCAATGTGGTTGAAAGAGTCACTCAAAAACCGCTGGAAATATCAGTTTTTGCTACACAAGAGGCACCCGCAGCACTCCTTCATCAAGGAGACAGTGTGATAGAGTGGGTGAACCTCCCAGCACAACCAGAACAAAGCCTTACTCCTTACCTAGTAATTTTATTAAAATTATTTTTTTAAATTATTAAATTATTAAATTAATTATTAATATTAAAAATTTATTAAAGGCCATTAAGCGAGCACTACAATTATCTGGGATAAGACTTGACAAGATATACACCTTTTATACTAATGCACAAGTTAATGTGTGCTGTGAAACCATCCCAGAGTGGCAAATTTTACACATGGGTCTCCATTAAAGATAACCAGACTATTACATAATTGGCGATGGATTCTTGAAAAGGTTTCTAAAGTTCCTCTTAAAGGACCAACCATCTTTACAGATGCATCCAAACATAATATTTGTGCTGTATACTCTCGTGACTTAACTATAAAGAGAGTAGTCAGAACTCCTTTTCAGTCCACTCAGCAGAATGAATTGTATGCAAACATTCTAGCTCTTACTTATTATCCAGGAGATATAAATATAATATCTGATTTGGCCTATTCAGTAGGTGTGATATAAAGAATTGCCACAGCCCAAATAAAATTTGTAGCCTCTAATATATATCAGCTCTTTATGGAACTTCAAGAGCAAGTGAGAAAGTATCCAGGTAAGATTTATATCTTGCATATCCATTCTCATAGTGGACTTCCAGGTCCTATTTTTGATGGTAATTCAAGGGCAGATAACCTTCTAACCATGTTGGCCAATACTCCATTATTTCAAGAAGCCCAAGAATCTCATTTTAAATATCATCAGGCTGCTTGAGCTTTACATTTATAATTTGGAATAACAAGAAAAGAAGCTAGGAACATAGTAAAAGCCTGTACAGCTTGCCTTCCTTTCCACACTACTACACTCCCTCCAGGGAAGAACCCTCATGATTTGAGACCTAATAAAATTTGGCAAATGGATGTGACCCATTATAAATCTTTTGGTCATCTGTCTTTTATCCATGTTGTGGCAGACACCTTTTCAGGATTCACTTTTGCAACACCAACAGCAAAAGAGACAGCCCGAGTGGTCACTGAATTCTTTATACAAGCATTTGCAATTATGAGTATGCCACAAGCAATAAAAACAGATAATGGACCTGCATATACTTCTAAACATTTTGCACACTTCTGTGCACAATATAAGATTTTACACACCACTGGCATACCCTTTAATCCTCAAGGACAGGCAATAGTAGAGAGGAGAAAGAGAGACATTAATCCAAAAACAAAAGAAAGGGGGAGCCACAGATAACCCTAGAGAACTTCTAAATTTAGCCCTTTATACTATCAACTTCTTGATTTTTGACAAAGATGAACTGGCTCCGGCAGACAGGTTTTATAACCCGCCAGAAGGGCAGTGTCCAGTGTGAGCAGCTCCACTGTCCTTAGATAATAGCCAGGTGATGTGGAGAGATCCAGAAAGTGGTGAATGGAAGGGACCAGATAGGTTAACTGCTTGGGGGAGAGGGTTTGCTTGTATCTCTACAGATGGAGAAGAAATCAGATGGGTGCCAACAAGCCGTATTCACCTTTTCCATCAGAGAGAGACAGAGCAGACCCTTGAAACAAAGGAGAAGACCCAAGAAATATCAGGTGGTTCTGTTGTTGACTGTGCCCACCACTGAAAGAGCATGGCAGTTATGGCATTTCACTCATGGACTTCAAAAGCCTCAGGAATCATTGAATTCTCTGAGACATCATAAAACTGTTGTAGGACTTAAAACCCACAGGAATCATTGGATTCCCTAACATATAAAAAGACTGTTGCAGGACTTCAAAAACTTCCAGGGATCATTGGATTCCCTGGCACACGAAGCAATGGACAATAGATTGGTTTTAGACTATCTCTTGGTTGCTGAAGAAGGCGTATGTGTGACTGATGTTTACATACCCTCCTTCTAGGACTTCTGGAAATCTTTTACAACACCACGTTGATTCATATTGCTTGTTATATCACTACTTGCATGTACAATTCATGTTTGTTACACCACATTGAGCCTGCACTGGCTGGGGGGAGAGTCATCACTAATAGCCTGTGTGTTATTGCTATGTGCTTATGTAATACCTCCCATGCTGATGGGTTTGTGCATACCTGTTTCTAATAAAACCCTTCAGCCCAGAAACCCGCTAGCAATCCCCACTTCCCTTTGGTGCTTTTCACCTCCCTTCCTGAGATGTCAGGGGGGGGTGATCACCTCCTTTTTGGGGTTCTCACATTCCTGAGGAGTCAGAGATGTCGTGGGCACCTGTGTTCTAAAACAAAAGAAAGCGGGACATGTAAAGGGCTGAAACTGAGGTTGGATAACCAAGCATTTAAGGCTAATTATCAACTGGACAGTACTCTATTAGTATAGGCTTGGAGAATGGCCCAGCCCACTACTCTATGCTATCTTGATCTATTGGTGTATAGAGAGAATTATAAGAGGAATTAGAGGGTGGATTAAGACAAGCCAGAGTTACTTTTGCTTATCCTGACTTTTGCTATGCTGATTCTAAAGTATCCAGGGTGCTAACTTGGTCTTTATACTAGATCTATATCCTCAGAAGATCAGAAAGTGGAAAATGAATTAGTATAAAAGTAATTATTGCATTTTTTTGTAATGGCAAAGAAATAGACGAGCCTATCATTTTGAGAATGGCTGAAGGACTGTGGTATATGATTATATCGAAATTCTATTGTGTTTTATGAAATGAGTAGGCTGATCTCAAAAAAAAAAACTTTATATGAACTTATGCAAAATGAAATGAACAAAACCAAGGAGATCACTATACCCAGTAAGAGTAATATTAGACAATGATCAACTGTGAATAACTTAGTTATTATGAACAAAACTATTATCAAAGACCATACCAAATGACTTATGACAAAAAAACTGCTACCTCTCTCTGGAGAAATAACTGATTAAGTATTAATGTCTATCAAATCATGCTATTTTTCACTTTCTATATTTTTATGTTTTTCCCCCCTTTGGTTCTGTGTCTTTTTGTACAATATGATTACTATGGTAGTATGTCTTGTATAAATGAACATATCTAACTTAAATAATTTTTTCCTGTTTCAGAGAAAGGGTAGATAAAGGAGGAAGGGAGAAAAATTTGCTCTGAAAAAATCTACAAATTGATTTTGGATACATGAGTCAAGAAAGGATTCTAGTGCTTAATGTATCCTCACATTAATACAAAGGAATAAGAGATGTGTCCATGTATGAAAAACTATTAACTACACATATAAGCTTAAAAGATGGCATGTATTAAATTAACTTATCTTATCCTAAGAATATTAACTACCAACTGACAACTACCAAGAAGTCATGTTACTTATTTGGAGAATATAGATACTAACTAAACTTTGGAACCTATCTTCAGTGAAATCCTATCTCAGATAAGATAGAAAAAATTTAACTACATATTGGTATTGACAGACTACTTGACTAAGTATGATCAGTCATACCTTAAAAAAAAGAAACTAGGGGCAGCTAGTTGCTATAGTGAATAGAGCACCAGCCCTGAAGTCAAAAGGACCAGCGTTCAAATCTGGCCTCAGACACTTAACTGTGTGACCATGGGCAAGTCACTTAACCCCAATTGCCTCACACACAAAAAAAAACCCTCAAAATTCTGCTTTATGGCAAAAGAATTTTAAAAGAAATCTTTTAATTGTACCTACTTTCTGCTAGATCCCTTTAAAGCAAAGACATTTGGGTGCTAATTGTCTTGAAGAATTCTATGTTAACAGTTTTGCATTCTCACAAGGATCAATAATCTAAATATTTCAACTGCATTCTGATGAACATGTTGGAAACTCTGAGAACAGAGCAAACCTCTGAATGGAATTAGCATGTGGCTTTTCTAGTGATATAGTTGTACAATTCCATCAGCATTATCTTTATGATTTTACCCATCAGCTGTTTGCATCTGAAAACCTCCTATCACCCCCAATCTATAGTTTGACATCTATGAAAAGAAACAGAAGATACTCATCATAATTCATATTTCATATATGAAAACTTTGAGGGAGATATTGAAAGAAGCTTACTATCTGGATAGAGCATCAATCAGGAAGAATGCTGAAAAAAAATGGAGATATGCAATTCATGTTCATCTTCAGGACATTTGACCAGGAGATGAAATTCAATTAAGAAATCTTAGTAGTTGGGGCAGCTAAGTGGCGCAGTGGATAGAGCACCAGCCCTGAATTCAGGAGGACCCGAGTTCAAATCTGGTTTCAAACACTTAACACTTCCTAGCTGTGTGACCCTGGGCAAGGTCACTTAACCCCAGCCTCAGGGGGAAAAAAAAAAGAAATCTTAGTAGTTATAGAATATAGAAATTAGAAGATTAAATAAAAGTTACTTGATATCCAAGTGGAGAATAGCTAGTATCTTTGTTTACAAAGCAGCTCCTTGGACTTTTGAATATTCAAGAAGAAAATTAATCAAGATCACTTATTGCTAATTATTGAGTGAGTTGACCTGTTAGATCAACATGCTAAAGATAGAAGTCACTCATCTCAGCAGACTCAACAAAGAGGTTGCCTTTCAGTCATAGAAAGTATATCTGATTCAGGCAAGGATTAAAAAAGTAGATACTTCAAATATATAATGCCATATGTTTTCTGTACACTACACCATGTTTGCTCTTCAGCTAAATGGCAAAAGTGAAAATAGATGATCATTCATTCAACAATAGTCTGGCTATTAAAAACTAACATTCTCTACATAAACATTAGTCATAGATATTTTGTTACCCTTTAAGCATCCTTTACAGTCACCAGCTCCCCAGAATTAGTCAACAACATGACCACCTAATAATAAGGGCCCTACTAATGAAGCCTTAATGGATTCTACTGCTACCAACAGGCCTAATATGCTATTCATAACCCAATGTGTTGCCTAGAGATATTACTGAGAGTTCTTGATCTGAGTAAATAGGAAAAACCCTATAGTTTTCACTCTCTTTCATGGTTTTCCCATGGTCACACAACCACTACACTTACATCAGAATCATATACCACAACTTGTTGAGATATTCCCGAATTAATAGGCATCTATTTACTTTCCACTTCTTAGCCACAACAAAGAGTTGCTAAAAATATTTTGGAGCATAAGGGTTCCTTTTCTTTTTCCCTTGACCACATTAGAAAACAAACATAATAATGGTATTGCTGGATAAAAGGTTATATACATTTTTATAACCCTTTGTGCATAATTTCAGATTGCTGCCAAAATAGTTGATCACTTCAAACATCCACAAGAGGTACATTAGGATTATATTTTTTTCCACATCTCCTTCAATATTTTCCTATCCATCTTCTATCATTTTAGCTAATCTGGTACTTCTGAGGTCTACCTTAAAGTTTTCTTTTTATTTGAAATTTTCTAATCAGTTATCATTTATAACATTTTTAACATGACTACATATAATTTCTACTTTTTTCATAAAAACTGCCTGTTCATATCTTCTGTCATTTATCAATTAGGGGATAGCTAATGTTTTTATACAATGTTATCTGAATCATTCAGCTTAGAAACTGACTTGAAACTTACATTTTAATGTAAGACAGTATAGTAAAGTGGGATGAACACTGATCTTGATATCAGAAGAACTGAGTTCAAATCCAATATTTGTTGAATTTTCTGTTTGCTTTAGTCAAATTCACTAAAAACCCTGGATCTATTTCATCATCTTTAAAAATTACATAGAACTGAAAGGTCTTTAAGCACTCTTCTAGGTCTTCTAGATATTCTAACACTCTGATCTATCCCAAGGCATTCTCTTGATTTTTGTTACAAAGGTACTTAACCCCAATCCCAATTTAGGTACTATGTACCTTCAACTTCTGGCATTTTGTTCTGCCTTTTTGCCAAGTCAAAGGAGTCTCATTCCTCTTCTTTGTGACCTTTCAAACATCTATGGGCAGATAGTATGTTGTCCCCCTTGAATCTACTATGACTTGTACTTGTATACAAATGTATTGTTTCCTACTGGTAGAATAATAAGTACTTCAAAGAGAGGTTCCGGGTTTTTTTTTTCTTTTGTATCTGCAACATCTAGGACAGTTCCAGGTATATTAGAGATACTTACTGAACACTTGTTGAGTTGCATTTATTTTTTTAAATAAGATTTTATTTTTTTCCAATTATGTCAAAACAATTTTTAGCATTTATTTTTACAAAATTTTGAGTTCCAAATTTGTCTTCCCCTCTTGTTTAAATGATGGGCAATTTGATGTAAGCTATATAGGTGCTAAAATCTTACAAAAATGAAAGTAAAAATGCATCATTTCATATAATTGAAAAAATATACTAAAAAAATAAAATGAAAAATATTGGAAGTTTTATGAGAAAACAAAGATTTCAGGAGTGAGAGTTCAAAATGTCCTAAAGGGAAACAAAGAGATTCAGAATAAAAGGCAATGAAGATAGACTCAATGTAAAGTATATGTAAAGTCTTTTTCAAACTTTAAATTTCAATTCAAATGCTCAAAATGACCATAATTGTCATCATTAAAACCCCTTCTAGTTAATAAGCTGCAAAATTCTAATGTTTGTTACCTGTTCTCATCAGCTACTTTTTGTAGCTTTTGTAAAAGTGGAAATAGAATGATGGGCAGTGGAACATGTCTTTGTTAGTTTTGTTTGATAGTCTTTGGAGCTTTTCTTTTTGCCAGAATGAGTAATAGGAATAGAAATAGAATTCGGAAATCAGAGCTACTAAGCATAAATGGCTGGGTAACATGCATTCAAGAAAGCTGTGGTGGGCATCAACCACTGATAATGTTTATCAAAATTAAAGGGAGAAAATGAGAAAAAAAGACTTGACCGAGTAAAAAGTGACATAGGTGCTCACCAACACCAAGATGGGGTAAGTGGCTCTAGTCTCAGGGGACTTTCTGGATAATTTGCTGGAGCTGTGAATATCCTGGACTTGTTGACGATGTTTTTGCAGGAGAAGCACCAGGTAGCCACTGGATATGGTCATAAATCCTACACACAGGAAATCAGGAATAAAGAACAAAATTATAAATAGAGAGACTCTGAATGCCACTGAAGCAGATTCTGAACAGAATTCTAGATTCTATACCCTTGTGTTGTTACTGCTTTTTATACTTTTTTGTATATATACAAATATAGAGATATTAGTCAGTATAAGTAGGATCCAGCAGAAAAGATATAATAGGAAAATGTACATTGAGGAAAAAATGCAAAAAATGTAATACTGACATAGTATACAAACTCAAATTTTGTCAAAAATGTATTTATTAGTTTGTGTAGCTTAACCCAAAACAAAACACTGAAAATGCTTAAGTGGGCTTTAATCAGTCCCACAGGCACAAAGGTTTGGTCCTAGCTTTACTGTTAATTTTTATTAGACCTACACATGCAAGTTTCCACAATCCAGTGAGAATATCCTTAAAACTTGACCCAAGTTTAAAGGAGCGGGTATCAGGCACACTTCTTAAAGTAGCCCATGACACCTTGTATAACCACACAGGGATACAGCAGTGACTGATATTGAGCAATAAACGAAAGTTTGACTAAAACATAATAAAAAAAAAAAAAAAAAAGGTTGGTAAATCTCGTGCCAGCCACCACGGTCATACGATTAACCTAAATTAACAGAAGAACAGTGTAAAGTGTGTTTAAGCAAAACAATCAACCCAGTAAGGTTAAAACTCAATTGTGCTGTAATACGCCCTAGTTGATATTAAAATATGCAACTAACCTGGCTTTACCCCTGCTGAAGACAGTAAAGCTAAGGTACAAACTGGGATTAGAGGCTCCACTATGCTTAGCTGTAAACCGAGGTAATTAAATAACAAGATTACTCGCCAGAAAACTACTAACCACTGCTTCAAACTCAAAGGACTTGGCAGTGCCCTAGACCCACCTAGAGGACCCTGTTCTATAATCAATAAACCCCAATACACCTCACCCCTTCTCTCTTGCCCAGTGTATATACATTGTCAGCTCACCCCAACAGGGTCCCAAAGTGAGCAAAATTATAAAACTATAAAAATGTTAGGTCAAGGTGTAGCATATGGAGGGGGAAGTAATAGGCTACATTTTCCACTCTAGAACACAACAAAATGTCTATTGAAACAAAGATATGAAGGAGGATTTAGCAGTAAATTAAGACTAGGGAGCTTAAACGGGAGGCTGTGGGCCCAAGGCACTAGCAGCTAGCCCGGCCTCACACAAGGGAGGCCGCTGCTGCAGGCTGTGGCAGTGGTGGTGGTTGTTGTTGTTGTAAGTACTGTTTATTGATTTTAAGACAAGGAGGAAGGCTGATGAAGAAATCAGGTTCATTAAATTACAAAGGGATATGAGAAATCCAGGGAGGAATGCCTCAATTTCCTCCTCCTATTCCACCCATTCATGTCACTTCCCCTCCTTTGTCTATATCCACTGATTCAGCCAGCACCGAATAGTTGGGAAGGGTCATCCTTCAAATATGTGGCACTAGCCACAAAATTTTTCAGTAAAAATATCAATGCACTTTCAGAGATAAGTTTATTCTTTTACTTGCTCATGGCTTAATTTAACCTCAGACTATACCAGAGTCTGTTTGCAATGGTTACTTTAACCTTAATCTAATCCATCTTTGATATAGACTGAATCCACCAAAACAGGACCCCTTAAAGCATTAATAAACAAAGTTCAAAAGAAAACTTACCAGACTTTCTCCCACGAATCTGGAAGTTATTTTATGAGTCAATAATCACTGCTCATATGACACAGGCAGATTTCTATAATTCTGTCTCATTTACTTTTGATACAATTTGAATACAATTAAAGTAGTATCACACAAGATAAGAGATTTTACAGGAAAATTACATTACTTCAAAAGACTACAAAGCATTAACCTGTGAGAGATGTAGAAGACTCTTACCCAAAATGACTACTCAGAGATCACTCAGTAGAAAGCAGAAAGATTGTTTATTAAAACCTCCAGAGGATGAGCTCTTCTATCACAAGATAAGGGAAAGAGAAATCTTGTGGCAGGAGGGCTAAAGAAGTAGTAAAGATATGCAGCTCTTATACAAGACATTACATCACAAGTAAGAGAACATTGAAAAGGGGGGAGGCATCTAATTGGTTGTTGCTGTCCGGAGAGATTAGAATGGAAGGTTTCTGTTTCCCCAAAATCCTCTGATTTCTAAGAAACAGAAAATCAGGCCTTCAGGCTTCAGATAAACATTGGTCAAGCTAACAGACTAAATATAGATAAATGTCAAATACTGATAAATGTCATCAGCTCAGGTTAAGTAATTATGGTTATAGGTGGCCAAGGCTCAAGTAAATATGAACCCGCACATATTACACAGGTCATAGGGGAAACACAGAAATAATGAAAATGAAATACAAAAAAGAATTCATGCGTTCCTATACATTCATACATTCTTCACCTTATCTCTCTATTCCACACAATTTCCCCTTGAGATATATACATGATTTTGTCATATTTCTATGAACTTACACACTGTTCAAAGTCAGTTAACATATCTATACATTGTTTATCAAGTTTATCATCAAGATCATACCCCTCTAATACATTCCAGCCTTTTTTCTGAAGAATCATCATTTTAATACCATCTTCTGTATGCAATATTTCAATAGGTACCATTGAACTATTCTGGTTACTAATGTAATTATACAGGGTAAACATAGTGGCAACAGGATAATACCGCTCATTACAATAATTCCATACCATGAAAATTGCTTCCACCATCTGTTATCCCAGAACAGATTGGCATTTGGCAGTCATAAAAATGCAAAGATAAATTAACAAAGATGACAATCTAGGGAAACTGAGGCACAACATTACATACTCTCCTTCTGAATATTTGAATTATTGAATTTCCTCCCCCTGGATACCTTGGAGGTCTCAGCACTATAATTTTGACCAACCCAATGTGAAGCAAATAAATCAAAAATAAAACTAAAAAATGCAAGAACTTATGGCAAGAGCAAGTCTCTTCCTGACAACCCCAGAGTTATCAGCGGTACACAGGCCCTCATCTCAGCCAGAGAATCCAGTTTGAGATGGATGGTTCACTGTGTTAGGTGGTCTGCAGTCATTTGTGCACTTTTAACTCAGCTTCTGCTTATATAGGGAGTAGCAGTGCTCAAGACAGCCTCGTGCTAGGAGGGGCATTCCAAGTCTGTCAGGGATTCCAAAGGAGGGAAAGAGCAGGGCCTGGAGTAGCTTTACTTGTCCCCTCTGATAGAACAGGAACTGCTTCCAAGATCCAGAAAGGATTTCTGAGCAGAATATGCAGTTAGACCATAAAGGCAGGCAAACCCCGAACTTTAGAGGCATCATCTCAAAATGGCAGTGCCTTCTGAAAATGCTGAGATACCAAGTAAGAAACTAGGCTTACAGGAGTGGAGACTGCCAGTCCCAAGACAGGTGTCTATATCTTGGAGATTTCCTAAAAACAGGCAATTAGAGAACAGTCTGCCAGAGCAATTCCAACAGAATAAGGGATTCCAAAGCTAAAGCATCAAATAATCATCCCACATATAAAGTTCCCATACATCCATAACAGCAATAATTGCACAATTTAACAATTTCCATCCCAAATCTTAAACATACACCTTATCTCTCTATTCCACACAAACCAAAGCAGGGAAGTCTGATAGGAATAAAAAACCTTACCTTTGGGATTCCACTCCAATGTGCTGGTTTCATTTCCATCACTCTGTGACCTCAGGAAAGTTGTAGTCATCACATTTCTAAATTTTTGGAGAAATTTTAAATGATGGTTCCAGAAGAAACAAGGTAGAATCTCATCCATTAATTCAATCTCCTAACTGGAAGTGAATAATTTCAGAGGTTAACTGAAGAGAAAACCACACATTTATTTGAAACTACTTAGGATGTCCCTCACTAAGAAGTGACTTTCTGTTGGAATACATGGCAGCCACCTGACAGTGGCTGCTGGAGATCCAACCCAGAATGGATCTCCTCTTGTGAAGGGATGAAACAAGGAGACTGAGAGGCCATT
The DNA here is from genome assembly GCF_048593235.1 of Sminthopsis crassicaudata. NCBI lineage: Eukaryota > Metazoa > Chordata > Mammalia > Dasyuromorphia > Dasyuridae > Sminthopsis > Sminthopsis crassicaudata. Next base: position 52,598,644 of record NC_133618.1, on the reverse strand, counting down.
GCTGCTCTCTGACCTCTCTCCTGAGAAGCCATTTCCCTATCTGACCTCTCTCTCCTCCTCCTCCCTCTGCCTCCAATTTATCTCATTCCCAATCTGAACACCTGTGTCAGAAAAGGCTGCCTTGCAACTCCTTCAGATGCTATGATCCACAGCTTGGAGGTTTTCAGAGGATTCACCTATCCCTTAACAATTTTCTAATCCAAAAATATGTCTGGGTTTTTTTACTCTTTTTTTAAATTAATTTTATAATTATAATTTTTGACAGTACATATACATGAGTATTTTTTTACAACATTATCCCTTGTATTCATTTTTCCAAATTTTCCCCTCCCTCCCTCTACTCCCTCCCCTAGATGACAGGCAATCCCATACATATTTGATGTATTACAGTATAACCTAGATACAATATATGTGTGTAAAACCTTGTTGCACGGTAAGAATTGGATTCAGAAGGTATAAGTAACCTGTGTAGAAAGACAATAGTGCAAACATTTTACACTCAATTCCCAGTGTTCCTTCTCTGGGTGTAGCTGATTCTGTCCATCATTGATCAACTGGAAGTGAATTAGATCTTCTTTATGTTGAAGATATCCACTTCAATCAGAATATATCTTCATGCAGTATCTTTGTTGAAGTGTATAGTGGTCTCCTGGTTCTGCTCATTTCAGTCAGCATCAGTTCATGTACGTCTCTCCAAACCTCTTTGTATTCATCCTGCTGGTCATTTCTTACAGAGCAATAATATTCCAAGACATTCATGTGCCATAATTTACCCAACCATTCATTTTCTAGTTTTTAGCCACTACAAAAAGAGCTGCCACAAACATTTTGGCACATACAGGTCCCTTTCCCTTCTTTAGCATTTCTTTGGGATATAAGCCAGTAGTAGCACTGCTGGATCAAAGGGTATGCACAGTTTGATAACTTTTTGGGCATAGTTCCACATTGCTCTCCAGAATGGCTGGATTCTTTCACAACTCCACCAACAATGCATCAGTGTCCCAGTTTTCCCACATCCCCACCAACATTCATCCTCATTTTTTCCTGTCATCTTAGCCAATCTGACAGGAGTGTAGTGGTATCTCAGAGTTGTCTTAACTTGCATTTCTCTGATCAGTAGTGATTTGGAACATACTTTCATATAAGTGGAAATAGTTTCAATTTCATCATTTGAAAATTGTCTGTTCATATCCTTTGACCATTTATCAATTGGAGAATGGTTTGATTTCTTATAAATTAGAGTCAGTTCTCTATATATTTTGGAAATGAGGCCTTTATCAGAATCTTTAACTGTAAAAATATTTTCCCAATTTGTTACTTCCCTTCTAATCTTATTTGCATTAGTTTTGTTTGTACAAAAGCTTTTTAATTTGATGTAATCAAAATCCTCTATTTTGTGATCAATAATGATCTCTAGTTCTCCTTTGGTAATAAATTCCTTCCTCCTCCACAAGTCTGAGAGGTAAACTATCCTATGTTCCTCTAATCTATTTACAATCTCATTCTTTATGCCTAAATCATGGATCCATCTTGATCTTATCTTAGTACATGGTGTTAAGTGTGGGTCCATATCTAATTTCTGCCACACTAATTTCCAGTTTTCCAAACAGTTTTTTTCAAATAATGAATCCTTATCCCAAAAGTTGGTATCTTTGGGTTTGTCAAACACTAGATTGCTATAGTTGTACACTATTTTGTCCTGTGAACCTAACCTGTTCCACTGGTCAACTAGTCTATTTCTTAGCCAATACCAAATAGTTTTGGTGACTGCTGCTTTATAATATAACTTTAGATCAGGTACAGCTAGACCACCTTCATCTGATTTTTTTTATTACTTCCCTTGAAATTCTTGACCTTTTGTTCTTCCATATGAATTTTGTTGTTATTTTTTCTAGGTCATTAAAATAGGCTTCCTAGATTAACAGAGGAGGAAGTAAATTGCTTAAATAGTCCCATTTCAGAAAAAGAAATAGAGCAAGCTATTAACCACTTCCCCAAGAAAAAATCCCCAGGACCAGATGGATTCACATGTGAATTCTACCAAACATTTAAAGAACAATTAGCCCCAATGTTATATAAACTATTTGAAAAAATAGGGGATGAAGGAGTCCTACCAAACTCCTTTTATGACACAGACATAGTACTGATACCTAAACCAGATAGGTTGAAAACGGAGAAAGAAAACTCTAGACCAAGCTCCTTAATGAATACTGATGCTAAAATCTTAAATAAGATATTAGCAAAAGACTTCAAAAAATCATACCCAAGATAATACCCTATGATCAAGTAGGATTTATACCAGGAATTCGGGCTGGTTTAATATTAGGAAAACTATTAATATAATTGACCATATTAATAATCAAATCAACAAAAACCATATGATCATATCAATAGATGCAGAAAAAGCATTTGATAAAATACAACATCCATTCCTACTAAAAACACTTGAGAGTATAGAAATAAATGGACTATTCCTTATAATTGTCAGGAGCATGTATTTAAAATCATCAGTAAGCATCATATGCAATGGGGATAAACTGAAACCTTTCCCAGTAAGATCAGGAGTGAAACAAGGTTGCCCACTATCACCATTATTATTCAATATCGTATTAGAAATGCTAGCCTCCGCAATAAGAGCGAGAAAGAGATTAAAGGAATAAGAGTATGTAATGAGGAAATCAAACTATCACTCTTTGCAGATGATATGGTGGTATACTTAGAGAACCCCAGAGATTCTAAGAAAAAGTTATTAGAAATAATTCACAACTTTAGCAAAGTTGCTGAATACAAAATAAATCCACATAAATCCTCAGCATTTTTATACATCACCAACAAAATGCAACAGCAAGAGATACAAAGAGAAATTCCATTCAAAACAACTGTTGAGAGTATAAAATATTTGGGAATCCATCTACCAAAGAAAAGTCAGGAATTATATGAGCAAAATTACAAAACACTTGCCACAAAAATAAAGTCAGATTTAAATAATTGGAAAGACATTAAGTGCTCTTAGATAGGCCGAGCAAATATAATAAAGATGACAATACTCCCTAAACTAATCTGTTTATTTAGTGCTATACCAATCAGACTCCAAAGAAACTATTTATTTTACTCTTTTGCATTTTTATTCATTTCATAGCTTCCCAAAGTTGAAACATGCATGTACACTCATACATCTAGGCATACATACATATGTGCATATACACATATAAGAAATCCTCACTTGATTGCCAGTCTTCTGCTTGATAATTCTTTTTTTTTAATTTAATAGTTTTTATTTACCAGATATATGCATGAGTAATTTTACAACATTGACAATTCCCAAACCTATTGTTCTAATTTTTCCCCTCCTTCCACCCCCCCAGATGGCAAGTTGACCAATACATGTTAAATATGTTAATGTATAAATTAAGTATATGTCTTCCTATAAGTAGAAATTGGGCCCCAATAATCAGACCTTTCAGAGAAGGATACATAGCCAATGAGCAGTATTACATAAAGATTCTATTCCAATACTAATATCTTTCAAAGTAGGAAAAACCAAAGCAGGAGAAAGGTTTTAGCCAGCCATTTGGTATTCAGAAAGCAAAATAATACATCTATGAAATACATTAATCTTTGTTTAAAGAAAGAAAAGGAATGTTGAACATTTAGAAAGTTTTATACTTGTTGTAGATGCTATCTACTCAAGACCTGCAAAGTAGAAAGGATTTTACATTTCATTTTGCTGAAGTGATGGAGCTCACCTATATTGTTTTTCTTTCCTCCTTCTGAAGATTCAATTAGATGACCTTCTCAGGTCACTTACAACTCTCTTATCTATCAATCAACAAGAATTACAAATAGAATACAAGAAACATTCCCTCCTGACCCTGTGGTCTATGAATTTATGAAACAAAAAGTTTGTGATGAAAATGGTGATTGGGATTTGGAAGATGTCTGACAAAAATGCATACAAAGGTTATAAGGCTTACTTAAATCAAAAAAAAAAAATTAAATCTGAGAACACTGCACTAGCCCATAGTGCAGCAAAGAGGACTTGGTCTAGTAACAAATCAGAAAGATATTCCCTAGCTAGAATTCTTATGGAAAATACAAGACTGCCTTCCCTATTTGCAGCAGAAAAGAGGATTTTGATCTCTCTGTGCTTCCCTTTTTACTTCCAGGAAGTGAGATGAAGCTTTACCCCTAAGGACCTGATTAAGAATCATAAAAAGGAAGACCTTCACCAGTCTAGATTCTGCTGCTGTGCTGTAAAGCTGGAATCTGCCACTCAGAGAATGGATATGAGAATAGGAAGACATAAGTTAGTTATAGATTCAAGATTCTCTCTTCCCTTAAGATGTGATTATCATTTCAGTAATAAGACAAGTAGTGTTGACTTCATGGAATCTCAAGAATATCATCAAAGGCTTTTGTTCCACTTAGAAAATATCAGCTGCTATTTTTATTGAATGGTGATGATATACCTATCAAAATTACTAATTAACAAATGATTATAAATTAAAATAAGTTTTAAAAATACAGTTGGGAACTACTTGAGGTACAGGTTACCAAGAATAGAGGGATGTGAAATTTAAACAATATCCTTGGAGGATAGAGATAAGGAAGAACAGCTGAGGACACCTTGAGTGTTTTTTGTTTGTTTATTTTTTATCTGGCCTGGGTTTTCAAGCTTTGTTCTGGATTTTAACTAAAAAGAATCTTTTCATGAATGGATGTCCATCAATTGGAGAATGGTTGGGTAAATTACGGTATATGAAGGTTATGGAATATTATTGTTCTGTAAGAAATGACCAGCAGGATGAATACAGAGAGGTTTGGAGAGACTTACATGAACTGATGCTGAGTGAAATGAGCAGAACCAGAAGATTTTTATAGAAATCAAGTTTCTTCATCAACAAACCTAACTCTCTAGATTTTTTCACTTTCTCCATAACTGTTTGGCTCACATTGGTCATCCTCTCCACTCCTTCTTCTGGGGCCTTTTTTATGTTTTGCATTCCTTATAAGAATGGAGTTATCTAAGGCCAGAAATTGCCTCGATGAGGTTTATATAAAAACCTCAGACAGGGCTTTGGCCATATGATCCTCAAAAGTTACAAACATCTTCCCAATTTAGAAATAAAAGAAACTAACACCAAATCAAATGAGAAAATATTTGCAAAGTACTTAGAATAATGCTTGCCATATACTTAATGCTACATGAAATCCAATTATTATTACTGTTCTTATTCTTTTGTGGTTGTTAGATAAGTACTCAGATGGGGAAACTGAAGTCTTGCCTGTTTTTTTATAAGGCAGTTTATTTTTTAGGAACTCTCCAGAGAAAATAAAGAAAAAAAGAGACAGATGGCAACAGGTTAACTATCAGGCAGTGTCTGAACCATCTACAGTTTCTGTTTTCAAGACCATGAGTTTCGACTCCTAAATGATCAATTCTAAATGTATATGCTTGTAGTAGAAATATGAAAGAAAAAAGACAAGAAGAATGGGCAGCCTTTGTTCTGGCCCTGACTTTTGTCTATTTAATTATGGGTGTTTTAATCCTGTTAAAATGTGTTTGTAAATTTCTTCATGAATATCCATGAATCATCATAACCTTAAGAAAACTGGACTGGGGAGATTGTGAATAATGTACTGAATAGGAAAACAAGCCTTCAATGAATTACAAGTCAAGGCAGTTTATTAGGAATGGATACTCAAGTGTGAGTACCTGTAGTCTTTCAGTGAACAAGCACACATAGTGGGGTGGGCTTCTGCAGGAATGCAAACCCAGATTGAGAACCCAAAACTCAGTTTCTGTCCTTATATCTGACATAAGAGGCTGGTGGATTCACAGGCACTACGAATGAGGGGAATCTTAAAAAGAATGGATGAACCAGGTGAAAGTTCAACATGATGATTATTCCAGCAGCTCTCCTGTGTAGTCCAACATATGGCATCTGAACGTGGGGCAAGAATTACAAGAAGAACCAGAGCTGTTCATGAGAAGGATCCTTCCAGAGTTAAGAAAGAAGAGCCCTGGTAATACTGTTTTAGTTGGGGTAATTAAATGGGTCAACACATCAAAGGGCCAAGCCAGGAGACTAATGAGATACTTAAATGCTTGTTCTGATCACAGTCCTCTTCTCCGTTTGAAAGTTTGCCTCCATGACATTTCACAAGATCAACACCTGCTACAACCATCCAGAAGTGATAGTGCTGCTTACGTTCCTCAATATGCGGACCATGCTGTGGCGGGGTGGGAGGGGGAATAACAGCAAAATACACACACACACACACACACACACACACACACACACACACACACACACACACACACACAAAAAAAAAAAAAAAACCGGAGAATTGTTAAGGGACAGGTCAATTCCCTGAGAGCCTCCCCAGCTGTGGATCATAGCATCTGAAGGAGTTACAGGGCAACCTTTGCTGACACAGGTGTTAGAGTCTCAGGATGAGATAAATTGGAGGCAGAGGGAAGAAGAGGGAGGTGAGACAATGCAACGGCCTCTCAGTCAGAGGTCAGAGAACAACAACTGTCTCAGTCTCCTTGTTTCATCCCTTCACAAGAGGAGATCCATTCTGGGTTGGATCTCCAGCAGCCACTGTCAGGTGGCTGCCATGTATTCCAACAGAAAGTCACTTCTTAGAGAGGGACATCCTAAGTAGTTTCTAATAAACGTGGTTTTCTTTTCAGTTAACCTCTGAAATTATTCACTTCCAGTTAGGAGATTGAATTAATGGATGAGATTCTACTTGCTTCTCCTGGAACCATCATTAAAATTTCTCCAAAAATTTAGAAATGTGATGACTACAACTTTCCTGAGGTCACAGAGTGATGGAAATGAAACCAACACATTGGAGTGGAATCCCAAAGGTAAGGTTTTTTTTTTTTTATTCCTATCAGACTTCCCTGCTTTGGTTTGTATGGAATAGAGAGATAAGGTGTGCGTTTAAGATTTGGGATGGAAATTGTTAAATTGTGCAATTATTGCTGTTATGGATGTATGGGAACTTTATATGTGGGATGATTATTTGATGCTTTAGCTTTGGAATCCCTTATTCAATTGGAATTGCTCTGGCAGATTGTTCTCTGATTGCCTGTTTTTAGGAAATCTCCAAGACACCTGTCTTGGGACTGGCAGTCTCCATTCCTGTAAGCCTAGTTTCTTACTTGGTATCTCAGCATTTTCAGAGGACACTGCAGTTTTGAGATCAAGCCTCTAAAGTTCATAATAAAAGCATGGTGAGAAGGTTTGCAGTGGTCCTCAAACTTTTTAAATAGGAGTCAGTTCACTATCCCTCAGACTGTTGGAGGGCCAGACTATAGTAAAAACAAAAACTCACACTCTGTCTCCGCCCCTCAGCCCATTTGCCATAACTGAGGGCAGCATAAAAGTCCTCAGTGGGCCGAATCTGGCCTGAAGGCTGTAGTTTGAGAACCCCTACTCTATTAGTCCCAGTTTCCTCATCTGTAAAATGGAGATAATAATAGCAACTACCTTCTAAGAATTGTTCAAGGATCAAATAATTTAATATTTGGAAAGCACTTAGCACAGTGCCTGATACAAAGTAAAACTATATAAATGTTATTGTTGTTATTATTATTATAGATGAGCAAACAATTTTGCTATGCTAAGCAGTGAGAATATAGAAAAACAAGGAAAGAAACACTCTGTTCTTAAGATACATATATTCTAATGGGGAATACAACACATAAATATCCAGGTACATACAAGATATATACTCAGTACACAAAAGTAATCTGAAAGGGGAAGAGCCAATAAGCAGAACTTGAAGGAAAACCTATTTGAGAAATACGCACCCCTAACTCTAAGTGAGTAAACACCAGAGAAACTCTGCTCTCTATGTTAAGAATGAGAATCTCACTTCAAACACGAAGAGTTAAAAGTCAGAGCTTCTAAACTGGGCTGAGTTAAGCAGTAGAAAGAACCATACCATAACTCCATGGGAGCATCCAATTTGATTTGTCACAGCCTCTCCCCCTTGATCTGTCTGTGGGTGCTCTAAGAGAACCAGGGAAGCTTCCATCTAGAGAGATTAAGAAAAATGAACATATCATCTCCCCCTACAATCTGGCTGTTTTTCCAGGAATAGACACAATCTTGGTAATTGGGTACTTCCCAGAATAGGTTCCTGATACTAAAATACCTTTTTTTAAAATGAAAAAAAAAATACTTCATTAGTCAAGTACCCCCATGAAAGCAGTTATGTGTCACAGACAGTTAATTGAACCCCAGGTTTCCTGGCTCCCAAGAAACTCTTCTTTCCCCTAAGGTCTCCATCAAACCGCAAGTTCCTCACTTGTCTGTTAATAATGCCTTCTCCTTTCAGATTTTTGTGTACTCAGTATATATCTTGTGTGCACCTGCACATTGTCTTCTGTAAGGGCCCTTTAAATGGGCGGACACAGTGCATCGGGAGATTGAGGCCCAGAAGTAATTTCTGTGGATATTAGGACTGCCCTTGGGCGGGATCCTGGCCATATTGAGATAGTTTCGTAATGGGTGACTCTCTCGCTGATTGGCTGTGTGTGTGACCTCACAGGCCCTATGTAAGCCCACTGCAGGCAGCAACCGCCCTCTTTAACCTCGTGCTGTTCACCCTGGCTCCCTAGCCTGGGTGGCCAAGCCAAGATGGGTAGCCGAAAGAGGTAAGGATTTTGGTAGTGAACACATGGGTCTTCTGACCAGGTGTTCACCAGGGAACCAACAAGTCAGGGCATCAGTTAGGGCATTATGTGAGTAGGTATAATAAAGGCTTTTAAGATTACACGTGGCTGTTCTTGAGTGCGCTACCGGTTATTAAGCTATAGATTCAAGAGATTGTGGCCAGAGACCTTAGAAGGCCTCAGAGGAGGCGAGCCGGGTAGAGCTCACACTGCAAAGGACAGTGGTCAAAGGTACTCTGGTGGGTCTAGGATAGACTAGTAATTGTAACTGCCAGGAGAGCACGTTACAGTCTTCCCCATTAGAATATATGTATCTTGGGGTAGCTAGGTGGTGCAGTGGGTAGAGCACCAGCCCTGAAGTCAGGAGGACCTGAGTTCAAATTTAACTCAGACACTTAACACTTCCTGGCTGTGTGATGCTGCATAAGTCAATTAACCCGAACTACCTCAGCAAAAAAAAAAAAAAAAATATATATATATATATATATATATATATATATATATATATATATATATATATATATATATATATATATATATATTCAAAATAAAATCTAAGTCATATGTAGGGCAAGGAGCAAATGTAAGTAGTTAAAGGGATTAAAATAGGCTTCAAATAGGAAATGATATTAGTTCTCAGCTTTGAAGGAAACCAAGATTTCTCAAAGTCTGAGGTGATGATGGTGTGCATTCTGGGCATGAACCTCTGCAAATTGAAGGCAAGGGATGGAACATCCTGTGTAAAGGGAGGCAAGAACCCCTATTTGGCTGGACAGAAGAATACCTGAAGGAAGCCAGCTTGCAAAGGGCTTTAAATGATGAAAAGTAAGGTTGGATTTGATCCTGGGGTAACAAGGAGAGCCTCTGAACAGATCCTTAAAATGAAACCCTCAGCACAATAAAAAGCTTGTCAAGTCCAAGCCAATATTCAAACAATATTCAATCAATATTCAAAATAAAAAAATTCCTACACAATAAAAAAAATTTAGAAAATTCCTGGCATCTGTTGTCACCTTAATAGATATTCCAGATCATTGACAAAAGCTTAGATTTTTCTGCATTTTAATTTTTGCATCTTTACCTTTGTAGGGGGCTAGGGTGGACTCCCCAGTGGGTCATCTAGCTGCTAGTGTGCTGGTAACAAGTCTTGGAGGTCTTGGACAGCAGACACAGTCTATTTATTGACAGGACCTTACTTGAAGCCTTTCCAGCTAAGTAGAATGTGCCCAATTTGCACTGTTTATCATCTTCCATTCTTTCTGAAATTTATTTTATTTTTAATTTATGTGATAAAACAAACATTTCATAACAGTATAATTTTTAAAACAATTACACATGAAAATTAAAATCTATTATGTACAACCTTTAGATACCTAATGGTTATCACACAATTTTTTTTCCCTTTTTTTTTCTACCCTCCCCCTATCCTGGAGATGGCTACTGTTAGACACAAAGAAGTAGATGTATATATGTATGTATGTGTGAATGTATGTGTATGTGTATATAAATGTATATTATACATATATATGCAAAATCATTCTATACATACTTCTATTTCTCAGTTCTTTCCAGAGGAAATCTTCCATTCTTATGATTGTCAAAAGAACATGGAAATGTTAAAAAATAATAATAATAAAAAGAATGTTAGACATGGGGCTGGGAGAGCTAGATTCAATTCCTACCTTTATCTCAGATTCTTGCTATGGGAACTTGAGCAAGTCATCTGACCTTTTGGAACTTCCATTTAATCATCTATAAAATGGGAGTGATGATGCTTTCATTACCTCTCTCACAGGGTCATAGGATATGTAGAGCTAGAAGAAGCATTAGAAATTCTTTAATCTCCCTTATTTTGCAGATGATGAAACCAAAGTTTAGAGTTAAGGCAAGTTCTTAGTAAATCCCAAAGTATAACAGAGATCTTGGTGTTGTAATTAAGCTAGGCAAAAGAGAAAAGCATGCCCATTTATATTATGCTAGAAATTTAGGAAGGACAAGAATAGATGGGGAGGGAGGAGCCAAACTTGAGATCTCATTACTATAAGGAAATCCCATGATTGGCACTTTTCTGCACTTTTTAGTCCTAGAGAGTTACCTGGAACATTGTTCTAAAGTATTCATTCAGTGCCTATATATACGTATATATATATACATATATATGTGTATATATATATACATATATATGTGTATATATATATATATATATATATATATATATATATATATATATATATATATATATATATATATATATATATATATATATATGGAGTTAAGTGACTTGCCCAGGGTCACACAGCTAGGAAGTGTTAAGTGTCTGAGACAACATTTGAACTCTGGTCCTCCTGACTTCAGTGCTGGTCCTTTTTCCACTGCCTGACCTAGCCGCCTCTCACTAGATATATCTTGCCTATATGTACCAGGACTTCCTGGTTCTAGGTCATTTCTCTAAATACTACAAAGGTTGCTTCTCACATAGTACTACAAATAGTTTTATTATTTTTAAAAAACACAAAAGTGTGTAAGGTGGAGGAGAAGGGCAGGTTAGCTCATAATCCCTCTAGTCCAAATGACAGCCCAGAAATAGAAATCAGGATGAGCGGTCTCTTATAACTGGGGGGGAAAAAAAAAAAAACTTTCAACACAATGAAGTGCATATAAGTATTTGTATGCCTCTTCTTTGCAGAGGTGGAGGTTGTAATTAAAGGATATTACAGACACATGCAATCACTTGATTTTGCTGAATTGCTCCCCCCCCCCCCTTTTTTTTAAGCTCATCTGATCAAAGAATCATAGCTTTAAAGGTTGAACGGATCTTAGAAGGCATTTAGTCCAATTTCCTCATTTTACTGACGGAGAAACTTTGCCAAGACCAAGTGACTTGCCTAACAACCCAAAAATATTCAGTGGACAAGTTCAGATACAAACTTCTGCTTTACTTCCAAAGCCCAGTTGTACTTCTCACAAACCCCCGAGGCTCTCCATCTCCATTACTTCTAGCATAAAAAAAAAAAAAAACCCAAATTCAAATCTTGCCTCTACCATTGATTATTTACATCACGGATGTTCGGCAAATGTCTTCATTTCCCTGGGCCTCAGTTTCCACATCTGTAAAATGGGAGGAAGTTGGATTCCATAGCTCTTTAATTCCTCCACACTCTTCACACTGGACCACCACCCTCTCTGTGCTTTACTCCCAGAAAAGAAAATTGTATTTTTTTAAACAAACGTAAGCATTTGCGATTCACTGTCGTTCTTGGGGAGGGACACACGTCTGAAAAAGGCCAGAAAATCCACGATGGGAACATTCACGATGTCGGTCTGATTTTACAGCGCGGTCCTGAAACAAAAGCCGCACTGTGTGCGTGCGCGTGCGTGGGTCGTGTGTTAGAAGGCAGGCAAGCCCAGCAACACGAAGCCAGAAGAGAAGGTTTTAGGTTTTACCTTCCACTGAGCGTTAGTTAAAAGCCTAAATGTCCCTCAACGAGCCCCGGAGCCCGAGTGCTGCCTCCTTCCAGCACAAAGCATCTTTAAGCCGCCGAGGGTCTGCCGGCAGGAGACGCGCCGCCCATTGAGCGCAGGCCAGCTTTTTATGGCTCCCGGCCGTTATCTCAGAGGGCCAACGCTTGCGGCCCCCAAACGTGCGCTTTCGATGGCGGCTCTCGGGTTCACCCGTTAACTCAATCTCCAGCGGTCTGGGCACTGAGACGCCTACGCTCCGCATCGCGATGAGAAAGGATAAACGTGGAGGTTCGGAGTTTGGGGCCTTCGCTCTCCGCCCCCGACCCCCCTCCGTAAAAGAGCTAGATTCAAAGAAACATTCAGAAGGGAGACCACTGCGAGCCTGGCTAGTATATACAATCCCGCGCAGAAGTGACAGAGGGCCCATAACTCACTGACTACTGAGCTCCTGTATTTATTTACCGAGTTCAGCCAACAGCCTTCTAAATGATTTAGATGGCCCTCAAGATAAAAATCAGCGAAGATTCAAAAGGCCCTTTACAAACTTCAGCTCGCCCCAGCGGCAGAGCGAGACTGGGTGGTAGAAAGAGCCGGCTTGGGGGGGGGAGGGGGCCAGGGGGAAGCCGGGGAGAAGACGGATTGCCCTGCTCTTGGGTGCGTGGTTGACTGGCACCCCACTGAAATTCCGCCTGGGCGCTGTTTCAAGGGAGCTCCAGGTTGGGCACACAGTAGGTCCAAATGGTTACAAAAGCGTTCCCGCCAACTGCAGTAGAGACAGAGAAAAGAAATCACAAGCTTTTTGTCCAATGAATACATAGTAGGACAAAGTCAACTTCAAAATAAACACAAGGACTCCGGGAGTAGGGGGAAGAAATCTGGAGAAGGGTGGGGAAGGGGCTACAAATAGAAGGGAATTTAGTGACCCAGGAGAAAACCTGCCCCTTTTTCACTCCTAAAATAAAACTTAACTTTGACTGCCAGGTCAGTGATAAATTTTCTGACCCTCCCACCCACCCTGCCCCCTCCCCCCTCCCCCCCAAAAAACTCTCTAAAAAAAAAAAAAAAACCGACTCACTTGGGGGCCATACAGGAACAAAAGATTTCATCACACACAGGTATTACTTAGAGTCACTTCCATCTGAGGAAATGTAATTTTCAACATTATTTTTATTGACATCTTTGGTTTTTACGTCTTCTAAACTTTAGATCTATATGTATACATATATAAAAATAGATAGATAGACAGGTGGGTGGATGGATGGATGGTTGGATGGATACATAGACAGACAGATGGATATATAGATAGAGGATAGATGGGTGAATAGATTGATAGGTAGATAGATGGATAATAAATGGATAGATAGATGGAGGAAGGATAGGTGAATGGATAGATGATAGATGGATAGACTGCTTGATAGATTAATTGATAGACAAGTAGATAAATAGAAGCATAGATGAATAGACAGAGAGAGAGACAGAGACAGAGACAGAGAGACAGACAGAGAGAGAGAGAGAGAGAGAGAGAGAGAGAGAGAGAGAGAGAGAGAGAGAGAGAGAGAGACAGAGACAGAGAGAGAGAGAGACAGAGAGAGACAGAGAGAGAGACAGAGAGAGAGAGAGACAGAGAGAGAGAGAGAGAGATAACTATAGATATAGATATGCTTCCTTTCCCAGTGGGAAAAAAAGAATTTTTTAAATGAATTTTAAGAAAAAGAATTTTAAATGAAAAAAAAAAAATTTAGTTAAAAAAAATAATAACTTCAGTAGAACACATCCCTAAGCCTGAGTCTCCTCATCTGTAAAAATAAGGATTGGATAAAAGTCTCTTCAGTCCCTTCCAGCTGTAAATGGATAATGGATAATCCTGTGACCTACACCTGGTATTATAGTTTGTGTTCCATTCCCCTCATCACCTCCCCTACAAAGAAAGAAAAGTGGTAACTCCTCATATCTCCTTTGGTCTTTAACATAGCATGTGAGTTGAGCAAATCTTGAAGGGATAAGTCTCAGTTAAATAACCAGGCAAGTACTGATAATCAGTAATGTGCTAATTTTAAAAATTAAAATTTTGAAAATTGGAAAAAAATTAATTCAATTCTATTTGCATTTCCAAATTCTATCCCTCCCATCTATGTTTAATGAGCAGTACCCACAACAGACTTTTAAGTTTCATCCATATTATCCACATATTCATGTTTTCTCCTCCACTTTCTTAAAGCTAGACAATGAAACAATAAATCAAGCCCTGATATTAGCATTTGCATAAATGCTAGTTGCTGAATCCAGCTTATCTTGCTTGTAATTCTGATTTATGGCATTTTTTAAGATTTGCAAAGTGCTTTTTTCTGATAAGGGGAAAGGTAAAGTTATTTTATTATTCTCATTTGCAGAGGAAAGTGACTTGGCCAAGATCATGCAGCTAATGCATTAAGAACTAGAATTCAGATCTTTTTTTTTTTTTTTTTTTTTTTCCCAGTCCTTTGGTCTTGCCATTACTCCATGCTTATCCGTCTCTGGATTTTTCCTCTGTAAAAAGAGAGGATCGGGCTAGATCAAGGATTATAAGGAGTCCAGGAACTTGAATGAGAGGAAAAAAAAAAAACTCTACCTATATTTTTACTAACCTCTAACTGAATCTTTGCATTTTCTTCAAGTATGAATGAAGGCAATTAATAGAATTCAGAGAAGAATTCACAGACTTCCTTAGATTGTTGCTAAAGGTGCCCAGACAGAGGAAAGTTAAAAACCCCTTAATTAGCTGGCTTTTAAGGGCCCCTTCCAGCTCTAACATTCTAAAATTCACAGAAGGGGGTTAAAATGTCCAGAAAGATTTTTCCCCTTTTTAACATGCATGAGACAATAAAGAAGCAAAGGTTGTACAGGGAGGTTTGTCCTATTTTATGCTAATTATTCATTCATATCTCAGAGCATTTTTAGATTCCCAGAGCATTTCCTTCACAACTTTGTGAAACAAGAACTCCAAGCATAATTCACAAAGGAGGAAACAGGCTCAGAGAGATTAGATTTTAGGCATAGATTTTAGGCAGGCATAGATGCAAAGAGACAATGTGAAGTAGTAACCAATGGTCCAACCTTGAAGTCACAAAGACTTCAGGACTTGCTTCTGTGTAATCCTAGACAAATTACCTTCCTCCCCATCCACCCCCCTCTGCAATTCTTTAAGAATGAAAAAGTTAATTATCTATCTTCATTGGGAGGAGTTAGCTCATTGGAATTTGCTAGACCAGTGAAATCATATGTTTGTTCTAAAAGTAATTTTTAAATTTATCTTTATATGTGTGCATGTGTATCACTAGAAAGCATCAAAGGAAAAATGGAAACCAAGATTTCTGGTGATTCAAGTGCCCAGCACAATTTCTACTACATGTCACTTCCCATTTAATTATTATCTCAAAACAAAAGACATATTAATGAAGCAGCACAGTCTCAAAATTAAAAAAAAAAGAAAATTAGAGTCATATCCAGTGACAGCATCATTGTGATAATGTAGTTGTCTTACCAAAAAAAAAAAAAAAATTCTCTTCTTGCCTAGTATTTCAGAAGGCCCAGAGTTATAGAATTTTGTTGAGGATTACATAAACCAGACCAACTCATTCACAATTTATTAGGCTATAGTGATTTATAAATTATTGATATCATACTATATGGTGGCTTAAGGTTTGAAAAACATTTTACATAGAGCATACCAATTGATTCTCACAATTATCCTACAAAGTAGTTTCTATTATTGTAAAGGTGGGAAAATTGAGACTGATTTAGGTCAAATCACTTGTCACAAATGGTAAGTATCTGAGACAAGATTTGAAAGTAAGAATTCTTGACTTCAAAACCAGCCTTCTCTACATTATATCTCATCATATCATCTCCAATAGACCAAATTCCCAATTCACTCAGCAGTCCTAAAATAGTATACATGCTTGTATAGATAGATAGATAGATACATATACATATACACACATACACATGAATGCATATACATACACATGCACATGCATAAATGTGTATGTAAGTAAATATACATGTATGTGTGCATTACATGTGTGTGTTGTACAAATATGCACACTTACCTATACACATACATACACATGCAAACACTTATACATATATACATACATAAAAGCACATATACCTACATGCATATTTGCACCCCTACACATGTGTGCGTGTGTGTGCACAGGTGCATATAGATGCACATGTGTGTTTATGTGTGTAAATGCACATACATGTGTGCATTGCATTTGTGTGTTGTGCAAATATGCACACTTACCTATACACATACATACACATGCAAACACTTATACATATGTACATGCATATAAGCACATATACCTACATGCATATTTGCACCCCTACACATGTGTGTGCACGAGCGTGTGCACAGGTACATATAGATGCACATGTATGTTTATGTGTGTAAATGCACGTGCATGTGTGCATTGCATTTGTGTGTTGTGCAAATATGCACACTTACCTATACACATACATATACATGCAAACACCTATACATATAAGCACATATACCTACATGCATATTTGTACCCCTACACATGTGTGTGCATGTATGTGCACATGTGCATATAGATGCACATGTGTGTTTATGTGTGTAAATGCACATGCATGTGTGCATTGCATTTGTGTGTTGTACAAATATGCACACTTACCTATACACATACATACACATGCATACAAGCACATACCTACATGCATGTATGCACTCATACACATGTGTGTGCATATATGGGCATAGGTGAGTATAAATAAATGCACATGTGTGTATGTACATGTATGTGTGTTTTCATAGTTTTATTTGTTTATATTTATATATGTGTATACATTAAACTTTAAGATTTATAAAGTCCTTTGCACATATTTTCACTTGATCTAATGATAGCCCTGTAAGATAAATGCTATGATTATTGCAATTTTCAGGGGAAACTGAGACACAGAGTAGTTAAGTGACTTGCTCAGAGTTACACAGCCAGTAAATAAGGCAGAATTTGAACTCAGTTCCTCCTAACTCCAATTCCAGTCCTATATTCACTATGCCACATAATCTTATGGGTAAGAACTTTTTTCTTTTTTTCTTTTTTTATCCTACTTTCAAAGAATTCACTAGTAGCCTTGTCATTTTTCCTTGAGCCTAACTCAGCATCTTGCAAGAGAACTGGAAATTTTACTTCTAAGCCTTCCTTGACTTTTGCAACCCCATTTACCTGTTCAGTTACTCCAAAAAATATAGAACAGCACCACCTTCTGGTGCTCTGTGGTCATGGCAGGAAGGCTCTTTGGTTTGTGGGTCTCCAAGCTCCTATGAGTGTGTGTACCTTGAGACTTGGAGAACTGTTTGGCCTTTTCAGTTCCAATTAGGATAGAAAATAAATGGCGGACACAAGATGATGGTGTTGAAAGGGGTTTGGGTTTTGCCTTCAGCTGGTCCTATTAGCTGCTGCCCAGCGCTCAGATAACACGGGAGACCACCAATGTGGGAGGAAGGCACATCTATTTAAAAGTCCAGGTATTGAAATGGCTCTTGTGAAGGAGGGTTAAGCCCGGCCTGTCTGCTGGGAAGGAGCCAAGAGCCAAATATAGGAAACACAGAACGAGAGGCCCCTGGCCCTGCCAGGCTCTGACAACCATAAATAGGCACCCTGCGGGAGGTAAATAGAGACACACCTTGGACTGGATGGAAAGGCATTTCAATGGGTGAGGTTTTTGGTGGGGCACAGTGGAAAAAATGATAGCTGGCCTGCCTGAAAAAAAATAGATCTGCTCCTTCCTAAACTAAAAGTGCAGGGTAGATGAGCGCTTTCATCCGACCGACAGATTGAATAAAGCAATAAGGCTGAAGACATTATCTTCTCTACTCTGTAATAAGGTAGAGACTGAGGTTGGGGAACCAGACACAGGATGGTGTCGTGGAAAGATTGCTGAGAATGGAGTTCGATCCAATTCAAGATTTTAAAAATATGTATTATGTCTATTTTCTGAGGGGTAATATGCCGGACTTTGGGGATACAAGGGCAGAAATTTTTTAAATAGTCCCTGTCCTCAAGGAATATACATTCTATTGGGAGGCTGTTATTGTTCACTCTTGTCCAATTCTCTGTGACCCAATTTGGGATTTTCTGGGCAGAGATATGGGAGTAGTTTGCCATTTCCTTCTCCAGCTCATTTTACAGAGGAGGCAACTGTGGCCAGGAGGATGAAATGACTTGTCCTGGGTCATAGTAAGCGTCTGAGACTGAATTTGAATTCGTCTTCCTGACTTCAGGTCCCGTTCTTTATTCTTTGCACCACATAGTTTTATCCACTGCAACACTTACATAGAAATGATAAAAAAAAAAATAAGCTGTCAGCCTGAAAATTGAGAAAGTCCAGGTTCACATTCTGTCTGTCAGATACTGACCTTGTTACTCTGGGTAAGTGGCTTGATCTCTCCTTTGCCACAGGCAGCTCACTGAGATTACGTTACAGAATATCATCAACCTGTTTCAAGCAAGCTGGGTCACTAGGAAGTTCCTGGTGATTAATGAAATCATAGCTCAAAATCAAACTAAAAATGCAAAGTATGGGTGAGAGAATGGAATCAACAATTGATCCAAAAAAAAGAAGGTCTCATGAAGGAAAAAGAACTCAAACTGAGCTTTGAAAGAAATAGGTTATTTTTGTAATGGCAAGTAACTGGAAATTGAGTGGATGCCCATATAGCTGAATAAGTTATAGTATATGACTATTGTTCTATGAATGACTTAGCTCTTCTCAGCAATACAGTAATCTAAGACAATTCCAAAGAACTCATAATGAAAAGTGCTATCCATATCTAGAGAATTGCTGGAGCCTGAATGCATACTATTTTTACTTTATGTTTTTGGTTTTTTTTCCTTATGGTTTTTCCCTTTTGTTCTGATTTTTCTTTTATAATATGGCTAGTGTGGAAATGTGTTGAACATGATTGTACATGTATAACCTTTATCAGATTGCTTGTTGTCTTGGAGGAGGGAAGAAGGGAGAGAGAGAAAGAAAAAATTTGGAAATCAAAATCTTATAAAAGTGAATGTTGAAATGAGATCATTCAAACCAGTTCCAATTGTTCAGTGATGAAGAGAACCATCTACACTTAGAGGACTGTGGGAACTGAATGTGGTTCACAACATAGCATTTTCTTTCATTCATTCTTTTCATTGTTGCTTGCCTGCATTTTATTTTGCTTTTTCTTCATTTTTTTACTGATTTTTCTTTTGCAGCACAAAAATTGTATAAATATGTATTGAATTTATATATTATTATATATAATGTATATATATTGAATATAACATAGATTTCTACCAGGTTTAACATATACTGGACTACTTGCCATCTAGGGGAGGGTGTTAGAGAAGGGGAGTGAAACTGGAATACAAGGTTTTACAAGGGCTAATGTTAAAGAATTGTCCAAGCATATATTTTGAAAAATAAAAAGCTTTAATTAAAAAAAAAGAAAGAAAAGTGAATTTTGAAAACCATTTTTACATGTAATTGGGGAAAAATAAAATACTTTTAAGTGGGGGGGGGAAGAAAGGGGAGAAGAATTGAGAGAATCCAAAAGATTCTGATGAGTAAGGAAGGCCTTCCAACCTTGGTGACATTTTCCAAAGGTATCAAGACTGAAAGTTGTGTTCAGGAAGCATTTTAAGCCAATCCATTGTAATTGGTGCAAACACAAAGATGAGAAAAGAGTGACAAGTGTAAGAGACAACAAGAAAGCTGATATACTTAGTCTGGAGAATGTGGGAAAGACAATTGTGTAAAAGAAGGTTGTGAAGGAAGGTGGATAATTAAAAATTTTAAAAATTAGAGGTGAAAGGGAGCTACTTGAACTGGCTGTGAACGGAGTTTATTGTTATTGAAGAATAACAATGGCAGTCTGCATTTCTGAAGGCTTTATTACCATAAATCTTGGTCTTGTCATCCCCAGAAAGGCTGATCATTTGCAGAGCAAATCCAGCCCATTGTGTTTTTTCTGGATGCATGCAGGTTGCATTTTGCTTTGGATGTCTGCTAACAAGTGGAATTCTTCTAACAAGAGGAAGTCTAGGGACACGTTGGAAAAGCTGGCCAGTCAGATGACTTGATTACTTAGAGCTTCTCTGGGGAAAGGTCAAAAGAAATGATAAATAATGGCTAGCTTAATACTAAGGCATAGTTCACAGAGCAGAGTCAGGAAGATTCATATTCCTGAGTTCAAATCTGGTCTCAAATACTTAATAGTTGTGTGATCTTGGGCAAATTACTTCATCCTGTTTGCCTCAGTTTCCTCACCTGTCAAATGAGCTGGAGAAGGAAATGGCAAAATGCTCCAGTATCTTTGCCAGGAAAATTCCAAATGGGGTCACAAGGAATCAGAAAAATGACAAAATCAACAATAGTTCAGTAATAAATCTGGAGATTAAAATCAAACCCTAGCTGCAACTGATTTGACCATTGTTACATGAGGAGGGTGTGGAAGAATCAGGATTTGAACCCAGGTCTTCTTATTCCATATCCAGCATTTGTCCCCCACCATGTGACATGCCTCAATCCTCCATTTATTTCTGCTATCAGAGTATCCAACCATATGGAGAGACCTTATGTTTTAATAAGCCTCAAAAAGTCTCCTTTTTAACTACAGTTAGGAAAGAATTAGTTGAAAACCACTTTAAGGTGACTTCCAACCTTCTTTCATAGAATCACAAAATCTTTTATGTAATTACAGAATGAATGAATGAAATGAATGAAAAAAAAACAATTATTAATTATATATCAAAAGGATTCGGGTATTTGTAACCCAATCAGGGGTCTTAGCAAACAGGATGGTCTATGCCCTCAAGGAAAATTTATATATACACATATGTGTGTATGTATGTATGGGTATGGGTATATGTGTATATATGTGATATATACACACATGTATATATGTATTTTGTGTGTATCTATGTATGTAGGGATATATGCGTATGTACATATATATTTATGTATGAGCTAGAGTTAGAAGGAGGGTCCTCCAAGACTGGACTATCACATAGTTTGGAACTGGCCAGGAAATGGAGTAATCATCTGGTTCCAGGCAATAAAAGATGAAAGATCATCTATCAAAGCCGAAGGTTCCTGGAGTCTGAGGTCTGAGGAAACATGGAAAAAAGAGGAGACCCATAAGCTCAGAAATAGAAGAGACCTTTGAAGCCATCCATTCCAGTCATATCTGAACAAGAATATGTTCCATAAAATACCTCACAAATGATCGTTGAAAGGCTCCAGTAAGGAAGAACAGTACTAAGTGCTAAGCACTTGTGGCAAGTGGATAGAGGACTGAACCTTGATTCAGGAAGACCTAAATTCTAATTCCAGTCTCAAATACTTACAAGCAAGTCATGTAACTGATAACTGCCTCAGTTTCCTCAACTATAAAATGGGGCTCATAATAGTACTTTCCTCCCAAGATTGTTGTGAGGATTAAATGAAATATTTGTAAAATATTTTAAATAATACATAGAAATAGAAAGTACTTAACAAATTCTTGTTTCTTTTCTCCCAGCTCTAAACCTATGTTTCAATTAGTCACTAAACAAACATTTATTAAGCATTTGCTATGTGCCAAGTATTGTACTGAGCCCTGGAGATGCAAAGACAAGTAAAAACAAAGTTCTTGCCTTCAAGCTTATAATATAATGGAGCTGACAATATGTGAATAACTATAAATACAAGATATACATAGACAGATAAAAGGTGACCTCAAAGAAGAGAGTATGAGATTTAGGGGATTGGGGCAAGACTGGGAATGGCCTCCTTCAGCAGGTAGAATTTGAGCCAAGTTTTAAAGGAAGCCAGGGAAATGAAGATTCAGTTCTGAGGAGTTCTAATACTCTCAGCTCAGGAAACAGCCAGAGCAAAAGCATTTTAATCCTTTGAAATATTCTCAAAATCAGTTGACATTTACCTAGAGTTTTAAGATTTTTAAAGTACTTGACAAACATTATTTGAGGTCAATGAGGCTCAATGTTGGTTTATAAGCATCCAGCTTCCAGCATCCATTAGGTCCCCCCAACTTTTAACTCAGTGTTCTTTCCATAATACTATGTTATTGCTTTCTCCATAGAAAAAGCAAAAGAGGTGGCTGAGATGGGAGTCACCAGTTCTATTTCGTCCAATAAGAGGGAATTCCAATAGGAATTACCATATTGCCTTTTTGTGCTCCATCCAGACCCCTGACATTATTACATGACTTAGTAATGTAACCTAAGTACCCTAGCTCTTGCCATCCACTCCACAATGCACCCTCAGTTCTTTCTCTTTGCGGAAATCTCTTGCATATATTGTTTTCATCGATTAGAATAAGAGCCTCTTTAGCAGAAGTACTGATCTCCCTTTTTTCTATCTCTATTCCTAGCACTTAGTATGACATTTCGTATTTAATAAATGATTTTTCATTCATTGCAATCCCTTGTTTCTTTCAAAACTTCTTTCTACTTTCTACATGAAGGTACTAGAGAGTCCACATAACTTACCTATGTTTATTAGATATATATTTTGTATAATCTTGTATATGGGCACATCATCTCCTCCGATGGATCATGCTCTCTTTGAGGGCAGGGGCAGTTCCTTTTTGTTTAGGTTTTTTTTTTTAATCTCTAGCACCTCACAATAGCTAGAACAAAGTGGGTATTTAAAAGCTGATTATTTTTGACAATGTCAATTAAGCATCCTGATTTCACTGGTGAACTCTGAGTCCCATTCAAGCCCATAAGTGTCTTGTCCTATGATACATGAAGGGCAGAGCCACACTTGATTCCCAACCAGTGCCCTTTCAGCTAAATACCTGAGCTCTCAGAATACCCTGATTTATCACTGTTTATGTATGGGCATTTGATTATTACTTCTATCTACACTAGCATCGCCACCTATACCTTCCTTGGAGAGTAGGGTCATGAATGGGAAATCCAGCAAATAGCATATTTGAAAAATAGAAATGAGTATTTCACAAGCCTAGCTAGTAAGAAACTTGGCTGGGAACTACTCTGTGGATTCTTTCCTAACTTGTTGGTAGAATAATCCATAATCAATCCAACCTCCTAGAGACCCCACAGCTCATCACTCATAAGCCAAGTTAGATGTTTGTTACTAATAGTAGTCAAGAAAAATAAATAATCAGCAAAAAGGACCACGGATATCTACAAACAATTTATATTGAAGAAGGATTTTTTTATAACCCCTCAACATCTGCAAAGCACATTTATAATTTTACAAGATTCTACACTTCTGAGCATGACCTTGGGGAGTTTCTCAAGAAATATGCTTGGTTTTAAGGTGGGCATAAAAAAATACATGCAAACTACATGGAAGGCCAGCAAATAAACATTCTATGGTCAATCCTTGATTGCAAGTTCCTAATATTTAAATCATTGCTTTGGATGTCAATAACTTTTTCATAAATCCTGGGACAATAGCAACTAATCCCACCTCATGGCATACATGGAGAAAAGCTTGAGGGGGCAATCAACCTACATCCAAATAATTGATTTTCAAAAGTAGTAGGAACCATACACATACACACAGATACACACACACACACACACACACACACACACACACACACAAACACACATAAGCAAATCACTTAACCTTTCTCTTTCTTAGTTTCCCCATTTACAAAATGAATAATAGCGCCTACAGTCAGGAAGTCATGGGGCCAAATTCTGCTTCAAAAACTATGTCAATCATAAGCAAGTCATTTAAATCTCAGCCTCAGTTTTCTCATCTATAAATGAGGATAATAATAATCAATGCAGCACTCACATCACAGGGTGGTTGTGAGGACAAAAATGTGAAAAACTATCATCCAGAATTTATTTGTATCTGTCAAAAAAAAAAAAACAGTGAGTTTATAAATTAGGGTGACAATGTTCAAGATGACAGCTTTTGCTGTGATGTAAATTATTCAAAACAAAGTAAAATAACTAAAAAATAAGTTTGTTGACAGCAATCCTTATGATTGTTTTCATCTTTTAAAATCTTTCAATATTTAATGGATTTGTGCAGTCATCTGTTTCATATCATTTTAAATTGAGTTCACAAGATCTCAATACATTCTTCAATTATTCATCTTGAAATTATTACATTGGACAATAAATATACCTTGATGAAAAGTCCAATGTTCCAGGTCTAGACTTAATTATAGCTCATAGGGTTCTTATTGGAATTTAAATCAAATGAATTCTCCTCCACTGAAACATTTTTCTATCTAACTGTCTTATAAGTTTATATGCCTTTTGTTACATGTGACATAGTACAAAATTATATTGAGTATTCCATCTCTATTTAGTAATCTCTCTAATACTGGAACAATTCTGTTTTTTAGAATATTAATATGTTTGTAAGTGCACATATCATCAGCGGGGATAAGATTTCTAGGTCTCTTGTGAGCAAAAAAATATCCTGAAATATTTGGGGAGTAGCTGTTCTACAGTCTGATGAAAAATGCTCACCTCAAATAAAAACATGGCTTTCATCAGAAAAAATTCTTTTTCCATTTTTCAATACTCCAGCCTTTGTGTTGTCTTACTCAAGAAAAGCTTTTTCCTCTAAATCCATGGTTAGAAAAGTTTTTTCCTAAACTAATCTCTTCATGGCTCTCCAACCTCAAAAAAAGTCTCACTGCTCTGTAGAAAATCAATAATAACTCTTCCAGCTACCAGGTCCTTCTTTAACGTCTTTGTTTTTTGATCACTAATTAAGCAGCTTCACAGCAATAGTTTTGTCAAGTATTGGCTTTTTTTCCTCATCTTCATCATATTTTCTTTGGTGTTTCAGTGTGACTGGTCCTACTTTAGCGTGAACTTGAATGATGATTGAAATATTTACTTCTCTACATTAACAGCCCCTGCATTATTGCTAACAGTAACTGAATCCTGTGCTCTTTAAGAGATTTTTCTCTGGCATAATATATCCATTCTTTAAAACCACAGAATTAAAACACAACAAAAGACAACAATGAACCCATGTGTATGATATGAAATCTAGCACTCAAGTGACCGAGAACTAATTAAGGTGGGGAAACGAACTCAGTTGAGTTTCTGCTGATCAAAATCAGATGTTCTGAATCAGTCTGTTTTCAATAAAAGCACAACAGCATGATTGCTGCTATCACAAAGTGAAACCATATCAAAATTATTGCTCATCCCAAGTATTTCGTTTGTCTGAGGCAGATATTGCACCAGGAACTGGGGATACAAGCAGAAAAGTGAAAACATCTTAATGCTCAAGGGCCTTACATTTTATGAAGGGAGACAAGTACAAAAATAAGCAGATATTAAGTAAATACAAGTGAATGGAAGCAGGGAGGGGAGAAGGGAGGCAAGGGCATCTAGATGAGAAAAGATTTTGTATAAAAGAAGCCTTGAACAGTCTTGAAGTAAATAAGCAATTCTAAGAAGCTGATGTAAGCTAGGAGTCAGTTCCCATCCTGAGGAATAGACAGGGCAAAGGGGAAGAGAAAAGAGGAGGTGATATGAGAGTGGAAAAATCTAAAAGGCCATTTATGGAGTTCACACATGAGAAAATTGGAATGGTACGTTGGAGAGCGCTAATTTAATTAAAAGCTAAATACAGGGACTATGACAATATTGGAGCTTATTGAGTATGGGAGTGACATGGTCACACCTTCAATTTAGGAAACTCTCTGGGCAGAGAATAGAATTAGAGAGGAAGAATTGAAGCCAGGGAGACCAGTGGAAGTTTACTGCAGTAATACAGAAGAGAATGAAAGCTTGAACACTGTGTGAGGAGGAAGAAACAAGGAGTCAGATAGGAGATATGTTACAGAGGTAGAAACATCAAGATTTGGCCACTGCTTTGATGTGCAAGGTGATGGAAAAGAATCAAGAAACTATGTAGAGTATTTTACAAACAATGAGTTGTACAAATATCTGAGAAACATTTATTTATAAATGTCAGGATGCGAGTGCTGGAAGACTTTAGCACATAGAATTTCAGAAATATTAGGGCATTAAAATATAAAATGTGAAGGGTGACAGGGACCCTGGAGATCATCTAAGCCAGAGATTCTTAACATTTTGTGTGTTGCAGACCCCTTTAGGCAAACTAGTGAAATCTATGGACCCCTTCTCAGAATAATATTTTATGTAATTGAAGAAAATGCCAAATTTCATTTAGAAGCTAGCAAAACCTGATGTAACATTTTCCACATTCAAAGACCCACCCCCTGAAATCTATCTGTGGACCAGGTTAAGAGTCCCGTTATTTACTCCATAAGAGATAATGGGAGGAACTTAAATTAACTCTTTCTACTTTATTTTTTTTCAGTGAACAAGCATTTTTAGTTAAACTGTCCTTCCACTATCCCTAGTGAGCAATAAAAAGTATAACCCTAAAAAGAAAAATTAAAAAAAAAAAAAAACAAATCCTAAATGCACAGCTGCTTAGTCTGGAGCAACAATTTCCCATATAAGTCATGTTTGAATATTTATGTCCCCGTATTTTCAGTTTATCTTTGTCAGGAGATGTGACATATTTCATCTTTATTCCTTTAGACTTGTAGCTTATGGATGCATTGGGGAGGGTTCTTTCAGAATTGTTTTTCTTTATCATTAAACTTCATTATCATTAAACTGTTCTGTTCACTTTACTCCATTTTGATTCATAAAGCCTTTAAAATTTCCTTCAAAATTGTCCATTTCATCATTTCTTATGACACAAGAATACATCATCACATTCACAGACCTCAAAGTGTTAAGTGATTCTTTAACAAGAAGACTGCCTTTTAGTTTCCAATTTAGGACTACCACAAAAAGAGCCGCTATAAATATTTTTTATGTACAAGAGTCCTTTTCTCTTTCATTTCTTTGCTATAGACTTACTATTAGTATGGCTGGATCAAAGAGCATATGTATTTTGGTAACTTTTGCAATGTCCTCATTTTTCAGATATAGAGAATGAAAACTATTTTTTCCATTCTTTGGATTTACAAGGCAACAAGATTTTGTTTTCCTCCTCTACCTATTGATACCTCTACCTATTGAGTTAAGAATAAAGCAGACAGATTGTAAAGAAGGAAGAAATTTATTGCCAAAGAAGAACTATAAAACATTATGAAATGCAAAATGAATTGTTTTCATTATAGTAAATTCAAAAAGTTTTGTGCAAACAAAACCAATGCAACTAAACTTAGAAGGGAAGCAGAAAACTGGGGATGGGAGAATGGTAAATTTTACATCCAAGAGTTTCAATAAAGTCTTCATTTCTAAAATATATAGAGGACTCAAATTTATAAGAATACAAACCATTCTCCAATTGATAAATGGTCAAAGGATATAAACAGATAATTTTCAGATGAAGAAATTAAAGGCATTTCTAGTCATATAAAAAATTGCTATAAATCATTATTAATTAAAGAAATGCAAATTAAAACAACTCTGAGGTACCATTTCAACCTCTGAGATTGACTAAGATGACAGGAAAAGATAATGATGAATATTGGAAGGGATGTGAGAAAACTGAGACATTAATACATTGTTAGTGGAGTTGTGAAGTGATGCAATCATTCTGGAGAGCAATTTGGAACTATGCCCAAAGAACTATCAAACTGTGCATACCCTTTGATCCAAAATTGTCTCTACTGGGTCTTTATCCCAAAGAGATCATAAAAAAAGGGAAAAGGACCTATATGTGCACAAATGTTTGTGCAGTCCTTTTTGTAATGGCGAGTAACTGGAAATTGAGTGGATGCCCCTCAGTTGGAGAATGGCTAAATAAGTTGTGATATATGAATGTTATAGAATATTATTATTATTCTATAAGAAATGATTAGCAGGATGATTTCAGAGAGGCCTGGAGAGACTGACATGAACTAATGCTAAGTGAAGTGAGCAGAACCAAGAGATCAGTGTATACAGGAACAAGAAAATTATATGATAATCAAATCTGATGGATATGGCTCTTTTCCACAATGAAGTGATTCAGGCCAATTACAATAGACTTGTGATGGAGAGAGCCATCTGCTTTCAGAAAGAAGACTATGGGAACTGAATGTGGATCGGAGCATAGTATTTTCATTCTTTTTTGTTGTTGTTTGCTTGCTTTTTTTCCTTTCTCATTTTTCCCCTTTTCTGATTTTTCTTGTGCAGCATGATAAATGTGGAAACATGTTCAGAAGAATTGCACATGTTTAACCTACATTGGATTACTTGCTGTCTAGGGGAAAGGAGTTGGAGAAGGGAAAGAGAAAAATTTGGAACACAAGATTTTGTAAGGTGAATGTTGAAAATTATCTCTGCATGTATTTTGAAAATAAAAGGCTATTGTTTAAAAAAAGAATAAAGCAGATCAAGCAAAAAAGACAGATCATTTCTAACTTTAAATTTATTGTCTTCATTACCAAATTCTTCCCAAGGACTGACTTTCTAAATTCTGGCCTTCTTACTATTTAATGCCTATCACAGAATCGATCTCATAAAGCCCAAATGCTAGAAGTGCTCTATAAACATCAACAGCATCATCATAAGTGACATTATAGCACCTCCTATGAGCCAGGCACTATGCTAAGCATTTTAGAAATATCTCATTTGATCCCCACTACAACCCTAAGAGGTAAGTTTTATTATTATCCTTATTTTACAAATAAGGAAACTGAGATTGAGTGACTTGCCCAGGGTCACACAGCTAATAAGTGTCAGAGATTGGATTTGAACTCATCAGGTTGTTTTTGTTTTTGTTTTTGTTTTTTGTTTGTTTTTGTTTTTTGTTTTTGTTTTTTTTTTTACTTCTACTACCTACTAATGTTAAAATTATCTACTATTAATATTGTTACTCCTATTAATACACTACCTACTCATGCTATTGCTACCTACTATTACTTCTATTATTTTTCCTGCTACAATTACTACTATTACTACTCCTACTACCTACTAATGCTAATCCTATTACTATTCCTATTATTTATTAATGCTAATCCTATAATATTACTTCTATTATCAACTATTACTACTATTACTGCTATTATTATTACTACTATTATTTCTTTTTTTTTTTTTTTTTTTTTTTTGAGGCTAGGGTTAAGTGACTTGCCCAGGGTCACACAGCTAGGAAGTGTTAAGTGTCTGAGACCAGATTTGAACTTGGGTCCTCCTGAATTCAGGGCTGGTGCTCTATCCACTGCGCCACCTAGCTGCTCCCCCTACTACTATTATTTCAAATACTCTTATTACCTACTAATGCTACTTCTACTTATTATTACTTCTATTGCTACTACTATTATTTACTAATGCTACTCCTACCTAATATTACTTCTATTACTACGACTATCTATTAATGCTATCATTATTATTACTACTATTATTTTGATTATTCCTATTACCTACTAATGCTACTTCTTCTTACTATTACTTCTACTGCTACTACTATTATTTACTAATGCTACTCCTACCTAATATTATTTCTATTACGACTACTATCTACTATTACTGCTATTATTACTACTACTACCATTTCAACTATTCCTATTTCCTACTAATGCTACTTCTAATTACTATTAATTCTATTATTATTCCTATTATTTACTAATGCTAATCCTACCTAATATTACCTCTATTACTACTACTACCTACTATTAATACTACTGTCTACTATTACTGCTATTATTATTACTAATATTATTATTATTGCTGCTATTGTTTCGACTACTCCTATTATTTACTAATCCTACTTCTACTTACTATTACTTCTATTGCTACTACTATTACTACTCCATACTCTAGGCAGCCAGGTGGAACAGTGTAGAGAGCACTGGACCTGGAATCATAAAGACCAAATCCAAACCCAACCTCAGATAATTACTAGCTGTGTGCTGTATAACCCTAGACAAGTCATTTAATTTCCTCATTGGTAAAATGGAGACAATAATTGCATCTCCCTCCCAAGGCTGTCGTGAGCATCAAATGAGATGATATTTGTAATGTATTTGGTGCCCCCAGTGAATATTTAATATGCATATTTTCTTCCCTCTTTTCCATAACCAAAGAAAGAATCCATATGCATATATTTTTATCCCCAATACCTAGAACATAATAGGTGCTTAATGAATACTTGGTGATTCTAACTAACTATTTGATTCTATTCTAACACTTGATACTTGAAACAAAGACATCTTCTCTTGACTGTTAGGATCAGTAACTCACTTCCTTTATAATACTGCTAATTTCAGGATGGAAGCAACCGCTTTCCAATCCTCAAACACCAGATCAGAGGATCCCAAGAAAGGCATTTTCTGATGCTCATTTAAGCATCTCAGGGAGACAGAATGCCGTTCACTTCTCTTGGCCCAGCCATGGTGTTTCCACTGAGTTGTGCTTAAGCGGTTCTCCGGTCCATTGGCAGCCTCCTCGGTTCCATTGGACTAAAGCATTCACAGTTTGCCAGCCATGGCTTTGCCTACAGAGCAAGCCAAACCTCCATTTGGAACACTAGACCTTAGAGTTGATGGCTGCATTTATACAGTTCACCAATGGAGGCCCGGGACCCGTGACATGGAAAGTCTTTAATGCCATCACTGGCAAACGCCACCTGGGAAAAGCCATTCTCCTGTCTTCTGGTGGATATTCTTGGCTGCTATGACTCTGCCCAAAAGCATTAATGTTAATGAGGAATAACTGTTATACAGTGATATTGAGTTTTTTGAGAAAAAAAAGCAGTAAATCTTAATATATCATGGGGGGAAACTTGACCTTGTTTTTGGTTTTTGATCTATATTAGCCAGAGGCATTCAATGGGCTGACCAACGTGAATATCAGGATGCAGATGGTGCTGGAATTTCTGAGAGAATAAGAGAAATTTAGAAGGCAATATTCCCATATGTCAGAAAAGCAGCTTAGTCTTATAGGAAGATTATGGGATTTGTGTTCAGGAGGCCTGGGCTTGAATCCCAACCTTGCTACTTACTACCCGTGTGGCCTCAGATAAATAATATAACCATTCTGGGTCTCAGTTTCCTCCTCTGTGAAGGAAGTGAAGTATTCTAGATAGTCTCTGAAGTCACAGAAAAAAAAGAACCTAAGAGTTGGAAGAGACTTCAGAGGCCATCTTGTCCAACCCAAACATGAAATGAATTCCGACTGTTACATCCGGACAAGTGTTTATCCAGTCTGTGATTGAAGACCTCCAAGAAGGGAGCCTATCACTTCTGGAGGCAGCCCATTCTACTCTTGGATACTTCTAATGGTAAGGAAGTTTTCCCCTCATAGCCATCCTAAATCTTCCTCTTTGCAGCTTTCCCCCATTTTTCCTACTTCAGTCTCTGGGACCAAACAGAAGTAGTCTAATTCATCTTTCATATGAAATACTTGTATTCAATTTTCACATTCCCCCCAGTTTTTCTTTTCTCCAGGTTAACGATGGCCAGTTGTCAATAAATCCTCATATGTTATGGACTTAAGGACATTCACCAAAGATCACATTAGATTTTTTTTTTGGATTCTACATCATGTTGCTGATTCATGTTGAGTCTGTAATATACTTAAACCCCCAGGCCCTTTTCAAAACAACTGCTATCTATGCCTCCCTACCTCCATCTGGTACTGGTGAAGTTGTTTGTTGGGTCCAAGTATAAGACTTTACATTTACCTTTATTGAATTTCACCTTATTAGCTTCAGTCCTGTGCTCTATCCTTTCAGAATTATTTTTGAATTCTGAGTCTATCATCAGTACATTAGCTATCCCTCCTAGCTTGATGTCATTGGCAAATTTGATGAGTATCTCCCTCCTCTACATACTATGGCTCTAGGGAAGTACAGGCAAAACTTATGCATTTAAACTCATGTATAGACAAAGATTATGTGTGTAAACTCATCCATATGGAACTGAACCTCACAGATAAAACATAAAAATCTTCCGGTATGTATTCATCCGAGGGCCTTTTTAAGAAATGGACTCAAGATGACCAGAGACAAGGCGATAGGATCAGAGATTTTGAGCTGGAAAAAACACTAAAAATCAGTTAGTCTAAGCTTTTTAGTAAGACAGAAAGGAGACAATGGCTGGTCAAGGAATAAAGGATCCAGATTCAGAGCCAAAAGCTGAAGGAAACAATTACATTCAGACCTTTATCTTGAGAGATACTGGACAATTTGGTACAGTGAAAAGAGTTCAGCACTGGATGAGTCAGACAATCTGCTTTCTAGGCCTGGCTCTGCCACTGACCAACTGTGCAATATTGGACAAATCACTTCCCTGGGCCTCCACTTCTTTCTTCTATAAAATGAAGGAATAGAGAAAATGGCCTCTCTGGTCACGTTCAGCCCTTATACTTTATGGTTCTGACAGCCCTGATTTTACTTCATAAGGTGATTGCAAGACCCCAATAAGATTCTGTATGGAGAATGTACTTAAAGAGTTATATAAGTGTCAACTGTTATTCATTTTTTGAGAGATAATGTTGTTCAGTATTAATGAGAATGCACTTTGAAACCAAAAGAGTTCTGAGTTCAAATTCTGTCTTTGGCATTGACTAGCTGAATAACCATAAGTAAATCATCAAATCTTACTGACTCTCAATTTCCTCATTTGTAAAATGAGTCTAATAATACCTATAAATACTCCTCAGGTGAAGATAAATGAGAGAATATGTATGTGTGTTTATATATACACCCATATGTATATATGTACATAAATGTACATAAATCTAAATATATATAAGCATACTTATTTTCTCATTACATATGTATCTATATGTATATATAAAGTATATACTTTTAGATATGTATAGTATTTCTATTTACATATATGTAGAATTATAAACTAGATACCTTTCTAAAGAATTTTACAAACTTTGAAATACTTTGTCAATATCAGCTATTATGATGATCAATATGGAAATGAGACAAAACTAGCCACATCACCTAAACATCAGAGGATGTGAGTTTGAATTTTGGTTGTACAACTGAGAATGATTTTGATTGGTCTTTTCATTTATTTATGTGCCCATTTTCTGTAAAATGAGGGAGTTAGGCAAAGTCTCCCGGGTCTCTCCAGCCCTAAATCACTGCTTAACTATGGTCTTCTAATCAGCTATTAAAAAGAAACAAAGAAAAGTAGGGGAAACCACCAAAGCATTATGGGAGAATATTGGCCCAAGAAACTCACTTGCTATCTTTCCTGATCGAGCAAATCACTTCTTTTACATTTTATTTATTTGTTTCAATGAATATTGTCATTGTCTACTATTTTAAAGCCAACTTGATAAAGGTTGAACCAGATGGCCTCTGAGACCCCTTCTATCTTGATTCTGTGGTATTATTATATTCACTGACACCTCCATCAAGAAAGGCTTTTGGTTCAGCCTTTCTAAGGCATCCTAGTGGACTTGGTACCAAAGATCACCTTACTAGCTCTCTAGTCTATGATACATATAATATAAAAAAAAAAAAGTCTCATTTTTTTTTGTTCTACTCTGAAGAGATAAGTCATCTGGTATAAGGGAAACCTTGTTCTACTCCTGAGCTATGCCCCTAAAAAATTGTGGTCAACTCATTGTGTTTCTCTTAATTCCCTTATGGATGATCTCTAAGATTTCTTCCAGCTCTAACACTCTATGAATTGATTAAGTTTACGATAATTTTATGACATTTTTCTAAACAAGGAATTATTTACCTTGAGTCCATGGTTATCCAAGAGGTTTGAAGAAAAAATTCAGGATCAGAGAAATCTGTGTACCTGAAAAGGAAAAAAAAAATGCACCTTTATGCTTTCCTTTTTGATCCTGTGTATTTTACTTTATACCTTTAAAAAAAACTTTATTTTTCAAAGGGGTCTATAGGCCTCTCCAGTCTACCCAAGGGGTCTGTGGACCAAAAAAAATTAAGAACTCCTTGTCTATCCATATACGACAAAGCCAACATTTGTTGCTATAGACTCAACTCTGTCTCAAACTATCTGTGTCCTTGGAAGAAAAAATTGGGTAATATTTTTGGATCTCATCTCTGAAAAGAGAGAAATGGACCAATCTCTAAGGATATTCCCAGGTCTAATAGTCGATGTACGCTTCCCACAATTAAACTTTATGGTTCCTATAATTAAAACTCGCAGACCAAACATTTGCACTGTAACATGTATATTTGGGCATACACAGCTGCGTCTCCAAACATAAATTCTTCATTTGTTGTCTTGCATGTTAACGATAACTGTCATACACTGACAGCCTGGATGGTAACTCTTAAGAGGGATGGAAAGAATACAGTTTGGCAGGCACCAAAGCAGTTGGCACATAAATTTCTCACAAGCATGAAGACAACTGGCCGGCAAATGTCAAAGGCATTAACACCTACCTTGGAGTGTAATTATTTCAGTCTGTTAGCAGTCTCCGAGCTAATATGCATTTCAAAAACTCGACAAGGAATCAAAGCCTGGGAGGTCGGCCTTGCAAGCTGTTTCAGAGGGTTGTAAATTTTATTCAAAAAGGAAGAATTTTGGATTGCATAAACAGTCAGCCTTTTCGGACCAGACTGGAAATCTTTAGAGCCTCAATCCTGACCATAATCAAGTCTTTCCTTACATTTGAGGGGGGAAAAGAATGAAAGAAACTTTGAAACCCCAAACTAAATTTACAGGGAGAAGGGGATAGAGGGTGGAAAGAGAGAAAAATCTCCATAAAAATTTTAAAGGGAAAAAAGGCAGAGATAATCTTTCATGTTATTTTTTTTTCATTTTTTCCAATGGTAAAAATTGTGGGATAACTTTTTTCTTTTAATTCCCTGCTACCATTCCAGCAGAATTCTGGTAAGTCTAGAAACTTAAAAGAAGCCTGGGGCCCCTAGAGACCGGCCAACAAGTTATTATAGCAAAAGAGATCTTAAAATCATCTAATCCAACCTTTTTTAACACATGAGGAAACTGAAGCTAAGAGAAGTTGAATGATTTCCTCAAAATGATAGAAATAGCAAAGCCATGATGTGAAACTCAGGTCCTCCAACTCCAAAACCAAAGTCTTTCCCACTATAATGTCAAAATGAAGCAAAAGACTATTTCATGAAAGAGCCTCAGAGATCTCCATCTCATCTCCCCACACCCACCACTCCCTAAACTTTACCTCACCTGATATGCTCAAAAAATACTTAATTTAAATTACAATAATTTCTGTGAATGACTAATGACTCTCCTCTCTATGGAGAAAAGTGAAGCTAGAGTCAAAAATGAAGGAGAGGTACAATTTGGAGTGAGACAAAGGGTCCCTCAACCCTTGTAAACTTTGTATTAGGAATAATACTACTTGGCAAGGAACTGGAAACTGAATGAATGCCCAGTAGTTGTGGAATGGCTAAATAAGTTATGGCATATGAATGGAATAGATTATTATTGTTCTATAAGAAATGATGAGCAGGCTGATTTCAGAAAAGCCTGGGAAGACTTATATGAACTGATGCTGAGTGAAGTGAGTAGAACCAAGAAAACATTGTATACAGCAACAAGAAGATTATGTGATGATCAACTGTAATCGATTTGGCTCTTTTCAATAATGAGGTGATTCAAGGCAATTCCAATAGACTTGTGATGGAAAGTGCCATCTGCGTCCAGAGAACTATGAAGATTGAATGTGAATCAAAGCATAGTATTTTCACCTTTTTGTTGTTGTTGCTTGCTTACTTTTTTCTTTCTCCTGTTTTTCCCCTTTTGATCTGATTTTTCTTGCTCAGATGATGAATATGGAAATATGTTTAGAAAATTGCACATGTTTAATCTATATAGGATTGTTTGCTATCTTAGAGAGGGAAAGAGAAAGGGAAAACTTGGAACACAAGGTTTTGCAAAGATGAATGCTGAAGATTATCTTTGCATGTATTTGAAAAAATAAAATGCCATTAAAAAAAAAGAAAATGGAAATAATAGCTGTTGCTGCTCTTAAGAGTTATAAGGGTCAGAGAAGATAACATTTGCATGTTTGTGTCCCCAAGAATTCTATGTCCTAGCTCACATCTCCTACAGTGGACTTGGACCTGCCAATATTACTGTCCTCAGACACATTCAAGTAATTTAACTCTATTTGTCTCAGTTTCCTCATCTGTAAAATGGAGGGAAAATAGCATCTTTGTGGTGAGGATCAAATGAGACAATATTTGTAAAGTATTTACCACAGTGCCTGACACATAAAAGGTGTTTAATAAATGCTAGCAATGTTGGTGGTGATGATGGTGATGATGCTAATGATAATGATGTTGATAGTGATGGTGACAGTGGTAATGATGATGGGGATAATGGTGGTTGTGATGGTATAAATATCATCCAAGTAGTCTGACCATTATATAGAACAGTTTGAAAAAAAATTCTCCTCTTTGATAGAGGTATGAATGGGTACAACTATGAATTGATGCAGAACAAAGTAATCAAGGGAAAGAAAACAATATTTAAAACTACAACAGTACAAATAAAAAAGAATAACATGCAAAAAATTTCAAGTAAATGCAATAAAGTTATAAAGATCAAACAGGAACTGAATGAAGAGATATGAAAGGACATCCCTAACCCACTCCTGCATGAAGATCCACAGGTGTTACATATTCTTCATGTTTTCAGATATTTTTTTCAATGTATTGATCAGTTGTGCTGTTTTTTTCTCTTCCTTTTTATCTTTTTTCCCCTCTGAGGCTAGAATTAAGTGACTTGGCCAGGGTCACACAGCTAGGAAGTGTTAAGTGTCTGAGACCAGATTTGAACTCGGGTCCTCCTGAATTCAAGGCTGGTGCTCTAACCACTGCACCACCTAGCTGCCCCTTCTTTTTTATCTTTTAAAAACGTTTCCTTGGGGACAACTAGGAGGCGCAGTGGATAGAGCACCAGCCCTGAAGTCAGGAGGACCTGAATTCAGATCTGGTCTCAGACACTTAACACTTCCTAGTTGTGTGACCCTGGGCAAGTCACTTAACCCCAGCCTCAGAGGGAAAAAAAAATTTCTTAAGAAAGACATCTACAAATGAAACCTTCATTTCCTTTCCTTTTACTCTCTTCTTAATTCTTTTCACTCTGGCTTGTGATCTCATCAGTCAACTGCTCTCTTCAAAGTTACCATTGGTCTCTTAATGGTCAAATCCAATGGACCTTCTCTCAATCCCCATATTTCTTGACCTCTCTGCAGCCTTTGACACTATCAATCATCCCATCCTTTTAGATATTCTCTTTTCTAGGTTTTCTTGACACTATCCTTTCCTGGTTCTCCTCCTACTTAGTTTCACTGCTCCTTCCTTGTCTTCTTTGTTGGGTCTCCATCCTGTTGTCTCCTGAAACTCTACATGGGACCCTCATCTCTTCTCTCTCTACAGTATTTCATTTGATGAACTAATCCACTCCCATAGTTTCAATTATCCTGCATATGGTGACGATTCTCAGATGTACTTGTGCAGCCCTAAGTTCTCTGCAAACATTCAGTCTCCTATCTTCACCTACCTATTGGACATCTCTAACTGGCTGTCATGTAGGAAATTTAAATTCAACATGTGGAAAATGAAACTCATTATTTTTCTCCTTGACCTTTCCCCTCTTCCTAACTTTCCTATTACTACCACAGATACTACTATTTTCCCAATTTCCCAAGTTCACTCAAGTTAGGTATTATCCTTGACTTTTCATTCTCTTTCTCCACCATCATTTGTCATATCCAATCTCTTACAAACTTCTGTTAATTCTGTCTTTGAAATATCCCTCCTAAGGGGCAGCTAGTTTGTACAGTGGATAGAGCGCCAGCCCTGAAGTCAGGAGGACCTGCTCAAACACTTAACACTGTGTGTGACCCTGGACAAGTCACTTAATCCCAATTGTCTCAGCAAAAAAAAAAAAAAAAAAAAAAAAAAAAAAAAAAAAAATATATATATATATATATATATATATATATATATACAGAGAGAGAGAGAGAGAGAGAGAGAGAGAGAGAGAGAGAGAGAGAGAGAGAGAGAGAGAGAGAGAGTATCTTTATCTTATCTGCCCAGCTAAAGAGTAAATTCCCTGAAGGCTCGAACTATGTCTTCTTTCTTTCCTGTTGTTCATCCTCTCATATCATTCTTCAGAGGTGTTCAAAAAAGAATGATAAGTGAATGATTTGATGGATGACATATCTAATCTATGAACCTGCCTGTGAATCCTTTGGCAAATTGCACTCATGAGGAGAGGGAAAATTCATTCACCTACTTGGAAGTGAGATTGGGAGACACTGAGAATTTTAAATTTCAGCAGCATTTACAAATTTTTCCATGGCAAAATTGGACTTGGCTATGAAATGACATTTCTCTTTCTGAAGAAAAACAACACTTTGATTCTTCTTGTAAGTGACACAAAACATTTCACATGGAAGTGAAGCATTAAAACAAATATTGAAAGACAGAATCCTTCTTCTCCAGAATCATGAGAATTTTAGCAATGACTAATACGAGATTGAAGCCAATAAAGAGGGCTAAATCTAAGCATATCCAGGGTCCTTGTGGTTTTTATCCAAGGTATAAGAATCTGAACTTCAAATGAAAAGGAGACTGGTACACAAGACTCTTTTCCTATTGCTCATCCCACTTGTCATTGTTGCTTCAGCTGAATGGAAATGCACAAAATTCTATCAGTGAGATCTAAAACTGACTGTCCAAAAATTCCAGTAGATTTGGGATGGAAAATGTTATTTGTATTCAGAGAGAACTATGGAGACTGAATGTGAATCAAAGCATAGTATGTTACCTTTTTGTTGTTAATTTTTTTCTTTCTTCTTGTTTTCTCCTTTTTGGTCTGATTTTTCTTGCACAACATGACAAATGTGGAAATATGTTTAAAAGAATAGCACATTTAATCTATGTCAGATTATTTGCTGCCTTGGGGAAGGTAAGAAAGGGAGGGAGAAAAAGTTGGAATACAAAGTCTTACAAAAATGAATGTTGAAAACTATCTTTACAAGTATTTGGAAAAATAAAATATTATTGCAAAAAATAAATAAATAGAACTGGCTGCCTAGCAGTCATTGGCAATAAACACCAATCTATGAATATCAGGGTTCCAAATATGAGTTTATGATTTAAAAAAAAACTTATGTTCATAAGTCTTTATGTTCATAAAAGATAAGTTCTAGATATGTTTACAAATGGAGAAAATTATAATACCAATAATAATATTCCAAAAATAAAGTCATAGGGTCAAATAATTTGAGATCCTAACATGAAATTCTACCATATTTTTTCTCTGAAGTGATCTTACTCTCCTTTTTTTACAACTTTCTCAATTCTTTTGATGTGGTAATCCCATAGCTACTAGTTTCTGGTCATCTCTAGGACAGGAGAACCACTATCCTGTCTTAATTTTTAAAAAGTGAGAATAGAAGCAATTTGTGAGATCATCCAGGATCTCAGCTGGGACCAAAGATAGGATCAGGAGCATCAGTTAGAAAGAGGCAGGCGTTGAACCTGACATAGATTGTCAGGCACATAGTGAATATGTGAATAGCTGCTATTTCAGAGAATTTCATTTTCATAATTGGGTTTTTCCCCAATTAACAAGTATTTTTTCCTCTTTTTCCTATCCCACTCTCAATTGAAAATGAAAAGGGAAAAAACGACTCATAAGAAAGATACAGAATAAAGTTCTCGGTGGCTGTGTACAGAAATGTAATTCTCATTCTGTAGCTTGGGTCCCTCTATTTATCTAGCTGTAAAGTGGCTCCTGACTTTGTCCCACATCTCTGTCTTTCTTCTCCACAAGGATACTTCTAACAGAATGTCCCAAAGATATCTTAAACACAACATATATAAACCTGAATTCATTATGTTCTCCCCAAAACCTTCCCTTCTTCCTAACTTTCCTTTACTGCCGAGGACATCACCATCCTTCCAGCCACTCAGGTTCACAATCTGTGTCATGCTCAACTCTTCTTTCTATCCCATCCCTGAAAACTAGTATGTTGCCAAGTCTAGTCAATTGTACCTTCAAAACATCTCTCCTAAACACTTCCTTCTCTCCTTTTACCCTGCTGCCATTCTGACACAGGCTTTCACCACCTCAAACCTGGATCCTCACAAGAATCTGATGGGGGTCTGCTTGCCACAAATGTCTCACTACTCGAATTCATCCTCCACTTAGCTGTCAAATTGATCATCCTAAAAACCAAGTTTGACAGTACTTCATTTAGTAAGCTCCAGTAGCTCCCTGTCACTTCTAGGATCAAATATGAAATCCTCTGTTTGGTCTTTAAATCCCCTCATAATCTCATCCCTTCTTACCTTTGCTTTTCCTACAGAGCTTGTTAATCAATCATCCTTAAGTATTTATTTTTATTATATATAGATATATAGATATATATATATATTGTTTACTCTATGTTAGGCACACAGGAAAAAACTGAACTAGTTCTTTCTTTCAATGACCTTACATTTGGGAGAGGGGACAGAAATAATATGTACCTCTATAAGCAGTCATGAAGTATGTCAACTACTTATGGCAAGCATTAAGCAACTGAAGAGATCAGGAAAACTTTTCTGTAGGAGATGAGTTTTAAAGAGGGCTAAGGATTCCACCAGGCAAAAAATGAGCAGGGATTCTATTCATTCCAAGTAAAGGCACAGAGATAGGGGGTGAAATGTCAGTACATGAGCAACAGTGAGTAGGTCAATTTAGCTGGATCTTAATGTGTATGAAGGAGAATGATATCGGTTGGAGTCAAACTGTGAAGTTTTTAAATGTCAAATAAAGGAATTTGGATCTGATTTTAGAGTCAATAGAGAGCTATTGGAACTTCTTAAGAAGAGGAGTGACTCTATTATTGTTTGCTTGCATTTTTTGCTTTCCTTCTCAGGTTTTTTTTTTCTTTCTAGATCCAATTTTTCTTGAGCAGCAAGATAACTGTATAAATATGTATACATACATTGGATTTAACATATATTTTACATATTTAACATGTATTGGACTACCTGCCATCTAGGGGAAGGGGTGGGGGGAAGGAAAGGAAAATTTGGAACTGAAGGTTTTGCAAGGGTCAATGTTGAAAAATTTCCCATGCATATGTTGTATGAATAAAAAGCTACAATAAAATATTTTTTTAAAAAGAAGAAGAGGAGTGACACGATTAGATCCATGATTTCAAGATATCAATGTGATGGAGAATAGATTGGAGAGGAGATATACTGGCTGCACAGAGAATTATTGGAAGCCGTTACAATAGATGTGATAAAGGGCATAAGCTAGAGTAGTTGTATAAATACACAGAGGATATTAGAAATGAAGAGATGGCATAAATGGCAATACTTGGTAGCTAAGTGTTTGGGGAGATCAACAATGAGAATAAAAGTCAAGGATGACTTTAAGACTTTGAACCTGGAAATGAAAAGATGGCAGTGTTCTTTACAGAAATAAGAAAGTTAAGAGGAGAGGTGTGTTTAAGGGCAAAGATAATGAGTTTTACTTGGAGCATGTTGAATTTGAGATTCCTATGGAATATTCAGTAGAGAACATTCACAGAAAGTTACTGATTTGGTCCTAGAACTCAAGAGAAAAGAGGAAGGCTGAATATACAAAGTTGATACAGATAATAAATATGTCAACCTACAGATATGGTAGCCAACTTGATGAGAGCTGATAGCATCTCTAAGAAAGATATTAATGAGAGAGAAGAGGAAAAGGCACAGGGCAAAGAAATTAACCAGAATCCTCCATCATTCTCCAATAAAGCAAAGTTTGGGGTATAACTGTGTACCACAAAGCAGCACTTTCTTATACCTCCTCTTAGAACAGTATTCAGGAGGGCTGAATGTTCTCTTAAGAACAAACTTCATACTTATTAAGAAATCTTATATTTAGGCCCCCCTTTTTTAATCAGGGAAATTCTGCAGTTCAAACAGGAGTTTGGCCATTCCATTCCCAACTAATAAAAGGTGATGAATGAGCCCCTCCTCCCCTCTCCTGCCAGTTACAAGGTGTGATGTTTTCTATGATGTTGGTTTTTTAATGTTAGTCCCATACATTGCCCATGTCAATGACATCAGAGCCACATCACATCACACCCTGAAATGGAAAAGCCATCTCATGCTTCACAAAGGCTTTTGGGATACGTTTTCACCAACTCTGCAGATCCCTTAATTTAAGAAACCTTGCCTGACCACCCTTACTTGACTGGACCATTTTAATGAGGACTTGAGAAGGAATTTAATCTTGCTCCATTCCCAGATCCACGGAAGGCCCTCTAGGATGGTCCCTAAAAGGGAATTCCAGTCTTCTCCCTTCCCCAGAGCACTTCTCTCCTTGAGCAACCCTCCTCCATTATCCTGGATTTCTTATTTTCTATTATCTTCTGTTCCTTCGACACCTCTTTGAAGGGAAGATGCCCTAGAGACCACCACTGTCTGTTTCACATGAATCCCAGGGCCAGAGCTGTCAGCATCACGTATGAGCTCAATTCCACTCCCAGCCTGGCCGTCATGCCTGGGCTGTTTGCTTAAACATCATAAGAAAATAAGCATTCTCAAAGCACTCGGTAAATTCACAAGCATATTCACATGTGATTCCAGCCATCCCCATTCCCCTAGAAATTCTAATGTGGCCCGGATAGTTTTTCCCCTGATGGGCAGGCTGACCCCCTGAATCTGTCTCCTTTTAGTGTCCCCGGAAAACTCACCACGACAAATTGGATGGCATTTTTTGCTTTCGTGTGGCCCAAAAACTATTGCTTCTGGACCCAAGTCAAATCATGAGCATGACTTCTAAGATCATACCTTTTGCAACCAGGTTTCTCTCTCAAGTTAAAGAAAAATACTCATAGGTGA
The DNA here is from genome assembly GCF_048593235.1 of Sminthopsis crassicaudata. Lineage (NCBI taxonomy): Eukaryota > Metazoa > Chordata > Mammalia > Dasyuromorphia > Dasyuridae > Sminthopsis > Sminthopsis crassicaudata. Next base: position 52,555,677 of record NC_133618.1, on the reverse strand, counting down.
AATTCAACTTCCTTCTGCAGTTACTTTTCTTTAGCTCTGCACACAGGAAGTACCCACGTCTTTAGACTGCACTAAAACTTTGGGAACTCCCTGTATATGGTCTATGTAGTCTCTTTGAAAGCTTGAAAGTGATCTTTTAGCTTTCTCTGTATCCCCAGGAATTAGCACAATACTTGGAACATAGTAGGCAGATAATAAAAGCTTATTGTCTCAAAGACCAAACCGTGACAGCCCTGGGCAGTGAATTTCCACATCCAGGTGAAAGCTATTAACAGCTAAGCATCTTATATATGGGATTAACTATGGTCATCTGCAAAGTGCAAACTGCAGGAAAACAGAATGGGAGCTTCCAAGACCTAGGTTGGAAAGGCTTGGGGGAAGGGGGAGGACAGAGCTGTCTTCAATGTTTTCAACTCGAGTATGAGGCTCCATTAAAGCACTAGAAGTGACTTTCTCTACAAGGCTGTCCTCCAGGAGAAGAGCTGGGACGTGGGAGTCTCTAACACATTCCCAGCCTTTGGGGTATTATTACTGAGTGGATGGAACCAGGCCCCAGGAGCCTACTCCCTTTTTCACAGCCTATTAATTTTCTCTTGTAAAGAGTACAGCCCTAAATAAGTCTTATTTTGAAAGGAGACAAAGGCCAGTGGGTCTTAATTAGGCTGAAGAATCTTTGACAAGCTTGAGACAACTGATATAAACCATCTGTCCTTTTTTCTGGTCTGTTTTGTGTACCCTTGTTCCAAGGCCAACCTATCACATCAGCCACCTTGGAAAACCATTGCTCCATCATTCACTGTAGCCCTACTGCCATTGAGAGGCTTGTCTGCATCTGCCAAGGAGATGAGAACAAATGATGAACGGCCTCCTCTGAATGTCCAAGTATTTGCTGTCCCTACATAGAAATCATCCATGATGTGATAGAATCAACACAATTCGATTGCCTTGGACTGATACTCTTAATTGCATGCATAGGGATATCTGATATTGATCATTAACTTTCCAGGCAAGGACTTTGGTGATACCATTGCCTTCCAATTATATCTTTCCTCAAATATCTTGACAGACATCGATAGTCTTAGAATTATAAAATGGAAGATTGAGAGATGAGAAAGGGGAAAGAATTGGCAAAGAGGAACCAAGGAATATGGGAATTAGGTCAACAGAGAGTCAAATGTGCTTCTCCATCTTTTTTACAGATCCCTTTTCTAACCATCCTGTCCTCAGCAAAATGCTTGTATATAAATTCTAGATGCAATTACAGAGATAATTACCAAAAACACTCCGGTATTGATGGAAGAGACCCATGATGATCATGATCATGATAACAATAATAATAGCTTGCATAGTAGTGCCTATTATGTGTCGGACGCTATGCTAAGCTCTATAAATATATATCACATACATAAATATGGCATATTTATATATTATAAATATGGCATACATTTATATAGTATAAATGTAACATTTATACTATATAAATATATCATATGTCATGACTCTCCTAACAATCTTGGAAAGTAGGTACAATTATTATCCCCTTTTTACAGTTAAGGAAAAGGAGGCAAACAGAAGTCACACAGTTGATGAGTGATACCATGATGGCTGGCTAGGTGACTGACTAGGAAGCGAGGTGGCTCCCTGGGTCTGGAATTGAGGGAAACATGAATTTAAATGAGGGATTCTGAGCAAGTTTGTCTCAGTTTCTTCAACTGCAAAATGGAAATAATAAAAGCACCAAAGTCCTGGACTGCTGTGACTCTCAAAGGAGACAATATGTGTAAAGTGCTTAGCTAACACAGAGAGGGTGCTTAATAATAAGTATTTGTTTCCTTCCTTCCTTATTGGTGTTCCACAACCTCTGGGGAGGACTTGGGGAGGGTTGTCAAGGACACAAGCTATTGTTGACCTTGTTAACAATGAGTCATCCCTATCCAGTCCTTTGGTGTGTATAAAATCTAAGATTTCTGGCAGCTTCCAGCAGAAACTAATGCTTCAATCTTTCCCCAGGGACACACAAACAAAAGGGGAGCACAGACACAGGAGAGCCATTTTAGTCACTAAACTTCAAGGGCTGGACTGCCTGAAATCCCCCTGCCGGCTCTCACGTAAGTGATCCAGGAGGCTCTGGGGTCCAGGGACCAGTTTAAGAAACAGCAACTCAGAAATGTGTCATCTCTGCTTTATAAACTGCAGACAAGTGGCCTTAAAGAAGGGAGGCAGTCTCACCCAGTCTGCTTGTCGGAACCCAGTCTCTTGCCCGAGATCTTAATTATGGGAACATCTTCTTAATCGTGGGAACAACTCATGAGAGAGATTAATTCTCTGTATCTCCCTTAAAAGGCATTCCGTCAACCCAAAATACACAAAGCAACTGCACAGGGCCAGTTCTGTTAAGTGTCAGGAACAACCACGTTAGCTTGGAAAACATGAGCTACCTTCCCACCCTGAGGCCTGTGGGTATTTTGCTACCTATCCTAGTCCCTGCTCCCGGCTTGCGGTGTGTGTGTCTGTACATCTGTGTGTTTGGTGATTCCTGGAATTTCCTCTCCACCAAATGTGGTGCGTCTGGGAAGGATGCACTCGGTCGGTTCTGAAACAAAATTCCCCTCCTACAGAGCCAAGCCTGATGCTCTTACCTCCACCACCACCTTCTGCACTTCAGATCAATTCCGAGATTGTTTTAACACAGCGTCATTCAACAGATCTAAATACTGTCTTAATACTCTTGGGTTTTAGGACTAGATCAAACTGATCTATTAATCTATTTATTTTACTACTAAGTGAACTGAAGCTTACAGGGTGGATAACTTAGGAGGAAGCATTGGAGAGTAGAAAATATAAGCATTTAGCATCGGAAAACCTGGGTTTCAGACCCAAGTCACCTACCCTGGCAGTGCCTCAGTTTCTTTGTCTGTCTGTAAAATTGGGATTATAAAAGTTAAACTCAATCAACCAAACAAGCAAGCATCCCACAAGCATTTTTAGTACCTACTATGTGCTAGGCACTAGGGATAAAACCACAAAAAAATAAGATAGTCTTTACTCACGAGAAGCTTACAATCTAATGCAGTGGTCCTCAAACTTTTTAAACAGGGGGCCAGTTCCCTGTCCCTCAGACTGTGGGAGGGTCGGATTATAGTAAACACAAAAGCTCACACTCTGTCTCTGCCCCTCAGCCCATTTGCCATAACCTGAAGGGCCACATAAATGTCCTCAGCAGTGGCATCTGGCCCGAGGGCCGTAATTTGAGAACCCCTGATCTAATGGAATACAACAAATATATGTATATATATATATATATATATATATATATGTTAACATATATAGCATAAAAAGAAAGTGAACATATACAAATATATACAAAGAGTTTGGGAGAAAGGAAATAAGCAAATAAGAAAATCAAGAAGGACTTCATGTAGAAGATTCATGTGAAATGTGTTGCCAGGGCATCCAGTTTGAAATGTCCAGTTGATGATGCAGAAATTCATGAGGAATTTTGTTGAATGTTATTTGAGAAACCATGGTTTTGGAGTATTAAAAAAAAAAACTTTTTGATGCAGCTGGAATCTAGAATATTCTCCAGATAAGACACTCCTGAATCAAATTTGGTCCAAGCTGAGATTTGAACTCATGACTTCAGATCCAGCATTCCTTCCAACATAATGTAAGTGGTTCCATGACTGAATAATGACCTAATCTCTCTGCACCATAACCTTTCCTCTGAGAGAAACCAGATGTGAAAGTGAAATTCTCACACTTCTGGCATCAAGGCTGAATGCCAATTTGGCGATTCATACCTATGAGCAATAAGGGAATACAGAATTAATGCCTACTGTAGAGAACTTCAGACTTGCCACTTCGGTCTGCTAGCAGGAATCAAAGTGGACTTATGTGCACCAGGAGGGAAACCAAGTCTTTCATCTGTGCACATGAAAGCCAGCCTTTGAGAAATCTTTCTTCCTCTCCACGAAAAGCTTCAAGTTATAAACTTCCTTCATATTTGCAAAATGTAGATTTGTACTTTGCTCTCTGTAAACTCCAAGGCAAGGACTGCATAGAATTATATATGTGTGTGTGTATGTATATATATCAGAGACAGACCGAGAGACAGACAGAGACAGAGAGAGAAGAGAGACTTAGTACATAGTGTCATTTACTTAGTGTTCACAGTTCACATTTATATGGCACTATTGGGCTTATAAAACACTTTACTTTGATTCTCACAACTCTATGAAATAGCTCTATTATTATCCCCATTTTACAGATGAGAAAAGTGGGGCTCAATGAAAGTGTGACTTATCCAGGGTCATGTGGTTTAAGTGTCTAAAGTGGGATATCAGCAGTTATTGGGAATAACTAACATTTATAGAGCACTTCATGGTTTGCAAAGCACTTTATAAATATAATCCCATTTGAACCTCACAACAACCCTGGGAGATAGGTGCTATTTATTATTAGCCACTTTTTTACAGATGAGGGAATTGTTAAGTTAAAGGGTTAAGTGATTTGCCCAGGATCACACACAGCTAGAAAGTGTCTGGGTTGAATTTGAATTAAAGTCTTATCTATTCCAGTTCCACTCCTTTGTCTACCCTACCACTGAACTATCTTCTGATTCCACTATACCAAACTGTCTAAGAGATAATCTATAGTGCAAGGGACCCCCAACAAGGGCTCTCTCAGATCTGGATTCATCCAGAGGGAGACTTGACCTTAAAAGTGAGTTAGGGAGTCCTGTTTCTCTCTCTCTCTCTCTCTCTCTCTCTCTCTCTCTCTCTCTCTCTCTCTCTCTCTCTCTCTCTCTCTCTCTCTCTCTCTCTCTCTCTCTCTTTCTCTCATTCATAATTTGAATAATTCCCAGAGTAAAACTCCAGGGAAATCTCTTATCCAAAATTGAATTATGGCTCACATGGAGGGTCTCTCAAGAATTTGGGAAACAAGGTCCTTTCTAGAAAAGGAATTCAATGTCATATAAACATCAAGTAGAGAACACTGGCTTATTTCCTCCACCATAGAAAGTGTTTCACACAAAAGGATTCACAGTTATACATCAAGAAAGGCTAAAAATAGAATGCCTTGACTAGCCCATTAAAATCTTTATACTAAGAACTTGGCAGCTGGCTAAAGAGGATGTGCTGAGACAGCACCAGCATCCTCAGGGAGGATGTGCTGCAGCAGCACTGGCTTAAAAGGCTTCTGGATGGTCACTTAAATGACTCTAAGCAGGAATTTATCCCATGGAAAGATTGTGGGAACAAACTAAATATAGAAGAGCCATTTTACCTTTAGCATTTTACTTCCTCTGTCTGGATTTTTATTTCCTCATCTGTAAAATGAAGGAGCTTCACCAGATGACCTCCAAGGTCCCTTCTAGTCCTAGAATTCAATTTTCAGTGCCAAGTAATAGATGAGACCCTGAGGTGTTAGTCTGAGAAGTCACATAACAAGAAGATTTCATTGTGACCCTGGTTACTCCATGGATCAAATGTACTAGAGGCATTTAAGAAGCTCAGTTGTTGTTCTCTATGCCCAGAGAAGGCTAAAGGACATTCCAGTTGGCCATAGGTCTCATGGATCCATAATCTCATGGATACAGGCATTCCTGAAAAGGGAGCAAATTGCAACCCACTTGTTCCTTCTCACCCCAGGTAATTACTTATAAATCCTCCCTCACTGCTATAGTCTTCTTAGACACTTCCCCCATTCCCCCATTCCCTTTAAGGTCCCTTTTATGCTTTGTCTTAACCTATTGGAATATGTATATTTGTAGCCCTAGTATTTAGGCTGGAACATAGAAAGCACAATAAATGCTTGTTGATTTGACTTTAGTAGAACCATAAAGAATTTATCAGCCCACTATAAGACTTTCTCTACTTCTTCTTGTGTGGATAACAGTGGATAACTCAGAATACCCATCTGTTCTCATTCTGTTTGTTTCTCTCTGGCTTCTCCAGCTCTCTGTCTGTCTGTCTCTGTCTCTGTCTCTGTCTCTGTCTCTGTCTCTGTCTCTCTCTCTCTCTCTCTCTCTCTCTCTCTCTCTCTCTTTGTCTCTCTCTCTCTTTCTCTCTCTCTCTCTCTCTCTGTCTCTCTCTCTCTATCTCTCTGTCTCTCTGTCTCTCTGTCTCTCTCTCTTTCTCTGTATCTCTCTCTGTGTCTCCCTTTGTTTCTGTCTCTCTTCTTCCTCTTATTTCTGTCTTTCTCCATCTCTTTCCTCTCTCTCTATCTCTATCTCTGTCTACATCTCTGTCTCTTTCAATCTCTGTCTCTCACCATCCCATCTTTTCCAAATTTCTATTTCCTGAGTGATATCTTTCATAACACTTAATGAGTGCATGCATGTCACCATTTGCAATTTGCTACAGCCCACTCATGTCTACCATTCAATTCCTCATTGATCTTTGAGTCTCATACAATTCTGATTCTTAGATCACATATTAGAACAGAAAATATTGATAAGACAGAAGAACATTGATGTCATAAATTTTAAAAGTTGGATTTTTGTGCTGTCTAAAGGAACAGCTTTGAATTACTGAAAGTGCAGAAATGTTTCTAAAAGATAATCCATCTGCTTATCTAAGACATATGAATGAACTGATGAACTGCCCATTCAATATCATGTTATATTCTAGAAAACAGGCGTCTTCATTCTTTTGATTTTTCCTGTGTGATTGTTGGGCAAATATCTTGAACTGTCCTGTAATACTCTAAGTTCTGATGCAATGAGGAAGACACTCTATGTTACCAGTGCAAAGGACACTGATCCTAGTTCAAATCCTGGTTCTAACTATTAGCTGTGAGATTCTGGGCAGAGTTGAGACAGAGACAGAGAGATAGAAACAAAGAAAATGAGAACACATGGGTATACTGAGCTATTCACAGAAGAAGAAATAGAAGAAGTTCTCCAGTGGACTGATAGTCAAGTCAACAATAATTCCATATGCTTTCTAAGTGACAGCTTAAGTACTAGGAATACAAATATATATTCTAATAGTCATGAAGAGACTTTAATTTCTATGAGTCTCAGTTTTCCTTTCTGTAAAATGAAGATGATAATTGTCACACTATCTACTCACAGGATTATTTGGAAAATTTCTTTAGAAAACAAAGTATTAGATAAATATGTTAATATTAAAATTATCTACAAAAAGAAGAATTTGTAATCCTTGTCATCTTTATTTAGGGAATTCCCTTTTTTTTGGAACTTTTTCAAGAGATCTCCCCCATGACAGTAACAAACATATATCTCCCTCTTTTATGTTTTGTTTGACAGTAATAATAATAAGATTCAAGTTATCTCTGAGACTGTATCTTTCAAACTATCTAGAGGGATCTTAATATAAAAATAATATGTAGTATATAAATGTGTTATATAAATATATTAGTATTATAGAGTACATATATAATTTATTATATGTAATAAATATTATAATTTATATTGGTATTATAGGATACATATATAATATATTATATGTAATAAATATGATTCTGTAATATAATTCTATTTATATGATTTTTTGCACTATATATTTTATATAACATAATATAAATATATTTATATAATCATAGATATAACAAGGGATTATGATACTTGTAGGTTTTCTGTGTCAGAGTTCCCCTGAAATCAATTGGGAGGTACAGAATCATCAATTGATATTTTTTAAAGGAGCTACATAAAATTCCTAACCCTAAACTAGAGAGAAAGACTTCTGACAGAATCATCAGCCTCGGATACCTGGAAATATACTTTTTAAAATAAAATTAAGTCTGAGAGCACCAATCAGCTGAGAGTGGCTCTCTACCATGTTCCAAAGAGTTGGTACCTTCTGAAGAAGAAATTCCTCTCTAACAGACCTTGAGAAACAAACAAACCATTACTTTTTGAAAAAAGCCAGGAAGGGGTTATATTGCCTGATTGAATTAGAGTTTCTGTATTTTTAAAAAAGAGCTATAGCAAGAAAGCTTCAAGGGCTTTAAAATAAAAGAGCCAGGATAGAGTTCACACCTCCTCTGAAGAAGAGATGGCAGCCCAGGAAAGAAGTCCAGCTTAAGTAAAAAGTTGCAGACAGAGGAGTTTTCCAAACATGTGTCCAGTTGGGACACACTTGGTAGCAAAGTTATGATGAATGGAGCAAGGCAAAGTCCTGGCAGCACCAAGCAGTAGGAAGTCTGGCAAGAGTTACATGGTGGTATCTTAAAAAACATTAGTAACTTAAGGCATCAGAGATGTAACACGCCCTTCTATGTGTGTACCCTGGCCATATGTGCCTCTCCATTTATGATCCTTCCCTATTTCCATTATTCTCAGTGATGCTAAAAATTTGTGGGAAGCAGGTGCTTTTACTTATTTATTTTTATTGTTATTTTATTATATGTCTTTGCTTTAAACTGTACTCCCAGCTGACTATAAAACATGGGCTCATCAGGGACTATCATTATTGCTATTGGTCACTCATGTCTGATTCTTCATGATCCCATTTGAGGTTTGCCATTTCCTTTTCCAGCTCATTTGACAGATGAGGAAACTGAGACAAACAGGGTGAAGTGACATGTCTAAGGTCACACAGTAAGTGTCTAAGTCCAGATCTGAGCTCAGGTATTATTGACTCAAGGCCCAGCTCTCAATCCACTATACCACCCCGTTATCCTGGCTGAACTATGGTTCTAAGTGAATACATCTGGAATGGCCTAAAGGACTCACTCTTTAAGTTGATGGATAATCCAATGGCCAAAGTGGTGTTAAATATTCCAGGAGAAGTTTTCCTAAGTGTGTGGAAGGAAATTTTACATGTGGGTTGTTGCAAAGAGAGTTTTAACATTGTGACTCAATGCAGAAAATAATCTGATAGAATCATTCTGTGTTAGTGCCAGGAGCATGAAGACTTGGCAGATTTCTTCAAGATATTGAGGTAATGTTTGAGAGAAATAAAGTGTATCTGAGAGAAGCAAAGCATATTCCTTAAAAAATGCCTAAAGGGTGAGATGTCAGGAGCTCCAGAGGATCCGAGGTAAGACTGGAGTTTAAAATCCAAGGAGATGTGCCAGATGGTACAAAACTGGTCTGGGTTCCAGGTCCTACTACCCAAATCTACGCTGTGATCCCAGACTTGGCAATTTGAAATGCATTACTGTATTACACAGTGCGGACTAACTAAGTCCTTGCAGACTCCCACAGAAACAGAGGAGGCCATACAGAAACAGGGAACGTATGGAGCATACTCTCACCCCCTGTGGGAGTGGTCTGTCCCACCCCCTTTTGACCATTCTGTCATCATCATCCTAAAAGCATTGATGCTGTCCACAAAAATGGTCTGATACATCTCCATGACACAGAAATGATCTGGGGTTCTCAAAGGCTGTGTTAATGTGGATAGAGTACCGGGCCAAGAGGCTGCCTCAGTTTTCTTATGTGTAAAAAGGAGATAATAATAGCATCTTCTTCCCAGGTTGTTGTGAGGATTAAACGAGATATTTGGTATACTGGTATGCTAGTATGCTGGTATGTTGGTATCCAGCAGGCATTATATAAATGCTAGCTCCTAATATTATTATTTTTCACATTGTCATTACAAAGATTTGAGGAGATAATATATGAAAAGCGTTTTGCATTCTTATGAACACTGTTAAGTGTTACCTTTGATGATGATGATGATGATGATGATGATGATGATGATGATGATGATGTTCTATCAAGATGTATGTTCATGAACCAGCATGAAAAAGGTACATGGAAATCACAACATGAGAGATCCTTTGGCCATAGAAACCCAGCATCAATAAAATATCTTAAAATTTACAAAAAAATAAAAATACAGAAGAGGAATAAGCAAAGTAATCTTATTACTCTCTCCTTAAATTTAATAGCCACTTTTAAAAAAGTGTAAGAGAAGTTGAAGTTCATAGACAATCCTCTGTTAAGTGTTGGAACGCTTGTATTTGTTGATTCAATCACTCATCTAGCATTTATTAAGCACCTACTATGTTTTAGGAACTGTGCATAGCACAGGAGATACAAAGAAAAACAAAAACCAAAAAAAAGTCTTTGCCCTCAAGGAGCTTACAACCTAATGAGAGACAGTGTACAAACAACTGTGTAAAGACAAGATGTATATGGGATAACTTGGAGATATTCTTAGGGGGAAGGAAGATTGAAAAAGGAGTTCTTACAGAAGGTTGAAAAGTGAAGGAAATTTAAGATGAGAAAGGAAAGAGTTCCAGCTTGGGGAAGACAGCCAAGGAAGACATTCAGAATGGGGAGGTGGACTGTTCTACTTGAGGAACAGCCAGGAGGCCCCATATCATTAGATCACTGAATAGGTGAGGGGATGTAAGATAGGAAGGGAGAGATTTTAAAAGTCAAACAGAGAAAGATAAATTTGATCCTGGAAGCAATGGGAAGACTCTGGATTTTATTAAAGAGGAGAATGAGAAAGAGATTACTCTGACAGCTAAGTAAAAAATAGATTGGAAAGGGAAGAGACTACAGACAGACTCATGAGCAGCTATTGTAACAGTCCAGGTGTGAGATGATGGGTATTATAGTGTCAGAGGACACAAGGGGGCATATACAAGGGATGTAATGAAGACACAAAATGATTGGGGGTGAGTTGTGTCCAGGATGATACAAAGGTTTTGAGTCTGGGTGACCAGAAGGATAGTGGTTTCCTCAATAATAACAGGAAGGTTAGGAAGAAAATAAGGTTAATGAAGAAAGATAAATTTGTTTTTGGAAGTGCTAAGTTTAAGATGTCTATATGACATCCAGTTAGAGATGTCCAATAGGCAGTTGAATATTCAAGACTGGAAATAAGGAAATAGGTTAGGGCTGGACAAGTAGATCTGAGAATCATCTAGAGATAAAAATTGAAAGCATGGGACTGAGAGAACACCAAAGTGAAATGGTCCAGTGGAAAAAGAAAAGAGAGCCAGGATTGAATCTTAGAGGACAGCCATAGTTAGCAGGTAATGATGTGGACAAATATCCACAAAAAGAGACAGAGAAATAGTCAGACTAGTAAGGAGAGAACCAGGACAGAGAAGTGTTGGGAAAGTCTTGAGAGAAGAGAGAACTAAGGAGAAATGGGTAACCAACTGTGGCAAGGACTGCAGAAGTCAAGGAGAATGAAGATTGAGAAAAGACCTTTGGAATGGATAATTAAGATTGGTGGTGAGTCTGGAGCAGTTTGGGATGAATAATGAGACTTAAAGCAGGATTTTAGGATTTAGAAGAGAGGAAAGGAGAAGTGGAAGCATCTATTACAGATCTCAAAGATTCGACCACAAATCAGAGGAAAGAGATATAGAGCAATAGCTAACAGGGAAGGACAGATCAAGAAACCGTTTTTGAGGACTCGGGAGATATGAGCATGTTTGTAGTTGGCAGTGTAGCAGCCAGTAGACAAAGAGAGACTGGAAATTAATGAGAATTAGTGAGATAGTAGAAGGGCACAGTGCACAGAGTGCTGGGCCTGGAGTCAGGAAAATTCATCTTCATGAGTTCAAATTCAACCTCAGACATTCACTAGCTGTGTGACTTTGGCCAACTCACTTGCCTCAGTTCCTCATTTGTAATACGAGCTGGAAAGGGAAATGATAAACTACTCCAGCATTTTTGCCAATAAAATTCCAAATGAGGTTACAAAGATTCATATGTAGTGGAGGATTGATTGAGTGATAAACATTGATTGAATGAACTCAAAAGAAGGAGAAATTTCCGAGTAATGAATAGTAGTAGAGGAAGAGCTTGGAAGTACAATGAGGAGCCAAGAGTAAATTAATTTCCCCACCTTGACCAGAGAGTGGGAAAATGGAGAAGTAGAGAGGTGGAAGGGATTATGAGTGAAAGCTCTAGAAAGGATTACTTAGGAAGCTGTATCTCCACTGTAAGAGAGCTAGGTCTCAATGAGTGCAGAAAAAATGGAGTAAGAAAAGGTTTAAGATGAAATCTAGTTCATTACCTATGGAGCAGAAGAAAACTTGGGCAGCTTTAACATGGAAAATTGGGTCTAGGAAGGTTAAAATAAGGGAGGAATCAAGAGGGGATGGAATTTGAATAAAGGCAATCAGGAATTCAGAATCTCTGGGATGGGTTGGGAATGATGGCGTAGAAATGTTAATCATTGAGGGATATATTCATGTAGACTATCATTATCCTCCAGAGGGGTTCATCCTAAGGTAGAAGTGTCCCAGGGAGTCAGGAAAAAGTTGTGTGTGACTGTAAAGCTGAAGGGGGGAAAGGAAAAGAAAAGAGAAGGAAAGCACTCAGGCAAAGGCAAATCAATCTATGTGGAGGTATAAGTGGTCAGAGAAGATGCTTAGAGAGCAAAGGAATGGCATAGCCAGGCAAGCCATGTGGAGCTATCAATTCATTTTTTTCAAAGAACAATTATTAAGCATCAAATATATATGTCTGCACTGTGCAAAATATCAGGGATCCAAAAAAGAAGCAAAAGACAATCCCTATGTCCAAAGAACTTAAAACATAAAAGAATGTAGATGGCCAAAGATTGTGGCCAGAGATATTGGATGGAATGGCACAGTTAACCGATGGTTGTAAAGTTCATAATAAAAAGAAAAAGTTAAATCAATATTCTTTTAAATAATGTGCTGAAATTCAGTCAGCAAAAAACAGACAGGACCTAAAAAACAATCTGAGCAAAGGCATAGGGGCAGTAGAACAGAGGGCAAATTCAAAGGAAAGAGAGTAATAGAGTATAAGGTTTAATGAGATTCTCAATGGGGCAAAGCCAGAAAAATAGGAAATAATAGACTGAGGAAGGACCTAAAAAACTATACATATGATGATTCATAATTTGAAAGCCAAAGATCCCTTACTTGACAGGACAAAAAGAAGGGGAGAAAGGAGAGAGAGAGAGAGAGAGAGAGAGAGAGAGAGAGAGAGAGAGAGAGAGAGAGAGAGAGAGAGAGAACAACAAGAACAAGAACAAGAAAAAGAACAAAAACAAGGACAAGGACAAGAACAATCACAAGAAGAACAAGAACAAGAAGAAAGAAGGAGGAAGAAGGAGGAGGAGGAGAAGGAATAAGAGATGAAAGAGAAGGATGAGGAAGATGAAGAGGAGGAAAGTTAGAAGAACTAAAAGGAGGAAAAAGAGGAGGAAGGGGGAAGGAGGAAAGGAGGGAGAAAGGAAAGGAGGGAGAGAGGAATTAGGAAGGGAGGAAGATAGGAAGGAAAAAATGAAGATAGGAAAGAAGAAAGGATAGAAAGAAGGAAAGAGACAACTGAAGGAAGGAAAGGAGGGATGGAGGGAGAGAAGAAGAAACAAATGAATAAACAAAAGAAATTTTAAAATAGTGAATTTGGAGTGACATGTTAAAGCTAAGAATGACTCCATCCCTATTTCTCAGAGTCAACACAGACCAAATTGTATGGTGATTGTGTGTGTGTGTGTGTGTGTGTGTGTGTTTAATTGTATCACCAGCTAACAACATATAAATTCAGAATGATGTCATGGCTATTTGAGTGTCTGACTCCCTCTTTATCACACACTAGTCACACCACAGCTCTCTGAGCCTCCCAGGGGACAGATGCCCGACTCAGTAATAAATGTTGACAAGCTTTATATAAAACTGTAGCTCACCTTCAATTCCCAGGGCAGACATTGGGAGGGTGATTAATCACCCACACACATCTTATCTGTTTGAAAATAGAGTCCATGTTGTTTCCCTCAGTTTAGTGCTGGGGCCTCACAACAGGAACTCTGCCCAGAGACGACTGCAGTACACACAATACATAAAAAAAGGAAAAATAAAATAAACTAGGCTATACATTCCTAACACAAAGTAAGAAACTTTATAAGTTAATAGTAACACTGATGTCTGAAAAGCTGAAATTAAACAGTTGTTTTTATCTATAGGACACCTCAAAATGAGAATTTGGGCAACTACATTTTTTAATTTAAAATAGTTGACTGAGATGAACTTTCTTTAGTTTAATTTATTTTTTTAATTAACAAAAGCATGTTTTCTCTCCCTTACACTAAAAGCAACAAACAAAAACCTGTAACAAATGTGCCTATTCAAGAAAAAAATTCCTTATTGGCTATCTCTAGAAAAAAAAATTGTCTCATTCTATATTCTGAGTCTACCACCTTCTGCCAGAATATTTCATAATGGTCATATGAATTGATAAGTGAAATCTGTTGATGACTGGACTAAATAGGACTTCAGACACTGTAAAACAAAGATGGGGAGGGTAAAGCTGGAATAGATTTGAAAATTTAGGTCCACACTTGCCATTATGACAGAACTCAAAAAAAAAAAAAAACTGCAGTAGGAACAAAAAGGAAGAGAAAGCCCCTCAGGATTTGGACTGAGTGGCCTTTAAGACTTCCCAGCATACACTGGGTTCATCCTGGGGGCTTTTATGAGTCATAGCCCACATTGAGCCAAAGGCAAAGGGGAGAGGAAAAATAATTCAATGTGTAGAGTCCACAGCTGGAAGCTTTGAGCAGAGCCAGAAAGAGCAGAATGGATTCCTTACATGGTTGGACTCAGGCACTTTTCATCACATTTAGGGTCCCCACCATCTCCAAAAGCCTTTTCTTGGATCTGAATATTGTCAAGGTTCTTTTAGCCCACAAAGAATAATTAGGCGAAGATGGGCTTTTATTTTTCTGCTATGCTGCATGGTAGCCCAGTGGACGGAGCACAGGACTGGGAGCCAGGAAGACAAGGGTAGAAGTCCTGCCTCAAACACTTACTAGCTGTAGATCCTGAATGAGTTAGCCTCCTCCTCAACCTCAGTTTCTGCATCTGTTAAAGAAGGGGAATAGATCTCATAGCTTCCAGTCTCTTTATGTCTAAATCTTGACTCTACAAGTCTTACATTGGCAGATGTTGCTAACTGACAGTTAACTCTTCAAGGGATCTAAGCCATGGCAGCCTATCAACTCAATGATCTAGGAGTTTATGAACTGCCCTGTTCCCTTGTTTCTCCTCTGTCAGACGATAATAGCAGTAAGGATGGATATAGGGAAAGCCAGTCTGCCATCAAAGCCCAGAGGTCAAAACTCATGGTGACTGGCAAACTCAAGCAGGAAGTCTAAAAATCAGAAACCTAGACGGCTGACAGCATCTAAGTCATAATAAGAAATTAGAGTAACAATCACTAGTCTCTTTTTTAGGTACTGCAGACCTCAGAAGAATAACCCTGCAAAGGTAGAAATTTTAGGTCCTTCATTTCCAAAGGTGAACAATATGATTATAAATATTGAATTGTAGGGACCTTAAAGGCCTACAATAACTCCTCCTAAAGTTCAGTAATGATAAGTACCTGCCCAAAGTCACATAGCTAGTAAGAGACTGAGATATGATTTGAATCCTGTAAGACTCATTGGAAGTTCAGGGCTTTATCTATTGTACTATGTTAACTCGGTTACTCTAGCCAGACTTTTCTCTCTTCCTACACAAAGAGTTAATGACACATTGTGCAGAAAGAAGCAAATATTTCCAAAGTATTTTAGTAGGATCCTCCATGGGGGTAACTGTTTAACAATCAACTCTTCTAAATGGACAACTTATATAGATATAGATATAGATTATTAATATTTGCTGTAAGTTTAGAGCAAATGATCAACAAAACAAAAACTCAAGTCCTCATTTTATATTATTAATAATTATTTAATCAGGACCAAGGTTTTTCCTCTTTTTTATTTCCTCATCCAGAAATCAACCAATGTTGGGAAATCCAGGTCAAGATCTTTTTTTTTTCTTTTTTGTTAATTAATTTTTATAAGTAATATCTCTTTGACAGTGCATATGCATAGGTAATTTTTTTTACAACAGTATCCCTTGTATTCCCTTCTGTTCTGAGTTTTTCCCCTCCTCCCTCCACCCCCTCCCCTAGATGGCAGGCATTCCCAGACATATTAAATATCTTATAGTATATCCTAGGTACAATATATATGTGCAGAACCGAATTTTGTTATTGTTGTTGTTGCAAAGGAAGGATTGTATTCGGAAGGTAAAAATAATCTGGGAAGAAAAAAAAAACAACAATGCTCACAGTTTACACTCATCCAGGTCAAGATCTAATGAAACAGTTAAAGAAATTCTAAATTTGGATTCATGAACACATTCCTGCTCATTATGTTGACTCAGACAGCTCTGGAGAAAGGTTGATTCTCTCTGCTGTCAAGACAGATGATGAGGAAATTGATGTCTCTTTGACCAATATTTAAGGGACCTAAGTCCTTCCCCAAGACCTTTATTTTAATATAAGCCCACACTTCCCATTGTGTTAACCAGAGTTGATTCCATCCCTCAGGAACACCTGCTCTTTTCAAAGGGCATATAAACTGTGACCCCACCTCCATTAAGGATTTTTCATCTGAGAAATATGGCCAAATGATCATCCTTTTACTAATAACCTTCTGGTCTTATTAATAAAATTATTAAATTACCCAGAAACTATGTCTCTTGAACCTTTTTAATTGTCACAGGTGTAAATATTTATATTGAAGGTTTAATTTTCAGAGGCTAGTGAACTTATTAGAGCTGGCTCTATCAAATCTATGAAGGACCTATTCACTATCCACATACTGTGGCTATCAAAATTGAATTTTTCAAAAAGGAAAATTCAAATACCAAGCAGAAAACGTGTGTTTGTCCAACCAGGGGTCTCCAGTGTCCTTTCAAATCAACAAAATGCTAACTAGATCTGCTTTGTGCTTATTTAGAGGGTGACTAAGTGTTTTTCTTTTTCTTTTTTTTTTTTTTTTTTCTTTTCTCCTCCCATGAAAAACCTGACCTCTCCTGGAACAAGGATGGATACAATGGGGAGAGTGAGAGAGGACATAGACAGATGGCAGGATAGGGATGAAAGAACATTAGATCAGACATGAAATTTGCTACTGGCTACGTGACTGAGTCACTTCAAACAATCACTTCACCCTTTGGGTCTTGGAATGTTACATAATGTGTGTATGTATACAGCTAGACTGTATGTATGTTTGTTTCTATATGTATATATAATATAATATGTATACTGTATAATGTATATATAGTATATAAAATATATATTATACAGTATATATGTATATAATATATATACATATATATTATATACATATATATAGTATATAAAATAAAGGGAATAGGCTAGGTGTTCTCTTAACATTCTAAATCTGTGATATATGAACAATTAATTGTTAAGTGCAGGGTACCATGGGAGGCACTGGTGTTAAAGGTACCCTCCCTGCTCCCACAACTTGCCCATAGTCACATGGTTGATAAATATAAGAGCTAGGATTTGAACCCACTTTCACTCTACCACATCTATAAAATGACAGGACTAGATCAGATGATTTCTAAAGTCTTTTCTAGTTCTAAAACCTATAATCCCAATCCAATTCAGATTTTTATGGGATCAGGAGAGTAGATTGTTAAATTTTCAATGTAAACAGTCATGTCTCCATAATTGGCAAACTACAGATCAGAGTTTCATTTACTGTTTAATTGTCTAGACTTCAGAAAGTGATGAAGAAAAAGTTAAGGATACAAATTACTTAAAAATGTATCCCCAGAAAGAATTTGAAACTAAAAAAAAAAAGTTTTAATACATATTTAAAATGTTTAAGGGAGCATCTTGATTTCAACAGACAGAGCAGCACAGTCAGAAGTACCTGAGTTCAAATCCAGTCTCAGAACTTAACACTCATTAAGCTATGTTTCCTTAGGTAAGTCTCTTAACCCCAATTGCCTCATCACCAATCCCCAAAAAAAGTTTAAAATGTAATTGAAAAATATTTAACAAAAATAAATTTTAAAGTATATTTCAAATATGTTTTGGATATTTTTCCAGAGCCCATTGTTAAATATTTAAGGGTTTTCAAGGCCAAAATTATTTCCTAATAATGTTATCAAAACATTGTAATTACATGCTGCCATAAAATCACAAAGCCTCTCTATAACATGTTCAACCATGTAAAAATTCATTCATGGTTCCTATGAAATAAATAATAATTTCTATGTCTACAGTTCTCTGATACTTACAACTTCCCAGAAAAACATTTCCCTTAACATTTGGGGTTTTTAATTTTTCCCACCAAAACCAATTTCCCCCTATTAGAATGCAAGTTCTTTGACAGCATTGCCTTATTTTTTAAAGGGTCATTTTTATCTCAAGCGTGTGACATGAAATATAGGCCTTTACATTTTATCAAATTGAACTCAACTGATAATAACATAAAATAAGTTAATGCTTGTGTGCTGTGGACACAAATAATATCGGGGCGGGGGAGATTTTACTTCATTTGCCAAGAGAAATAACATTTCACTTTCAACCATCCATCAGGAAACCAAGACTTGCCATCAAGACTGCTGCACCCTCCCTTCCTTCTTTCCTTCTTTCTTTCCTTCCTCCAAATTATGAACAGCTGATTCATTTCATATAATGCTGTTTCCATTTGCTGCCCACATCTATAAGTTTTTCCTTTTCTTCCCTTCCTTCCTCACTGTCTTCCTTCCTTCTTCTTTCCTTCCCTTTCTTCCCTCCTTCCTTCTTTCCATTCTTCCTTCCTTTTTCCTTCCTTCCTTTTTTCTTTTCTTCCTTCCTTCCTTCCCTCTGACTTCATGATTAATCCCACTTCCACACTATCTTTTCCTTCCCTGACTCCCCTACACAGTGTGTCCTTTATTAAAAATGTGAACTCTTTGACTCATTGTCTAACAACAGTTTTATTGTTATTGTTTAGTGATAGATTTCAATTATCTAGATCTGCTAGAACTCTTCTGCCAAAAAGTAGAGCAGTTGACAATTTCTTGACTTCCCATCATGACAATAGTAGTTAGCATTTTATAGAGGGGCTTGAGGTTTAAAAAGTGCTTTACAAATATTAATTAGTTGAACCTCACAACACCCTGGGAGGTAGGTGCTATTATTATCCCTATTTTACAGATGAGGGAAACTGAGACAAGAGCGCAGTAAAGTACCCTTGGCTAGGGTCACTGAGCTAGTAAGTGTCTGAGGCCAAATTTGAACTCAGATCTTGACTCCAGGTCCAGCACTTTATTTGATGTATCACCCAGCAGACTTTGAAAGGTGAAGAAATCAATGATGGAACTTACTCTTCTGGACCTGATTCTCAATGACAAAAGCTGCTGAAGAGGAAATGATAGAAAACTTGAGGATAAGAGGACAGTTTCATATTAGAATCTCTTTTGTTTTTGTTCAATCATTTTTCTTCATATCTGACTCTTGGTGATCCCATTTGGGGTTTTCTTGGCAGAGATACTGGAATGATTTGTCATTTCCTTCTCCAGTTTATTTTATACCTAAGGAAACTGAGGCAAAGTGATTTGATCAGAGTCACATAGCTAAGAAGTATCTGAGACAGGATTTGAACTCATGAAAATGTGAATCTTCCTGACTTCAGTCATGGTGTTCTATGCACTATGGTATCCCCTAGCTGCCCTATCTTTTATATATATATGTATGTATATGTATATATGTATATGTATATGTATCTATATATGTATATATATGCTATGAGGATAGATATTATTTTGCCTTCTAAGCATAGGAAGGTGGATATTAGGTGAGATTGGATTATATAAATGCTAACTATCTTATTGTTATTATGACTTCCTCTCTTTCCAATAGTTTATCCAGTTAGACCAACCTTGTTTTCTCAAACATTTGTGTTTTATTTATTCATAAGTCTATTTCTCCAGTGAATGGCTTCCTCCAGTTCTTAGGTACCCAAACAGTATTCTCCTTCCTGAAAAAGAGCCACAATTTCTCTGGGAACTAAGCCTAGGATACATAAGGACCCAAGAGCTATTAACACAGGCCTAATGTGTCAGGACTGGAAGATGGATACCCAGAGGAGAATTTGCTTTTGCTCTCTTTTTCAGGACCTGCCTCATCTCAAAGCTTACATGCCCAGAGCTGGGTATGAAGGGCAAGGAGGAGTAGGAGATAAGAGAGAAGGGGAAGGAAGAGATGCAACATTTGAAATGCAATCATTTGGCTATTATAATAGATCTGGGCAAGCGTCATGGTTTTGCCAGTTTATAAACATGTGGTGGGAGCCTGCAACTCTTACAATAACAGCAATAACAAGATTAGGAAAGAGAAAATATGCATCTGCCCATTGAAAGCAAACCTTTTCACCAACTCAAGCAACTTTCCCCAGTGTGCAGAGAATGTTTGGAAAGCACCATAACAGGGCTGTAGTTAAATGGGATGCCTTAGGTATGCTGTGAGGGTCAGATGAGATAATGAGTGTAAAATATTTCGCAAACAGTAAGCACTATATAAATGTTTGCTTTCTTAGCTTCCAGTTCCCAGCTGTCACTCTAGTGATGACTTCATTCCCTGAGCCTTCTGCACTCCCACTGGACTCAAGCGATGTTTATAGAACAATACAGGGGTATGCTGGTATATGTTTAACAATCAGGACCTTTAGAAAAAAAATTATGCTAGTACTTTTAATTAATCTACTTTAATAACACTTTAAGTTTAGACAATCAACAAAACAATAAATTAAAACCTAGTTTTTAGAGCTTGCCAATTTCTGAGGAATAATTGCTCACGATGAAAAGTTAACAATCTGCTCCAGCAATCCAGTAAGCTCTGGCTTCATTATGAGCCTGATGAGATGCCAAGGAAAACCGGTTTGGGGGGTTGGAGAAGGGGAAAGAGTTTCCTCTGTACATTTCACCAGATCTAGAGCTGAAAGAGATTTTGGAGGTCATCTAATCCACCCCATTCATTTTACAATTGAAGAAACTGAGTCCACAGGGACTTGACCATAGTGACTCATAGCCAGGTGATGCAGTGGATATAGCTCCAGTCCTGGAAACAGGAAGACTCATCTACCAAGAAAAAAAAGAAGGAAGGAAGGAAGGAAGGAAGGAAGAAGAGGGAAGAAGAGAAGGAGAGGGAAGAAGAGAAGGAGAGGGAAGAAGAGAAGGAGGAAAGGAAGAAGGGAGGGACTTATTAAGTGCTTATTATGCATCAGACACTGGGCTAAGCATTTTACAAATATTATCTCATTTGATACTCATAGAAACCCTGAAAGGTGGGTTCTGAGGAAACTATCTGAGGCAGATAGCATTTAAAAGACTCATCCAGAGTCACACAGCTAATATCTGAGGCTGGATTTAAATTCAGTTCTTCCTGATTTGGATCTAGTGCTCTGATTCACAACCAGGTCTTCTGACATCAGATCCAGTGAGCTCTTTCCAAACTTGTGAACAATAGGAGAAAAATAATGGAAACAATTACAGATCTAGAGCCAGGGGAATCAAGTTCTAGTCCAACACACCAGCTGTGTTCTCTTTGGACAAGACAATTAACTTCTTCAAGTCTCATTTTCCTCATCTGCAAAACTGGAATAATAATTCCTCCAATCCTATTCCCAGAGGGTTGCAGTATAGAGCAAATGAGAGAATTGATGTGAAAGGTGTAAAGTACCACGTGTACAGTTTTTGTGATTATCTTCAATGGGTTAGATAAAGCACAAGATATGGGAATCAGGTAGACATGAATTCAAATCCTGCCTAAGACACCTGCTAGTTGGGTGACCCTAAGCAACTCACTTCCCCAGCCTCAATTTTCTCATATGTAAAATGGCAATAATAATAGCACCATTCTTCATATTGAGATAGTATGTAGGAAGTGTTTTAAAAACTTAAAGCATTATTTAAATGTGAGCTATTATTTTTCTTTTACCTGTCTAACATGATCCCTACTTTTTGACTCTCAGCTTATGAACAGCATATTCTTTTAAGTTCCACTTGGATCCTTTTAGGCAGCAAAGTTGCATAGTGGATAGAGCACTGGACTTCAAGCCAGGAAGATTTGAGTTCAAATCCCACAACAAGATATAAAATGTGTGATCCTATGCAAGGCATTTCTGGGAATAATGTTATTAAGAGAGTCAAATGGGTTAATGTGAAAACTACCATGTAAATTCTATTGATATTACTAGTATCTTGCCTGTGGACAAATGACAATCAATGCAAGGTTATCTATAATTCTCTAAATGTCTGTCTTGGTGTGAGAAAGCTTCTCCTTCCATAATAATTTCTTCTTTCAAAGCTTATCATCATACATTATATCTTTTCTTCTCACTACAACTTTTAAAGGAGTTAGCAAAAGCATTATTCTCATTTTATAGAATAAGAAATAGTGAGTTAAAGGGCAGAGGCCAAGGAGTACTCAACCAATTAGTGGGAAATCCAAAGCTAGAACCCAGTACTCTCCACTGTCCTGCTGGATCTCTGTTTTCTAGGGATGCTGTGTTCACCAAGCAAATGAAATCACTCTAGCCTTGCTCCCCCATCCCTACTTCCAGACTCCTATCAACCATGTTTAGCAATCTTTCCTCCAATGAGAAGCACACTATCCAAAATGATCACCTAATCGAGAGCTCAGAAGGCCTCATCTACTAATTTCTCCTATTAATGAGTTCATTGCCTAGCTCAGTCTCTCTTCCCTCTTTTTCCTCCTCTTGTCTGTGCTGCTACAAGGGGACTTTATATTTACAGATGCTCCCTTAATTCTTCTAACCACCCAATCCCTTTGTCTTCTTGTCTCACAAGCATATCCCTCCACTCTATCTCAATTGCATCTGGGGATGGTCACACCTTTGTGATTTTGTCATTATCAACAAGTGTTTTATTTCCACTTCTATGAACTCCAAAATTCCTCAATGTGGTCATCATCTTTTATTATTACATTTTTCCTTCTTTTTTATGATCTCCCAACACCGCTCTTCATTTTCATAATCTTCATTCTTTCTACCCCTAAGTATTTCCCCAGGCTATATATAACTCATAGACTGACAAGGCTTTCCTCCCTTCTCAATCTTGACTCCTTGGCAAACACTACACTTAAATTTTTCCCCTCTTTTCTTCTCACTTATCATGCCTTGACAAATCCCAACCCTGAATTACTCCTACCATCATTCTGCTAGTTAGAGCCAGAGGAAATTGTGAAATTATGCTGATGGGGTTAGCTACAAATTTCTTATGAAATCTCAACTTGGCCCTAACTGCAACAAGACAATCCTTGTACTTCTCCCTAATTACTTCTCTATCCCACTCACTGCAGCAGCTATTCCAGACTTTCAGAAATTTATGATATTTTAAAAATCAATAAAAACTTATTTTTAAAAAGCCATTGATACAAAGCACCTTCATTTTCCTCTCAAACTGTTCTCCATTCTGGTTTCTGACTTCATCATTCAACTGTGAATACCACTTTATCCAAAGTCACCAACAATGGCTTACCTGCCATTTCTAATAATCTTTGATCAATTTCATGCTAGTCATTATCTTTGCAGAATTTGATGCTATTAATCACCTTTTCTAGGTCATCATGGCCTTCTATCTTGTTTTTCCTCCTACCTAGCTGCTTCTTTTCAGTCTTCTTTGCTGGATTTTCCTCCAGGTGATGCTCTTACTCTGGGTGTCCCCCATGACTGTTCTGGGCTTCTCTTCTTCCTCTATGTCACTTGGTGATTTCACCAGTTCCCATGCATCACTATGCAGATGACTTCTAGATCTAATCCAACCTTGGTCTCTCCCCTATATCCTACCATATCATCAAAAGTCTATGTAATTTCAGTCTGTCTGTCCTATAGATCTCAAACTTACCATTTATAAAACAGAATTTATTTTCTCTCGGAACCCATCCCCAGTCCAAGCTTCCTTATTACTATGGAGGGTACCACCATCCTCCTCATTACACAGGCTCATAATCTTGGAATCTCCTTGGCTCCTCTCTTTCATACATCCTATATAACTCATCTATTGTCAAATCTTACCATTTCTTCCTCCAAAGCATCCCTAACATACATCCCTTCATCTCCCATTAAACAGCCACCTCCCCAGTTCAGATCTTTACCACCTTTAGCCTGAACTATTGAAGTAATCTCTTAACTGATACCCCTGCCTCAAGTCTCTAGCCAATCTATCCTACACTCAGCTGCCAAAACAATTTGTCTAAAGCATCCATCAGACCATGTCACCCCTTTATTCTAAAAATTCCAGTGGCTCCCTAGTACCTCATAGATCCAATATAAAACCCTCTGATACTATACATATATGCATATAAACTTACATAAATAAGTTCCCCCACATTGAAAGATAAGCAGAGACTATTTTTAATTTCTCTTTATGTCTCCATTGCTTAACAAAGCACATAGTAAATATTTAATGTCTGTTAATCGATTGGCTTTGCTCCTCAGTGCCATGGTCTCTGCACATAGATGATTACAGCATGGAAGAATGGATTCCTTCCTTTTCGGCTTGCTATGAAAAGGCTGGATTCGTTGATAAAAGTACAAAAAACAAGTAAAAATGCTTAATCCAAGTTACTCCATGCTCTAGTGGAAGGCTATTCGAACAGTGCCCCCTCGTGGTTACTGGTTATCTTCCACATACACATTTATTAACATAGCAGAAATCAGAGAAGAGGGGCAGATAATGCCAGAAGTTCTAGGGCTGGAAGAGACCTTAGATGATTGTCTATGACGGGCCATCTACTGGAAAACAAAGGGAAGTGATTCTTTCACTCTGAGTCACCAGATCGTTAAGGGATGGCAGCAAAAGGAGACCCGGCTCTGTCACTGACCAGTTGTATAACTCAATCTTCTTTCAAAGTTTCCATTGAGAGCTTCCAACTCTAACTTCCTCCAATTCTGCTAACCAGCAGGAGCGGGGAGAGGAGGGGAAGTGGGATGAGATGTGGATATGAAGTCCAGGGACCTGGATTTTGAATTTTCTACCCATCTGGTCTCTGACAAATCATTTAACCTTTTTGGGGGGACACAACTTCATGTGAGGATACCATTTGTGTGTAGAGTCCAATGATCACTGTCCTGAAAGCCAGAGGATCTGAGTGTGAATCCCAACTCTGCTACTCTGTCGCTTAACTTTAGGCAACTAAGTATCAGATAATTGGTAAATACGTTACCAGACTCTGAAATCAGGAAGACAGGAAGTCTCATCTAAGTTCAAATCTGGCATCAGAAACATACTAGTTGTGTGACTTCTGGCAAGTCACTTAATCCTGCTTGTCTCAGTTTTATCTGTAAAATGGGTTTAACATTAATCTCCCAAAGTTGTGAGGATAATAGAGATTTGTATTGTGTAAACCTTAAAGTGTTGTATCGATGCTAGTTGTCATTAATCTCGATGGGCTGTTTTTTCAACTGTCAAATGAGATGCTATGATTATAAATAAATGATCTCTGAGATCCCTGCCATCTTTAAATATATAATCTTACAACAATGTCCATTTGTTTGGGGGAAAAAATAATTTTAGATCTAAAATTATATTCTAGAGACTGTCTTCATGGGCATCAGAGGGAAGATAGTTTTTTCTTTGTGCTATGAAACTTTGATAGATCCAAGAATCCCTCCAGAAATGTATACCACAACCCCTCCATTATATCTCAAAATTCTGCAGAATTCTTGTCAATCAATCAGCAAGCATTTATTAAGCACCTACTAAATACAAGGCTTGGTGCCAGGAACTAAGAATACAAAGACCATACAATGAAACAATACCTGCCCCCAACTAGCTAACATTCTATCAAGGGAAATGTGCATAAGCAAGCACAAAATATATGGAGAATAGGTTCAGAACCTGAAGAACATATTAAAACTACTTAAACATTTCATTATTAAGACTTCATGAACTGATGCCAAGTGAACACTACCCAGAGAACACTGTATACAGTAACAAGATTATGTGATGATCAGCTATGACAGATTTAGCTTTTTTCCACAATGTGGTGATCCAAAACACTTGGGATGGAAAAGAACTATGGAGACTGAATGCATATTGAAGCATAATGTTTTGTTTTGTTTTGTTTTTTAGTTTTTCTTTTTCTTTCATGACACAACTAAGAAATAGCTTTAAATAATTATACATGTATAATCTGTATCAGATTGCTTGCCATCTTGGGAAGGTAAGAAAGGAGAAAAAAATTAGAACTCCAAATCTTACAAAAGTGAATTTTGAAAATATCTTTACATGGAATTGAAAAAAAGAAAATACTATTAAGTGGGGAAAATTAATTAGTCTCTCCGATGAGGCAATAACCAATGATGGCTCCTGAAGACTGAGGCTGCCTGCTTACCACCTGCCTCCTAAGGACTGAAGGCACAGTATAAGATTTCTATTTGACCAAACAATATTGACTAATTCCTAAATATTGGTTATTTTCTCATAAAGGAGGACTTTTATTTTGAGAAAGCAGGAAAGACTTATGATTCAAAAGGAAAGAAGAAATATTTTTTTAAACACATAGCAGCAAGCAGGAGGAAGTGTTGAGATTTGATGAGTTAGGTAATGATGCTATTATTGTGTTGAATTTGTGATGTGCTTTTTAATACAAGCAGCATGAAATTTATTCACAGTCCCACAAACTTTTTTTAATTGTTCTTTGTAAATGGAACTGTTTATTGAATTTTGTAATTTAAAAATTAAATTTTAAAAAAGGTAAATCTGGAAAGGCACTAGCCACTTAGAGAACAAGGAAAGATTTCATGCAAGTGTATCATAAGCAGTCTTTTTTTAAGGAAATAGTAATTCTAAGAGAAAAAGGTGAGAAAATGATTTCAGGCAAGAAAGGCAGCAATACAAAGACAAGAAGGTGGGAAGTGAAGTATGAAAAGGGTGACAAGGTGGCCTGTTTGAATGAATTGTAGAATACAAGGAGGAGAAAAAAAGCATTAAGACTGAAAAGGTCAATTGGAGTCAGGTTATGAAAAGCACATCCAATCATTGAGTCAATAGGGAGCCATCAGTGTTTTGTGAGGAGGATGCCGTGGTGAAACCCCCACTTGAGGGAAATCACTTTGGCGGCTGTTTGGAAAATGGAGAATGGGAGCTGGAAGGCAAAACCATCAATGATAGAGGAGTTATCCAATGTGCTAGAAAGTCTTCCTCTGGATCTTTTACCCTTCGAATCAATCAATACTTTTCTAGGGTCTTCCAGCTATGGCCCATTATACTCACTTACACGAATAGCAGCCCCTACATTTCTGGTCATACATGTCTCTAATAATATCTTCAATGACATCCATTTTTGTATCTAGACTGGTCATATCTTCACTCCTCTGCAGAAAGCACTCCTGGATTTCCTGGACTTTCTCTACAATGTCCCAGTACCATCTACATTTATCTTTTCTCTCCCTATCCTTGCTTTCGACTCCCTTTTATGTGCTGTTCTCCCCTACTAATATGTAAGCTCTTTGAGGGCAGGATCTTCTTTTTTCTACTTATATTTCTCTCTCCAGGGTTTAGCACACTATCTTAAAACCTTAAAACATTATATAAATGCTTGATAATAATTATTAAACCTCACTGGACCTCAGTTTTCTCCTCTTATTAACAGAAGGGGATTAGAGTAAAGGCCCCTTGAACCCATGAATTTTAGCTCTAGTGGATACTACAAAATGGGGAAGACTTTGGATATGAGGTGACAAATTGTATCTTCTGTTTGCAGATGACCTGCGCCAAATATGGAAAGAAATCAAGAGATTAGAAGGATCTTGCTGTAAATCATTCCAGATGTAGTATAAGAAATAATGTTTAAATGAAAATTAAGATAATAAGTAAACTTTATAGTTATAGCAAACATTAAAAATAACTGGACATAGCTTTGGCTCCCAAGTTGGGTCTCAGATGAATTCCTGCCTCATTCAGTGTCTTTGTGGAGTGTGTATGTGGTTTTTTTCCTCCTTACATTAAGCTGGGAAGTTGCTTGTTCAACTAAAGAACAGCCTTGGGTTCAGGATCCCCAGAAATGACTAGAAAGAAAGGAAAAATGTCAAATCATGTGCTTCTAATATTCTACTTTGCATATCCCTGATATTTTGTTTAGCTAGATGTCATTCTAATGAATTCTTTCACGAAAATATAGTGATCACACCTATTTTTCCTCTAAATTATAAATAATCCTTTGTCTAAGAGGACATTTTAAAAAACGGGATCACCACTCTAAAATCCCTATGATTAACCAAAGCTCTCTTATGATTGTTATAAGACAAAATGAGATCATTGCAAGAGACAATTAGTGATTTGGGAACTTTTAACAGCATGATACAGGTTCAAGATTTCATCAGAGTCACTACCCACAATCTCTTTTCTCCAGCTATGGGGGAATTAAGCTTAGTCACAAAGTGTCAGGCTCAGAACATTAAAATGACTCAAAAACATGGATCATTCAGATTCTTCTGCTATTTTGGCATATTGCATGTTATGGGCCCCTATGGGCAGTACAGTATTCAAACATAGGCCCAGATACAAAGATTCATTCATTCACTAGCCAGGGAATATTTCACCATCATGAGACACTCAAACACCCCTCCCAAAATGTTGGAAGCCAGAACCATGTGGAATAGACACAAAGGGGATATGGAAGAGGCACTGGACCATTAAAACCAAGCCACCACTACTAGTTTATAGTAGTTTTACCTGGCTATGCCCTCATTATCTCTCCTACATATTGCTCAATGAATGTCACCCAAGATCGAACCCTTAAGTGTCTATACACCAGCAGTGACCCTACCAACCTCTACATCTGAACCTAGTTAGCAGAACTTCTGAAAATGTGACTATCTGTCCAGATTTCAAAGGCATACAACAATGAGGTCAGTCCAATGGCTCGGTAAACCTGGAATTTGGTAGTCAAATACCTCTCTTCTCCCACACTTTCCTTAGGAGCCTCCCAGACACTGAATTAGCTCTGGCAATGCGTGTGTCAATCTCATTATCAACGTAGACATCCCTAGAGGGTATACTGCCAATATAACTGAACTTATTCAGAGCATTCCAAACTTCTCCATTTGCTGTAACCAATGGTTCTATGGATGATGTGATGCTGGCTGATGGAGTACCTGTGTTTTCTTGGTGTTAATTATTAGGCCCAAATTAGCGGCAGAGAATTGATCCATATTTAGCTGCGTCTCAGCTTCAGAGGCTATATTGAATGCACAATTATCTGCAAACAAAAACTCATGCACCAATACTCCCTCTAAAGTGTTTTGGCTTTTCAAGTTGAAGAAATACCACCTCTGTGTGGTGGTTGACTTTGATGTCACGTTCATCCTCATTGAAGGAATTTGACAACATGGCTGAAAACATCATGCTAAAAAGTATAAGAGCAAGTACAAAGCCTTGTTGCATTCTGGGAACTCAAGAGCATTGTGTATGATCCAGAACCCAGGCAAGTTTGCCAAAAAGATCCTACAATTAAGGGGGATCAGGAAAGCCACTCTTCATTTCCCATCCAAATCTTTAACTCCCATCCCCCAACTTGTACCCTTATCCCCACAGTGTAAAGTGTGTTCAGAGAAGACTAATACCTCTGAGGGCTAGCGGGTCCTTTTTATGACTGCCTTCCACCTTTAGTATCCACCTGATTTACCTATCATGCCAAATGTAGTCACAGGGAGTTGGACACAAATGAACAACAAAGCAACAAAATGGACAAGTGGTCAAGAACCGAGAGTGTTGCCAAGTTCCAGGCATTGTCTTATAAAATCTTATGTGGGGACAGAAAATTAGAGGACATCTAGTCAAATTCATGGCTCTGAGAAAGACTTTTTTGCAACATATCTGAGGAGTAGTCAACCATATGCTACTTATTCAGTTCTCTCAAGTGGTGTAGAGCTCACTAATTCCCAAAGTAACTCTGTCCTCTTTGAGACAGGTAAAATCATTAGGAAGTTTTTTCTCAAATCAAATTGGAAGTTGCCTCTCTATAAATTCAACTACGATGCTAGTTTTCCCTTTAGGATCAAGTAGAACAAATTGAATCCCTCCCCTATATATCCATTAGTAAATTTGAATACAGCTTTCTGTCTAACCTAAGTTTTCTCTTCTCCTGGCTAAACAAATATCATTATTTTAGCCCTTGAATGATATTCCCCAGACTATTATAGCATCATCAAAGGACCTTATGGGTCATCCAATCCAATTTCATTATTTTAAAATTAAAAGAACTGAGGCCCAGAGACATTAATAAAGTCATCTATTGGTGAAATATTTCATCCCTTCAGTGGTAATCAGCAGAACTAAAATTTGAACCAAAAACTCTTAGCACTTGCTCCAATCCTGCAGCTTTTCTACCATGATACCCCCCTCTCCTACATAGTCTAGCCTTTTTGTACTTTGTCAATGTTGTGTCTAAAATGTGGTTTGTGAGATTGAACACTAGTTCAGTTGGGTTTTGACCAGGATTGAGCCCAAACTCTACCCCATCCCTTATTCCAGATAGCTTGCTTCTCTCAATGTAAATAAAGATTAGTTTTTTTTCTCCATATATTAAACCAATATCTACCCCTCCAAGGTATCCACTTTTTCTCCAAGGATGACCACTTTAGGAAAAGCCCCAGCTTTGTTTCATATCTGGATTCTCCCCAAAATCTTCTTCCCCTTTCTCCTTCTGCATAGCCCCCTTATTCTTTTATTGTCTCTTTACTTTTGTCTGATCCTATTAGAATGCAAGTTTTTTGAAGGCAAACATTAGTTTCTTTGTATTCATATTAGTAATATGAGTAGTAAATGAGCTATCTATCTGGTATCTGTCTATCCATCTCCTTACCTATCTAACTAACCAACCATCTATTTATCATCTATACCTATCTAACTATTCAACCCTCTATTTGCCTACTATCTATCCAACCATCTATCTATCCATCTATCATCTCTACCTATCTATCTATATAACTATCTATCTATCTACCTATCCAACCATTTATCTATCCATCTATCTATCATCTATACCTATCCAATCATCTATCTATCTATCTGGTATCTGTCTATCCATCTCCCTACCTATCTAACTAACCAACCATCTATCTGTCATCTATACTTATCTATCTATTCAACCATCTATTTGTTCATCTATCTATCCATCTCCCTACCTAGCTAACTAATCAACCATCTATCATCTATACCTATCTATCTATCCAATAATCTATCTACTATCTATCTATCCAACTATCTATCTATCATCTATCGATCTATTGATCTTATTTGTCATTCTCATCTATTGCTCCTCATTTTGTTCTCAAGTGACAGTCTAATCTGTCTTCCCCAGATAGAGAAAGCAAGATCTTTTTGCTGAGCAGCCTCTCCTTCCCCACTCCAAATCCAGGAATAAAACCAGTTGCCAGTGATGGCTGGCCCCCTCCGGAAGTTTGTAGGAGGATCCCTGGACAAGCTGGAGCCACGCACCGCACAGCTGAGGCCATCATGCGAATGGAGCCCAGGAGGATGCCTAAGACAAACACAGACAAGGTGCTCTCCCCATCAGGCTGCTCATAAATCAGGTATGGATCCTTGGAGGCATCCTCCCGGAACTGGGACTGGAGCTTCAGCAGCATTTCTAGCCTTGAGCCTTCGGAGCAGACCCGCCAGCAGCCATGGAAGTGGCATTCAGAGGGAACTCCTAAAAGTGTAGTAGAAGGACGGTAGGGTAAGACAGGGACCAAGGAAGAAGGGTCATTATAATGCTGAAATCTCTACATCATCTGAAACATCTTCTCCAACAAACCAGTTTTAAAAATCCTTTTAAAATCTTCAGCATGGATTTTTCTACCTTTTTTAATATTTGCAAGTCATTTGGGATTTTTTTCATAAAACCAAACAACAAGAGGAACATCAGAATATCTAATGTTAGACTATAGAATGTCAGATTTGAAAGGGGTCTTGGAACAATGACTATCAAGGCTGGATGGGACTTTAGCAGCCTTTTTCAGAGAAATAGATCTATGACCATACCAAGGGGTATTTCCCATCCCACCTCCATTCACCACCATAGCTTTGATCCCTCCCCAACCATGCACTATACATCACCTTCACCCATCATTGCCAAAGGCAAGAGAGGAAAGCCAAGGAGACTTCTTAGGATGCAGGAGATGTCTTTGAATCAACTACAGAGGTTACTTACTCCCTATTGCCCAATCACTTACCTTGGATTCCTGAAGCAAGACCCTCCTGTCTCCTACTTGCCTGAAGGTAAAAAAAAAAAATAAAAATTCATCAGATTCTTGAAAGGGGGAGGCTTCTGGAAAGGAGAAAGCCAGCAGAGAAGGTATCTCAAGCAACTCTCTCTGGACCTCAGTTTATCATCTATAAAGGATCTTTATTCTATTTCCTTCATAAGAATATTACAAGAAAAAGTCAGATAATTTCAAAGCACTTTAGAAAATGCAAAGAGCAGAGGCAGCTAAGTGGCGCTGGATAGAGCACCAGCCCTGAAGTCAGGAGGACCCGAGTTCAAATCCGGTCTCAGGCACTTAACACTTCTTAGCTGTGTGACCCTGGGCAAGTCACTTAAGCCCCAATTGCCTCAGCAAAAATAAAAAGAAAATGCAAAGCACTATTAAAATGAAATTTATTATTATTATAAGTATTACTCAGATCTTGTCTCCTCTAGGAAGTTATCCCAGACAGACAATCATATTCCTCTTCTCCTACAATATTATCTGTACCACTTACTGGGTACCAACCATATCCTACCTTGTATCATATTGCATGTAGCCAGTTTTCTTTTTTTCTAATGTACTCACAGCCTAGTTCCCCTACTAGAAGTAAGTAGAATGAGGATTTGAATCCAGGCCCTTTACTGCACAGCCAGCCCCTTTTTCTATCAGCACCAGGAAGGTTCCAACTGCCCCAAAGGTTGTCACTGACCTTTCCTTCATTATTCATGCCAGATTTCTTCTTCCTAAACAAAAATAGGAAGTCCTTAGAAAGTGTAAAATGTCTTTCTAAACAGAGATATTGAGGAAAAGGCCTAGAGCAGCAAGTTCTAAGACTGGCTCGTCACAGCATCCCAGGTGATGGAAAA